>NW_022630997.1:28691714-29300712 GCF_010015895.1 Lontra canadensis
AAGAACGGAAAAATAAAAATAAGAAATTGCCAAAATCTCAAATGTTTGGGCTTAAATCTGAAAGTTGCTTTGAAGACAACCTAGTCCAACCCATTTTTTTGTAAAGTCACAGAGACATCCAAGTGATTTACCCTAATCACACAGACTATTAGTGACAAAGCTAGTATCTAGTCCCAGGACTTCGGGATTCCAGCCTAGAATTCTTTGCTATGTAATTTGCTAGTTGTCCCACTAAATCTCACCTTATTGAATGTCCAAAGAAAGTCAAGAAAAAGAAAAATCAACAAAGAATTTATATGATTACTATTATTATTGAGGTATGAATGCAAACCCTAGCTCTCAGCCAGTCTTTGCATCTTAGTTAGTCTATTCATTTAGTGATCGGTCAATTATCATATGGCTTCACTTATTTGTGGAGCATAACAAATAGCATGGAGGACAAGGGGAGATGGAGAGGAGAAGGGAGTTGAGGGAAATTGGAAGGGGAGGTGAACCATAAGAGACTATGGACTCTGAAAAACAATCTGAGGGTTTTGAAGGGGAGGGAGGTGGGAGGTTGGGGGAACCAGGTGGTGGGTATTAGAGAGGGCATGGATTGCATGGAGCACTGGGTGTGGTGCAAAAACAATGAATACTGTTACACTGAAAAGAAATTAAAAAAATGTTTTTAGGGAAAAAAACAGTAATAATACAGAGTGATAAATCTATAAATGTTAATGGTTATAGGTCAGCTAAATGAAAAATATCAGGTCTTATAAATAGTTAATGATAAAAATTAAGCATACTTAGAATTATGAGCAGAATGTTTCTCATCCATTTATATCACCCAAGAGAATGAGCCATCTTCACAATACTCTTTATTACCTTGAAAAAAATTCTTCACCTTTGTGGAGCTAATGGATTTTATGTATAGCCATCCTTTCGCCATCAGTCATGACTGAGGTTGGAAACATGGTGACACTGAAGCAGTATGCAATCTAGGACAAGATCAGTCTAGATAAAAAGCTTTCTTCCCCTATTTAAGCTAATCCTGCCAAGAACTTGTGACTCATCTTCAGCAAAGTTTGTCACTGCCAATGGGAGACGCCTGGGGACACCTGTTCTCAGCTATTATTCTAAGTGGACCCTGAAGGAGCAATTAAGTACCATTTTGCTGGGTGCCTGGATGTCATTGGTGTTCAGAAAAGGCCAGTTCAGATTTATGATCCAAATGTATATTAAAGGGTGTGAGTTTAGACAGAGAGCAGGACCAAAACTTTGTCCTAGTGCATGGAACCTGGGGCAGTCCAAACCCAGGTTCAGTTGCCCAGAATAATGACCTCACAGATGTGGACTGGGCTGGGGAAGGGAGGGGTATCAAGAAGGCAGCTGGCATTTCTAGACTCCCTTCTGGAAATCTAGAGCCATGAAGCAAATGTCCCCATGTTCGCCAGCATAAACCTTCCCTACCAACAGCGCTGGCCCCCTCACCATCTTTCACTCACACCTTGGCTCCCTTACCAAGCTATCTTCCCTTTCCCTGTGTTCATATTTTCTCTCCCTATCTAAATCCCAACCAGATCTAACTCTTAACAACTCTACCAAGGCTTCTTTGACTTCCTGGAGGGAAATAATTACCCTCTGGTAAACTTCAGTCACATCTAGGGACTCCCCCACAAACTTTAGTGATAATAACATGAGTTTTGGAGTCTTCACAGACCTAGGGTCAAATCCCAAGCCTGAAAGCTACTGGTTGTGTGACTTGGCGCAAGTCTCTTAACCTCTCCAGGACTTTCAATTATAATAATAAGACTTACCTCATTATTGCAGTATCTAAAACATAAAAAGGGCTTGGTCATATTGTACTTCCTCTTTCCCCACTGTGGCACCTGTTACATATACATGTTCTTCTATATGAGCAGAGAACAGGCTAGAAAGGACTATTACCTCCTTCCCTATGAAAAGGTCCTGAATATCGCTGACAATGCATAGTTGTTGATTAAGTGACTGATTAGTTTGGGTGGAGACTTAAGTGGGTTTGTTATTTTTCTTTCAAATAATCCCTTTTTATTTTATTATTTATTTTTAATTTTTTAATTAACATATAATTATTATTAGTCCCAGAGGTACAGGTATGTGAATTGCCAGGTTTCCACTTCACAGCACTCACTACAGCACATACCTTCCCCAATGTCCATAACCCCACCATGCTCTCCTTAGCCCCCTACCCCCAGCAACCCTCAGTTTTTTTGTAAGATTAAGAGTGTCTTGTGGTTTCTCTCCCTCCTGATCCCATCTTGTTTCATTTATTCCTTTCCTAGCCCCAATCCCCCCACGTTGCCTCTCAACTTCCTCATATCAGGGAGATCATATGATAATTGTCTTTCTCTCATTGACTTATTTTGCTCAGCATAATACCCTCTCTAGTTCCATCCACATCACTGCCAATGGCAAGATTTCATTTCTTTTGATAGCTGCATGGTGTTCCATTATATACATATACCACTCTTCTTTATCCATTCATCTGTTGATGGACATCTAGGTTCTTTCCATAGTTTGGCTATTGTGGACATTGCTGCTATAAACATTCGGGTGCACGTGCCCTTCAGATCACTACATTTGTATCTTTAGGGTAAAGACCCAGTAGTGCGATTGCTGGGTTGTAGGGTAGCTCTATTTTCAACTTTTTGAGGAATCTCCATGCTGTTTTCCAGAGTGTTGCACCAGCTTGCATTTAAGGTACTTCAATCACTTCTAATTTTACTAAGCAGTGTGAAGTACTTAGAATAAACACTAAAGTAAATAGTTCACAAATGGCTTTGAGACCTGTTACTTGAGTAGTTGTGTAAATTAATGTAAGTCTTTTTTTTAAAGATTTATTTATTTATTTATTTATTTAAGAGAAAGAGAGACCATGCTAGCACGTGTGCATGCACAAGTGGGGAGGAGGTGCAGAGGGAGAGGAAGAAGCAAACTCCCTGCTGAGCAGGCAGCCCAATGAGGGGGTTTAATTCCAGGACCCTGAGATCATGACCTCAGCCAAAGGCAGACATGCTTAACCAACTGAGCCACCCAGGTACCCTGAATTTATGTAAGTCTTCTAATCTCTCTGAATTCTATTTTTTAATCTATAGAATGTGAATAATAATATCTACCTTCAGGATTTTTCAGGACTCCATTTTTGTTGTTTTTATGGATTATTAATTTGGTTATTTTATTTAATTTATTATCTATTATTAATATGGAAACAATTACACAGAAAGATTGTGCCCTGACAGCACTACGCCCAATAAGGTTATACTTTTTCCGACAAAATAAAAGATACATAAAAATTTCCTTCCTGGGATATTATGTATGTTAATGATATGTCACCATTCATGAATAAATGTGTTAAAGTTAAATTAAATGTGTTAAATTTAGTTAAATTAAAGACTCAACTGTTATAATGAACTGCTATAATGAAGAAACCCAAATATATGGTGGCTTAATATTTTCTCTTTTCTCAATAATCTGAAGTGTGTATGAGTGGTGGGGTAGTTTCCAGACTGATGGAGTAAACTTGCCCCATCTCATTAAGGGATCCAGTTCCTTCCAAGTCAATTATTCTTGATTTCCTAGGCCATTATTGTCTTCAACTTCATGAAAGATTCCACAATCTCCATATTTCAGCTTTTAGGAAGAAAAGTGACAGGAAGCCTTAGGAAAGCAATTTATTTCAAGCAAGTGAGGCATATTTTCACACATAACTTCTGCTCACAGTCTATGGGCAAAAATTTAATTATATTGCCTATTTAGCTACAAGGGAAATGTAGTCAAGCTGGGAAGTCATATAGGAAAAAGGGAGAGTAAATCTTTGGGGAAAAAAATAACTGTTTCCATAGATATACAAGAAGAAACTAAATAGGACAATTTACAAAAAGAGACTGGCAAGTCAGAGTGAAATTTATTCTACTCCTTTAAACAGAGACTCAAAAAAGGAAAGGAGAATACAGGAAGGAAAGGAAAGGTAAACAGAAGGTAAAAGAAACCGAGAGGCAAATGATCTACACCGAAAGTTCAAAGAAGAAAGTAAGAAAGTGAATTTAAGAGTTCTAACATTCTTATATAGTATCAAGAGTCCCAGAGTGGTAGGACTCTGAAAAATTATGTGTAATCACCAAAAGCTGCCATCTGACAGACAAGGGTACCAGGGAGAGTTGAAGAATGACTGACTGAAAGATAGTAGGGGCTGTGCTGTAAGACAAAGCAGAAATGGGAGGCCTTTCATCAAGGAGATGTTTGGAAAATTGTAGTAAACTTAGGGGTCTACCGAATGCCATGGGGAGTCCTGCCTAGGCAATACCATAGCCCACTCTTCCCAGGCCCTATGCCCTAACCTCAGCTAGGACCAACTGTTAAAACAATCTAATTATTAATTGTTGGTTGAGTCCTTATTTCCCAGCTGTAGCCCTGAGTGTATTTCATACTCTTCAAGTCTTTCCTTTTCTGCCTAACTTTCTCATACGTACCAGCCTTGCCTCATACCTTCCTGAAAAGGGAAACACCATCCTATCAGACTTCCTTCATCTCGTTCCTTCTCATCTCAATCTTTCTACATCTTTATCCTCAGTCTTCGTTGACTCCTGTCCTCTGTTAAAGTTCTATGAGAAACCAGTAGAATAACCAAGAACAGCTCATTTTCCCTAAAAACTGTTGAACATTATTATTTTCTTTAAGATACCTATAGAATCTTAAAATGATTCCCATGCTAGGCATAATTTGTATACTAGACATGCAAAGAAGTAGGAAATATACTCATATTTTGCAGTGAGAAAAATGGGTTAAAACTCAGAAATGACAAAAAATGATAAAATTAGACAAGATCATTAAAACAGGTATTATAACTATATTCTAAATCTTCAGAAAACTACAGAAAAACATAATAAATGGGAACATAGAAGATTTAAAAGATTCAAATACAATTTCTGAGATGTAAACTGCAATGTCTTCAATTAATAATACACTTAATGGGACTAAGAGTAAATTAGACATTGCAAAAAGAAAATTGGTGAATTTGAGAAACTAGCAATACAACCTACCCAGTCAAACCCAGAAGAAAACAAAAACCATAAGAATAGTGCATCAGTGAGCCATAAATCCACTTCAAATAGCCTAATACATGTGTGATTAAATCCCATAAAGAGATAAGGAGTGGGGTAGAATGTAAGAAATACCTAAATGAAAAAAGGCTAATTTTTTCCAAATTCAATTAAAAAAATATAAATTCACAGATGAAATAAATTCAATACACTCCAAGCACAATAAAAACTGAGAAAATCACAGACACATGCTTAAAACCAATGACAGAAAATCTCTAAAAACAAATTTAAAAAGACACATTAAGTGCAGAGAGAAAAGAAAAGAAATACAGAAGACCTTCTATAGAATCAATGCAAGAAAGAAGACTGTTAAGAAACATATTTAAAGAACAGAAAAGAGGGGAGGGAATGTCAGTAAAGAATCTTACATCCAGGAAAAAAAAATCTTTCAAAAGAAAAGGTGAAAAATATTTCAGAAATATAAAAGGAATTCATCACCGGCAAACCTATATAAGAAAAGTAAAAAGAAATCTTCAGTGAAAAGGAAAATTACACCAGATGGAAATCTAGGTTTACTCAAAGGAATGAAGAACACCAGAAATGGTAATTCTAGAAAAGATGCAATATTTACTTATCATTTAAAACTATTTAAAAGATAATAAACTACCTAAGGAAAAATCATAACAATATTGTGGGGTTTTTAATATATTCAGAAGTAAAGGATGGCAGTGACACAAAGGCCATCTGGAAAGAAATGAAATAATGTTATCATAGATTCTTAATACTATATATTAAATTATATAATACCACTTAAAATACACTGTGATAAATTAAAGATGAATACTATAAGATAGTACTAGATAATACTATAAGCCCTAAAGTGACCACTAAACTTATAACAGAGTTATAGTTAACAAAACAGAAATCAAATTGAATCATAAAATATACCTATAGTCATGCATAAGAAAGCAGAAAATAAGAATAACAGGTACAAAAAAGTAGATGAGGTAAAGCGAAAGCAAATAGAATACAGTAAATTTAAATCTGAAGTTCAAGTGTAGGACACCCTTAAGAACAGCGGAGGTTGTGGGGAAAGACATTCCACCTTTAGAATCATGGATCAAATAAAGATACAGCCTAGACTTAGCAGCTAGTTCACAGGGGAGAACCCAGAAGTAAAATAGCTGGAAGAAACCGTCCAGGCTAAGAACAAATATCAGACACTGACCTCATACAATGGATTATTATTCAGCCATCAAAAAGAATGAAATCTCGCCATTTGCAATGATGTGGATAGAGCTAGAATGTATTATGCTAAGTGAAATAAGTCTGTCAGAGAATGACAAATATCATATGATCTTACGCATATGCAGAATTTAAGAAAGAAAACAGACAAACATATGGGAAGAGAAACAGAAAAAAGGGAGAGAGTGAAACAAGCCATAAGAGACTATTAATGATAGAGAACAAACTGAGGATTGATGGAGGGAGCTGGGTGGGGGATGGGCTAGATGGGTGATGGGTAGTAAAGTGGGCACTGGTGCTGAGCCCTGGTGTTGTATGTAAGGGATGAATCACTGAATTCTACTCCAGAAACCAATATCGCACTGTATGGTAACTAACAAAATGTTAATTTTTTAAAAAAAGAAATTATTTCTACTAAGAAGCCGCAATTTCATTGAATTCATTCATAGAGCCTTTTATGCCCCAGGGCATTGTTGAAAACAGTACAGCAATCATCTTGCAATTAGTGAAATTGTACAGCTGGGTATGATGGGGAAAGAGTGGAAAAGAGACCTACCATTGCCACTGTCACCTCAGGATGACTATGGGCATACTCAAAGCTAGGCTTATAATATAATATCTAAAATATTAGATATTTCATACTGGGGGGAGGAGAGAGACCTCACTAAATGATCCAGGCAGTCACTGAACAAATAAACAAGCAAAGAATAGGAGGTCCTGGGATGGGGAGTCTGTCCCAAAGTTGATACAATATATTACCTAAAATGTTGAGTTCCCAATAAAAAATTACAAGTCATACCAAGAAACAGAAAAATATGACATGCATACCAGAAAAAGTAGGCAACAGAAACTACCTGCAAGCGCAACCAGATGTCAGATTTAACAGAAAAAGATTTCCAAACAGACATTACGACTATGGTCACAGAAAGAAACATCTTCATATAAGAAAGGGATGATGAGCACCTGGGTGGCTCAGAGGGTTGGGCCTCTGCCTTCGGCTCAGGTCATGGTCTCAGGGTCTTGGGATCTAGCCTCACATCGGGCTCTCTGCTCGGCGGGGAGCCTGCTTCCCCCTCTCTCTCTGCCTGCCTCTCTGTCTACTTGTGATCTCTCTCTCTGTGTCAGATGGATGAATAAAATCTTAAAAAAAAAAGAAAGAAAAGGATGATGACAATGTTATACCAAATGGAGAATACCAATAAAGAGATGGAATTTTAAAAAATTTAATAGAAGTGATGATATCTGAAATAGGTAAACGAAGCTCCAGGCCTTCATTTCCCCCAGGAAGACACTGAATTAACAACATATAAACCAAAATACCTCTATGAGAACTTCAGGAACTAGTTCAAAACCTACAGTCCCCAAGTGAATGCACAGTCAAGAAATGAAAGCTCATAAAAGGGCAAGTTCATAGCATTTTGCTCACCTTTGCCTCTTCCCTTATCTGGCACAGAGCAATCCAAACAGGAGGAAACCTCCCAGTTTTCACCCCATCAGTTAGGATGGACAGAAAAGAGTGGGACTTGTGTCCAGAGTTTTGGTTTGTCGGTGGGCTGCCTGAGGGACTGGTTTCTGTCTCAGCTGATCAGGAACATGAATGAGAATGGCAGCATCGATCTGTCACCATTTTAGAAGTCACTGAAAACAGAGGCAGGTGCCACAGCACATTTAGAGCCACAAGGAATCTGATGTTCCACAGACAGGTGGTAGGGAAGCAAGAGATTATGGGCAGAGGAGTAAAACAGATGCCAAGACCAAGAGCTTCCAAGAAGCAGGGAATGTCTTAGGAAAATTAAGACTGATAAAAACCATATAGGTTTGGAAGAAAACCACACACAAAAGCCTAGAGAAGATGCATCTCCAGAAAAAGACTGAAAGGTCCAAAAACCTCTAACTGGGCTACTTGGTAGAGGTCTTCTACATAAACAATGGGAGAAAGCAGCTTTTCAAATGCCCAAATCTCAACAAAAGATCACAAGGGATATAAAGAAATAGGGAAATATGACCCAATCAAAGGACCAAAATAAATCTTCAGGACCTGACCCTAAAAATAACAGATATCCGTGGATTACCTGGCAAGTAATTTAAAACAATTACCTTAAAGACACATGATTAGCTAAAAATGAAACACAAAGGCAACTAAATGAAATCAAGAAAACAAAGAAAAAATGATACTATCAACAAGGAGACAAAAACTATAAAAACTAAATAAATTCTGAGGCTAAAGGATATAATAACTGAATTGAAAAATTCACTATGCAGGTTGGAAATTTAAAGGGCAGAAGAGAGAACCAGTAAACTTGAAGACAAGTCATTTGAAATTAGCAAGTTAGAGGAACAAAAACAACAAAAGAAAGAAAACAAAGTAAAGAGAGCCTAAGGGACTAAAAGATCACCATAAAGCAGACCAACATACACATTATGGAGTCCCAGAAAAACAAGAGAGAGAAAAAGGGGCAGAGAGCACATTTTTTAAATAGTGAATGAAAATTTCCCAAGTTTAAGGAAAGAAATGGACATACAAATTCCAGAAGCTCAAATAACTTAAGGATAAATGCAGAAAAACTCGTACTGAGACACATTATAATCAAACTGCTTAAATTCGAAGACCAAAAAAGAGTCTTAGAAGCAGCAAGAGAAAAGTGACTTGTGATGTTCTAGGAAACATCTGTAAGATTATCAGTGGTTTTCTCAGCAGAAACCTTATATAGGGCTAAGAGGCACTTCTATGATATCTTCTCAGTACTGAAAGAAAGAGCAATCAAAAAAATATTATATTCAGCAAAACTATCCTTCAAAATTAAGAATAGATAAGAATTTCCTAGATGAAGAAAAACTGAAGGCACTCGTTGCCACTAGATCTGCTCTATGAGAAATGCTAAAGAAATCTGCTCTATAAGGAAATGCCAAAATGTTACACCCTCAAGGTGTAACAAATGGATGCTACACAGTGACATGAAGCCATGTGAAAATATAACATTCTCCTATAAAGATAAATATATGGATGTGTAGAGACTTATATCATGTAATTTTGGTATTTTTAAATTCACTTTCAATTCTTACACAGTGTTTAAAAGGGAAGGGTATAAAGATAACCACAAAGCTATGTTAATGGTTGCTCAATATATCAAGATATAATTTGTGACATTAGTAACATAAGGTGGGGGCAGAGCTGTAAAGGAATAGAGTCTACATGCAATTGAAGTTAAATTGTTATCAGTTTAAAACAGATAGTTAAAATTTTAAACTGTCTTACATAAGCTCCATGATCTTTCTCATCTCCACATAGAAAATATCTATAGAAAGTACACAGGAGATGAAAAGGGAAGCAAAGCATGTCACTACAAAAAAGAACCAGCAAAACACAAAATAAGAGAATAACAGAGAAAATCAGAATCAAAAACCTATAAGACATACAGAAAATTATTAAAAGGCAAGAGTAAGTCCTTCCCTGTCAGTAGTTACTTTATACACAAATTAATTAACTCTCCAATCAAAAGATATAGATCGGGAAATTGATTTAAAAATAGGTTCCAACTTTATGCTGTCTACAAAAGACTCACTTTTTTTAAGATTTTATTCATTTGATAGAGAGAGAGAGATAAGTAGACTCTGCTGAGCAGGGAGCCTGATAAGGGGCTTTATTCCAGGACCCTGATATCATGACCTGAGCTAAAGGTAGATGCCTAACCAGCTAAGCCAGGAGCCCCAAATTAATGTAAGTCTTATAATCTCTCTGAATTCAAGTTTTTAATCTATAGAATGTGAATAATATCTACTCTTCAGGATTTTTCAGGATTCCATTTTAGAAACCATTTTAGTTGTTATTATAGATTATTAATTTTACTTATTGATTTAATTTATTATTTATTATTAATAAGGACACAATTACACAGAAAGATTATGCCCTGGCAGCACTACACCCAATAAGGTTATCTTTTTCCAAAAAGAGCTCAACAACAACAAATGTCAAACAAGAGTCCTATATCCAGCAAAGCAGTATTTCAAAAATGAAGGTGATATACTTTACCAGATAAACAAAAACTGAGATAACTGATTGCTAGTTAACAGGATGAAATCAAGGAACCCCCATATAGTAATTCAAATCCATGTTTTTAAAAAGCCACTTGAAAAAAATGAAGATAATTACATAATTATTAGACAATAGAAATGATTTTTTTCTTGTCTTCTCTTATTTTTAAAACAATATATTTTAAAGATTTATTCATTTATTTTTAGAAAAAGAGAGAGAGAGAGAAGTGGAGAGGGGCTGAAGGGAGAGAATCTTT
The DNA here is from genome assembly GCF_010015895.1 of Lontra canadensis. NCBI lineage: Eukaryota > Metazoa > Chordata > Mammalia > Carnivora > Mustelidae > Lontra > Lontra canadensis. The sequence continues at coordinate 28,702,306 of NW_022630997.1, forward strand.
CAAAAAGATTCCTTACATAGTGTAGAGCCCAACATGGTCTAGATCCCATGACCCATGAAGTCACGACCTGAGCTAAAACCAAAAGTCCAATGCTTAAACAACTGAGCCACCCAGGCTCCTGATTTTTAAAACAATTGTATAAAATAACACACATTATATGTCACATATGATGTCATAGACATAACATGCATTTAATGTGTTCTGTTGGACCTATAATATGTACAAATGTAATATATGAGTATTATATTTGCTAATAGCAGCAAGGAGCAAAACTCCTTATAGGCTAAGGAAATGACTACAGATAGCAAAGTAATAATTAAAACAACATATTTTTGAGTTTGTAGCACAAAGATATGTAAGATGAATAACAATGACCAGAAAAGGGGAGAGAAGTTATAGAGCTATACTCTATTATAGAGTAACATTTCTATATTTTACTAGAATTAAGCTCCTATAAATATGAAATTAATACTAACAAGTTAAATGTATATAGTAAATCTAGAGCAACCATTAAAAATTTTTCAAAAACATAATGAAAAACATCATCAATGAAATTAAAATGTTATATTAAAAATATTCACTCAGGGCGCCTGGGTAACTCAGTAGGTTAAAGCCTTCGCCTTCAGCTCAGGTCATGATCCCAGGGTCCTGGGATTGAGCCCCACATCAGGCTCTCTGCTCAGTATGGAGCCTGCTTGCTCCTCTCTCTGCCTGCCTCTCTGCCTACTTGTGATCTCTGTCTGTCAAATAAATAAATAAAATCTTGAAAAAAAATTTTTTAATATTCACTCAATGTTAACAAAAGAAGTAAAGGAATGGAGGAACACAAAAAGACACTATATATACACATATACATATCTGTATATGTGTATATATATATATATATATATATATATATATATATAAATAAGATGGTAGAAATAAATGCAATAATATCAAAGATAACATTAAATGTGAGTGAAACAGGGACACCTGCATGGTTCATTTGATTATGACCTGCAGGCCATATGATCATGACCTGCCTTTGGCTCAGGTCATGATCCTGGGATTCTGGGATCAAGCCCCACATCCAGCTCCTTGCTCAGCAGGGAGTCTGCTTCTCTCTCTCTCTCTCCCTCTACCTCTCCCTGCTGCTCATGCCCTCTCTCTTGCCTGCTCTATCTCTCAGGTAAATGAGTAAAATCTTTAAAAAAATTTTTTTTTAAATGTGAGTGAAGTAAACTATCAAAAAAGAGATGCTAGATTGGATAGGAAAACATGATCCAATTATATGTTGCCTACAAAATCACCCTTTAATTTCAAAGACACAAATAGGTTGAAAGTGAAAGGATGGAAAAAGATGGATTACACAAATAGCAACCACAGGGAAATTTGAGTGGTTATACTGATATCAGGCAAAATAGACTTTAAAACAAAAAGTGGTACTAGAGACAAGAAGAACCTTTTATAATGACAAAAAGAATCAATCCATTAGAAAGATACAATGATTATAAATTAATATGAACCAGTAACAGCACCAAAGTAATGAAGCAAAAACTGACCCAAATGAAAGAAGAAATAAACAAGCCAACAAGCCAACAATCATAAAGACTTCAATACTCCACTTTCAATAATAGACAGAATGACAGAAGATTAACAAAGAAATAGGGAACTTGAACATTATAAACCAAATATACCTAAAACATACCATAGAACACTCCTCTCAACAATAACAGAATATACATTCATCTCAAGGACACCTGGAACATTATAGAGGATAGACAATATACTAGGTCATGAAACAACTAAACAAATTTTAAATAATAGAAAGTATGTTCTCTGACCAAAATGGAATGAAAGTAGAAATCAGTAACAGGAAAAAAATGTGGAAATGTAAAAACACATGCTAAAACAACCCACAAGTTAAAGAAGAAATCAAAGGAAATTATAAATACTTTGAGATGAATACTAATGAATACACAATGTATCACAACATGAGATGCAGCTGAAGAAAGGCCTAGAGTGAAATTAATATCTATAAATACCTATATTAAGAAAGAAGAAAGATCACAAATCAATAACCTAACATTCTACCTTAAGATAGTAAAAAAAGATCACAGTAAAGTAAGCAGAAGAAAGGAAATAGTAAATAATACAGCAGAAATTAATGAAATCAAGACTAAAAACAACAGGTAAATTGATGAATCCAAAAGCCAATTATTTGAAAAAGTCAGCAAAGTTGATAAATCTTTATATAGTTTCATCAAGAAAAAATGAAAGGAGTCAAATTATAGAACCTAAAATGAAAGAAGGGACATTACTACTGACCTTACTCAAAAAAAAAAAAAAAGGATTATGAAAGAATACTATAAACAACCATACACCAAAAACTGGATAATCCATATGAAGTAGACAAGTTTCTAGAAAGATACAACTATCAAAACTTACTCAAGAAGAAATAGACTGGACTTGGAGGGGAAGATGGCAGTGGAGTAGGAAAAGCCTAGGCTCATCTCATCCCACAAATACAATCAATAACTATCAAATCATCCTAAATACTCCAGAAATCAACCTGAACACTGGCAGGATAAATTCAACAACTAAAGTTAAAGAAAAGGCCACAGTGAAGAAATCAGGAAATCTGGAGAGACACAATGAGAGAGAAATGGATTATGGCTGCTGTGGTAGAGAGGAAGCCACAACTGCAGAGAATGGTGAGAGAGCGCCTAGCACACAGGAGTGTGCATGGGGGAAACAAATCCCCATACAATTGGCTTGGAAATTGAAAGGAGCTGAATTTCATGAGTTCTTGTAACCAGCAGGACTTAAAGCCCAGAGTTTTAAGTCAGCAGGCTTGGCTCATCTGAGGAGAGCCCAGAAGCAGTGGGGCTGCTCTTGGACAGAAGGCAAGGCAAGCCCATGGACATACAGCATGGAGACAGTGATCTGAAGAACACTTGGGGCACACAGTGGGGAGACTATTTGCTCATCTCAGAATGTGTCTTAGAGAGGCAACATTCATGGAGAGACCAATACAGGAACACAAGAACTGGCAGGTGCCATTTCCTTCCCCTACCTCTCAAGATATACAGAGCCACCTGTGGGAACCAGCACAGCACCAACACTTGCTATCTAACTTGCTTACACCAAGCTGTGCCCCCCTATGCTTCAATGGAACTGCCCTTCCCTGTCACACTTGCCTCAGTCCCAGCATAGTGGGTCCCCTCCCCCTGAAGACCTGCCCACACTACATCTCCAAACCCATGAGTTTTACAGGGCCTTGGTTCTGATGGCAGTGGCAACAGGTCTCATTTCACAAGCAGATAAGAGCACACCTGTTGAAACATTCAGGTCAGTGACCAACACTGTCCACAACAAGCAAAGAGAGCCTCTGCAGATGACTGGTCTAAAGGACAATGCAGCCAGAAGACAACAGCAGAGCACATACAGCACAAACTGCCGACACTCTTGGAAGTGCCAGGCCCTGGGGACATGACACTGCAAAGCACTACTGGACCTCTTCATAAGTCCATTACCCTCAAGAACAGAAAAGTGGTTGACCTTCCTAACACAGGCACAGAGAAATAGGCACAGAGACTTAGACAAAATGAGAAGAGAGAGGACTGTGTCCCAAGTGGAAAAAATTTAAAAAAAGGACAAAGCTATGACAAAGCTAAGTAACAGGGCTGAAGAGAATTTAAAGTAATGATCACAAAGATACTCACTGGAATACAAGAAAGAGTGGAAGACATCAGTGAGAACTTTAACAGAGATAAGGAATAGCATAGCAGAGATAAAAGGCTCAGTAAATGAAATGAGAAACATGCTGTATGGAATGAACAGCAGGCTGGAAGAAGCAGAGGAACAAATTAATGACACAGAAGACGGAGTAATAGAAAGTAATCAAACTGAACAAAAGAGAGAAAAAAGAATTATGCAAAGCAAGAGGAGACTTAAGGAGCTCAGTGACTGCATCAAACGTAATAACCCTCAAATTATAGGAGTCCCAGAAAAAGAAGAGAGTGAATAGGGGGAAGTGAATTTATTTGAAGAGGTAATAGCTAAAAACTTCTGTAATCTGGGTAATGAAACAAATATCCATGTCCAGGAGGCAAAATCAACAAAATCAACAAAAACAGGCCCATACCAATATATATTATAATTAAAATGGCAAAATATAGTGATAAAGAAAAAGATTTTAAAGCAGCAATACAAAAGAAGACAGTTACATACAAGGGAAACATTATAAGGCTATCAGGGGATTTTTCAGCAGAAATTTTCCAAGACAGAAGAGAGTAGCATCATATATTCAAAATGCTGAATGGGAAAAATCTGCAGCCAAGAATACTCTATACAGCAAGGCTATTATTCAGTATAGAAGGAGAGATAAAGACCTTCCCAAACAAAAGGAAAACTAAAGGAGCTCATGACCACTAAACCAGCCCTGCAAAAAAAATTAAAGGGAGGTTTGGTTTTTTTTTTAGTCAAAAGGAAAGATCAAAAGTGACAACATGAAGGTAGGCAACATAAAAGCAAATAAAAATGAGTATTTTTGTAAAATACCCATTAAGGAACTCACAAAAGAAAAGGATGTGAAGTATGACACCATATATATAAAACATGGGGAGGATAGAAGCAAAGAATGGATTCAAACTTAAATGACCATCCACTTAATATAGACAGCTATATATAGAAGTTATATACAAACCTAATGGTAACCACAAATCAAAAACCACTAATAAACATGCAATGAATAAAAAGAAAAAAATCCAAATGTATCATCAAGCAAAACCAGCAAACCATGAAAGAGAAAAACAAAATAGTATCAGAGAAAATCTTCAAAAACAACCATAAAACAGGTAATAAAAACACTCTCAACTATAGAGAGCAAACTGATGGTTACCAGAGGGGAGGGGGGTAAGGGGAATGAGTGAAATAGATGATGGAGATTAAGGAGTGCATTTGTCATGATGAACACTGGGTGATGTATGTAATTACAAAATCACTATATCATACACCTAAAACTAATATAACAATGTATATTAACTAACTGGAATTTAAAAAAAAAAAAAACTATGAAAATTTGAACAGGTGAGGAATTGCTTCTTATGGATGAACAAAAAAAGTGGTTTCTTGAGAATGGAATGGAATATACTCCTGGTGAAAATGCTGTGAAGTTTTCTGAAAAGACAACAAGGGATAAAGAATATCACATAGACTTAGTGACAAGATTTACTCCAATTTTGAAAGAAATTCTACTAGGAGTAAAGTCCTATCAAACAGCATCACATGCTAGAGAAATCATTTGTGAAAGCATGAGTAGATCAAGACAACAAACTTCATTCTTGTCTAATTTGAATAAATTGCCACAGCTAGCCCAACTTTCCTCAACCACTGGCCTGGTGAGTCAGGATCTATCAGATCAAGCCTATACCTTCCACCAGCAGAAAGATTACAACGCACCGAAAATAAGGATGATGATTATCATCTCTTAGCAATAAAGTATTTTTTTAATTAAAAAGAAGAAATGGACCATCTAAATAGACCTAAAACAAATTAAGATGTTGAGTTAATAATCAAGAAACTACTCAAAAAGAAAAGTCTATGGTAGATGGCATTACTGATGAATTTTATGAAACATTAAATAATTAATACCAATTCTTCACAAACTCTTCCAACAACAAAAAAAAAAAGAGGTGAAAACACTTCACAATTCATTTTATGAGGTCAGTATTACCCTAACCTCAAAATGAGACAAAGATGTCTCAAGTAAACTATATATCACAAGAAAACAAATATCTCTTATAAAGAGAGGCACAAAAATCCTCAACAAAATATTAGCAAGCCAAACCTAGAAATATATAAACAAAATTATACACCATGGTGAAGTGGAATTTATCCAAGGAATACAAGATTGGTTTAATATCCAATAATCAATTAATGTATTATATCATATCTATAAAATCAATGCCAAAACCACATGATCATCTCAATAGACCCGGGAAAAATATTTGGCAAAATTCAACACTCCTTCATGATAATAAAAACACTCAGCAAACTAGGAATATAAGGGAACTTTCTTAACATGATAAAGGATATTTATGAAAAACCCACACATCATACTCAGTGCTGAAAGACTATATGCTTTACCGCTAAAGTTAGGAACAAGACAAGGATGCCCATGTTCGTCACTACTACTGAACACTGTAGTAGAAGTCCTAACCAGAACTGTCAAGAAAAGGACATTAAAAGCATACAAATTTTAATGAAAGAAGTAAAATTATCTCTATTTGTTGATGACATGACTCTAAATATAGAAAATCTCAAAGAATCCACCAAAATTTACTACAATTCAAAAACAAATTCAGCAGTTGTAAATACAATATCAGCACACAAAAATCAGCTGTGTTTCTATACATCAACAATGAAGTCTGAAAATGAAATTAAGAAAAAAATTCCACTTACAATAATAACCCTAAAAAATTCCCAGAAATAAATTAGCCAAGAAACGAAAGATGTGTAGACTGAAAACTATAAAACATTCCAAAAGAAGACCTAATTAAATACAAAGGTATACCATATTCATGGATTGAAAGAGTTAATATTGTTAAGATCGCAAACTCCCACAAAGATAGCTACAAATGCAGTAAAATCCTTATTGAAATTTCAATGGCCTTTTTTGCATAAATGGAAAAGTCAATGCTCAAATTTACATGTAACTGTAAGGGGCTCCAAATATTGAGAATAATATGGAGAAAGAAAAACAATATTAGAGGGCTCATGTTTCCCAATTTCAAACTTACAAGTATGCAATGGTAATCAAGACACTGTGGAACTATAAACCACTGGAATATGACTGACAGTCCAGAAATAAACCCACACATTTATGGCTAACAGATTTTTGACAAAGGCAATAAAATCATTCAAGGAGGGGGTAGAAAGGGTTTCTTCAACAAACAGTGCTAGAACAGCTGGATAGCTGCATGCAAAGAATGAAGTACCACATCATAATATTCAAAAGGAGGAGAGGGGGTAGGGGGGATGGGGTAACTGGATGATGGGCATTAAGGAGGGCATGTGATGTAATGAGCACTGGGTGTTATATACAGCTGATGAATCACACAACTCTACCCCTGAAACTAATAATATACTATATGTTAATTAATTGAATTAAAATAAAAAAATTTTTTAAAAGAATGTGAAAAGACAACTCAGAATGGGAGAAAACACTTGCAATTTATATGTCTGATAAGATTAATATTCAAAACATATAAGAACTCTTACAATTCAATAACAAAAAAGACAACACAATTTCTAAAAAACAGACAAAAGATTGAAGAGACATTTTTTTTAGCTGTTCTGACTGGTGTGAGGTGATATCTCATTGTTTTGACTTATATTTACTCTATGATGAGTACTATACATACTACCATATGCATGAACCTTGAATTATTATGCTAAGTAAAAGAAGCCAGTCACAAAAGACCGCATATCCCTTTCATATTAAAGCCCAGAGTAGGGAAAGCCATAGAGACAGAAATTAAATAGCAGTAAAGCTGCTGGGAGTTGAGGGCAAAGAAGGTAATGGGGATATACAAACATAATGGCCAAAAGACACAGAGTTTCTTTTTGAGGTGATAACATGTGTTAAAATTGCGCTGATGGATGCACATTATCTGGGACTATGCTAAAAACTACTGAATTACACACTTTATGTGGGTGAAGAGTACTGCTTATGGATTATAGATCAATCAAGGTCATAAAAATATTTAATGATTTTATTTATTTATTTCACAGACAGAGATTACAAGTAGGCAGAGAGGCAGGCAGAGAGAGGAGGAAGCAGGCTCACCACTGAGCAGAGAGCCCGATGCGGGGCTCGATCCCAGGACCCTGGGATCATGACCTGAGCCAAAGGCAGAGGCTTCAACCCACTGAGCCACCCAGGCACCCCAAGCTAATAAAAATATTTAAATTCAATCATTTCAATAGTCATCCTAACTACAATAGGTCTAAACACACTGTTAAAAGGCAAAGATTAACATAATGGAAAAAAAGAAGGACCCAGTTATTTGCTGCCTACAATAAATGCACTGTAAATACAAAGACAAGTGTAGGTTAAAAGTAAAAGTGTAGCAGGGGCGCCTGGGTGGCTCAGTGGGTTGAAGCCTCTGCCTTTGGCTCAGGTCATGATCTCAGGGTCCTGGGATCGAGCTCCACATTGGGCTCTCTGTTCAGGGGTGAGCCTGCTTCCTCCTCTCTCTCTGCCTGCTTCTCTGCCTACTTGTGATCTCTGTCTATTTATTCAAATGAATAAATAAAATCTTAAAAAAAAAAAAGTAAAAGTGTAGAAAAAGTCATATCATGCTAAAACTGATCAAAAGAAATCTAGATTAGCTTTATTAATAGCAAAGTAGATTTCAGGGCAGAAAATATTATCAGGGATAAAGCAGTTATTTCATAGTGTTAACGTGCTCATTTAATCAAAAGAACATAACAATTCTAAACATTTAGGTACATAATAAAAGAGCTTCAAAATACATGAAGCAAAACTGATAGAACTGCAAGGATAAATAAAGAAATTCAAATGATGGTCAAGGATTTCAACAACCTTCTCTGAGCAATTGATAAAACATGTAGAGAAAATAAAGGTAAACATTACTGTGACCAAACTTGACCTAATTGACAATTTTCACTCCAAGCAAAAATAGCAAAATACACCTTGTTTTAAAGTGCACATGTTTACCAAGACAGTTCAGAGTCTAGTCTTCAAAACAAGTCTCAAAAATGTTTTCAAATCAAATATACAAGTAGGTTATTGGAATACAATGAAATTAAATTAGAAATCAGTTGAAAGATGTCTGGAAAATACTCAAATATTTGGAAGTGGAATAATAAAATTTTAAATAATAACACATGAACAAAGAAGAAATTAGAAGAAACAGACTCTTACTATAGAGAAAAAACTGATGGCTGCCAGAGGAGAAATGGGTGGGTGGTTGGGGGAAATAGGTGATGAGGATTAAGGAGCACCCTTGTACTAATGAGCACCCTGTTGTATGGAAGTGTCAAATCACTAAACTGTACCCTGAAACTACTTACTACACTGTAAGTTAACTGACTGGAATTTAGATGCTTGTTCCCTTTGTCATATTAGGGAAATTCTCTACAATAATTCTCTCCAATATAGCTTCTGCTCCCCTCTCTCTTTTTCTTCTGGAATCCCAATTATTCTAATGCTGTTTCATCTTATGGTATCACTTATCTCTAGAATTCTCCCCTTATGGTCCAGTAGTTGTTTGTCTCTCTTTTGCTCAGCTTCTTTATTCTCTGTCATTTGGTCTTCTATATCACTAATTCTCTCTTCTGCCTCATTTATCCTAGCAGTAAGAGCCTCCATTTTTTATTTCACCTCATTAATAGCTTTTTTTTATTTCAACTTGGTTAGATTTTAGTTCTTTTATTTCTCCAGAAAGGGCTTTTATTTCTCCAGATAGCGTTTCTTTAATATTTTCCACACCTTTTTCAAGCCTGTCTAGCACCTTGAGAATCATCATTCTGAACTCTAGATCTGATATATTGCCAGTGTCCGTATTGATTAGGTCCCTGGCCTTCAGTACTGCCTCTTGTTCTTTTTTTTTGTGGTAAGTTTTTCTGCCTTGTCATTTTATCCAGATAATATATGGGGGGAAGAAAGGGAGTAAAAAGAAGTTCAGAAAAAAAAAATTTTTTAAGAAAAAATATATAAAAGAAAATATATATATCAGACTGGTGAATAGAACAGGGTCACCCACTTAATTTTGGGAGTATTTTGGTCTCTTAGAAGACCTCCCAAAATTTTAAAGAATGAAAAACATATATAAGGGTAAACACAATGAAGGGATGGAATATGACTATAAAGATGAATTTTTTTTTAATTTCTAAAAAAGTAGTTGATAAGATAAGTTGGTTGGGAGAATAAAGAAAAAGAAATTGGAGAGAATTTGCTCAGGCTAGAGACTATAACAAAGCCCTGTGCTAGATTTAGGGTTTATTTTGATCTATTAGAAGAAGTCGTATCCCGAATTTTTTTAGAAGAAAAAACCCTATGTGTATACAAAAAATAAAGTTAGATACAATGAAGGATAAAATATGACTATAATAATGAAGTTTCAAAAAAGATTTTTTTGAAAGGTATTGTTAAGATAAACTAGTTTAAAAAAGTTAAAAGTTTTTAAAAAATTAGCAGAAGAAAAAAATAAAATTAAAAAAAATAATTAACTATCAAGACTAAAGAATCATGGGGAGACAGCCATGAATTCCATGCTTTGCTTTCGCCTCCTCTGGAATTCTGCCGTTCTCCTTGGTAAGTGAACTGGATCGTGACTGGATTTCTTGCTGATCTTCTTGGTGAGGGGCGTGTTATAATGATTCTCAAGTGTCTTTGCCCAAGGCGGAATTGCACCGCCCTTACCAGGGGCCAAGCTAAGTAATTCGCTTGCATTCGCTTTTGCAAGCTTTTGTTTTCTGAACACTTTCTGTAGAGTTCTGGAGGACGGAGGATGGGAATGAAAATGGCAGCTTCCCAATCTCCAGCCCTGAGGAGCAGAGAGCTCGGACCCCACTCCTCAGTGCACCCTCAGAGAAAAGTGCTCAACCACTCCTGTCTCCCTGGCCTCTGGCCACGCTCTGAGCTCATCCAGCCTGTAGGCAAGCGAACTAACTGGAATTTAAATAAAAACTTTTTTTAAAAGGGAATTTCTAACTAAATGAATATGAAATAAACTATATCAAAATTGTGAAATGCAAATTCAAGCAATATTTAAAAGAACTTTTTTATTATATATATTTTATTATTATTTTTATTAACATATAATGTATTATTAGCCCCAGGGGTACAGGTCTATGAATTGTCAGGCTTACACACTTCACAGAACTCACCATAGCACATAACCTCCCCAATGTCCATAACCCAACCACCCTCTCCCCACACCCCTCCCCCCAGCAACCCTCAGTTTGTTTCGTGAGATTAAGAGTCTCTTATGGTTTGTCTCCCTCATCCCATCTTGTTTCATTTTTTCCTTCCCTAGCTCCTTAACCCCCCACTTTGCCTCTCAACTTCCTCATATCAGGGAGATCATATGATAATTGTCTTTCTCTGATTGACTTATGTCATTCACATAATACCCTCTAGTTCCATCTACATCATTGCAAATGACAGGATTTCATTTCTTTTGATGGCTGCATAGTATTCCATTTTGTATATATACCACATCTTCTTTATTTAAAGGAACATTTCTAATACTACCTGCACATTTAATAAAAGAAGAAATTTCTCAAATCATTTATCTGTCTCATTTTTTAGAACTAGCAAAAGGAGGAAATTAAACCCAAAGTAAACAGAAGAAGAAATATTAAAGAGCAGAGAGAAAAAAAATCCATAAAATCAAAAACAAATCAGAAAACCCTATTAAATAAAAAGTCTGATATGAAAGTCAATAAGTCAATAAAATTGATAATTCCCTACCCAAATTAATTAGGGGAAAAGAGACAAATTGCCCATATCAGGAATGAAAGAGGGGTTTCAATATAAGCTCTAAAGATATTAAAAAGATAATGAAGGAATAGTGTGGAAATGGTATGCAAATAAATTCCACAACTTAGATGAAAAGGACAAACTCTTTGAAAGAGACACTTCCAAAGTGCACTCAAGAAGAAATAGATAAGCTAAACAGTCTTATATATAATTAAAAAAATTGAATTTGGAGATTTACAACTTTGCCCTCAAAAACACTCTAGACCCAGGAGTCTTTATTGATAATTTTACCAAACATTTTTTTAAAATAATGCCAATTCAATACAACTCTTCTGGGACATTGATGATGAGGAAACATTTTCTAACTTATTGTATGAGACCAAAGTTACCCTAGCACCAAAATCAGATGAAGCAATTACAAAAAATAAAAAATTATAGACCATTATCCTTCATGATCATAGATACAAAAATTCTAAATAAAAGTTCAGTCAATCAAACCCTACCAATATATAAAAAGGATAATATACCACAATCAGGTGGGTTTTATCCTACCAATGCAGGGTGGCTCTAACATATGAAAATTAACCAATGTCATTCACTAAACAAATTTAAAAAAGAAAAAACATATAATCATCTCAATAGACAGAAAAAAATTTACAAAATCCAACATACAATGTCCATTCATGATAAAAATCATCAGAAAACCAGGAATTGAAGGAAACATCCTCATCCCCAAAAAATGGCTTCTGTGAACCCTATAGCTAACATCATACTTAATGGTGAAAGACCGAATGCTTTTTTCTGAAGATCAGGAAAAAGACAAGGATATATGGGTTTTCACAGTGTGTTTATAGAAGCCAACAAACCTTTGGATTCTAAAACAAAAACAAAGAGAAAACAAGCTGCTAGAACAAATAAGTGAGTTTAGGAGTGTTGCAGGTACAAGATCAATACATAAAAATCACTTGTATTTCTATGTGCTAGCAATGAATGACTGGAAATTAAAATTACCAACTTATTACTAAATATATAATATATCAGGATTTATATAGAGAGATAAATCTAACAAAAGACATGTAATATATGTACACTGAAAATTACAAAATATTGCTAAAAGAAATAAATAGGATATAATGAAATGAGGAGATACGCTATGTTTGTGGATTCAAAAACTCAATTCTCTCCAATTGACCTGTGGATTTAAAACAATCCCAATCAAAAGTCCAGCAGATTTTTTTATAGGTCTTGCTAAACTAGGTCTCAAACGTATACAAATATGCAAAGGATCTAGAATTGACAAAATAACTTCGAAAAAGGACAAAATTGGAGAACTACCTACCACCACCTTACTTTAAGACTTACTTTGGTGAAAAGATAATACATAAGTAAATGGAAAGGAATAGTTAGCCTATAAGTAGATCTATATACACACAGCCAATTAATTTTGGAAAAATGTGCAAAGACAATTTCATGGAAAAAAGTCTTTTTCAAGCAAATGAAGCTAGAAAAATGAGACATCTGCAAAGAACTGAACTTTGATTCATACCATACATTAGATACAAAAACTGACTCAAACTGACTCAGGTTTAAATGAACAGAAACCTGAAACTACATGATTTTTAGAAGAAAAGATAGGAAAATGGGGTTTTTTGATCAGTTAGGCAAAAATTCCCTTCATGCAATACCAAAAGCACAATCCATGAAATAGAAAATCTAATAAATTGTATTTCATCAAAATTTTGAAGTCCTGCTCTTCAAAATAAGCTGTTAAAGACAAATCCATGATTCATATAAAATATGTGCAAATCAAATACCTGATACAGGACTTACATGTAGAATAAAAAAGAACACTTAAATCTCAACAATAAAAAAGGAAACAATCCAGTTCAAAAAACTGGTCAAGGGATTTGATCAGATAGTTCGCCCAGAAAAATATGGAAAACACAAAGCAGCACATGAAAATGTGCAAATGCCACTAGTTATTAGGGAAATGCAGACTAAAACCACAATGAGATATTAGTGTATGCCTAAATGGTTAGCATTGAAACAACACACTTCACACTGACAACAAATGGCGTATCTGGAACTCTCACACTGCTGGTAAGAATGTAAATGATATAAACACTTTGGAAGACAGCTTGTCAGTTTCTTAAATGGACACTTACCCATCTTACCCAGCCCTTCTACTCCTGGATATTTATTTATCTTACAAAAATGAAAATGTATGTCCTTATAAAGACCTGCATATAAATGTTGATATGGCTTTATTTCAATAGCCAACTGGAAAGAAAAATAACCTGCTGGACAAAAAATGAATTGTTCATCAACAGGCGAATGGATAAACAGCAATATACTCATGCAACTGAATATTTCTCAATGATTTAAAACAATGAAAAACTGATACAATACAGTCACGTGGATGAATCTCAAAGTAGCCATACTGAGTGAAGAAAAAAAAAATCCAGAAGAAAAAGGGTACACACTGTAGGATTCCATTTATGTAAAAATTCTATAAAATGTATACTAATCTGTTGTGACACAAAACAGATCAGTGGTTGCCTAGGTAAGGCACAGGGAGTGATTCCAAAAAAGCATGAGGAAACTTGGGGTGCCTGGGTGGTGCAGTGGGTTAAAGCCTCTGCCTATGGCTCAGGTATGATCTCAGGGTCCTGGGATTGAGCCCCACATCAGGCTCTCTGCTTAGCAGAGAGTCTGCTTCCTCCTCTCTCTCTCTCTCTCTCTCTCTCTCTCTCTCTGCCTGCCTCTCTGCCTACTTGTGATCTGTCTGTCAAATAAATAAGTAAAATCTTTAAAAAAAAAAAAAAAGGCATGCGGAAACTCTTCAGAGTGATGAATACCAATTTTTATTATCATGGTGATTTCAGATGTGCTCAAACTTCATATTGTACAGGTGAAGTAGGTAAAGTTTGTTGTATGTCACTGACAGTAAATTGCAGTCACTTAAGAATCAAAAAAAGGACTCAGAATGGAGAGGCTGTGGTTCAAAAAAAAAGAAAAAAAAACTAATGGTAAGCATCAAACCCATTTAAATATGGACCCAGCACTAAGCAACTATGGAATTCATGGCTACAGGACACAATAAATAATAAACACAGTAATATAACTGTCTAGCACTGAAATTACTGTGACAAGGGATTTTGATAGATGTTGCCTAAATTGCCAACCAAGGGAATATTTTCACAACTGTACCCATACTATTTTGGTATATCATCTTTGCTAAGTGAGAAATATATTTTATTACTTTAACTGAAGGTTGAACAGCTTTTCATATGTATTAAATTTACATGGTTATTCTTTTTCTGTTATTTGCATGGGCTCTCGATATGTTAAGAAATCACCCTTTCATCTACCAGACATTACAAATAGCTTTTGTTTAGTGTGTGTATCTATATGCATGCCTGTGGGTGCATAAATTTTGAGTATTTTATGTAGTCAAATCAGTAAATATTTCCTATTGTGAATTTTGGCTTTCCTGCCTTACTAAGAAAAGCTTTCTTTACTTTAGCATGTTAAAAATATCTAGTATTTTTCCTTGGTAATTTTAAGGCCTAATATTTTATACCTAGAACTATGAATCAGCAATTCCTCAAAAATTTAACATAGAATTATTATATAACTCAGCAATTACACTTCCGGGCATACACTCAAAAGAATCAAAGCAGGCATTTGAACAGATATTTGCACACAAATGTTCACAGCAGTATTATTCACAGGAGCCAAAAGATGAAAGCATTCCAAGTGTCCATTGATAGACGAATGGATAGACATTTGGTGTATACATACAATGCAATTTTATTTGGGTTTAAAAATGAAGGAAGATTCTGGCACATGCTACAACACAGAGGAACCTTAAATACACTGTGCTAAGTGAAATACACTTAAATACACTTTGTGAAAGTCACAAAGAGAGAAGGGAAAATTGTGGCTGTCAAGTTCTGTGAGGAGAGGGAAATGTACCTACAAAGTGCAGATCCCAGTGTTGAGCACTGTGGTTGGCAGTAGAGTCAGTTCTTCTCAAAAGGCAGGATGCCTCGAAGTCATTTCTGACACCTCCAAGAGGGATCTGGCTTAGTGAGGAAAGCAGGTTGCCCATGACATACTAAATGCACCCACCATACTCTGCCCCTTTTGCTACCACCACTTGGGGGCATACTATTGAGATGAAAATCAGGAGGTTTTGTCTCCTGAATCATGCCTAACCACCCCCTTCAAGCTCACTCTGGAGCAGCTCTTAATTTTGCCGCCAGCCCAGCTCTACAGGGCCCTTCAAGGACCAAAGATGTAAAGTGTTTGTCCCCAGGGCTGGGTGAGGAAAAGGGTATGCCCCTGCTTTCCCTTCCATGCCAGGATTCCTTCTTTCACTCCCCAAGAACCCTTAGACTTGCCCCTGGGGAGCTGGCATCTGGTGTGAATGCCACCAGCCTCCAATCCTGGATAGGTGAGAAGATGAATGAGAACCACTGTGGCCACTCCATAAAACATACTTACTGGACAAGTCACTTCACCTTCTGGGGCTTCTCTTTCCCAACTGTCGGCTGAGAATAACCACTAACACTCACCTCTTCTGCCTCTCAAAGCTATCATGGGAGCACAGTGAAGTCCATGCAAGAAAATGCTTTGTGCTGGGCAAGGAGATAGGTAAGGGGTAATTGACACTATCATCATTGGTCTCACAGATCAAAAAGACTTAAACTCTAAAAGGTGAGGTTTTTAAATTCATTTTACTGATCGCACCTCCCTTCTCCCCTACAACTTTGATGAAAAGCTGCGACCCTAAAGTTAGACCACTGAGATTCACCACTTACTGGTCTGCCACTTAACTGGGTATGCAGCCTTGGGAATGTTACTTAGTTCCTCTTCCCCTCAGTTTCCCTATTTGTAAGATGAGGGTGAGAATAGTATGTGCCCAAATAAGAGTCAGGTCAGTTCCTGGCAGCATGGAGCCGCCAGTAAAGATTAGTGAACATCACACACATAATTGACATTTTGGGGTACTGGGTTTTAATCACACCAGACTATTTTCCTTTCTAAAGAGTTTTTCACTCTAAGAAGCACTTTCTTGGATGCTGATTGCTGTCCTCATCTACTTGAGACATTTAAACACACACACACACACACACACACACACACACACACACACACACGATGCCATTCAGGAGATATTTGAACTCAGGTTCCCTTCTCTGTAAAACTGAGTAATGATATTTACTTCCTGGGGGGTGTTATGAGAACAAAGGAGATAGAGTATGTAAAATTTCTTAGCCCATAGTGCCTGAAAAATTTCTAGCTTCCTTTCTCCCCACCTATGTGTGACCACAAATCTTTGTGGTGGGAATCACACACTGAAAGTGAACAGAACTGGCGGATCTCATGGTGCTCAGCCTCCAGCAGGAGACACAGACAATCAACTAGGAAAGACATACACCACAGAGTCAGCCAGCCATAAATGCAGTCATCATCAGTAAGAGCCACGCTGAACTCAGGAAGCTTCTAGAAGCTTCTGCCTCACTACCAATTTTATGTTTTCAAATCTAACAAATGGCTGTACAAGGGAAAGAAACATTTTGAGTATGACCCCCAGGATGATGCCTGGGCAGATGAAATCATAAAGTGACCAAAAGTTAAACCAGGTTCATTATATTGTTAAAATCCCCATCCTGGGAGGGGCATAAGCTTCATTAACATAACACACAATGTATGCATTGGCATATTTTCTGAATGGGCATATGCTTCTTTATGCCTCCCCATGATGTGTGATGATGGGACCTCCCCTTCTGAATATTCATCCCAAACCCTAATAAAAGGAATCTGCTTAACCCTGTTTGAGGAGTCAAGGCTTTGGAAATTATTCCCCATGATCTCCTTGTTTGCTGCAAATACAGACGACTTTGTGAGGCAATTCCCCCTGGTGGAGGCTCTGTCTATAACTCACGCAGGAGCAGACCCACACTGGCTCAGTGAAAACAGTTCACGTGGCATGAAGGGAGTGGTCTTTTCAGACAGGAGGTTAGGGCAGGCCTCTCTGGGAAGAGGCGATGATGCTCAGTCCCCTGGAGTGAATTAGTCCTCTTGTGCTGGTTCGGTTAGGGTTCATAGAGATAATCTCTTGTGATTATCTGATGCTGGGATGAAAAATATCACATAGGTTTCAGCCTGAGTATGAGAATTATTCTTCCTTTTGAAAAACACACTAATCACAAATATAACAAGTGTATTTGAATCTCGTCCTTCATGGATCAGAAAGTATCTCTATACTCGGTGGTTAAGTTCCAAAGGGAACAATGTCCACTAGATTTGTCTTCCTAAGCAAAACAGTTGAACTGGACCACAGAGGGTAAACCTACCTGGGTCTTAGGAGAGTATAAAGCAAGGTAAGGTAGTATGGGGTGCCCCATCCCACTTCTTATATATAACAGCCTTGCAGGCTAGGAGAGGGACCAACCAACAAAGGCCTGGTCTTATTCTGAAATGCACAAAACGGGAGAACGTGGGGATTTGGGGGAGTACTCATTCAAAAGGGCCTGAACTCTGACCACAGACTGAAGAAGGAGCAACAGGCTTTTTCATCATTATCCTTTCAGGATCTTACGAAGAGGCACTCTCACAACTCAGTCTTATTCTTCTTATTCTACCTGGGAAAGGATAAAGGGCAACCAAACAATGGGGCTGGAAGAGCAGGTGATGTCCCCCTGAGGGGAACTCATCCAGGACTAGGAGGTCATCTATCCAATGGCAGGGGTGGGGAAGTGGGGTTCTGGGCAATTTTTTTTCTTTTTCCTTCTTTTTCTTAATTCCCGGTAAATGAGCATTAGTCAGTGCTTAATTCTGATTAACTACGCAAATGAACTGGAAGAAACTGAAATGAGCTACAAATGTTTGGGGATCACCCAAAGAAGGTGTGGTTCAGGTGACAGATGGTAACCACACTTATGGTCATGAGCATATCATCATGTATGAAATATCAAATCACTGTGTAGTATACCTGAAACTAATGTCATATGTATGTCAACCGTACTTCCATTTAAAATGTTTAATGAGAAAGAAAAGAAAGTGTGTACCTATGAAACAGTCTCCAGAGGGAAATGACTACTCAGAAGGACCTGTTGGCAGTCACATCCCCTGGCCAGCCAGGGCACCAGGACCATGCTGTCCAGCTGCAGTCATTAGTGCCATGGCTACAGGGCTTCCTGTATGCATGCCACAAGTTCCACTCCATGACTCAGGGGCTCATGCGACCTGCTAGAGGGGAAGTTAGAGCTGCTCTCTGGAACTTAGGTTCAGGCTGCCTGTCTGCTGTGCCTGCCACAAAAAAACAGACTTTCCTAGCAAGTTTCAGGTTCTCCGGTTACTCAACCTACCAAGGATCTACTTATAGCTTCTCTGTGCCTGACATCATGCAGGAGACCAAGAGATGAAGAAGCTACTGTCTCTGCCCTCACATACTCCAGGATATGTTGAGGGAGATAGAGACAGAAGCAAGTGCCCATAGGACAGAGGGGCAATGTGCCAAAATATGGGCATGAGCAAAAGTTGTGCGAGCTCAGAAGACATGCAGCTAGCTCTGCCAAGGAGAGTTCCACGGAAGAAGCAACACTGGTGTCATTTCTTGGAGGAGGAAATCAGGAGACAGAGAAAGAAGCCAGAAGTACTTCAGACAAGGGAAGGAAATATGCCAAGACTTCGAGGGCTGAGAAGAAGCAGTGTTCAGGAAAGAGCAGAATAGTTGAAATGCAGCATGAGGTCAGTTTTCTCTGTCAATGTGGCTAGGCTATAGGACCCAGTCATCCAAACAAACACTAACCTAGGTGTTACTGTAAGATATTCTGTAGATGTGCTTAATATCTCTAACCTTTTGACTTTATGTAAAAAGAGACTATCCTGGATTATCTGGGTGGGCCTGATCCAATCAGTTGAAAGGCTTTAAGAACACAGCTAAGTTTTCTCTGAAGAAGAAGAAATTCCTCCTGTGGATAGCTGCTTGGCCTTAGAGCTCCCAACGTGCCCTTCTGGATTCCCTGACCTACAGATTTCAGACTTGTTTACCCAACTCCCCAGTCACATAAGTCAATTCTTATAATAAATCTCTTCCTGTATACACATATGCTTCTGATCCTGTGTCTCTGATGGAACTCTGACCAAAACACATGGGAAGGATGGAAGAGTGAGTGGACCCTTGCCCTTGCAGGGAGGCAAGACTGTGAAGGGCCAGTGCATAGAGTGAGTGCTTCACCCTAAAGGCAAATGATTCTTAAAAATGTTCCCACTTGTATCAAGGGGCTGGAGGATAGCAATGAGAGGTGAAAAGCCAATCAATCATCATTTCCAGTCCCTGCATTATTTCACTTTATGTTCAACCAGAGCATCTCTGCTTTTACCTGCTTTTGTGTAGGATTCCTTTTGAAAAAAGGATTCACTTTTCAGGTTGGAAAGCAAGGTTGCAAGAAGCATTTCCAGAATGACGGCACGAGGAGCTCTGCAGACATTCTCCAGAATGAAGCCACCATAACTGGTGAGAATCAAAAACAAAACAGAACAAAAAATATGAAAGTGAGGAAATATTGTCCTAAAGTCATACAGCAAATGAAGAAACATTTATTCAAGAAAAGCTACTGACCTCAGTAAGAGTATTGAGAATCTGTGGCATTTTAGCCTTGACCCACTCCCTTCCTTCCCTCCACATAGCCCTATAAAACAGATACTTTACTCTGAAGACGTCCAGCAAAGAAGATAGGGCTCCCTCATCCCTCAGTCCAGTCAATGGTTAGAGTGCCTTCCAGGAGGCAAAGACCACCACAATTTTTCATCTCACCTGGCTCTATGTTACAAAAGCTATATTCTAGCCAAGCTTGGCCAAGAGGTTGAAAGCTCCTCTCTGGCTCCCAGTCCCTACTCTTAGGACACGAGCTCTCTCTGAGGCCCAGCAGGCCAAGAATACTGTGGTCTGAATGTCCTTACCCCAGGTTACTCATAATTGGGGAATGCCATGCCACGAGAGGAGATTCCATGCCACGAAAGGCAGAAAAACAGGGACCACTGCCCCACTCATAAAGAAGGGAAATCATCTGAAGAAAGTATGCCATTGTCTCGAACCTACCTCCAGAACAGTGGCATGGTACTGCCCAGAGAGAGAGAGGCAGGTCATAAGAAAGTCTCCCTAAGAGAACTGACTTTATTTGGAAGAGAGCACGGGGAGGTTCAATCTAAGGATGCTATCAAAAACAGTAGAGATTTTGGCAGTAAGCGATTAAGAGGAGACACCGGCTTACCGGGAGCAATAATCCAAAGTAGAAACCAACTAGAAGGATGCAATAGAAACCAAGAAAGGAGACCACCATGAAAAGCTTTCATGGTTGAAATGCTGAAACAGGTTGAAACAAACTTCAAATACAAGTCTCAGAGACTACTGCTATAAAGGGTCCAAATTTATTTGGATCGTACCATGAAGCAATTTATTCCCCAGGGAACTGTCAAAAACAACAGCAATCAGTCAGCAATTAATATAGGATTAATAGTAGGATGTGGTAAGATGGAGGCAAAAAACTTAGCAGACAGGGAGAGACACAAAGAGAGAAGTGCTAAAAACAAAACAAAACAAAAAAAAACACATTGTCATCCCACTTGAGAATACATGTGCCCAAGTCTGCATCCTGTGGAATGACAGCAGAGCCCCCCACACGGCAGAGGAAACAAACTTCACTGTACTGACCAGTCAAGTCAATAAAAAATAAATAATCAAATGAGAGCAACACACACATCGACCAACTGAATAAAGAGAGTCCAGAAACAAACCCATATACGTGGCCAACTAAACTATAACAAGTGTGCCAAAAATACACGATGGGGAGGGGTGCCTGGGTGGCTCAGGTCATGATCCCTGAAGGGAGCCTGCTTCTCCCTCTCCCTCTGCCCCTCCCCCTGCTTGCACTCTTTCTATCTAATAAATAAATAAAATCTCAAAAACAAAAAAGAATACATAATAGGAAAAGAATAGTCTCTTCCATAAATGATGTTGGGAAAGCTGGATATTCACAAGCAAAATGATGAAAACAAGCTCTTACCTTACACCATATACAAAATTGACTCAAAATAGATTAAAGACTTAAATGTAAGGCCTGAAACAGTAACACTCCTATAAGAAAACATAAGGAAAAAGTACTTTGACATTGTTCTTGGCAATCTTATTTGGATATGATACCCAAAGCACAGAGCAACAAAAGCAAAAATAAATAAGTTAGACTACATCAAACTAAAACTCTTCTGCATAGCAAAGGAAACAATGAACAAAGTGAAAAAAACAACCATTCAATGGAAGAAAATATTTGCAAACCATATACCTGATAAGAATTTAATCTCTAAGGGAAGCAAGGGCAAAAATGAACTATTGGGACTTCATCAAGATCAAAACCTTTTGCACAGCAAAGGAAACAGTCAACAAAACCAAAAGACAACTGACAGAATGGGAGAAGATATTCGCAAATGACATATCAGATAAAGGGCTAGTATCCAAAATCTATTAAGAACTTATCAAACTCAACACCCAAAGAACAAATAATCCAATCAAGAAATGGGCAGAGGACATAAAAAGACATTTCTGCAAAGAAGACATCTCGGTGGCCAACAGACACATGAAAAAGTGTTCCCCATCACTCGGCATCAGGGAAATACAAATCAAAACCACAATGAGATACCACCTCACACCAGTCAAAATGGCTAAAATTAACAAGTCAGGAAATGACAGATGCTGGCGAGGATGCGGAGAAAGGGGAACCCTCCTACACCGTTGGTTAGAATGCAAGCTGGTGCAACCACTCTGGAAAATAGCATGGAGGTTCCTCAAAAAGTTGAAAATAGAGCTACCCTATGACCCAGCAATTGCCCTACTGGGTATTTACCCTAAAGATACAAACGTAGTGATCCGAAGGGACATGCACACCTGAAGTTTATAGCAGGAATGTCCACAATAGCCAAACTATGGAAAGAACCTAGATGTCCATCAACAGATGAATGGATAAAGAAAAGGTGGTATATATATACAACGGAATACTATGCAGCCATCAAGAGAAATGAAATCTTGCCATTTGTGATGACATGGATGGAACTAGAGGGTATTATGCTTAGTGAAATAAGTCAATCGGAGAAAGACAACTATCATATGATCTCACTGATTGAGGAAGTGGAGATGCAACATGAGGGGTTTGGGGGGTAGGAAAAGAATAAATGAAACACGATGGGATCAGGAGAGAAACAAATCATAAGAGACTCTTACTGTCACAAAACAAACTGAGGGTGGCCTGGGGGAGGGGGGTAGGGAGAGGGTGGTGGGGTTATGGACATTGGGGAGGGTATGTGCTATGGTGAGTGCTGTGAAGTGTGTAAACCTGGCAATTCACAGACCTGTACTCCTGGGGCTAATAATACATTATGCGTTTATAAAAAAAAATTATTAAAAAGTATGAAAAGAAAAAAAAAAGAATTTAATCTCTAAAATATATAAGGAACTCCTACAACTCAATTGCAAAGAAACAACCCAGTTAAAAACTGACAAATGATCTGAATAAACATTTTTTTCAAAGACATACAAATGACCAACAGGTGCATGAAAAGGTATTCAACATTATTCATCAGGTAAATGCAAATCAAAACGACAGTGAGGTACCACCTCACACTTATTAGGATGGCTATTAACAAAAAGACAATAGATAACAAGTGTTCACAGTGTGGAGAAAAGGGAACGCTTGTGCCCTATTGGTGGGAATGTAAATTGATGCAGGAACTATGGAAAACAGTATGGAGATTCCTCAAAAACTTAAAATAGAAGTACCATATGATCCAGCAATCCTAATTCTGGGTATAGATCCAAAGGAAATGAAATGGGGGTCTCAAAGAGGTATCTGTACTCGCATGTGTATTGTAGCATTATTCACAATGGCTAAGATATGGAAACAACTTAGTGTTTGTCAATAAATATATATATGCATATGTGTATGTATGTATATATATGTATAGTATATGTATGTGTATATACATATATGCACACAATGGAATACTATTCACCCATAAAAAAGGAAATTTTGTCATTTATAACAACATGGGTGACCCTGGAACACATCATTCTAAGTGAAATAAGCCAGACACAGAAAGCAAATACTGTATGATCTCACTTATATGTAGAATATAAAAAAGTCAAACTCAGAACCAGAGAAGAGAGCAGTGGTCCCCAGGGTCAGGGGTGCAGATATATTGGTCAAAGTGTACAAACTTCCAGCTATAAGATAAATAAGTTTTGGATATCTATTGTACAGCATGATGACTACAGTCCATAACATTATATTGTATACTTGAAACTTGCTAATGGATCTTAAGTGTTCTCCCCACACCAAAAAAATAAACAAACAAACAAAAAGCAAACAACTATGTGAAGTGATGGATGTCTTAATGGTTTTATTGTGGTAATCATGTCACGGTGTATCCATATCAAAACCTCACACTGTATACCTTAAATATATACAATTTTTATTTGTCAATTATACCTTAATAAAGCAGGAGAGAGGGAGGGACAAAAATAAATAGCATTCCTTAAAAAAAAAAAAGGTAAAATATTCAGGAATCAATTCAACAACAAAAAAGTACACTGAAAACTATAAAACATTATTGAAATAAATTAGAAAAGATTTAAATAATTTGAAACATATCCCACATTCCTCATTCAGAAGACTTAATATTAAGATAGCAATAGTTCCCAAATTGACCTATAGCTTCGATGTGATCCCAATCAAAATCCCACCTTCCTTTTTTTTCTTTTTTGTAGAATTGAGAAGTTGATCCTATAATTTGTAAGAAAAAGCCAAGGACACAAAATAGCCAAAATGCTCTCAAAAAATAAAGAATGAGGGTGAATTCACACTTCCCAATTTCAAAACCAGCCATAAAGTTACAGTAATCAAGACAGTGTGGCACTGACATATACACATACAGGTCAAAGGTACAAATTGAAAGTCCAGATATAAATCCTTACACTTACCGTGAATTAAATTTTTTACTAAGGTACAAAGACAATTCAAGGGAGACTCATCAACAAATGATGCCACAACAACTGGATATTCAAATGCAAAAGAATGAATTTGGATCGCTATATCACACTGCTCATGAAAATTGGCAAAACGGATCATAGGTCTAAATGAAGAACTGTAAGCATAAAATTCTATGAAGAAAACACAGGAGTCAATTTCTGTGAACTTAGTATAGGCAACAGTCTCCTAGATGTGGTATTAAAATCTCAACAACAAAAGAAGAGTATATGTAAATTGGGCTTCCTCAAAATTAAAACTATATTGCTTCAAATAGAACCATCAAAAAAGTGAAAAGGCAAACCACAAAAACAACAAAACACATATAGATAATATTGTTACATACTATCCAGGATGTATGAACACTTACAGCTCAATAATAAAATAATAAAAAGTAAATAAGCTAATTTCATAAATGGGTCAAGATCTGAAAATACATTTCTTTAAAGGAGATATACAAATGGGCAGGAAGTGTTGCTCAACAACATTAGCCATGAGGAAAATCCAAATCAAAACCACAATAAGATATTTGCAAATGACAGTAGAGACAAAAGGTTGATATCCAGGATCTATAAAGAACTCCTGAAACTCAACACAGACAATCATATAAAAAAATGGGCAGAAGATATGAACAGACACTTCTCCAATTAAGACATACAAATGGCTATCAGACACATGAAAAAATGTTCATCATCACTAGCCATCAGGGAGATTCAAATTAAAACCACATTGAGATACCACCTTACACCACTTAGAATGGCCAAAATTAGCAAGACAGGAAACAATGTGTGTTGGAGAGGATGTGGAGAAAGGGGAACCGTCTTACATGGTTGGTGGGAATACAAGTTGGTGCAGCCACTTTGGAAAACAGTGTGGAGATTCCTCAAGAAATTAAAAATAGAGCTTCCCTATGACCCTGCAATTGCACTACTGGGTATTTACCCCAAAGATACAGATGTAGTGAAAAGAAGGGCCATCTGTACCCCAATGTTTATAGCAGCAATGGCCACAGTCGCCAAACTGGGGAAAGAACCAAGATGCCCTTCAGCAGACGAATGGATAAGGAAGATGTGGTCCATATACACTATGGAGTATGATGCCTCCATCAGAAAGGATGAATACCCAACTTTTGTAGCAACATGGACAGGACAGGAAGAGATTATGCTGAGTGAAATAAGTCAAGCAGAGAGAATCAATTATCATATGGCTTCACTTATTTGTGGAGCCTAACAAATAGCATGGAGGACAAGGGGAGATGGAGAGGAGAAGGGAGTTGAGGGAAATTGGAAGGGGAGGTGAACCATGAGAGACTATGGACTCTGAAAAACAATCTGAGGGTTTTGAAGGGGCAGAGGGGTGGGAAGTTGGGGGAACCAGGTGGTGGGTATTAGAGAGGGCACGGATTGCATGGAGCACTGGGTGTGGTGCAAAAACAATGAATACTGTTATGCTCAAAAGAAATAAAAAATTAAAAAAAAAAACAACTAATGACATACTGCATGGTGACCAACATAATTAAAAAAAAAACCTTAAAGAAAATAAAAAGTTGTGGTTTTGGAAAAAAAAAAAACAAACCAAAACAAAAAACACATTGAGATACCACTTACACCAGTTAGAATGGCCAAAATTAGCAAGACAGGAAACAATATGTGTTGGAGAGGATGTGGAGAAAGGGGAACCCTCTTACACGGTTGGTGGGAATGCAAGGTGCAGCCACTTTGGAAAACAGTGTGGAGATTCCTCAAGAAATTAAAAATAGAGCTTCCCTATGACCCTGCAATTGCACTACTAGGTATTTACCCCAAAGATACAGATGTAGTGAAAAGAGAGCCATCTGTACCCCAATGTTTATAGCAGCAATGGCCACGGTCGCCAAACTGGGGAAAGAACCAAGATGCCCTTCAGCGGATGAATGGATAAGGAAGATGTGGTCCATACACACTATGGAGTATTATGCCTCCATCAGAAAGGATGAATACCCAACTTTTGTAGCAACATGGACGGGACTAGTAGAGATTATGCTGAGTGAAATAAGTCAAGCAGAGAGAATCAATTATCATATGGCTTCACTTATTTGTGGAGCATAACAAATAGCATGGAGGACAAAGGGAGATGGAGAGGAGAAGGGAGTTGAGGGAAATTGGAAGGGGAGGTGAACCATGAGAGACTATGGACTCTGAGAAACAATCTGAGGGTTTTGAAGGGGCGGGGGTAGGAGGTTGGGGGAACCAGGGGGTGGGTATTAGAGAGGGTATGGATTGTATGGAGCACAGGGTGTGGTGCAAAAACAATGAATACTGTTACGCTGAAAAGAAATAAAAAGTTAAAAAAAGAAAGAGAGAGCATTATGCCTTAAACTGTGTTAGCAATCAAATATCACACACAAAAAAATGGGTCAAACACTTTATTACATAAATCTTACAGGATTTTAAATTGTTCAAATCAAGATAATTAATTTCTCTGCATTTAAATAGAATAAAATACTTTTGGCTGCTTAAAAAAAAAAAAGATACCACTTCACAGAGAATATAATGTGTTGAAAAGGATGTGGAGAAAATGAAACCTTACAGATTGCTTATGAAAATGTAAAATAGTGCAGCCACTTTAGAAAATAATCTACATGTCCGCAAAATGAAATTACCATATGATCCCCCAATTTCACTTCTAATTATCTCCACAAGAGAAATGAAAACATATGCCTATACAAAAATTTATACATGAATATTCATGGCATTATTATTCACAATAGCCCCAAAGTGCAAACAACTTAAATTTCCATCATCTGATGAATGGGTAAACACAATGTGACACATCCATATCCATAAAATGGAATATCATTTAACCACAAAAAAGAATAACATACTAATGCAAGCTATAACATGCATCAATCTTGAAAACATTATGGTAAGTGAAAGAAGCCAGCTACAAAAGGTCATATATTGTATGATTCTACTCCTAGGAAATGTACAGAATTGGCAAATCTATAGACAGAAAGTAAATTAGTGCTTGCCTTTGCTGGAAAGATGAGGGGTCAAAGGAAAGTGATTGCTAATGAGGTGGCAGAAATGTTCTAAAATTGGTTGTAGTTTTGGTCTCACAATTCTCTGAATACTACTAAACACCATTAAATTGTATACTTTAAATGAGTGAATTGTATAGTATACAAATTACATCTCAATAAAGCTGGATGGAAGGAAGAGAGAGAGGGAGGGTGGGAGGAAGGAAGGAAGGAATGCAAGCAAACAATGATGGACTGTAAGTAAGGTAGTGAGATTATCCCATCTACGCTACCGGGAAACTACTCTGGTTAGAGAATTGGAGGGATCAGGGCAGCTAGGCTAAAGACAGAGAGATGAGGTAGGAAGCCATTGTTATAGTCTGTGTAGGAGATCCTGAAAACCTAAACCAGGACAGAGACAATGGGGACAAGATCTAGGGATATTTTAGAAACTACCCCACGATGCCAAAATTTCTATGAAAGCAACATTCCATGTTATATATTACCGTAAATGGCATAAGTATAAATTACTATAGTCCTTGGAAAAGTAGCTTAATAACATGTTACAAAGGTCTCAGAATATTCACACTCTCTGGTCCATTTCTAAATCCCTATCTTAAAACTTTAAAAATGTTTTAAGCACCAAATATGTACTATAGCAATTAATGAGGGAAAGCAACTTAAATGACCAGTAATGTGGACTAATGAAAAGAAAGTGGTATATCCATATAATTGAATATTACACATTGTCAAAATATTTAAAAAGTAAAATTACGTAGGAAAATGCATGTTACAATACTAAGGAACATACACATACAAAAAATTACACACAATAGTGTGGTCCTAATGGTGTAAAAATGCCTAATAAGGAATATTTACTAACCACTTTTTCTACAAGTTATGAATTTTGTTTATATATCCACTTTTCTCTAGTTTCTACAATGATAATTTGTTACTTTTGCCCCCCAAAAAATATTGCATTTACTTTTTAAAGAAAAACAACAGTCATTTCATTCTTAGATGTGAAGTGCAACTCCACAGCCATCCTTCACTCCCCCCCTCACGGAGGGGTTCCCGGAGCCTATCCCCTGCCTGGCAGGGGTTGAGTTCCAATTCTGAGATATCTTCACCTGCACATCTCAGCTATGACCAATCCTCCATGTCTTATTTGATTCTCAGAGAACCCCTTCAGTGCCTGTCTTTCCATGAATAAAGCCAGTCCCGCTGAAATCTGTCCTCATCTCCCACTGTAGAAATAGATCAGCAGGTTCCCTCTCTGCTTTGAGTGGTGGTCCTGCCAGACATTGGAGGAAGCAGGATTTGCCACAATGTGGAGCCCCGCATCCCAGAAATGGGGAGCCCGTCTCAGGCCTGCCTCTTTGCACCTCCCAAACAGTGAATGTACAATGCCGGGCACTTGACACACCCACCTGACTTGGAATGAACTTATATTTTAATTCAGTTCAGCTCATTATCAAATGTGCACCACAGTCAGACCCAGTTCTTAAGTTTGGGGGGGGCGGGGCTGCGAGCCAAGAAAGTGGAAATGAAGGTTGGGGTAGGTGCAGGCGAACACAGAAGACATATCAGATTAGGTCACAGCAGTAGGAAGGTTGACCACCGATGGGAAACTTCCTTCTAGGGCACAAAGCCTTCTACAAACATCTCTTTCAGGCCTTAGGCCACCACCTGTTGAAATCCGACCAACTTACTGGGCCAGGCAGCCTGCTCCCCAGCTCCCAGCCATAACTCCTGGAACATGCTTGCTGTGGAGAACACATCTTTCCCAGGACTTCCAGCCAGTGGTCCCCCCTGCCCCCCGAAAAGCCATCACTAAGGAAGCCTACCTCCTTCCCCAGCCTCCCGCCTCCCCAAAGCCCGCTGACCTTCTCCAGACAACACCCCGGTGTTCAGACTTGTGTTTTCTTGTCCTGGCCCCCTCTGGCTGCCCCGCTTCCCGCAGTACACTGGCAATCTCTAGTCCCGAGAGCGGCTGGCATCTGACTCACCTCGGTGCCCACGTGCCGCTTGCCCCGGGTGACACTCAGCCAAGCCTGTGAGGAACCCAGAGCTGCCCTAAGTCTGTGTTCCAGATACCACTCTGAATATCAGCTCCGGTGTGGCCTCCTCCAAAAAGCCTCTCTGGTATCCCCAGGTGAGTCCCCCTTTCCCCTGTAGACTCCCAGAGCACCCCTAGTTTAAGAAACCATGGCATGGGTAATCGCCCCAGGCACAACCGGAACTTGGTGAGAGTAGACACAACGTCTCATTTTAAGGGGTCGCCTAGGAGCTTCCAGGAGCCTGGCGCTGAGGCAGGAAGGAAGGATGAAGGGTGAGAACAACGAATGGGAGGCTAAGTGAGTGAATGAACGGATGCAGGGGTGAGGGGACGGCAGCTGAGGTGTCCCTAGTCCCCAGACGGCTAAAACAGACACCAAGCCCATAGGGTGAAAAGCAAGAACGCGCGACCCCTACCACGTCTGCCGCGGGTCCGAGCAGTCTGAGCGTCAGGGACGGGGCGGGGCGGGGCGGGGCGGGAGGGGGGCGGGGGAATGGGGGCGGGGCGGGGGGGGGAGGGGGCGGGGCGGGGGGGGGGGGGGGCGGGGCGGGGGTTGTGGGGTCCCCGGCGGAGGGCGAGGGAAGAGGCGGCTGCTAGTGCCGACTCGCGTGGCCCTGCCGCACCGAGGCTCGTGGAGTTCGCGTCCTCCGCCATGCCGTCCTACACCGTCACCGTAGCCACCGGCAGCCAGTGGTTCGCTGGCACCGACGACTACATCTACCTGAGCCTCGTGGGTTCTGCGGGCTGCAGCGAGAAGCACCTCCTGGACAAACCCTTCTACAACGACTTTGAGCGCGGCGCGGTAGGGGCGCGAGGCTGGGACCGGGCTGGGGACACCCAGGGCCCCGTCAGGGCGGCACAGACCGAGCCGGGGGCCCCCGGGGCCCGTTCGAGTGGTTAGGGACCGGGCTAAGGGAATGTCCGGGACCACGTCGGGGCGGCTGGGACCCAAGTTCGGGGGCGGGAGGCTTGCACGGTGAGGCCTGCAGCACGCCGAGCTTCCCCCCCAGGAGAAGGTGCAAGGTCTGCTCCCATTTCACAGACAAGATTCCGACGCTCTGAAAGGTCCCTTAACTGGGCAAGTGCTGTGGGCATGTTTGTGCCCCATTTCATAGGGCTCCTTCCACAGGTTGTGGGGTGTGGGGGTCTGGGGGGTCACAGCGGTCCTTGCCCTGCTGTGAAGCACAGGTGGCACCTCGGAGCAGCCTCGAGCTTTGGGGAGAAGGCACAGGCCTGGGAGTTCAGAGACCTGGGTTGAATCAGGGCCCGATTGCTAGTTCACTCTGTCTCCTCACCGGACCTCAGTTTCCCCAAATGTAAAATGAAAGTAATGACTTCAAGCTGGTCCAGGAATCTGTGTGAGCCCAAGCACAGCTGCTGGTTCAGAGTGATACTTGCAGGTGTCTTCACACCCGGGTCCCTCGAGTTCTCAGGCAGGTCCCCAGAGGAATTTAGAGGGAAGGAACAAGAAAACTCAAGCAAGAAGCCTTTTGCAACCTGGAGATATCTGACTCCCCACAGAGTATTCGCCAGGGAATACTTGAACCCCAGGTGTGAGGGCTCAGCGGAGCAAGAAGAGGAAGGAGGGCTTCTCCTCTCCGCTTGTCACTAGATACTCTGGAGCTGGGGGAGTCCAGGGAGCAAAGGGAGCCAGTGTTTACTGGACTTCTAGTCTGTGCTGCCAAGTACTATATAAGGCCATGCACAGGTGGCCGCATTTATAAGTGAGCTCCTGATGCTGACCTCGGCAGGAATTCCAGCCCCATGGCTTTCTCAGTGAGCATGGCAGCTCATGGTCCTTACTGAGCGTTTAGTGACTTGCCCAGTCCACTGCCAAGTGCATAGGAAGTGCTCATTGTATGATTATTCTGACAGTCCCAACATGCTTTAGGTAGGTGCACAGGGAATGTTCCCATCTGTCACCCCCCAGCTCCGGAACTGGGCCAGAAAGATTTAGACTTTGCTAAAGGTTCTTTTCGCCACTTAGTTGATTATTGGGTTGAACCATATGAAATTGCTCAGAGTTGACAATTTTTGATAAACAAAACCAGGAATTTCATATGGTTCAACTGAATTCTTCTTGGATAAAATTTGTGAATTAGGTTTTAGGTCTGTAGAGGCTGCAGTAAGTAAATAATAGTCCACTCCTTTCCCCATTTCCAAACTTGGAGTGGGCTTGATTCCTCCCCCAAGAGCTTCAGAACCTTGTTATTAGCCAACTTGGCTATTAGCCAAGTTCGGCATGTTAGCCCAGCACAAGCTCCCTTCAGGAAGAGCAAGGTGTTGAGTATAAATACAACCATTTGTTGTCTGGTTTCCCCCATTAGGGAACTGGGCCTGAGGACAGTGGGGCAGGAGAGAGGGCAATGAGACGTCCACTTGGGAAGATGACACCTTCTGCTCTTTCTGAAGCACCTTCATTTACTTCCATTCTTTCATGGTTTTCCCCATCTCAGGGAGGAAGATTGAGTGCAGACTACTTTCCCTTCATAAGGGGGCCATGGTGGGCCCCATTATCCTCTAAACACACCAGTGTGCTCACGCTGTGCAGCGCAGAGTGCCCCACATGCAGATTCTACCCAAAGAAGACACTGTGGTGTGGCCATAACAGGGTCATTAGAAGAGGGCTGAAAGCACTGTTCTGTCATTATTTCCCCTTGAGATTTCATTCAAATGACACTATGACTAAACACCTCAGTGAGCACCCCAGAAGCAAATTTCAGGAGAGGTTTGCATGTCACATTTCCATTAGGGTGAGAGAGAGCAAGTTAGGAAGGCTGCTAGGCTGCAGGGGAATCAGCTGGTCCTAAAGGTTCTGATAAAAATCCACTTTTGAGAAAGTTCCTGTTGGTACAAGGTTACTCCACACTTTGTCTTGCACAGCCCAGTGTTACTTCCCCATTCTCCAGCTGGTGGCTCTTTAAGGACAGTCTGTCCCTGTTGGGTAAAGGTGAAAAAGAAACCTTAGAGAATATACTTGCTCTAGAGGAATTGGCTATCCCATTTTACTTGGAAAAGTGTCCGAATCATTATGGTTAACAACAGTTACAGTCACAACAATAAGGGCTGTTACCAGCCAGTTCAGTCATTTCTAGGTCTTTGGCACATCAACACCCACATACCTCTGTGCAGAATTCTGTCAAACAGTAGGACTGATTTCTTCTCCACAAAGTGAATTATAGAGCCCCACTTATTCTCATCAGAGTTCCACATACTGATTTGGGTCAGGACTAGGAATAGAAATTCTCCAAAGGTGAGACTCTCCTGTAAATGGTCTCCTCCTCAGGAGCTCCCCCACTGCCTGCTTGGGAAAGCCCAGACCATGGACCCAGACGGCTCAGAGACTGGACTGAGGCTGGGCAAATTTGGCAGATTGATTTGTTTCCTTACTTCTTTCAACTGAAAGCTCTTCAAGGCAGATGGGATTACTTTTCTTGATCCAAAGATCTCTGGCAAGTCACTTGAGCCATTTTCATTCCAAGACAGCACTCTTAGGAAAGCTAGGGACAATACAGAAGTGTTTAATATATTGTCCTTGAATATATTCAGTGATTGTAGACAAGTCTAACAACTATATGTACCTCTCATATATTCAGGGAATGTTAACCTTATTAATTTCTATGAAGAGAACACTCTAGAATAACTCTTCCTCAATAATAAGAATTACTGATTAATGAAGAATAAACATTTCCTTATGAACTTCCATCTATATTCCCCAGTCTTCCCTCTCTGTCCTCCCTTCCTAGATTCTGCCTCTGTTCCTCCTTTTCTTCCTTCCTCTACCCCCTAGTCCCCACCATGCCCCAAGGTCCCCCACTTCTCTCTTCTTTTCTGCTGCAGTTTCTCCCTCTCGCTCTGTCTTCCAGTCCCCCCCACCCCGAGTTCCCTCTTCTCTGCTTCACAACATCCCCCTCTCCCTGCCCAGCCCCTCATTAGCTTCCACCAAGAAGAGCATCCCAGGCTGGGCCTCAGGTCTCTCTTCTGTCCATGCTTGAACAGAGAGAACCCTCTCCTTGTCCCAGCAACAACAGGGATCTGGGACAGAAACAAAACCTTTCTAAAAATGCTCATATAAAGATCAAATAAAAAGTGACCAGCTAACACACTGATGAAATATTCAAAAGCCTTAAAACCATATAACCAATAAAGCATTGAAAGTAACAAGTGAAATCAGAAAACTGGCCCTTCTGTAAGATGAGGCTGGGGAATTGCATGTTTCCCTGACTTCATGTCTGTCTCTAGGATCTGAGCACCTCTGGCCCAAGGAGCTCCAGGCTCTAACCTCCTCCTTCTAAATATGCATTCCCCACCTAAGGAGTCTTGCTCTCTGTTCTCTACAGATAAATGCCTTGCCCATTCCTTCTCCTCCCCACTGACCTCACCTCCGAAACCTTACCACTTGGCCTCCTGATGCCTCAGCTCAGGGGTCTCCATTCTCTCCCCGCCAAGAAGTCACCCCAGAAGAGCTGTGTCCTTCCTTTCCTCTTCTCCTCCCAGCTCCTTGGGTCATCCAGCCCTTTACTGGGACTCCTGCACCCTGGGGCTTTCTGGCTTCTTCCCAAGGGATTAGAACCCTGCAGTACAGATAAACTACTCAGCTGAGGTCCCGAAGCCTGGGGGTCAGTGCTCTCTGTGACCTCACCTATGCATTCTGCTCTCCCGCAGACACACTGTGGGAAAGAAGGGTTCTTTCACCCTGCAGGAGGGTGCATTCTGGCAGCACAGATAGGCTTGTGCACCTGTTCGGGACCAAGAAATGTCATCCCAGCACAGAGGCCTGGCTCCTTGGTCCTCAGAAACATTCTGAAGACCCAGGCCGAGACCACAGGGCACAGGGAGGAGACTTCCACTTTCTGACCACAAGTGTCTGGCATCTTCAGTAACCGCAACATGCGAGCCGCTCACTGCACTCAGAACCAAGAGGTTTGCTAAAAATACCCAACTTCCCATTCCTCTTAGGAAGTCCTCCCTGGGGTTCCTCTGGCAGCTTGGCGGGAGAAGGTTGGAGACAGAGACGCATGGGATCACATGCAGGATGAATCCCTCGCCCCCTCCATTTACTTCATTATCACACAGGACTCTAGTTTCTGCCACCAGTGAAAAAGCTCAAGGACTGGTGAAATCCAGCTTAGAAAGTACCTTGATGGGCATTGTGGGGGGAGGGGCGGCACCGAGTGCAGGGCTTCCCAGACCTGCTAGTATATAGAACACCCGATGTAACGCTTGAGCTCTCTGCCACCAAGAGTTTTCCCTCTGCCACCAAGAGTTGCAGACACAAAGATCACCCCAGAGCCTTGGAAGGGTTGCTTGCCCACCTCCCAGAGTCAGGAGCCTGGCTGCACAAAGCACTGAGCAGCTCAGGGACCTGGTTGGCAGTCTGCACAGGGCCTGCGGTGGAACCTTCTAGCAGCAAGACCAACCTTAACTCACCACTCCCACAGATCTCATGGGTACCGCCTATCTGATTTTCTTTCTTATCTTTCTTTCTGTGGCTCAGTGACAGAAGATGCCCTAGGATGATGTGTATCTGTGCAACTTCTCTTATACCTGAGGCTCTTCATTTTTGCTCAGTTATTTGCTCCCCAGAGAACAAGGGAGACACGGAGTAGCTGTACTGGAAAGGTCTGGATTAGAACTCCATCTCTACCAATGAATAGCTGAAGTGGGACTTAGTAAGCCTCAGTATCTTCGTCGGTGACACAGTCATGACTGCCCCTCATCCTCACGTCATCGTAGGGGTCCATAGCAATTGTCAGTAAGCCTTTTGTAAGATGTAAAGGGCCTCCAAGCATGCCAGGACTAGTTTTCCCTCTCCAGCCTGCAGGGTGGGAAGGCCAGCCACCCCCCTGCCCTCATTGTGAGCAGGGGCAGCTGCAGAGGACTCTTACCAAGCACAGCCTGGCAGAGGGCATCCCTCCCTGGAGTCTCCCCTCTTCCAGCCTGAACCATGTACAGACAGCAGAATGGCCCACTCTGAATATGACGAATGTCCCCATCCATCCCTCACTCACTAGACCTCCATCTCCATAAAGGGAGAGCCAGGATTTGTCCCCGTGTGTCTCCCAGGTGCAGCATGGAGCCTTGCCAAGGGCAGGCATTCGGCCACGTCTTAGCTAAATGAACTAAGGGTGATACAAAGGCTCAGAAAACCCCTAGACAACCTGATTTGCCTTTTTCTCCTCTCAGGTTGATTCCTATGATGTGACAGTGGACGAAGAACTGGGCGAAATCCAGCTGGTCAAGATCGAGAAGCGCAAATACTGGCTCCACGATGACTGGTACCTGAAGTACATCACGCTGAAGACGCCCTGCGGAGATTACATCGAGTTCCCGTGCTACCGCTGGATCACCGGCGAGGGCGAGATCGTCCTGAGAGACGGGCGCGGTGAGTGTCCACTCCGGAGCTTCCCAGGGACTAAGGGGCCTGCAGGCCCTCCTTCCTCCAAGAACTGTATTCAGGGGAATAGCAATGCTGCTGCTATGAGCCTCGATGCACCGGCAGGTGCTGTGACTTCCTCAGGGTACTAACAAGCCCCACAGGCAGAGGGTGGAGGGAGAGGCCCCTGGCCTTGTGCTCAGCTGTCTTCCCTCTGTGCTGCCATCCTTCAGGGAAAAGCTTATGACTCCCTTTTTGCTGAGGGTCCCTCATAGCACGTGCCTGCAGGACATCTCCCTAGATGGGCAGTTTCCAGGGGAATTCTCCAGTTTTCCTCTCTGGGGGTCATAGTGGGGCTTGGGCTCCAGGGTACCCCGCACAGACCTGGGAGGGGAGGAGGTTGATAAGAGTGTCCCAAGTGCCAGCCTGGAGGGGCCATGGCCAGACCTGGCAGTCATGGTCACCAGTTGTTAAACCAGAAGTCCTACTTTTCGCTAAAAAAGAACCTAAAATCTACCCTCTTAAGCAAGACCCTCCAGTGTACAGACCCCAACCCAGTACTTCCTTGGAAGAGTATTCCTCATAAGAGATAGGGAGTTGGCCTGGTGTGGAGGAACAGAGAGAGGGATGGATGGCAAAGGTCAGCTAAGGCCACTCTCCCTCTGAGTGACTCCCCCTTCCACACTAGCCTCTTAGCATACGGGAGTCAAACCCATGTCTTGGCAAAATTCTATCTGACTTCAAGTCATGGCCCTTCAGTTTTCTCACACTCTAAAACCCGAATGAGAAATCTTCAAAGCTGTGTACCACTAGAATAATGAGGAAGAGGACGGATGTTTTACCCATAAAATGTTTAATACTTCCTAGTCGAAAGCGCATTCCTATCACTAGATCATTCATTCTTCACAGAGGGTGAAGGTAAAATGGAAATGATTACTACCCCCATTTTTATCTAAGAAAACCGAGACAGAGGAGGAAGAAGCTCTTTTCTACTTCATGTTCTTAAACTATCGGGCCACATCCCCTTGTTTCTCACATGGAATTTAAGAAACCAAATTCTAAAAATATTTCCAAACTGAGTGAGTGGAGCTAGAAGGATTTTTTGTCTCCTGGCCTCATGACAAAAAACAAAACAAAACAAAACAAAAAAAAAAAAAAAACAAAAAAAAAAACGCAGAACTCACTCTGTCTTGTGGTGGCCAGAATGTGAACAGTTGTAGACAAGGTTCTTCTCTTTCTCTGGTATTGGAAAAACACTAGCTCCTGGTCTCCTCCCTGCCACTCCCACCCAGGGTCTTGGTAGGATGGTCCCTTTTCCCATATACCATGAATCCCTTTCCAGCAAAAAAGTATGGCCCATTCAAATGAGGATGTTTAGAAAGGCCAGTGTGCAGGGGAGCACACCAGTGTGGAGGCCATTGGCACTGCTAGTCCTGGTAGTGTGAGGGGAGAGAAGGAAAGCTGGATTAATCCAAGAAGGGAAGTGTCCTCGAGACAGCGCTCCCTTGGGAGTAGCTATGGCTCCCAGTAGAGATGCAGACACTGCATCACCAGTGCAGACACTGGGGAAGTACTGAGAGAGGACCAGGAGAATTATGTCCTCTCCTCATTCTCCCACGCCCTCCTCTTCCTGGTCAGGGTTCCCAGTGGCTAACCCAGTATGAAGCCCATCAGTGTAGTTCATTCCCATCAAGGACAAGATGAGGGTCTTCAGGGACAAGACAAGGTAGATCTGGAGGGACACCTAGGAGCTATCCATCCAGTTTGTTCCACTTATCGATTGCTGTGTAACAGTCTGGTGGCTTTAAACGGCCATTTTCTTCTGAGCATGATCTTATGGGTCAGAAATCTAGGAAAGGCTCAGCTGGGCAGTTCATCTGTGAGCCGTGAAGTATTAGATAAGGGGGAAGGACTAGAAGGCTCACTTTTAAGATGGTTCTTCCCACACATGCCTAGTGCCTCAGGGCTCCTTGGCCTCTCTTTCCACCTGGAATCTCATTCTTGAAGCCTTCTCTATGGCATTGGGCTTCTCACAGTTTGGCGGTCACAGGATAGTTGCACTTCTTATGCAGTGGCCAGCTTCCAAGAGCAAGTACTCCAAGAGACAGGAGGTGGAAGCTACCAGTCTCTTCCTGCCCAAGCCTGGAAACTGGCAGAGGGTAACTTCCACCATATTCTATTGGTCCAAGCAATAGAATAGATCACAGAACCCACCCAGACTCAAAGGGGACAGTCCCACCTCCTAATGGAAAGAATGTAAAGGAATTTATGGCCATCTTTAATCCACCACATAGCACAACAACCAACCTTGGGACAACTTGGAAATGAAGGGGCCCACCCCACGAGTGACATGGTAACCTCTGCCATCTAATACTTCACCATGACACCTGGGGTGAACATAATGGTCAGAGGCCCATCACTGTGGTCCTGGGGATCCAGAACACCTATGTGGAAAGACAGCTTCAGTAAGGCACTCATATCAGTGTTTTGGCATCAACCCCCACTCCCGAGCTTTGGGGCATTTAGTCTAGGTCTTGTCACCTAGTCACCTGCTATGTTCCCAAAAGTTCCATCAGTCACTGCAGGAAATGTCCAACACCCTCAGGGCCAGGAGAAATGGAGCTTACACCTTTTGAAACTTGGTACATGCAGTTTCACATGTTCTGACTTACTTATACCACTGGAACTGAAGAGACCCAATTTCTCTGAGCCAGGTGCCAGAGAAAGAGGTATATTAGAAATGATGAGTGTCGAGTCCCCACGACAGTGTCTCCTACAGCCAGGGACAGCTGTTGTTACAGTTAATATTTATCTTGCCTTCACTGGCCTTTCACTCGGGCTGCGCCTACTGTCTGGCTTTCCATCCCCAATGGAGAACAAAGAGGTGCCCTATTGATCTTCCTCTGGGTTCCAGCCCTGGACTGGAGCTGCCTCAACCAGAAGGGGTTCTGAGTGTGGGCTAAGAACTGGTGGGTGTTGGTCTTTAATGAGATAAGTACAGAGACTGAAAGTAGACATTTACAAGCTTTTATAGTAACTTGCAAGAATTATTCTGTGACTGTTGCATCTTATAATAAAGACAGGGCTTTGTTTTGAATGTCCTTGGTTTGTTTTTTATTTCATTTTTCCCGTAGTTAATTTTTATTGTATTTTACAAAAATATCAGTCAGTGATGGAATGGAAATTTTGAAAACCACAGAGAGCTGGAGAAGCACTATTATAGGCCCCCTTTTCAGGAGATGTTCTGGAATCCTGCTAGTCTGGGCTCCCACTAACTGTTCACTGGCTTTCCCTTAAATATATTTTATATATATTTCTCTCCTACTCTAAAGGCCCTGAGCAGCTTGACCTTGCCCTTAAGCTACTTGCCCCACTCCTGAATTCAAGACACCTTTGAATCTGGGCTAAGAGGGAGGAAGAAGCAGCTCAGGTCCATTATGATTATAAGGACAATAATAATAATTATTGTTCCCACTTACTGGGTGCCAAGCACTGTGTGAAGTACTCCCAAAATCCCCATCATGACCCTAAAAATAGGCATTATTATCTTCATTTTACATGTGAGGAAGCTAAGACAACTTGCTATATACCCGGTGCCTGCGGGAGAGAGGCAGCAGATCATTGGCCTGCCCTCCGTAACGCCTGCTAACCAAGCCCGGGGCTGGATGTGATTCTCAGGGCCCTGAGTGCCCACAGCTTAATGAGTGAGCAGGCAGAAAGAGGGGCAACTGGATTTGTCTTTTACAATGGGAGTGGCTAAGAGCACAGGTTTTGAATCTTGTGTTGAAAATCTACTAATTAGGTATATGACCTTGGGCAAAGTTCAAAGGCAAAGCTGTTCAAACTCCCGAAGTCCCAGTGTCCTCAGTATGAATGGGGGAGGGTATTCTGAGGCAGGTAAAGATGGTGCACAGGCAGGGGGTGTGAGGGAAACCCAAGTACTGAACGTTGTTACCCTTCTTCTTATGGCTCTTCTCACAGTCCTGCCCTTTCCTCACAGCAAAGTTGGCCTGCGATGACCAAGTTCACATTCTCAAGCAGCACAGACGTAAAGAGCTAGAAACACGGCAGAAACAGTATCGGTGAGTTATGACAAATGGCTATTAAAAAAAACTGTGCCCACAGGTTATGGCTGACCACTGTTGACAAATAATGGCCAAGCCACCGGTTCCCTGGAGGGCTCCCCAATCCTCAAGCTACCCCTGACCCCTCTCCAGGCAGAGATGGTAAAGAGCATTATGGAGAAAACTTGAGGTCAACCATATCAGCATTTAGGAGGAATTGGGCAGCAAAAACTTGGATTTACATTAATGTTCTTTCCCCTCCCAAACATGGCTTCCATAGAGTTTGGAATTACATTGTTTAGGGAAAGTTATATAGCAGTGGAACAATAAATAATAACAAGGAAATGATTCTCATAAAAGGGAGGATGGTGAGTGGGAAGCAGGTGCAGTGTGGGGGTGCCAGTAACATTCTGATTCTCCATCCGGATGTTGGTTATATAGATGCATGCATTTTTCTGCATGCGTCTGTACATATATATACATATACACATGTATATGTATTCATATATTCAATTTCATAATAAAATGTTTATATAAAACTTCTATGTTTTTATATCAGGTAAGGGAAGGTAATCAGATTATATGAGTACTATTAAAGATTTATGAATTTGTGATGTAAGACATTTGTGTGTGAGCTTCTCAGCTCAGACACCATATGGATGTGTACTGAGACTTGTGTATTTGGCACAGTGCACAGGGCATTGTCTGGGAGCTCTCCACCACCATTCCCATCTTAAATGATTGTTATTTCTTTTTTTTTTTTTTCTGAAGTAATTTTTTTTTATTTTTTCCCATTTTTTTATTTCTTAAATTTAGATTAATTAACATATAAGGTATTATTGGTTTCAGAGGTAGAAATCAGAGATTCATCAGTCTTATGTAATATCCAGTACTCATTATATCACGTGCCCTCCTGCCCTCCTTAATGTCCATCACCCAGTTACCCCATCCTTCCACCTCCATCCCCTCCAGTTGTTTCCTATGATTAAGGGTCTCTTATGGTTTGTCTCCTTTTCTGGTTTCATCTTGTTTTATTTTTTCCTCTCTTCCCCTATGCGCCTCTATTTTGTTTCTGAAATTCCACATATGAGTGAGATCATATGATAATTATCTTTCTCTGATTGACTTACTTTGCTTAGCACAATACCCTCTAGTTCCAGCCACATCATAGCAAATGGCAAGATTTCATTTTTTGATGGCTGAGTAGTATTCCATTGTGTATATATACCACATTTTCTCTATCCATTCACCTATCGATGGACATCTGGGCTCTTTCCATAGTTTGGCTATTGTGGACATTGCTGCTATAAAAATTCAGGTGCACGTGCCCTTCAGATCACTATGTTTGTATTTTTGGGGTAAATACCCCGTAGTGCAATTGCTGGGTTGTAGGGTAGCTATATTTTCAACTTTTTGAGAGTTGTTATTTCTACATTCCTTCCTCAGCTTTCCTCCCCACTTCAGCCACCCCTGTCAAAACCCCTACAGTGAGCACTTCATGTACTTTTGGCCCTGTGGGGAGAGGGAATCTTAGATTGTGGTGGTGCTAAACAACTTTCAGAGAATCGGGCCTGTTTGTATCCTGTTTGGTGAGTGGACAAGTTTTATCAGTTCCACTGTAACTCAGACTAAGATGTTACCAGCTGATAAATTAGTCTTACAGGCACATTGTCTTAACTCAGTATTTTCCAAAGTGTGCCCTGGAGCACTGTCCCAGAACTTTGTCCGCAAGATAAGACAAGTTCAGGAA
Source organism: Lontra canadensis (assembly GCF_010015895.1). NCBI lineage: Eukaryota > Metazoa > Chordata > Mammalia > Carnivora > Mustelidae > Lontra > Lontra canadensis. Next base: position 28,744,135 of record NW_022630997.1, read on the forward strand.
ATCCCATGCCCTTCCTGGAGGTTTCTAGGCACATAAGCATGGAGAATTCTGAGAAGTTCTGTGCTAGTGGACTGTGCTTAATTTTTTTTAGTCCAGTGTTTCCCAAGAGAATTTGACATATAATTCTTAACATCCAGCAGAACAAGTCCTTCGTGGAACACCCTTTGGAAAATGCCCCTTTCCTAAGGAGTGGTGGATCCAGGGGTGTGTTTGTTTCACAGGGATAGGGCTGTGACTAGGAAAATGGGGCCAAGAGTTTTCTGGTGAAACAGTTTTCCCCTTTCTTAGATCTAATCGTCATTTTTTTCTTCCTCCTTCCACTCATCTGTCCTTTTCAGATGCCTTCCTCTCCTTCCGTTCAGGAAACACTGAACTTTGCATCGTCTGCATAATCTAGGGGTTCCTCTTTCACTTGAACTCTCGGGGTTCCAGAAGAGAGTTTAGAAGTGAAGTAAGAACTGTCTCCAGTCTGTCAGCAAGCTGCAGGTCCAGCTGGCCCTTGGCCCTTAGTCAGCAAGGCAGGCAGTTGGAGAAGCCCACACGGCTCATCACGCACTGCCCTTTTCTTACTGTGACTGCATAGATGTAGATGGTGCACTCAGACAGGGCAGCGTGTAGTGTAATGGTTTGCGATTTATAATACGTAATCTTTTCGTGACTTGCTTTTTTCACCCATTATTCTGTTTTGAGGGCAGCCAGTTGACCCAGATAGGTGTCATCCACTCGTTAGGCATCTGGACAGCACACCATGGTAGGAGCAAACCACCAGGCTCGCCCACTCTCCAGCGGATGGACAGGTGGGCCGTCGTTCATTCCTGGCTGTCACCAGCCGCACCTCAGGCAGCTTCCTCGTACGTCTCCTGGTGCTGTCATGGAAGAGTTTCTTTAGGGGATATTCCTATGGATTGACGTGCAGGATTGCAGGCCACATTTTAAGTTTTCTAGATATTGCCAGTTGTGTCCCAAAGAGGTTCTGCCAGCTTTCACCCCTAGCAGCTATTTCTGAGGGCTGCAATTTCCTTGCATTGTTGACATACTTTTCATCTTGAGACATTCTTGTTCAGGTCAGTCTAATGTCCTGAAATCGTATCTCCTTGATTTCCTCATTCTTAAATTGCCACATATTTCTAGCTGTGTAAGAATTCAACCATTCCCCTACTGATGGACATTCAGCTTGGTTTTCATCTGTCTGTCTGTCTCTGGCATCACCCACAGGGCTGCAGGACGCAGCCTTCCACAAGCAGCTGGATGTCCTGGTGCTTTCATCACTGTCCATTAAGTTCCAGAACTCACACTCCTGGGTCAAAGTAGCAGTTTAATTTTAAGAAATACTAACAAAAGTCCTTTCCCACAATTTTATGCTAATTTTTGGTGCAATTTTCCAGTTGCATGTGTATACCTATGACATACCTGGTCATGCCGATCTTTTATATTTTTAACAATCTAAAAATCCTCAAGTTGGACCCCATTGTTGTTTTAATCTTCATTCCCCTCACCACTGGTGAGTTTCACCTCTGTGGAGGGCCTCTTCTTTGAATTGCCTGTGTGTAGGCTTTATTTTTCTCCCTTCCTTACAATTAATCCAAAGGAGCCCTCTGTATATCAGGCTAGTATCCTTCTAAGTATAGAACATGTCATTTGTCTTCTGTTGCTTTTGTCACGGAAGATTTTAGTTCTTTGTTTTCTTAACTACATGTATTGGTTTTCCTGTATTGCTTCTGGGTTTCCTGCTTTGCGTAAGAAGGCCCTCCCCACCCCAGTGTTACATAAATACACCTTTATTTTTGTTTAATACTTTTGCAATTTAGTCTTTAACATTCGGCTTTTAATTTGCCTGCCGTGTATTTTTATACACGATGGTGACGCAGGGGTCCAGCACCCCCAGTATCACTTATTACGGATTATATTCCTCCCTCCTGCCTGGAGCGGACCCCCACTGTGCAGAGCCAGCCTAGGACAGTGGTTATGGATGGACACGGGCTCTGAAGCCCGCTTCCAAGCTCAGCTCACTCCATGTCCTGCAAAAGTTGCTTAGTCTCTGTGTGCCTCACCCCCTCAATCTAGAAGATGGGTAAGAGAATAGTACTACCTCACCAGGTTTTGAGAGAATTAAATAGATTAAACCATGAAAACACATAGACTAGTATTTGGTACCTAAAAAGCCCTGGATAAGTGTTAGCTAGTTTTCTGTCACATTTACATATCTTCTTGGGGCTGTTTCTGGACTCCACATGTTAGTCCACTTTTCCACTCTGCAGCTCAGTGCCATGTTTTGAATATTTAACTTTCTTTTTTTTTTATTAACTTTCTAATATATGTTAATAGCTCTGTCATTCTCTCACTGTTTGTTCTCTTTTAAGATTTTCATGATGAGAATTGCTTTGAATTACATATAAATATGTATGTACTGACATGCCGATGACAGTCAGTCCTCCCCACCCCCCGTGGAGACCTAGAACACAGTGTGCCTTCCCCCACCTAGATCTTGTGTAATGACCTTCTGTAGAGTTTCTAATTTTCTTCTTGCAGGTCTTTCTCCTCTGTGGGTACTTTAGACAAAAGAAAGTATAGCTTGTACCATTCTGAGTGGCATATTCTTCTGTTTGTAAATAAATATTGCTGGGATAAAGATAAATTAGTTATTTTTTAAAATATTTTCCTTGTATTGACATCTTACTAAGCTCTTTTATTGGCACTAATCTTTTCTGTTAATGAGTCTTTTTAGTTACCTAGTCAGTCATACTATCTAAATGATGATAAGTTTGTCTGTTATTTTCCATTATTTACATCGCTGTATTTTTTTTCTTATTTCACAGCTAGAATTCCCAAAACAAGTAATAGCAGCAATGATGGTCTTGATTTTTGAAAAAAATACCTTTGATATTTTTGTTTATTTACAATTATACTTGCTATTGTTTTTTGATGAATACTCTTTACTATATTTCAGAACTTCTTGGTTCATTCTAATTTTTTGGCTGAACTTCTTCAGTTAATTTCCTCAGAAGAGGTTTGGGGGTAATATAATATCTGAGTCGGTGCTTGTCCCCACCCCCCAAAAATTCTCCCGCCCTCACCAATTACTTGATGATATAAGAGGCTTAGAGGATGACCTAAAAAGAAGTCTGTAAACACTTCACACTGTCTCCCCATTTTCAGTATAAAATGAAAAACCTAATGATAACTCTATTATTTTTCTTTTCCTGGAAACTCATGAGCTTATGAGAGCATCTCTCTTCTCTCCCCAGTTCCTCTCCCTCCCGCATCCTCCCCTCACCCCCTCCTTTCCTTCCCTCCCTCCTTTTCTCTTTCTTCCCCCCAACACACACACACACACACACACACACACACACACACACACGGTCTTCTCTCTCTTTGGCAGTATATATCTAAACATGCCCTTTTTCCTTTTCTTTCCTGCCTAGGACTTACTCAGTAAATTGAGGTCTTTTCAACTTAAGAAAGTTTTTCTCTTATTTCTTGATTTTTACTTCTCCATATATTTCTCTCTCTCCTTTTGGACCTCTTAGTCTCTGTATGTTAAATCTTCTATATCTGCCTTTCATGTCTCCTGTGGTTTTTTTAAGTTTTTATTTTAATCCCAGGTAGTTAACATACAGCATCATACTAGTTTCATACATAACAGTACACTATTCAAGACTTCCATACAACACTCAGTGCTCATCACGAGTACACTCCTTAATCCCCATCATTGTTTCCTTTTCTCTGTGGTTTTGCTCTGTATTTGTGTTACATTCTCTTCCATTTTGCACAGAGCAGCGCCTGGCCCATGACAAGTTCTCAGTAATTATTTATTGAATGAACAAATTTTGTCCAGGAGACAAATTAGATCTCTCAGTGACTGTTCTCTTTTCCCATTTCTCTGTTGAATTTTCAATTCAGAAATCATGTTTTGCTATTGAAGAAAGTCTTTTAACATTCTACTTATATCTCTTTAACACTTCTCCTTTTTTAAAATAAATGTCTTTTTTGCTTCTTTCCTTCCTTCGGCCTTGTTGTTCAACTTGGCCTTCCTCAGTGGAGTGTGATTTTATTTTTCTTCTTATTTTCTTTGCCTATTATCGGTGGGCATGAAGTCCTTTGACCTCTGTGCAGGTCAGCCTGTTAGGTGTCTGAGACAGCAGTGGCCTGCAGTAGGAGGGACACCAACGTTTTTGGTGGTGAGCTTACGAACTGTACTGTCTCCATGCACTAAGTGGCCCTAGTCTTCTGACCACCCTGATGGGGCACGTCCATCTCTCAGTGCTGTCACCCTCAGGAGGCCTGGGGAACAGCAGCGAGAGGCCGGGAGTTCGAGGAAATGAATCATTTTCTAAAACAAAGGGGAAAAAATCAGTAGATTAGTTGACGTACACGTGTCTACATTTTATCCTGTTAATGTACCAGCAGTGATGCTAATACATATACAACAAATATAGAAGGTTAAAGTCCAGGAAAATAGAATATTGTAAGTAAGCCAACAGTGAGAAGTGACAGTACTGCATGACAGAAAATGCTTTTCAAAATGCATCTGCTCTGGCTGAGCATATCCAGTTCCTGTTTACCTCTGGTGGTCCTAGTGGGAGTCTTACTGGGCCAACAGGACAGCATGAGAAACCATAGGGACTTTCATGACAGTAAAAGGACAAGCTGATATTAAAGGGATGCCAGAATTTTTCATGACTTCAACTTTTAGCGCTTTAGTTTCCTGTCATAAGAGAGATTTTATTAAAGGAGAATTAGGAATACAAAAGGAAAAGCTGTTTACTCAGAATGTAAATTTTGGTTTTTAAACAAATACAGGATCATTCTCCCTGAGCTAAAGAAACAATCTTGGTTAGTTTGAGTTTTGTGGTAAGCAAAGAAAAAAAAAATAAAGTTTTTTTGTTTTTAAGTAAAATTTAAGGGACACCTGGTGGCTCAGACTGTTAAGTGTCCAACCCTTGATTTCAGCTCAGGCCATGATCTCAGGGTCGTGGGATCCCCACGTCAGGCTCTGTGCTCAGTGGGGAGTCTGCTTGAGATTCTCTTTCTCCTTCTGCCTCTGCCCCTCCCCACCATGCTTGCAGGTGCTCTTTCTCTAAAATAAATAAGTCTTTAAAAAAATAAATTAAAAACAAAAACAAAATGTATGTGCCCAGTGCTACAGGATAAGTTTCAAGAAACCAGGATTGGAAAATTTGGGCTGCACAGAGTGCATGGCCCATGTTTGGGGGGAATTATTTTGATTATAACAGTCACTAAGCCGGCCACGGACAGCATCTGTGCCTAAAGCCCCGCATCCAATCACCCTGCTGTCCTGGGCACCCTACTGGGAAGGAGTGACCGCCGTCCCCATTCCCCATTCCCCAGCTGCCACATACGGTGCAGGGGCATGTCGACAGAACTGGAGGGATACTGGCTTCCCAGGTCAGCCTGGAATTGGGGGAGCCTCACCCACTTCTACCTCCGGTGACCAGCAGGGCTGCTCTATCCCAGGGGAGAGATGGCGGTTGAGTGTCCCATCAAATCAGTGAAGTCTTCGGCTGCTTCCTTTCAACTTCTTTTTATGCACACCTACCATTCTCTACCCTTCTGCCAAGAGCCCAGTCTCAGGTTCAGAGGACCTTGGGCCTCCTACTGTGATGCTCAGGGCACAGGCAAGCAGACTACCACCAGCCCCTGGGACGGGTCTCCTTACCTCTCAGGCTGCACACTCAGCTGACGGAGGATACACCCTCAGACCACATGGGCAGCCTTTAGCCTGAGGGGCCAACCCAAAGGCAAGGCATTTGATAAAATTTTCTTCCTCTTATTCATTCTCAGGTGGATGGAGTGGAACCCTGGCTTCCCTTTGAGTATTGATGCCAAATGTCACAAGGATTTACCCCGAGACATCCAGTTTGATAGTGAGAAGGGTGTGGACTTCGTTCTGAACTACTCCAGAGCGTGAGTTTCTAAGAGCTTAAGGATGCTGGGCAGGCCCTCCATGGGTCGGGGCATGGGTGGGACCCTCACTCCTTTCTCTGTAGGGGCTTGGGGCTGGGGGGTGGTTCATCTGGGCGCCTCTTCCCACATCATTTGACTGGATCCTCAGTGCACAGCCGCAGGGTGGCCTGTATCTAAACCAAGTGACCACCGTGATGACTCCAGACACCAGACATAGCTCTGTCATCAGCCCAAAGTCTAGGTCTTTCCTTGAAGTGCCCCATCCCCATCCACGTCTCATCCCCCCTGGGCCAGTTCAAGGATGGTCAGGGTCCAGACTGTCACCTAGGTAGCAGGGCTCTGCAGTGAGAATGGCCACCGTGGCTGTGCTGGTCGCTGACACCCATCCCTGGCTGTCCATCCCAGCAGCCCCATGAGACAGGCACAGTTGTTACCCTCACCTTATCATTGGAGAATCTGAAGACTAAGGAAGTCACATACCTTGTTCAGAGGCCTCTGCTGATAAGCAGCAGAGATATGAGTTCTGTGCTCCTTCTTTATGACTGAATTCCCACAGGGCTTCTACTGAGACTCCCTGGGGGCTCCTGAAACATATGGAGCCCCAGCGCCATCCCAGGGCCAGTTGGGGAGCCCTGAGGTGCGCCTTGACACTTTAAGGTGTTCTCACAATCATACACATCTAGAAAACTCTACATCCATCATTCTGCCACCCTACTGAGCTTCAGCACCCGCTGGTTCCAGGCCAACTCCACAGCCAGAAGGAGAGTCTCTTGGGTGGGGCCCTGGCCTCCTGTAGGCATATCCAGGAGGCAGACGGGTGGAGAGCCATTAACCCAGCCAGCTTCGGTGGCTGCATCTGCCGAGAGCAGAGCTGCTCCCCTCGAGAAGGGCCCCTCACCTGGTTGGACACACTCAGGCCTGTGCCAAAGTCTTCTTCCTCCTTTGCACATTTAGGAAGAACTCTACATGCAAACACAGCCTCACAATCAACCTCCATAGGGGACCCCCTCTATGGAAATGGAAAGACCATGGGCATTTGTCCCTCAGGCTGCACCTACCTTGGGGGGAGGAGGTGGTGGGGCCTAACACTCATCACGCCTCTGCTGAGTGCCAGGCTCATAACTGTGGGTGTTTTCTAGTAGAATCATCTATTTTAACCTTCACAGCCATCCTGGGAGGTAGACACTGTTCTTGAATGTTTCCAGGTAAATAAGCTGATGTTCTGCTGGATCCAGGTCAGGGAATTTGTCTCAGGACACTTAGGCAGAGATCGACACAATCAGAATTTGAATTCAGAACTATTTGGGTCCAAAGCAGGGGATATTTTTTTTCCTGCTACAACTGAGATCAACTAGGAAGAAAAACTAAAACCAAACATCTACATTAGTAATGCAGTGTAGTACCCAACATCTGGCTTTCTGGAAACACCAGGGCAATTAAATGTCTCATGTCCCACCCAGGGATTCCCAAAGTCATGTGGGTTTTAGGGCAAAGCCCTGACCAGGATGGTCCGAGCAGGAAAGAAGGCCCTTGCGAGGGGGCAGACTGGAGAGAAAATAATAAGGATGGAGAGGCAGCAAGGTCAGAGGAGATGATACTGCTTTGTGGAATAGGACCAACTCTTCTTAGTAATGGAGAAGGGATAGATGGCAGAGGGATAGTGGATGATGGATGGATGGATGGATAGATGGATGGTAGAGGGATGGATGGATGGTGGATGGGTAGTGGATGATGGATGGATGGGTAGATGGTCGATAGACGGATGGTAGAAGGATGGATTGATGGATGATAGAGAGATAGTGGACGATGGGTGGATGGGTAGATGGTGGATAGATAGATGGTAGAGGGATGGATGGAAGGATGGTGGAGGGATAGTGGATGATGGATGGTAGAGGGATGGATGGATGGATGTTGGGTGGAAGAATGGAGGGAACGAAGGAGGGTGGATGGCTGGTAGAAGAATATGTGGATAGATGGATGGAGGGTGAGTGGATGGACAGTGGAGTGAAGGCCAGATTGTGCCTTTCTTATGTCTGCTCAGTGTTCCTGAAATTAATTGCCGTCTTTGTATCTCAGGAGCCTAACTCAGCAGCTCCGCAGAGTAGGTGCTCAGTAAACTCTATCGTAAGGAATGGAGTATGACCCAGGTGGCCTCTCAGAGGCCTTTGTTATCACCTCATGGGTACTTCACCCACACTCACTCTCTGTCTTATTCTCTTTCCATCTCTCTCTCTGCCACACACACAAATGCACACGCACAATCACCTTTCTCCTCTCATGTACCCCTACAAGGCTGACAGCCTCTTAGCTGGACTCTCTCTGCGAGCTCGCCCCGCCTGGCCATGCCCAGACTGCTAACCCAGCCTCTGTGACGCCATTTCTACATATGTTCTCGGAGTCCCCTGGGGGATTCCAGTGTATAGTCAGGGCTGGAACCACTGGCCTCCATGCCTCCCTTGGCCTCATCCTCCACCCAGTTGCCTGTGGGGTCATGTCTATCCCCTGGGGTCTCAGGATGTATGTCCTTCCCTCCCAGCTCTGTCATCCCTCCCTGGGACATTCAGGAATACCCTTCTACCTGTTTCCCTAGGATCCATCCAACATAGCAATTGGAAGTTCATTCTCAAGTTCCCATATAGTTTGTTGGAAGCTCCTTCTACAAAGGCAAATATAATTCTTTTACTTCCCCATAAAACCCTCACTGATAACCCTAGCTCCAGGAGAGAGCCGGCACATCTCTGCCGGGCTCCTCTGCCTTCCCTCCTGCCCCCAGATACAGAGAACATCCCAGCCATATGCATCCAGAACTAGTTAGCAAGGCATCTTCATGCCCTTTGTCTTTGCCTGTGCCATTCCCTGCAACTCACATACTATTCTTCCCTTCTTGGCCTAAACTCATCATTTTTCAGGACCTTCTCCCAGAAGCTCCTAGAAGCCCCTGGGCCTGAGTGAGGTCTCCTCCCTTGTGCTCCCCAGTACTGGCCGCACAGGCCACCATTTCTCCAATGACATGATAGCCCGTCTTTCTCCACATCTGCCATATAATTTGGTCTCTTGAACTGTGGACTATTTGGCAGGAACAAACAAAGAAATCTTGAAATGGACGCTCAGCCCCTCCTGGTACAGCACAGCTTTTGGGGGGTTGCTCAGCTAAGCCCTGCCTCTGCTGGCTGAGCACCGTGAGGTTCTAAGAAGGAAATGAGAGATGTGCCCCCTGCCTTTGAGGAGGGTGCAGCCTGAATAAAGGGGACTGGACCTCAAGGAGATAGCTCAGAGTACCCCCCACCCTAAGAAGATGAGGGGCATGTGGGAGAGGTCTCTGGGCCAGTGGAGGGTGATGTTAAGGAAGCTAACTTCTCTGAGCCTCAGAGTCTCACCTGAAGAATGAGACCACAGCTCCTGCTCAGGGCTGTTGTGAGAATATAATGAGGCCACGTATGTCAACCCTGCACAGAGAAGATGCTCCCTAAAAACAGCATTAGTTTCCATCCATTCTTGGTAATGGGGTCAGGCCAACAGGACCCAGGTTTCCATCATCACACACCTGCTGAACACCTGCCCCCTCAGATTGGCTTCCGCCCTCAAGGACTCACAGAGGACCCCTCACTCTGTCTGGTGTTGTCTTCTTATGGGGACCATGAAGTCTTCACAGCAGGAAGGCATCTGGCCTGGCCTTGAAGTGAACAGGCAAACATAGGCAGGGGCCTGGAGGAATGGGACAAGGATGCTCTGGCAGAGAGGGCACCTTAGGCCAAGGTCAGCTGTGGCAGGGCCTGTTCACAGAGCCAAGTGCATTGTAACATTTCCTGGTGGCATCAAAGGAGGAACAACTTGGGCGTTTACTCACCACTCACGGTTTGCAGACTAGAGCTGGATTGCAGGCATTGGTGGGCTGATAAGGGAATGACCCTTCAAAGGAAATTAAGAAAGAGAGCTTCCTTCCTAGTAAGGTAGAACACTGCAGAAATGGGACTGAGTTCTAGAGGAGGTGACCAGCCTCGTGCCAAGACCAAGGGGCTCGGACCCTCATGCTCTGGGCATTTCCCATCAGATGGGATCGGATGGAGGCAGCTCCCTGAAGGGGCACCCTTCTGCCTGAGGTCCCAGGGGCACCTCACTGTGACCACAGATGGCTTCCTGGGAGGATGGCCTCAGAAGAGCTGCCACAGCCTACACGGACTGCTCCACGCCTACATTTGCGGGGTTCGGTGACAGATGGGGAGCTCTGAGAGGGATCCTTGCTGCATTGCAGAAACTCGGCCTGGCTGCCTTCAGGGGTCAGAGGAGAGAGCCTAGAGCTGGTGAAGAGGGGAAGTGGGAGAGTGGGGAAGATTGTGGGATGTGGTGTGGATGGACCTGGGATCTGGTTGGAATTCAGGCATAATGGAGAGACTGAGGGGGGACCCCCAGGCTTCCTTGGCCTGTGGATCCGTCTGTCAGGAAAATAGAGTGATCCTTACAAAGGGGAGCCGGGGAAGGAAAGGGGGAGATGGGTGCCGCTTGGGAGCATTGATGAGGTTTGACAGCCCCAGGCAGCCTCTGGTGGTGTGAGCGGGCTCAGGGCCAAAGGCCAGAGCTTGCTACAGATAGGATTTTGAATTTGTCTGCTTGTCCCCCAGAATGCCAGTGCTTAAGGCTGTAGACTTTAATATTAATAATGAGGAACAATTGGGGCACTACTTGCTAACATTTGTTGAACTCTTTTTATGAACTAGGGCTTTCTGTACATTATGTCAGCCTTGTGAGGCAGGGACAGTCATTGTGCCCATTTCACAGGTGAGAAAACTGAGATGCGGCAAGATTAGGGACTTGCCCAAGGCCACATGGCTGGGGAGTGATGGGGCTGAGATCTTAGGCCAGGCCTTTAACACCTGGTGCTGAGCAGCCCCATTTCAGCTGCCATCTCTCAGGGACTCCCAGCCCCATCCAGACTGCGTCCAGACCCCAGCACTTGGGTCAGGGGCTCCAAGACCCCTTGGTGCAGCCCCCTAGAGGTCTGATGGAGTGTCTTTAGGGAAGGGACATCCAAGTGCCTGGCAGCCTGCTCTGTATGGACAGTTCCTGATAAAGAGAACCCACAAAGCCAGCACCTAGCTAGCCTGTGTCCCTGCAGCCCACGCTGGAGTGTGCCACTCTGCCCATGGTTAAATCAAGTCCTGCTATGGAAAACAAACTTGTGGCTGAGGTCACCAGAGAGACCTTCCCCATTGAATCTCTGGCTTTGGGCAGTTCAGCCTCCATGCCACTTGTGAGTAATTCCGGGGACTTGTCTCTTCTGAGCCACCTGCTCTGCCTGGAATGAGGCAGCCCTCCTCTGCAGGCGCTGCCCCCCCTCTCCAAACAGCAAAACTGTGAAGTGGAAAATGGAGACGCTGTTAGAAGGAAAGGGGCAGGGGAAGCAGAGGAGACCAGAGCTGTCCTCTCTCCTGGCACAGGGCAAGCAGCCCAGTGCATGTTGGCGCTGGCTGTGTGACCCTGAATGAACCAGTTGCCCTCTTTGGGCTGCAGGTTCCTCTTTGTGCAGGAACAGGTCATCGGAGTCCCAACAGTCCGGTTGTCTGTAAGCATGTAAAAATATTTTGCCTTGAGATGACATGCAAATGTTTTCCTCCTAATTCCACTTCTTCCTGAATCTGTGGCTTCCTCTGGGTACCAGCCCACCCCACCCTGTATTCAGTGCCAGCCTTTTGTTTTGAAGTCAAAGACACCCAGCTGGGGAGACATTGAGCCAAGGGCTGTGACTCACTCCCGGTTCCCCACAAGATCCTCAGACCTCAGGACCTCTTTCCTGGGCACCATGTGGCATATGCTGGGGCTCCTGGGCCTGCAGAGACCTGGGAAGGCCCGTCTTCTCCCAGAAACGTGTCCTTTTCCACACCCGGTCTGACTGTGGATGTCAAAGTGTGGTTTACTCTCGGTTAACGCTGCTGTCTGCCCCAGGAGGCTGAGCGGATGAGGGAGGTGGAGGAGGAGAGCAGATGCTGGCTGAGGAAGGGGTAGTGACGCTGACAGCAGCTTAGCGGGGTCTGCCTAGCCGTGGTGAGGCTTCAAAGCGTGTGTGCAAAATAAGCGTGCGTGTAAGAGCCCCTCCCTCCTGGGGAGGGTCTAGGATAAAGTGTTGAAGAGACCAGTCCAGCCTATAGGACAAGTCCAGCTCATTCTCCAGCCCCGGGGTGTGGAGCGCAGGCTGTGCACATGGCATGGCCCAGGCTGCACCTCAGCACCTTCCCAGCACTGCAGCCTCTCCAGAACCCTCAGGCAGCTGGGTCATCCAACTCAGAGAAGGCAAGGCCCATAGAGATGACCAGCCTCATGGCTCCTGGACCCACTCCGGGGCAGCATGGCCTCCTAGGGTTCCCAGGGCAGCTGGTGCAGAGAAGAAGCATTTGCTAGATTGAGCAGGAGGATCGGAAGGGGAGTCATAAAGGTGTGCTGTGTTCTGCCTCACGTGCCTTTCCCACATCTGGCAGGGCTAGGAGGGAACCCTGCTTTCCTGCATTCAGTCACTCAGACTTGCTGCCCTCGTGCATGCTCCCTGGTAGCTCCCCTGGGATGAGACAGCCATCTGTCCCCATCAGCCAGGGTCACTCTGGACAAAACACCCAAATCTCAGTCCTTTGATGCTGCTGGGAAAGGTGTGAGGTGGCTTTGGAACTCCCACGCTGTCCTGCAACAGTGCTCAGGCCCCAGCCAGCACCAACCCTATCCCCTCCCACCCACTCCCCACCAAGGAGCGAGTCTAAGGAGGGCCCCAGGCTTGCACAGGTTGGGCTGCTGCTTCTGGGGGGCATTGACTCTGCTGCTCATGCCTGGGAGGTGGGTGGATGGGAAGGGGGTTCCCCAGGAGGAGCACTGGCCAGCATGGTCCCCTGCCTGGGTATATACACTGTCTCTCTCAGTCAGTGATCAGGGCTGCCAGAGTCACTGGAGAGCCTGGAGGCCCCGGCTCCGCGCAGAGCAGTGCAGATGCACCTTTGTCCTCCGACGCTGCAGGCAGAAGCAGGGCTCAGCACCGCTGAGAGGGCATCATGGGGCGGCCTGAGCTGGGGAAAGGGAGCTACCCTGAGATCAGAGGAGGTGTGGGGGTCCTCGAGGCCAGCCCTCCAGATACACTGACCCCATAGACCCAGGAGGAGAAGAAAGAGGGCATTTCAGGCAGAGGAACAGCACGTGCAAAGGCCCCTAGTGAGGATATACAAAAGGCAGTGCAGGCGGGAGGCTTGACCTCTGGAGTGGGTGGTGAGCATTGACAGTGGGGAGGGAACAGTGTGACTGCCTGTTACCCTTAGCTGTGGGTGTTCCAGAGAGAGAAACTGAGGCAGAATGTGTCACATGAGCACTGACCAGAAGGCCCTACCCTCAGTCCTGCACCTTGCTTGAGTTAGTAGGGAAGTCTGGGAGACCTCTCTCCCCCACCATTCCCAGGCCCATTCCAGAGTTCCCTCCTCCGGTAAGCCCCTGGGATTGCTCGGACCACTCAGATCTCACTCCTGAGTGTGTGCAGCCTGCTTTTTGGATTTATGAAGCTCCTGTCCTGGCTTATTTGGCCATCCTGTGTAAGGAGCATTTGGAAAACTCTCTCTCTCTCAGTACCAGGCACAGAGCCAGAGTTAGGCAGAAAGTAAGGGATGAACTCAATCAAACTGCTCATGCCCTAAAACTCCAGGTGACTGGCTGGAGTAGCTGCGTAGGAACTAGGGTGCTCTGGGCCTGGGAGCTGGTCCCTGGTGGGAGCAGCAGAACTTTACTGAATGATTGAAGGCATGGGTGAAAGCCGGTGTGGAGGGGATTGGAGGCACTGTGGGCTGTTCTCGAGGGTGGTGGCGACTTTCCTTTCCAGGGGAGATGCAGTAGGGAGAGCATCGGCATCGGTGCTGGTTCCTGTCCTGGTTCCACCAGGCTGAACGGCTGTCCTCCCAGAGCGGTCCTGGGTTCAGTTCCTTGCTGCCCAGGAGGCCACAGTGTGAGGAGGCTGTGTGGAGGGGGGCAAGGCCAGAGCGAGTGCAAGTGGGGACGCTGTCTCCCGGTCTGCAGGATGGAGAACCTGTTCATCAACCGCTTCATGCACATGTTCCAGTCTTCCTGGAGCGACTTTGCCGATTTCGAGAAAATCTTTGTCAAGATCAGCAACACTATTTCTGGTGAGCGTACACACCCCTTCCCCCGGGTCTCTTGTGGGGCTGGGGAGATTTGCCTGGGACTAGGAAAGGGCCGCCCCACCCCTGCTCCCACTTGGCAGCTGGCTCCTCCCCATCAGCCAGGCCCGCACCCCTGCCACAGCCCCCGCAGTTTCCCAGTGGTCCCCCCTCCTGCCCAGAGCTTTCACCTCCTTGGGCACTCAGGGCTAAGCACCTTCAACCTCACTTCGTCATCGAAGGTCTCAGAACTTTGTATTTACGTGAATCAGTCATGTATGGTACACCTGCAGAGTAAAAGCAGAACTTAGCGTGTTTTTTAAGCATTTACAGAAAAGTGACCTTGGGTTTGCTTGGACTAGGATATGTTTGGTAGGTGTTGACTTGCAATAGCAGCATAATTATCAGGGATGGTCCAGGAAGGAAAAACAGTAAAGATAAGGAAACAGGAATGGTGGGTGAAGAATGGGCGTTGAAATAAGCACCTGGGAAGACCCTGCGTAGACTTCTCCCCAGGAGGCCCCTCTGCTCCCTCCTTCTCCCCCTTCTCCCCTCCTTCTCCTCTCCTTCTCCCTCCTTCTCCCCCTTTCTTCCTCCTTCTCCTTCTCCCTCCTTCTCCCTCCATCTCCCTACATCCATCTTCCTCCATCTCCCCTCCTTCTCCCTACATCTCCCTCCATCTCCCCTCCTTCTCCCTCCTTCTCTCCTCCTTCTCCCTCCATCTTCCCTCCTTCTCCCTTCTTCTCCCTCCTTCTCCCTTCTTCTCCCCTCCTTCTCCCTCCTTCTTCCCTTTTCTCTCCTCTTCTCCTGTCCTTCTCCCCTCTTCTCCCTTCAACTTAGGTGGAAGGTCTGGAGTCCCCCTTTCCCCTAGAGGCACAATGTTGTACAGCAGATCTCTAGAACATATTCATCTTGCTTAACTGAAACTTCTTGGTCGTTGGGTAGTAACTCCACATTTCCCCTCCCGCAGCTCCGGGCAACCACCATTCTGACTTTAGGAGTGTGACTGTTAACGACCACGTGTCAGTGGCATCGTGTAGTATTTGTCTCCCCATGACTGGCAGGTTTCCTTAGCATCATGTCCTCTGCGTTCACCCACGCTGGCAAACTGCAGGGTTTCCTTCCTTTCTTAAGGCTGTTTCCACACCTCGTCTGTTAGGAAGTGTGCTGCAGTGACCATGGGAGTGTGGATATCTCTTCCAGATCCTGATTTAAGTTCTTTGGGATAAATACCCAGAAGTGGGATCGCTGGATCATACAGTAGTTCTACTTTTAATTTTGGGGGACCCCACCCTACTGTTTTCCATAGTGGCCACACATTTTGCATTCCCACCAGCAGTGCACAAGGTTCCAGTTTCTCCACACCCTCTCCAACCCCCACTGTCTTGTTCTTATGATAGCCATCCGGACAAGTGCGAAGCGGTACCCCATTATGGTTCTCACTTGCACTTCCCTGATGATTAGTGACATTGTGCAATTTTTCATATACCTGCTGGCCATTTGTACGTCTTCTTCAGAAAAATGTCTGTTCCAGTCTTTTGTCCATTTGTTAATCAGGTTATTAGTTTTTTTGCTATTGAGTTGTAGGGGTTCTTTATAGATTTTGGAGATGAACCATTTATCAGATGTTCAGTTCACACATGTCTGCTACTCTGTAGGTTCTTTTCACTCTGTTGACTGTTCCTTTGCTGTGCAGAAACTTTTTAGTTTGGTGCAATCCCATTTGTCCATTTTTGGTGGTGTTCTTGAGAACAGAATTCCCCAAGAACCTTCTGAGCCACCAGAGGCAGCTCAGGGAGAACAGGGTACCGCCATGTCCTGAGCCAGGGGTCGGGCAGTAGGGCACAGCCAGCAGGATTCATCGTTGACCAGCTGGCCGGCAAACACCTGGGGGATGGGACCCAGCAGGGACTCTGGTCCTCAGCCAGGTTCAGAAGGGCTTCAGCCCGGGTTGCCGCTACTCAGAGCTTGGGCAAGGCCACAGTTTTCTCCCCTTTAGAGCGGGTCATGAACCACTGGCAGGAAGACCTCATGTTTGGCTACCAGTTCCTGAATGGCTGCAACCCAGTGTTGATCCGGCGCTGCACGAAACTGCCCAAGAAGCTCCCTGTGACCACAGAGATGGTGGAGTGCAGCCTGGAGCGGCAGCTCACCTTGCAGCAGGAGGTTGAGGTAGGACCTGGTTGTTGGATGACTTCAGCCATGGCCAGCTCAGATGGCTAGGTCACGCTTTGTGGGGCAGAAAGCACTTTCTGCCGTCTGGTGCTCACGAACCTGTCTCCAGGTGCCTCTGCCAGGCTGAGGAGATCAGCTGCCCTTGGTGAGGAGGTCTCCTCCTTTCCCTGGGCATTTATGTAAACTGTCTTGTCCAGTGTGGGAGGAGGCATTGACGGTGGTAATTCTCAGTGCTCAGGGCTGGGAGCATGCCTGTATTTTCAACATCAGTGTCACTAATTAAAAGAGCTCCCCCTCGGCAGGGGCTAGTTGTGGGCCAGGCTTTGTGACAGAAGCTTTACACACACGGCTGTCGGGTTGTCACCAATCTTGCAAAGGTAAGGAAACTGGAGAAAGGCACAAGTCTTGTAACAGCACACGGAAAAGAGAGAAAATAGGTGGAATTTTTAACTTTCTAATTAAAAATGTTGGTGTCTTCTGCTTCCGCCTTCACCTTCCTCCCAGCCCTCCTTCTGGCTCACCTGCAGGGAGCTGAGGCCCAGAGATGGTCCTGGCTCTCCAGTTGGTTGGCCTCTCCCACCAGAGCCAGCACAAAGGTCCCCTGCCCGCAGGTGTCTAGGTGGCCTTCTGTTTCTGGTCCCATGTCTTGTTTGCTCAGCTTGCCTTGGGGTCCCAGTGAGGGAAGGGTGGTCTGTGCCATCTGTGGACAGCCCGCTCAGCCCCCACCACCTGCCCACCTGGCTCTAGAGGGCCACCTGTCCAGCTGACCGTCCCCCACCCCAGGGCACATGGTCCCAACCCCTGCACCCTGGACTGCCCGGCCCCCAGGACGCTAACGGGTCACATGGACTGCTGACCAGGGCCGAACATGCCCCCACATAGGCACATACTCACATACACACACACACACACACACACACACACACAATGGTATCTATTGTAGGTTCCATTTCTGGCCAGATGAACAGTGATTCGGTGGCTATGGGTTCCACACTTCAAGCCAGAGAATCCTACAACCTCAAGAGCCACAGTTGTACAATGGAAAGGGACTGCATAGCCCTCTGGCCGGCAGACAGCTTCTGCTTGCCAGTCCTTGCCACCTCCAGAGCTGGGGGTTGTGGCCATCTTTGTCAGAATGGCCACCTTTCCTCTGAGTGATGGTCTAGAGGCTCAGCTGTGGTTTTTATCACAAAGCAATAATCTAATAGCCACCACTGACTAGAGTCTTACGTGCCATCCGTCTCTTACACAGACACCACCGATCTCTTACACACACACTACGCATCTCTTACACACATGGCACCCATCTCTTACACATGCCTCCCATCTCTTACACACACCTCCCATGTCCTATAGCACAATTCTTAATTCCCTCAATCAGTCATTAGGGCCAGGAAAATGGAGCCTGTGGACCAAAAGGAGAGGTAAGGGACAACAGACAGGCAAGAACACCAGTATCCAGCCCAGAATCCCAGAACATCATAACTAAGAGATAGGGTCTCCCCGCTCACTTTTCAGAAGGATGTCACTGAGACCCAGAGAGAGGAGGTGACTTGGGATAACAGAGCAGTGCCCCTGGCACGGGCCCAAATTCC
This sequence comes from Lontra canadensis, assembly GCF_010015895.1. NCBI lineage: Eukaryota > Metazoa > Chordata > Mammalia > Carnivora > Mustelidae > Lontra > Lontra canadensis. The sequence goes on from NW_022630997.1 coordinate 28,761,965, forward strand.
AGGCCCTCTGGTTCTCTGGCCTGAGTTCCGAGGGGCCTCTTGTTAGCCTGGCATTCATCACCTTAACTAACCTGGGTCTCCTCGAGATTGGATTGGCAGCCATTCCTGGGCAGTACTCACGATGGTCATGTCCACTCTGACAGTCCAGTTGTCCATCCCATCACAGGAGCCCACCCAGCCCGGTGACCCACCAACCCATGGCCTCTACCTTCTTGACAAGGTGATCCTGAGGGGCCCGGTCATACGCTCTCCTGAAACCAGCTTCTCCCCACACTCCTGCCCTGATGAGCGGTGGGCACAAACTCCATCCTCTCCACCCCTGCCCCACACACATTGCAGACAGCCCGGAGTTCATCACTGGTGCCAGGTGACTGCCAGGGTCCCTCGAGCTGAAAAAGGAGGAAGATGGTGACCAGGCCCTTAGCTCCTGTCCCATGTTCGGTCCCCCCAAGGGGGATTCCTAAAGCTTGTGCTGGGTGGTCCAGCACGCCCTCTGCAGGGTTGTGGACACACATCTCACCTGAGCACTGGTGGACCCGGCTGTAAAGTATCAGGGGCCACCCCCTCCAGCAGCATCCATTACTTGCTTAAAATGAGAAAAGCTTTAGAAGAAGCGCCCCATCCTCCTCCCAAATTCTTCAAGTTCTGGCCTGAGCAGGCCCCAGCTTTAAGAAAGGAACCCTCACAGCTCTCAGGTTGGGCTCCCTGTAGAAAACTGATCTATAGTCTGTGAAGAATGGCTTTCTCCATTCCCTACATCCCAGGCACATGGCCTTTTTTTTTTTTTTTTTAAGTATAACAACCCCAGAAAAAGAACCCGAATCAGGAGTGTCAGCAAGATCAATGAATTTTCACCGAGTGACCCCACCTTGCCAACAGCCTCAGTCCAGGCTGCAGAACACACCATCCAGGGACACAACCCCCCTTGCCCCCGAAGAGTGTACCCTCCCCCAAGGTCTAAGGACTCCCTCAGGACCCTGCAGACCCCTGCCCTTGCAGATGCCCCTGCAGAACCTTCCACCCCGGAAGACCCGGCCCCATTTCTCCTCCCAAGGGTGACATGTCGTGACACCGTGTAAGTGCAGGCCAGCAGCCATGCTCTTCAGAATTTGCATTCTTGTCTATCTCATCTGCACCCTATCTGCTTCCTTATGATGCTGCCGCTCTGGGGGGTCATCCAGCATCTTGCATGAGGGCCACGCAGCTTCCAGGGACAACACATGCAGACCAGGCCCCTGCCATTCCTTCACATCACCAGAAAACCGTCACAACCTCTGAACACTCTGGATGCGAATCAGCTCAGAGTCAGAGAACAAAACTGTCCATTCGGAGCTCCGATCAGATGTTAGGGGCCTCTAAAGCCACCTCTCCCTCCCCCTAGGCCTGGTTCTTGGGTCCATGTGAGGCTGACGCGGCCGTATTTCCTCTTGCCTCCTGCAGCAAGGGAACATCTTCATCGTGGACTTTGAGCTGCTGGATGGCATTGATGCCAACAAAACAGACCCCTGCACCCCGCAGTTCCTGGCGGCGCCCATCTGCTTGCTGTACAAGAATCTGGACAACAAGATTGTCCCCATTGCCATCCAGGTAGGCCATCACCCCGCTCCTTTCCTGGACAGCTCTGCCCTCAGCAGCCAGGGCTTGGCAGGGAGTTTCCTGGGTGTCTCCACCTGAACCTCCAGGAGGAGGTGACCACTCTGCTTCGCATCTCCTAGGGTGGGTGCGGAAAGCTGAAGGCTGTGCCAGGTAGATAGGAAAAACAAGAACTTAGGGCTTCCTGCAGCGGTGAGGAGAGCTGGCCCCAAGCAGCAGGAAGGCCTCCCCTCCCCAAAATACACTTGACAGATTCCTGCTGAGCACCTGCCCTGGGATAACATACTACCCACCTCACTCCCTCCCAGCATCCTGACCAGGAGCCCCAAGTCAGAACATCAAAAGGGGTCTGGCAGGTAAGGCTGTGAGATGAGCTATAGACTGAGGCCATCAGGGGGCACCATGGAGGCTGGGGTCAGGAAGGGGCCAGTCCTGCAATGCTGCCTTCTAGTGCCCAGGGGTTCTTGTTTCTACCAAAGATGATGGAGGAGAAAGAGGAGCAGTTCGGGTGAATGGGGGCAGGGGCAGAGCATCCTCTCTCCCACTCCTGGCTGCTGCTTCCTCAGAGCACCAAGCACTCTGTGACCGCTGGTGTGCAGACAGCGGGAAAGCAACACCCAGCACAGGACCAGGTGTAGGTCTGTGAAGAGGGCTGCTGCCCAGGGGCCCCTGTGGGGGACAGATGGACAAGCCATCTGCAGACTTGACTTTGAGCCAGCTGTGTACCAGGCGTTGAGTGCTATGGGCATAAGAGCCACTGGTTTGCCTTGTGCTAACCCCATGACAAGACTGTCCCAAAGGTTAGCCTGCATAGTCCACAATCCCTTACCCTCAGTTCTGAAATCTAGGAAGTCCTAAAACTGCTAGGTTTTTCAAAAGTGTGCACGAAATTCACTGGCAGCAAAACTTGCTCTGAACCAAAAGGAGAGACTGTTTAGAAGCTTCGCCCCACCCAGTGTGGTACGCATGTGTATCATAGAGAAGTACTGACGCATTTGATTGTAAAATAGCGTGTTGCCCCGGACCCGGTGTAGGGGGAGAAAGGTGTCACCAAATGAAGTATATGCACTGCTAAAATCCTAAAACTTCTGGATTCTGAGACACGTGGTCATCAGGGTTTCGGACTAAGACCTGGCTCAAGTTATATCATCGTCATGACAAGGCTCCGAGGTCAGGGACTACTGCCATGAGTCATGTCCAGCAAATGCTAGGACAGACACAGGTGCACGGTCAGCATAGTGGGGCTTAGTGCCAGGCTGTCTGGCTCGAGTTCATGCTCTCCCAGTCTCCTGGTCTTGGGCACATCTTTCCCCAGAGGAATTCCCAGCCTAGCAGAGAGAAGCTCTGTGCTTAAGAAACTGAAGCTAAAGGTAAAGGGACAGGAGATGGGAGAAGAGCAAACAGGACTGAGAGATCTGAGGAAAGGAGCCGTTTACCAGTGGCAGGCACCTTGAAGCAGCCTGTCCTCCAGAGAATTCTTGGGAGTGGCCTGGAGTCAGGGGCCTGGCTTCAGTCCCAGCTCTGTCACTTGCTAGCAGACGTGGGACCTTGGGCAAGTCACAATGTTCCCGAATCTCTTCCCTCTGTTAAAAATGCAACCTTTGCAAACTATGAAGAACCATGAAAATAAAACCAAAAGAATAATAAATCCAAACTTTGGTTCTTTCAAACGTTCAAGAAAATCAAAAGAAGAAAACAAAAATATGTAAGATTAGGAATAAGGCATAATCACAAGGGTGTTTGTTTTCTTTAAAAGTAATAGCATGGCATCAAATTTGTAAAGTTGGAAGCAATGGGTAAAAACCTGGCAAAATATAAATTATGAGAAGAAATTGTATAAAATAGGCCAATATCCATATAAGCACCTGGGAAGCTGACTGAACGTCTAGTGGGGTGAGGGGCCTGGGAACTGAGCAGCTGAGCTCCAGCCAGCCTTTACCCAGCGGACACTTGCTGAGCTGTTTCACGGGCTTCAGCTCCAGATCTCGTCCTGGGAAGCCGGCATAACCTTCATGCTGAGCACCCCAACAGGCAGACTCCCAAAGAAAGCTTAAGACCAATCCAAGTTACAAATAGAGATTTTACTTTTTGAAGATTTTATTTATTTATTTGACAGAGACAGCAAGTGAGAGAACACAAGTAGAGGGAGTGGGAGAGGGAGAAGTAGGCTTCCCAGCAGGCAGGGAAACCAGGGTGATAGGGGCTCAGGGCCAGGACTGAGCACCCGCACCACAGAACATGTGTGTCCCAGCTGGAGGAACACTCAGTGGGACACTCTCTCCTAGAACAGCCCTTCCGGGCCCAGCAGCCTGTCCTCTAGCGCCCGGTCCGTGGAGACCATAGAGATGCAAGCCCTCACAGTTAGGGCATCACAAGCATCGCTCATGGCGGGAAAACAAACGAAGACCATCTGAAGGCAGCAGAGGGTTGATTGAATGAAATCTCTTATGTCCAGACAATGAACTGTTGCACCACCTTTAAAAGGAATGAACTTGATGTATCGCAGCAGACCTGAGGGGTTCCCACAGTGAGCTAACAAAGCAGAAGAAAGGACATCGGGCAGAGATCATCGCATCTCCTCTGTACAAATGGAACGTAGGAAGCAGCACACCATTGACAAGACAGTACTTGTGGGTGTGGGAGGTGCAGAAAGACACAGCCTCACCAGTGGAGAGCACTGGGATGGGCTGGCTGGGGCACAAGTGAGCAAGAGAAGGAAGAGAAAGGCATTTATTACAGCAGTGTTCGACTTACAGAACATAGAACAGGTTAATATGCACATACGCAAAGAGCTGAGTTATGAGATTTATTAATATGCTCTTCTGAAGTGACCAAAATTGTTTTTTCTAATCAGAAACAAAAAACTACTTTGTTAACCAAAACACAAATTTAAAAAACAAAAACAAGTTGTCCAGGGTACATTCTGGACTCCCACAGTGTCACTGAGCCTGGACAGAAGTGGGGAAGACAGGACGATGGGTAGGAGAGGGGAAGGCCCAAGCCGACATGGCCTTCGAGGCCAGTGGAAGAGTTCCAGGAGGAAAGCAAGGGAGAGTCTGGACTAGGCAGTGAGAGTGAAGAGAAAGGCTGAAGGCAGTGCCCAGGCCCCATCCCAGCTCAGCTGTTTACCCACTGTTGTGGCTTGGGAGACCTGTGCAACCACTCGGAGCCTCAGTTTCCCCCTATGTAAAATAGACAGGAATACCTGCCTTGCAGGGTGCTGGTGAGGATTAAAAGAGACCGTACAGGCAGGGTCCCTCACAGCAGAAGGTGTCCTCAGCCACAGGGCCATGTTCCAGAGCGTGACAGGCCACCCATGTGTTCTGGAGACCAGGTGCGCAGGCAGAGGTCTATGGGGCCAGGCAATTAGTACAGAATGAATGAAGCTCCATGGAGGGGAGCCGACTCTGGGAGGGGAGGGACAGAGTGGAGGGGGGCAGCCGTGGCAGGAGGTAGCCAGAGAGCGGAGCCAGTGGAAGAGAAGAGAGCTGCAGGGCAGGGAATGTGGGAGGGGTGTGACCACAGGGAGGGGCAGGGGCAGAGGGGCAGAGCGGGCACTGTTTAAAAAAGGCATGAGTGTTTTCTGGGAGAATGTTCAGAGTTCACAGACTTAGTTTTTGAAGAAAACCTGGTAATCCCGATTTTTATGTGAAATTCTCTGATAATTAAAAGTTGGCAACTAAATCTCATTAATAAATAAGCAAACACGAATAGTGTGAAAGTCAGACTGCTCTATCCTGGGTGAGCGGGACGGAACCGAGTCTCGAGCCACTGGCCACCCATGGTCATAGAGCACTTAAGATGTGGTTAGTCCAACTTCTGTAAGTGCAAAATACATGCCTGATTTCAAAGGCCTAGAATGAGAAAAAAAAATGTTAAAATATCTCATTAATAATTTTATATTATTTTCATGTTGAAATATTTTCAAAATATTGGGTAAAACAAAATTACCAGAAGGTTCACCTGTTTCTTTTTACTTTTATTACTGCAGCCACCTGAACATTTTAAATTCCATATGTGGCTTGCACTAGAGTTCTACTGGACAACACTATGTTCAAAGGAGAGACAGGGAAATTACCTTCTAAAATACTTACCATGGGGACGCCTGGATGGCTCAGTTGGTTAAGCAGCTGCCTTTGGTTCAGGTCATGATCCCAGCGTCCTGGGATCGAGTCCCACATCGGGCCCCTTGCTCGGCAGGGAGCCTGCTTCTCCCTCTGACTCTGCCTGCCTCTCTGTCTGCCTGTGCTCACTCTCTCTCTCTCTCTCTGACAAATTAAAATAAATAAATAAATTAAAAAAAAAAAATAAAATAAAATAAAATACTTACCATGACCTTAAGGAGTCCACTGGATTTGGCCCCTCCCCACAGTCCCGGACAGCTATCCTCCTCGGTTGGTCACTGTGCAGCCACACTGGTCTCCGAAGAGCCTAAGGGGCAGCCCAGCTCCTGCCCACCCCAGCCCATCCCAACCCTCAGTTCCTCCAGCCCAAATGCTGCTCCTCCACTCCAGATAATTCCTTCTCATCCTAAATGTTCACCCCTCCAAGGCTCCCTGTCCTCCTCCAAAAGAGGAGGTAATGACAGCGCTCTCATGACCTCACACTGTCAAGTCCAAAAGCTATGCAGTCTAGTGGCTGTTGTCATGGACAAAGCTAGAGACCAAGGAATTGGTGGGCAGGGAGGGCCAAATGTAGGGCTACTTCTGCAGAGACGACAGCAGCCAGATCACGGACTTTGGGGGCTTTCTTTTCTGGCATTAAGAGGTGACTGGTTTTAGAGGAGATTGACATAACATGATTTGCATTCAGAAAAAAAAAAGTCACCTTGGCCCCAGTGTGGAGTTGAAACTGGAAAGGCAAAGGCAAGCTTTGTTTCTCCGGCAGGAGGCAGGGGGCTACAAGTCTGGGCTCAAGTGACAGGGACCTAGGTCACTGCATCCTGAGGACCTTAGAGCCCTGGAACTGGAGGAGCTACTGGAGGGCAAGAAGGGAAGTCAGGTGCACCAGCCCAAGCCTGGGGAACAGCAACATTAAGGGAACAAGGGAGGAAGGGAACATATGGGACATGGAAAATCAGCAGTCAGAGCAGTGGGAAGAATCCAGGAGGGAGAGAGCAGGCAAGGGAGGCGAGAAAGATGGGGGCAGGAGTAGAAGAGCAGAGCAACACACTCTAAGCACCTAAGCTGGTCATCTTAGTCACTTAGTCATCGTAGTCACTGGGCCATCTTAGTCACTTGCTGTCACTCTGGGAGGGAAGTAAAAAGTGTGGCAGATAGTGGAACCAGAGCTCAGAGAGGCTTAGGTGCCCAGTAGTCCTACAACTAGTAGGTGTTGTCACTGGGGCGGGAAATGCAAACCCTAGACCCTCTGCCCTCCTCCATGATCCTCTCATCACTCCAAGACCACTGTTTAAGAAATCTGGACTCTTCTGGAATTTCCTGAGATGCCAGGCTTTCGTATATACAACAAAATCTTACCATGTATTTTCTTTCTCCAATGTATCAGCTCAACCAAGTCCCAGGAGATGAAAACCCGATTTTTCTCCCTTCGGATGCAAAATATGACTGGCTTCTGGCCAAAATCTGGGTGCGCTCCAGTGACTTCCACGTCCACCAGACCATCACCCACCTTCTGCGTACACACCTGGTATCTGAAGTTTTTGGCATTGCCCTGTACCGCCAGCTGCCCGCCGTTCACCCCGTTTTCAAGGTACAGCAAGCTACCAGTGCCCTTAGCTGGTGAAGGAGGGCACTGGCACATGGTGGGGGGTGGCAGAGGGAGGGAGGCGGGGCCCTGACACCCCCACAGGGCTGGGGCCAGGAGTAGCCGGCAGAGAGAGGCCCTTAGGGATGCTCAGGTGGTGGTACTACAGCTCTGAGGCTGCTGGTTCCTGAGAACACGAGGCCTGGGCCTGACAGGGCCTCACTGGCCTGGGAGCAGAGGTTGAAGAGGCAGATGACATCCATGTGACCCTGGTCTGATCCCAGGTGCCACCATCACTGCCCTTCTCTTCCTGAACCTCGCTGGCACTGACTCCTGGGACGCGGCAGGCTCTGGGCCTGTTTCCCCATCTGTGCAGCAGGCATCGAAGAGGACACCTGCCTCATAGGATTCCCGTCAGAACCAAAAAGAGTTAACAAATTCCAGAGCTGGAAATACCACCTGGCACATAGTTCAGCTCTATACATGGGCTGGCCGTTATCATTTTCATCATTATCGGGTCACTAAGCGTCAAAGTGGCGGTCCCCAGGCCCCAGCAGCTCACCTGACCTGCACCTCCTCCTCAGCCCTGGCATCACCCCTCCTCAGCGAACTGGGGTGCAGGGTGCTGGGAGTCTCTGGGGCATGCAGGGGGTGCAGCCCTGGTCAGGAGGCCTGGCCAGACCTTCTCTGAGGCCTTCTCCTGCTCCTCCCCGCAGCTTCTGGTGGCACACGTGCGGTTCACCGTCGCCATCAACACCAAGGCCCGGGAGCAGCTCATCTGCGAGTACGGCCTCTTTGACAAGGTGGGCACCTCCCGTCCACCTCTGTGCAGGGCCCTGCCTCTCCAAACCTCCACCGCCAGCCCAGGTTTCCTCTCAGGAGTCAGGCATCTGGGCACCAGGGTGGCAGGGGGTGCCCGAGAAGGGTGGGGGGTGGGGGTGCTCAGAGTGAAGCTCCCCAGGTCCTCTGGCCAGTCTGGCCCTTCTCTACCGGTGACCTGCCTCCTCCCCTCCCAATGCACCGTCTGCTTCTCTGCACTTCCTCACGTGGCCTGTGTCACCCCTGTACCCTCCTCCTCCTCCCCCCGCATCCTCTGGCTTGTGGCTGTGGATTCTGCCTCCCAGCCCCCACTCCTCCCCTCCTGCTCTGCTTCCCCCTGGAGCACTACCACCCACTCTCTGCACTTCTGGGCCCACGGTCCTACCCTCCCCTCAGCTGGGTCTAACCCCTCCCCGTCCCTCAAGTTCTCCCAGGCAGCTCTTTGCCCGTTCTGACCCCTGAAGCCTTGCTAAGCCCGGAGCCTCCCAGCAGCTATTGCCCTGCCCTTCCTCCTCTCCCAGCCCCGTTAGTGAGGCAGCCCGCTCATCAGTAAGGCTGAGCCCCCTCGTGGGCTGCAGATAACCAAACCCAAGTCAAACAAGCTGAAGCTGGAAAAGAAGTGTATTCTCTCAAAACCCAGAACATGACAGAGGGGAGGGGCTTCCAACCCCTCTCAAAATGGACTCAGGGACTCAAATAATGGCCCCAGGGGACAAATGCACGGGCTGGCACTCTCTTCTACTCTTTAAACTGTGCGGACCCCAATCCCCTAGTCAGGCTCTGCAGGCAAGCTTTCCCCACGGGAGGGGAATGGGACCTCATCCCAGGGAGTGCCAGGCTCATGTCCCCACGCAGTGACCGTCCTCTCCCATCCAAAGTCCAGGGAGCAACTCCCATCATTCCAGCTTGGGTCAAACGACCCTGTGGACCAACGTGTGGCACTCCAGTACCCAAGTCATCCTTTACAAGGTCCTGTGGCCTGAATGCTCAGCCACCGTGTGTGCTGGGATGGGGACCAGGATGCCTCCTGTGCATCTCTCCCACCCTCACCTAAGCAAACACAAGCCCTCAAAAGAGTTGTGTGGCCCTGGGGGCTGGTATCTGCCCCTTTCTTGAGCCCAAAGCTCAGGTCACTGCAGTGCTTGCACTCCGGGCAGCCTGAGCTCAGAACAAGAGCCCTGCCCTCCCGCAGCCTCCCCCAGTCCCTGCGCACACCCTTCGGCTGTAACCCCTCTCATTAGATGGGGCCTCCCTAACATCTTCTGTGGGCTGCCTGTGTATTCTTGGAATTAAACAGCCCTCCTACCCAACCTCCTCAACCCCCAGGACATGGGCTTGCCTGTCCGCATGACCGGCCACCCGGGCTTCCTCTCACAGTTTCTCATGGTGAGCTCTGGGTGAGAAGGCTGGCCAGGGACAGCCAGCCTCAGCTCGTGCTCTCTCCCCTCCCACTCAAGGCCAACGCCACAGGGGGCGGTGGGCACGTGCAGATGGTGCAGAGGGCCATGCAGGACCTGACCTACACCTCCCTGTGCTTCCCTGAAGCCATCAAAGCTCGGGGAATGGACAGCGCAGAGAACATTCCCAACTACTTCTACCGGGATGACGGGCTTCTGGTGTGGGAGGCCATCAAGACGTGAGTGCCTGCTGGGGCCAAGGGACCCACTCTGTGCAAAATGAGTAGAGGTCCTGCAGGAGGAGAGGACCGGGGCATTGACAGGCCAGACCAGGGTCCTGGACCACTGACTCAGCGGGCCAGGGCATGGCTCCGTTGTCAGGGCCCTGAGACAGAGGAAGGTATGTGAGTGGGGGCAGGAATGAGTGACCCGGGTCTGGATATTAACGGGTAAGTCACAGGGTCACCAGTGGAATCCTGCCCTGGGGCCCTGGGGCCCAGGGGCCCAGCTCTGCAGATCCTGGCCAGGTCACCCACTCCTAGCTGGGCCCCTCCCCCTGAGCCAGGTTCACGGCCGAGGTGGTAGGCATCTACTACGAGAGTGACCAGGTGGTGTCAGAGGACCAGGAGCTGCAGGACTTCGTGAAGGATGTGTACATGTACGGCATGCGGGGCAAGAAGACCTCAGGTACAGACCGCCTCCACTCTCCTCCTGGCAGGCTCTGCTCTTCCCTGCACCTCTGACTTTCCTTGGGCACCACTGGCCCAAGGCATCCACCTGAGCACCTGGTGCTGGGGCCAGAGCTCCCAAGAGACCCCTGCCCACCAGTATGTCTCTCATGGGTACACCTCAGGGACTTTCCGTAGCCACTGAGAACCAGGGTCGGAAACTTCAGGAACACTGGGCCATTGTCCCCTTCCAGTGTCTTGCTCATGCGTGGGCCCCCAAAGTCCTCGTATGGGAGAACTCAGGGACTGGGGGAAGGGCGGGGGGAGGGTATCTGTGGGTCATCAGTCCACTGCGCCCTCTGTCCCCCGGGGTCGGAGCCTCAGCCACCCCCTGGCTCTGCCCTAGGTTTTCCCAAGTCCATCAAGACCAGAGAGAAGCTGTCGGAGTACCTAACGGTAGTGATCTTCACAGCCTCAGCCCAGCATGCGGCAGTCAACTTTGGCCAGGTGGGCTAAGGCAGGGCGGGTCCTCTGGGCGGGACATTGCCAGAGTCACCTTACCTTGACTGCTGCTGATGGGCCCAGACAGAGCCGCCCCTCTTTCTAGTCTTTTGGGGCTGGTCTTGGTGATGGGAAGGAGGGTGGAAAGTGTCTGGGTGGTTGCTCTCTCTGTGGGGCAGGTAGGGGATGGCCTGCTGTGGTGGGGGATGGGGGGTGGCAGCTGGCTGACAAGGGGCCCAACCATGTCTGCGGCTGCCTCTGTAGTATGACTGGTGCTCCTGGATCCCCAATGCCCCCCCAACCATGCGGGCCCCACCACCAACGGCCAAAGGTGTGGTCACCATCGAGCAGATTGTGGATACTCTGCCAGACCGTGGCCGCTCCTGCTGGCATCTGGGAGCAGTATGGGCACTAAGCCAGTTCCAAGAAAATGAGGTGAGCAGGGGAGACATTATGCCCCCTCTAAGGGGCGGGTTGCCCAGATTTAACCCATTCCTCCCTCTCGGGCCTTTGCGATTAAGGGCTTAGGCCAGACACCTGTTCTCCTGACTTCCAAGGCTGAGAGTGCCTAGGGGGTCCCAGGCCTGTGCTCGGATGGAGCTCGGGGTGGGGGAGGGGCAGGAGAGCACAGGGATTCTGCTCCACTGGTGACCACCCAGAGGGGACAACTGGGTATCCTGCCAGACACATCCATGCACATACACCTTACTGAACCTAGTGTCAAAGCTGGGTATCTCTGACACAACCCCACGGCATTAGCTCAGTGTCACACAGAATGACTGCCAGTTCAACCAGCCCCAGACCCATGGGCATTTTAGGGGGTGCTGAGGTTGCTTTGGGGACTTTGCTAATGTCCCCACTGACTCACTAACATCTTTTTGTATATGTGTCTTTGCACAAGTGTTCAGGAGGGCCAGATGACGTGCTCCTCATAGAGGAATTTCTGGGTCAGAGACCGTTGAGACCGATGTGTCCTCCACAAACTAATCCCAAATCCCATCCTTTCTAGCCCTGGCTATGAAATTGCCAGTTTTAACAATCCCATAGTTTTGAAAAAGACAGATCTAGTTTTGATTTGGAGACATCTGTGTGAGTGTGGAAATGAGCACAGCACCACAACACGGCCAGGCGGTGGCTGTCCCAGGCTGGAGAGACTAGCGCTGGCCCCCGTGCTCCCACTGCCCAGAGCCCAGACAGGAAGGCAGGAGTGCCACGGACAGGGCCCAGCAGGAGCAGACCGCCGCCCGCCCGCATGCCACAGCCCCCCTGCACCTGCACCATCCTACATAGGGCAGCTGTTTCTCCCATTTATCTGAGACCCCAGACTGGGGGCATTCTTGGGGTACTCTCAGCAGGGGGAGGAGAAGGGGAAATGAGCACATGCTTCCTCACTTCCCCAGGGATGGTCTTTGGGGGTGAGACAAGACCTGTCAGTTTACATCACCTCGGCAAAGATTAACCTATGTTTCGGCCCTTAGCTGTTCCTGGGCATGTACCCAGAAGAGCATTTCATCGAGAAGCCTGTAAAAGAGGCCATGGCCCGATTCCGCCAGAACCTTGACACCATCGTCAGCGTGATCGCCGAGCGCAACAAGAAGAAGAAGCTGCCGTATTACTACTTGTCCCCAGACCGGATTCCCAATAGTGTAGCCATCTAAGTGGCCACATGAGCCAGGCTCACGTGCAAATGGCCAGCTGCTCGCAGTCGAGCTCAGCATCCAGACTCCAGGCTGCCCAGGCAGGCCGGCCCACAGGGCAGACCTCCTGGCCACTTGCTCTCCAGAGACTGCCCCGGCTCCTCAGGGCCCAGGCTGACTGGCTTCAAACCAAAGGCTTCCAGGTTGGGCCACATTATGCCTCAGCTTCAGTGCATTTTCCAGTTTGTTCCTCAATCTTTAGTAAATCCCATACTTTGACCACCGTGGGTACATGGCAGGGTCCCCGTCCTATACAGAGCAGGACAATGTTGCTTCCTGCCCTAGGCCTCGCTCAGCACTTCTCCACTGGGAGCGGTGAGAAGGTCAGGACCAATCTGCTCTTGCTGGGGGGCGTGGAATGATTTTATTCGATTTATGCTTCGTCCAATTTCCTGCATATAGTAGGTGCCCAAATAAATCCTTATTGAATGAATGAACTAGTTATCCTAAAAGTAAAGGAGCGCATTTAAAACAAGCATCCACCTGCATGTTATGTTCCAGGTACCCCAAACAGCTCACATCCCTTCTCACGACAAAAAAAAAAAAAAAAAAAAAAAAAAAGCCACAATCACTGTGATTCCATCTCAGCAAAAGCTCCACCCACCCCACAAAGCCCAGTCTAGACAGAAGGTGGTTCTTCCTCTTCGTTCCTCAGAAAGCTCCTACATTTTCTTCAGAACACATCCTTAATATCGTCCAGCCTGGGGAGGCATCTTTGATTCTCATCTCTACCCACCACCACCCCTCCAGGCCCAGGGCTTTGTCCGAACCTCTGTTGTTTTCTTCCCACATGGTCTCTCCCTTGAACCCAAAGCCCATGCAGGACAAGGAACTCACCTTACTTGTGGCATGAGGCACCAGCCTGCTGCTCTCTCATTTCCCTCCTGCAAGGCACCTGGCAGGTTCTAGGCACTATATGGGAGCTGCAAGAGAGGACTTAAACTGACTTGTAAAATGCATTTCTTTCCCCACACCCAAGAAGCAGAGCCAGCCCTGAGCCTGGGCATGACGATCCGTTGTGTCCTCCTATACACACTTACCCAACCTATACCCCCAGCTCCTGGCTTCAGAATCAGATCACCAGGGTCTCCAGAATTTCTGGAAGATGTACCCAATGTGCTAGGTCAGAAACTCAAAGTCTAGGTCAAAGGCTTCCACTAGAGCCAATAAAGCATGGGAGAGGTCATGCAGGAGAAGGCTCCTGAAGCCACAAGTCCCTCTGAGGAAACTTGAGCACTGGGATGGGGACTAGAGAGAGTGAGGCCTGGACATTTACTGCCCCAGACTCCCTACCATCCCTCTGAGAACTGCCCACACTGATGAGTGACCTTGGTGGTGGATTCCATAATCTTATGGTCGTGGTAAAGGCACTCACTCAGCTCCATGTTCCTGCGAGGGCCCACGTACCAACCTTTAGAAGCTGCGAGGACGTGTGAGCAAAGGAAAGGAAGAAGAGCAGGCAGGAGTGATGATGCAGGCCTGATCCTGTGGGTGCAACCAGGGAGGGAAGGAAGGTCTGGGTAGAACAGACTCAGACTGCAGGGCACCCCGGCAAAAGCCTCACTCAGCTAGTGGAGTCCTCAAACCAAAGTGGCCCATTACAGAAATCTTGGCAGGAAGGACAAAAATGGTCTTGGCATGAAGGTCACAACAGATCCAAAGGTGTGGCAGCTGGAGCTGTTGGTTAATTATGTTCTCTGCAGCTGGCCCTTGGCCTTGCCCATTCCCCCGCAGCTGGGTATTTAGTAGCACACCCCAGCATGGCTAAAGACAGGGAAAACCCCACTTCTGTGCACAAACTCTGTCTAAACCTCTGGCTGACCCCTAAGCCAAGCATGCATGTGGCCAGCTACAAATAGCTCAACCGAGGATCAAACCACTAACGCGAGATTTGTTAAACAATTTTCAGTTTCAGCTCAACCAAGTTAACTGCCAGCTTAAAAAAAAGTCCTCTTCAGGAGCGCCTGGGTGGCTCAGTGGGTTAAGCCTCTGCCTTCAGCTCAGGTCGTGATCCCAGGGTCCTGGGATCGAGCCCCACATCGGGCTCTCTGCTCAGCGGGGAGCCTGCTTCCTCCTCTCTCTCTGCCTGCCTTTCTGCCTACTTGTGATCTCTCTCTATCAAATAAATAAATAAAATCTTTAAAAAAAAAAAAAAAAAAAAGTCCTCTTCAGAGGAATCTATGAGAACGCAGAATCTCTACAAAATGATATTCACAATACCCAGGGCACAATCCAAAATTATTCAACATAAAAGGAAAATGTGACCTACTCTCAAGGGAAAAGGCAACCAAGAGAAACTGATCATATATGATAGCACAGATATTGGAATCAATAGATAATGATTTCAATGAAGCTTTTATACCTGTGCTTTGTGGGTTAAACGAAATATATTATCAATTCATGAAAGGATAGGACATCTCAGCAGAGAACTATACATGGTAAAAGAGAAGAAGAAGGAGAAGAGCGAAGAGGAAGAAAAAGAATCATCATCAGATGGAAATTCTATAACTAAAAATATCTGGAAAAAATAATCTAGCAGAACAGAGACGAGAGAGCAAGGAATCAGTGAACTTGAAAACAGATCAATAGAAATGATCTAATCTGAAGCAAAAAGAGATTTTTTTTTTTTACATGAACAGAGCTTCAGAGATCTATGGGACAATTTCAAAAGGTTTTACATACATGTCATTGGGAGTCCTAGAAGGAAAGGGGAGGTAAAAGACGATGGGGCAGAGCAAATATCTGAAGAAATAAAGGCCAAAAATTTCCCAAATTTGGTGAGAAACAAATTTATAGCTTCAAGAAGCTCAGCCAAACCTAAGCCCAAGCAGAATAAATACAAAGAAAACCATACTTCAGAGACAAAGAATGAAAGAGACTACACAGAATTCTATAACCAGCAAAAATATTTCTCAAGTATGATAAAGAAATTTCCAGGTCCAATAAAATAAAAAGAATCTATTGCCAGCAGATCTACAAGAAATGCTCCCAGGGAAACTCAGATCCTCAGGAAGGACAGGCAGTATCAGATTGGTAAATATTCGGTAAATGTAAGAGACTTTCTCCCCTCCTCCCTCCTTTAAAAAGTAAATATTATTTGAAGCAAATATTACAACACTGTCATGTGGTATTTATAATACATGTAAACAAAACAGGAAGATAGCATCAAAGATAATGGGTGTTGAAAGACTATTTCAGGCACATGGTTTCTACATCTTCTATCAAAGGGTACAATATTAATTCTAAGTAGTTTGTGAAATTGTAAGTAGGTAGATTATAACCTCTAGAGCAACCACTAAAATAATATAAATAAGTATAGCTAAAAACCGAGAGGACTTAAAATGGAATTCGAAAAATATATCAATAATTTAAAAGAAAGGAAAAAAAAAAAAGAGGAACAGAGAAACAAAAACACAGAGGACAAATCAAATAATAAAATGCCAGGCACAGAACCAACCATATCAGTAATTACAGCAAAGGCTTTAAGGACTAAAAACTCCAGCTAAAAGGCAAAGGTGATGAGAATAATTTAAAAATCAATACCCAACTACATGCAATATACAAGACACAGACTTTAAATCCATAGCAGTGTCAAGCAAATATTTTAAGTTTGGTATGCCACATATAATCTGCTGCACTTTTAATTGTTTTTAATTTTTTTGAGATTTTATTATTCTGAGACACAGCAAGAGAGTGAAGGCAGATGATTAAGCCACCCAGGTGCCTCTGTTTTACAACTTTAAAAGGTTGTTTTAAAAAATGCAGCAGGGGGCACCTGGGTGGCTCAGTGGTTAAACATCTGCCTTTGGCTCAAGTCATGATCCCAGGGTCCTGGTCCCACATCAGGCTCCCTGCTCATCAAGGAGTCTGCTTCTCCCTCAGCCTCTGCCTCTGCTGCTTTCCCCACTTGTGCTCACACTCTCACTCTCTCTCTTAAATAAAATCTTCTAAAAATTAAATTAATAAAATTATAAAACACTAGCTCAAGAACTTTACGAAAATTTGCCATGGGCTGGATTTGGCCAGTGGATTATAGTCTGTCAGTCCTGGTATGAAAAGATAGATAAGCGGGTGCCTGGGAGGCTCAGTCAGTTAAGTGTCTGCCTTCAGTACAGGTCATGATCCCAGGGTCCTGTTCAACTGGGAGCTCAATCCTTCTGCCTCTTCCCCTGCTTGTGCTCTCTCTCTCAAATAAAAATATAAAATCTGTTCAAGATATGTCCCCAAAGGCAAAGGAAACAAAAGCGAAAATGAACTTTTGGGACTTCATCAAGATCAAAAGCTTCTGCACAGCAAAGCAAACAGTCAACAAAACAAAGAGGCAGCCCACGGAATGGGAGAAGATATTTGCAAATGACAGTACAGACAAAAGGTTGATATCCAGGATCTATAAAAAACTTCTCAAACTCACACACAAAACAGATAATCATATCAAAAAATGGGCGGAAGATATGAACAGACACTTCTCCAATGAAGACATACAAATGGCTATCAGACACATGAAAAAATGTTCATCATCACTAACCATCAGGGAGATTCAAATTAAAACCACATTGAGATACCACCTTACACCAGTTAGAATGGCCAAAATCAACAAGACAGGAAACGTGTTAGAGAGGATGTGGAGAAAGGGGAACCCTCTTACACGGTTGGTGGGAATGCAAGTTGGTGCAGCCACTTTGGAAAACAGTGTGGAGATTCCTCAAGAAATTAAAAATAGAGCTTCCCTATGAGCCTGCAATTGCACTACTGGGTATTTATACCAAAGATACAGATGTAGTGAAAAGAAGGGCCATCTGTACCTCAATGTTTATAGCAGCAATGGCCACGGTCGCCAAACTGTGGAAAGAACCAAGATGCCCTTCAACGGACGAATGGATAAGGAAGATGTGGTCCATATACACCATGGAGTATTATGCCTCCATCAGAAAGGATGAATCCCCAACTTTTGTAGCAACATGGACGGGACTGGAAGAGATTATGCTGAGTGAAATAAGTCAAGCAGAGAGAGTCAATTATCGTATGGTTTCACTTATTTGTGGAGCCTAACAAATAGCATGGAGGGCAAGGGGAGATGGAGAGGAGAAGGGAGTTGAGGGAAATTGGAAGGGGAGGTGAACCACGAGAGACTATGGACTCTGAAAAACAACCTGAGCATTTTGAAGGGGCGGAGGGGTGGGGTGGGAGGTTGAGGGAGCCAGGTGGTGGGTATTAAGGAGGGCACGTATTTCATGGAGCACTGGGTGTCGTGCAAAAACAATGAATTCTGTTACACTGAAAAGAAATTTTAAAAAATTTTTCAAAAAAAAAAATATTTCTATAAAAAATATAAAGAAGATTTGTGAATGGCAAATAAGCACATGACAAGAAGCACACAAAAAGACACGCAACATCATTAATCACTGGGAAAATGCAAATTAAAACTACAAATGCAAATTAAAAGCAGGGGCACCTGGGTGGCTCAGAGGGTTAAGCCTCTGCCTTCGGCTCGGGTCATGATCTCAGGGTCCTGGGATCGAGCCCCGCATCAGGCTCTCTGCTCAGCAGGGAGCCTGCTTCTCCCTCTCTCTCTCTGCCTGCCTCTCTGCCTACTTGTGATCTATCTCTGTCAAATAAATAAATAAAATATTAAAAAAAAATAAAAGCAAATTACAGCTACGTATCTATGTGAACAGCTAAAATTCTTATATTTTAGGTTAGTGATTGACAACACCAAATGTTGCAAGGGTCTAAAGTAACTGGAAGCCTTCCACTTTGTTGGTGGGGATGTAAAATGGTACACCTGCTTTGTGAAAATGTTTCTTTAGTTTCTTATAAAACTAAACATCTCTACCCTCTCTGAACCAGCATTTTGTGCCTAGGTATTTACCCAAGAGAAATGAAAATGTGTCCACAAAAAAAATCTTAACAGTTCTATTCATAATGGCCAAAAACTGGAAAGAGCTCAAGTCTCCAACCATAAGAAAATGAAGAGACTGTTATATTTATACAGTGGAATACTATTCAACACAAAACAGGAATGTGCTGATACGGGGCATAGATAAAACTCAAAAATATTGTGCTGACTTAAAGAACGCTTACACAAGAGTGTGAGCTCCATGACTTCACTAAAATTAAGCTCCAGGACAAGCTAAAACCAAAAATCAAAACTACGATTTTGCTTCAGAAGGTATGGGGACAGGGGTGGCCTGGGAAAAGGCATCGCAATTTTCAGGACTGAGATAACGTTCTGTATTTTAACACAGAACCTATGGTTTCGGGTTTCACAAGTATATACATCTGCCAGACTCATCAGATGGTACACTTAAGTTTTATACATTTCACAGTATGTAAATTTTTCCTAAGAACAAAAAGAACCATAAACACATGCTGAATTGTAGCTAACGATATACAAATTGAGGTGGGGTAAAGTACACACTTCCGGTTGCAGTCTACTCTGAAAGGCACTCAAAAAGCAAGGTGATGGAAGGACAGTGTAATGAACAGATGGAAATACATGGTAAAGCTTATACAGCAAAATGCTAACTGTAGAATCTAGGGTACATGAAATCTCACTAGGCAATTACTTAAAATTTTGTATTAAAATTTTTCGTAATAAAATGGAGAAAAAAATGAGCCAGTTACATCAAACCAGAGTTAATGTTCTTTCACCAGAAAAAGCACCTATGATTTAATGTAAAACATACCCAAAAAAAACAAGAGAAATGGCCAAGGCATGGAAATTCACACAAGCAGACACATACAGTAAACAAGACGCTCAATCTCATTTATCCAAGAACGCAAAGTAAAACATCAATGATAAGAGAGAAGACAATAATTTTAGTAACAATTTAAAAAATACCTCCATGACACAATGTAAGGAGAGACCAATTCTTTTAAGTGAGCCATTCTGGAGGGTGCTTTTGGAACTTAAGTACCTTTACCTTTTTCTCTCCTTCTAGGAATTTATCTTCCAAACCGCTCCCCACGCCACACACACATGTGCGTGCACATACAAAGATAAATGTCATGGATGTGGACTTCAGCCTTGTTTCTAATATCAAAATTCAATTAAACATCCTTATCATTGCAGTCACGTGACTGCTGTAAGCAACACGCATTTCCCAGATCTTTCAGACACGTGGAGAGTATGTGACGCCTCTACCGCCTGACTACGGCCCAGAACCCCCGCCTTCCCGGGACCCAGCGCTGGGCTCCTGCTCAAGGCCTTTCCCTGAAAAGGGGGTGTTTGATGTTCTTTTTTTTTTTTTTTTTTTTTTAAACCCATGCTGACCGCTTTGCTTGTTGCATGTCTGCCCCTCCCCTCGGAATGTTTAGTCAGACATTTCATCTTTTCCAAAGGGACCAGCTGCTCCTGGTCATCTAGGTAGTTCTACTATAGCACCAGGCTCACCCTCCTCCCACCAGCCTGACACCCCAAATGATGAGCATTAAGTATGTCACTATGCCACTGAATGGGGCTATAAGTCTGTTAAGGTTTCTTACAAAACAGGAGGCTGGCCTGCGTGTAGTCTGCCCCCCTGGAAGTGTGCCAGGCCGCAGCCGTCACCCCATCACTTCGTGGCTGCTGTTAAAGGGCAGAAAGGCCTCGGGACAGCAGGGTCAAGCCTGTGTGCAACAAGACCCCACTGGGCATCTCTTCGGCCACCCTCACCAAATTTGGTGGATCCCCAAAGCAGAGAGGCTCCCCTCCGGGAGCACCCCCCACCTCACCTTTTCACCCACCATTCCTCTTTCAGCTCCACCCTCCTCACCCCTCCAACCACTAGTCAAGCACTCCCACCCTCCCATGGGCACATACCTGTTTAACTCCTCCGTGGTCACCTCCTCCAGAGGCCTCAGCAGCTCCCGAAGTCAGGCAAGGACACTTGGCAGAGTATCCTCCCGCTTAGTTCCCAAGTCTCCTGGCAGTTACTCCAGTACCCTTAACTGGTGGACGATTCTCTGGGATCACCTAGAGAACAGTACGTACAGGGCAATCCTGGCCTCCGTTTTCACCTTGGGCATACAGGTAAAGGTAGGTGCCTGCCCTCGGCACACACAGCCCTGTGAACGGTTTTCAGTCTCGAGGCAGAAGGACCTATGACACCACCATGATTCAGGGAGGCCCCATCAGAGACTGGGAGATACAGCCAGGCTGAGCTATGGCCAGAACCTCCCTGGTTCTCCTATTCAGCAAGGCTGTGGCTCAGTAAGTGTTTCAACACACAAGGGAATTAGACAATAATCACCTGCTCCATGGTCACATCGCCAGACACACCCTGAACTTGAATCTGGCTTCTCGCAGGGCACGGAGTCCAAGTAGAGCCTGGATGTTTGAAGCAAGCACAGCTGTGTGAGCAACTTCTGTCTTTACTCCCACGCCCGCACACTCTCCTGAACCCAACCCCTCCCACCAACCAACCACCAGTGTCTGGGGGAGCCATCCTCCCTGCCTAGGAAAACAGATACCTCCAGAGGCTGCATGATTTTCTTCCCCAACGTGCAAGTCAGAGGATCATGGAAAGGGGGACGAGAACCACTGGAATGCCTGCCGATGTTCCCAGCCTTCTTGCAGGAAAACACTTTCATGGCAAAAATCCCTTTTTAAAGAGATGCTTTATTGCTGCGATTAGACCCCCGTGTATAACACAAACAACCCCCCTAGAGAATGATTCAAGTAATACCGAGAAACAGTGAACATACACAAAAGGGTACAAAACCAGACATTCAGATAACTAGAAACTTCACAAGTTAAGAAAATCTTCGAATGTGAAGTGCCTTTTAGAAACTACACCACACATGCCAGTGTAAATTTGGTTTTTATTAACAATCAGCTTTCTATAAACATTGCCTGTAAATAGGTGAAGAGCTGCACAACTTATGTCCAAAACAAAAATAAATGCTTTTACTTCCCTGTGTTCCAGTCCTTCCTTGGGCTGGAGAGGGAAGCTGCATATTTCAAATCAGATTCAAAAGGGAAAGTATTCAAAAAGTGACTTTGCCTCAGGCCAAATGCACAGCATCACGGCTCCTGGCCCTGTGGTTCCCAGACCCCCTCCAGCCCTGCAGCCAACCCAACGGGTGGCAGCAGCAGCCCCAGCTGTGCAGGCCCTACCTGAGGCTCTGGAACTGGCCCACTGCCTGTGGCCTGCATGTCTGCAATCAGGTGGGGCTCACCAGCAAGGCTGAAAAGCAGACCCATAAGACTGAAAAGAGTGGAATGAGGCAGAAAAGGAGGAGACGGAAGAGGCCTTTGATAGTTTCCAGAATTTCTTAAAATCCACCCAGACACAAAAACTAAATTCCTGCTGGCAGCCAAAGTTGGAAGTGCTCGAGCCAACTTTTGAGGGAACAGAGGCCAAATCAGAGAGGGCTGACTGGCAACACCCAGGAAGCCACTTCCCTCTCCTCCTGGCCTGGCCCCCCAAGTACCAGGCTCCAGGCCCTGAGACCACCAGCTCATCCCACATTTCTGGTTCAGCCAAATGTTGTCCGCCCACCAAAGCCACGTGCAGAATGAGGGGAAACTGGGGAATAAATAACCCCCCCAAAAACTTGAAGGCAAGCGGCTACGACTAAAGGAACCCCCTGGCAGATCCGCTGCGCCCACTAGATGGCAGCAGAGCACCACCTTTCCAGAGCTTGGGCCTCCAGGGTCCATCTCTGGGAGTTAGTGATTAGAGCAGAGACTAAGAATGGAATCAGAGGTGCTCAACTAGAACCTACGAGAAAAAAAAAGGCAAGGGAGCATTGTGTGTGCCATCCCAGGCGAGGAAAGAAAGATGTGGGATGGACCGTCCCCAGGCAGAAGGCTTTTTTCTAGGAGCTTGGTGGTGATGAGACGGTGTTAGGCCTTCCTGAAAAGAAGTGAGGGTTTCACATGAGAATTTGGTCAGGCACAGGAGCAACACAGCAGTCATGGGTTATAAAGGCACCTCTGCCATAGGGGGTGCCAGCCGTGACAGGTGGGCTGCCCAGAGGCTGTCCCTACCTAAGCACACTTTCCTCTCTGCCAGAAATCTAGTGACTTTCAAGTTCAGTGCAAGGGGTTCCATCAGGGACAGGGGAAGGAATCCCACTTAAAAATCGATCCCAGTCTTCACATGACTGCTCATCTGCTCTAAGAGGGCAGCGACAAGGGGCCTTCCCTGGGCAGCTCCTAAGGGGCACAGGCAGGGCTGGCCCAGGACTCCGCTCCCCTGAGTGGAGATACTGTGTAGCTACCGGCCGTCCCCAGGCTGAGAAGGGGTGTGGGTAATTGCACTTTGGGGCACAGTGAACACGGGCCCGAATGGACGCAGCCTGGGAGGTGGAGCGAGCGAGCAGGCTGACCTATTTTTCAGGGGACGGCCAGAGGAAGGCCACAGTGCGGTGGCTCCTTAGACCAGGGTCCGTGACGCCAACAAATGAGACACAGGATGGGAAGAGACGGCAGGACAAAGCTACCCTCCCCCAGAGCTTAGATGCACTTCAGCCTCCTCCAGGCTTTCAAAACAAACCAGAGCACTTCCACTCTGAAAGGCAAAGGGATCGTCTTGTGTTTGCTTCATCCTCTTAGCAGGACAGGGGAGTCAGCTAAGGTTCAGGGGACTGAGGGCAGGACCCCCGGGCACCCTTCTCCTCAGAGGAGGCTTACACATGCAGAGTCGCCTGGAGAGTAAGTACCTGCGCACGCTCGTGTTACACTGCAGACCCTCCTGGCCTGTTTTCCTGGAGTTGACTCCTATTTTCCTGGTAATGTGAAACTCATTTTTAAAAAACAGAATTTTAAGCAGACTTTTTAAAGGGACAAAGGCCATTTGATGGTAGTGATTTTGGTTTTGTCTTATGAAAATGGTACAGGAAATAATCCCTGATGACAGAACGAACTGATCACAAGAATCCTCTCTGTGCAGTCCCGTTAAGGCGATAAATGGGTAGAGGGATGGCTGAGGGCAGTGACCATGGGCCATGGCAGTTTGCTGCTCACTCCTGGCCTTCGTCCCAGAGCCAGCCCGTCTGTCTCTCTTCCTGGGCCAGCGATCCACAGAACCTCCCCCGAAGCAGAAGCCGTCCAGGGTGGCAGGCACCCAAGGAGCACCCTCTGGGGCCGCGCCCCAGGCCAGGGCAGTGCACGCTTACTCTTTCAGTGAAGCCTCACAAACTGGAGAGGTTTGTCCGGAAAGGAGTCGTTTTTAAATATTCAGTTTTGTTCTAATTACTCACTTGCTTCCTTTCGTTTAGATCTCACAAAACCTTCTTTTTCAAAGTTGACCAAAAAGAAATGTTTGGGGAAGGCCTGTGACATAAACACTTGTCATAAAATAGGCTTGAAACCACAAGAATTAGGCTCAAATTGCCATGCGGCATCCATTAATTCCCATGAAATGTTAGGAAAAAGCCTCCAATCTGTTTGTCCTTGCTTTAGAGCCACAAGTCCCTTTTATGGACACAGAGTAGATGTCGGGTTTCTTAGAATATATAAGGCAAAGAGGGTTTTAGATCTATTATAATGTAAAAGAGATAATGAAAGGAAGGCTTCTAAATGAGATGTTCTTTTAAATGTCAATCCCACTGGACACACATATTACAAAATAAAGATTCTCTTTTTGTAAAGTGCTGTTTGCTTAGTGAATCACTCGCCACCATGCACAGAGCACCACAGCCCCGTCTGCTCAGGAAAACGGTCAGTGGCAGCATTGGCAGAGGGACTTGGCTCCCCACGCTCTTCTCGGGGAGGAGGGAAATCTTCTCATCATGGCTAGACATTCCCGAACACTCTGTGCCAGGGTAGGGACTGCTGCCAACTGGGAGAGGCCAGGCTTCGAGGCCAGGGTGCCACCCTGCTCCTGCTCTTCCCTTGGGTTTGGCATTTTATTCTCTCATTCTGCTCATGAGCCAGAACAGCCAGCATCCCATCATAGAGCATCACGGGGACCTCCCTTCCCATGCAAATGCTGGCAGAAGGGGAACCCGGCCATGCACAGCCAACGTGAGGGCTTTCCAGAAGATTCACTAAGGAGGGTTTAGAAAAAGAGAAGCCATTAAAACAGTCACCTGCCCGGTCTATGCTATTAAAGGACATAAGGAAAGGTACACAACTGACAGTAAACAATTTCCTTCAGCGGTTCTTTGATGTCTAGGAAAACTATTCCTCCACAAAATCAGACATGAACGATTTCTGTTCCAGTGTCTTCAGGTTCTGTCCAACAAGAAGAGTTTGTGTCAGAATGACAGATTCCATGTCCATCTTTATTTTCAAAGTTGGCTTCTGTTAGTGCAGACTTTTCAAAAATATTCTTTTTGCTTGTTTCTGGACAGTTCTGAACATAGATTACTCTGTTATAAGCCTTGAGTCTCTTCCATAGCTGCACGTACACTTTGCACTGAACGTACATAAAAAGAAGTCCGCCGGTAAAGCCGATGGCCACAACCACCAGTTTAGTCCAAAAGGGCCACTCTAGGATTCCTGGAAGGGGAAAAACCCGGTTAGCCTATCTGCAGACCTAATTTAAGATCTGAAGTAAATAAAACACAACTTCTGACCTTCCCATAACCAATGGAATCTTTACTCATCAAATCCTGCTTCATCGTAAGTGGGGAGCCAGAGGGTGTCCATTCTCTTATCCTGCTGCTCTTCCAGGAGATTCTCCCTCTCTTCTCCCTGACTGATCTCTTCTGACTGGGTTTTTTAAGAAGTACTCACCACAGCAAGAGAAACATCCAAAAAGGATGCTTGGTGCCTCTTAACTGATGCCCCCACTCCAGAAATCCAGATATTTGAAGCCTGACTTAAAAACCGATCTGGAACGATGTCCCGATCCTAGCACCCCTGTGTGTTATCCAGGATGTCTACGCTGTGCTCCTCTTCCACCCTGAGCACATACATACCTGTTGCCTGTCCGTGTTTGATCTCCTCGGTGGTACGGTCAATCAGCACATACAAGGACCAGACCACGCAGGTGATGGCGATGACATGGAACGTCACCGAGCACATGATCTTCCTGCGCTCACTGGCCGTCATCTGCAACCTCTCCCACTGGAAAGACCACACACAGAGCATGAGGTGCAGGACCCCAATGGAAAGGGCAACAATGGGGGTGAGAGCATTGTAGATGGGTAAGATTGGCTTTCTTGCCCCTCCCCTTTCCCCAGACTTCATGAATTTTCCCAAATACCAAAAGTCATTCTCCTTAAACCAACCAGGTACCAGGCACTGGTATTCTGTCGACAGCCAACTTTTCATGCAATGAAAAGAAGCTGGGATCAAGATGAGCTATGAACCACTACCAGGTATCAGTCCTCCTGTCTCCTTATTCTTGCAGGCAGACAGCCCATGGCTAGCTGAAGGCCTCTATGGTTTCAGTCCTGATGAAAACAGCATGTTGGCCCCCGACCCAGGTGGCACACACGAGACCTCCCTGCCTCGCTGACTAGCGTGGGCAAGGGGAGGAGGGTTAATGACACCACGACACACTAGCAGATGGGTCACACTACATCGTGAAGGTGATGGCGGGAGGCGCTCACTCTTTGGTCCTTTGCTACTTTGGCAGCAATAGCTTGAAACTGATGCTAAGAGTTCCTGGTATAAGCAGGCTCTGCAAGTCCCATCTCCTCTAGGAGCTCATTAACTTACTCCAAAGAGCCAGATTTTTTTTTTTTCATTTACTGCTTTCCAAATCAGAAGAAAACACATAAGCGTAGAGAAAAAGAACAAAGTGTGAACACTCTGCATATCCTTGGCCAGCCCTAGTCATTGCGTCTTTCCAGAGAGATCTGTGCAGGACAAGCTGAGAATAGAGCCTCGTGGATTATCTACATTGGTCAAAGTGCTATAAGCCTGACTTGAGAGGCCAGCGCAGAGTAGGTACCCAATAAATCCATGGGGCAAAACATTCTTCAAGTAGTTTACATCTGCCTTCTCCAACAGCGTGAATGCTTTCTGCTATGGTTTTATATAGTATCTTCTTTTGGCTTTCCTCCTAAAATCCCCCCTGCTCCCTGATCTCCTACTATTTCCTAAGACGCACTCAGTCCAAGCCTTCCACACTGCCCTGCAATGCTCACACACACTGTTTTGGTATATGCTTCTCTATACAACTGGACCTCTTTAAACTCCTTTCACTTAACTCCAAATCCTACTACTGATCCTTCAGAAACGGCTTTAACACCCAAACATTCTGTGACACAACCACCATTCTACCTCCCCAAGGCTCCAGCCCATAGCCCATACTTCCTCCTTTGAATGTCTGACGTGCTCTGCCACCACTTAATGTAGCCTTCACTTGGCAATGTCATGTGTTGTGATTTGATTGTGTGATTGTCCTTGAATACACATACCAAAATTCTGAGATAAGAACAAGTCTTACTCTTCCAAATAAAACCTCATGTGCTGGGCATATAAACAAACACATTAAACCATTTACACAGGAGGCCCAAACCAAAGGAGGCTCCGTGCAGAGGGAGCCGTGACATGGGGTGTGAAGAGAGCCACGTTTCCCATAAGGCCTACGGTTCCTCTTTTCCCACCCACCCTCCCCTTACCGACTGGCAAATACTTATCACAGGTACCAAACAAGTAACTATGTGCTTTGCACAGGAGGGAGATACTAATGTCTAATAATAAACAGTCCTAATCAGAGAGAAGACACGAACAGTTAATACATATAAAATTAAATGCTAAGATGTCACAAAACAGTCTGTGATCAACGGCCAAACAACTGACACAGACAAGAAAGCAGTCTTAGTTTGACGGAAAAACACCTTAGGACCGAAGGGTTAGAAAGAGCTTCTTCCCAAGAGGAAGGAGTGGGAAAGAAGACCTGGAAAGGATTACACCAGTAGCAGGAATGCACGCGCCAGCACCCACTTCCGACAGAGGAGCGCAAGGCTTCGCCTGTGCAGAGATGCTGACTCAGCCCAGGCCCTCATTTCAGTGAGGCAAGGGCGCCTCCAAAGGTGTCCTACCACATACCTTCCTCAGAGGCTTCAGCTTGACCTCCATGATGAACTCGTACTTGCAGAGCTCACAGCAGCGCGCGTCCGAGCTCTTGATCCACTGCTGCAGGCACGTCTGATGCACAAAGTGCAGGCTCCCCGTGCAGCGGCAGGGGGTGATCAGGGGGCTCTCGTCGTCCCCCTCACAGTGGCAGATCCTGTGGGGAGAGGAGAGCCAGGCATTACCAGGAGACCCGCATGCCAGAGAAGAGGACGCTCCAGGGGAGGGCTGGTCCCCCAGTGAAAACTTTCAACAACAAACATCACAGAAAGGACCACAGGCACAAAACACACAAACACGGATGTGGACAGTGACTACAAACTAGAAACTAGAAACTTCTAGCTTACGGTACCAATATGGAAAGTCTGGATGGCATTTGGCATCAGAGAGGAAAAAACAATATAAAAAATGACAAAGCAGTCATTTTTGGTAAGATTTAAGAACTTCACCGAAAGCCAAATTTAAGGCAACACGGAAGCATCCTTCACAACATGTTAAAACAATTAGAAGAAAAATTTCCGTGTAAAATGGAACCAGCACTCTACTTTCCAAAAATACCAATGACTTAAAAAGATGATGAATTTGTTTTTTGGCGGTAATCACAGACTTCACCTTCACACACCATACTACAGTACGTTTCCGGCCTCCCGCAGACAGTACACAGAGAAAACACAAGACCTCTCCTGGACCTATGAACCCCATTAGAAGGTGCCATTTCTTTTTTGAGGACACAAGAATTTAAAATCATTTTTGAGGACGTGAGAATTTTAAATCGTTCATGATTTCTAAGGGTGCATGCAAGAGGACATAGCCACTAACCTCAAGGAACTTAACAGACTTTTGAGACACAGAAGGGTCTGTTCCAGCTGCTGAAGAACAGGTAGGGATACCTGACCTGACAGGAGGTGGGCCCCAGCCCTGGCCATGCTCGCAGCTCTCTGTTTCTGTGAGAGGAGTTTCTGATCCAACTGTTAGAAATGGTAACAGCTGGCCCGGAAGGGACGCACAGGGAAAGGTTGGAAGAGGGAAAGCATGAGCGTGGTGACCAAAAGCGGATTCTTAAAGATTCTAGAGGCCAGACAAGGATGCTGCACACAGGAAGACAAAGGTGGGAAGTGGAGGCAGGACCCGGGCAGAGGTGGCCACATCCGAGTTAAAAAGAAGGAAGGAAGGTACTGCAGAAGGCCGGCCTCTTCCCATTCACGCTGTGTTGCAATTGGAACAAAGGGTAAAAATGAGGCTGGAAGGGGCAGCCAATGGTTAACTACTAGATCCTCGAGCTGGCAAACTGGAGATAACTATTTTCTCTCTTCCTTAAGCAAAGTCTACTTATTTTTGGTTGAGAAGAGTCAGCTTGGCCTTTAATATGTGTAGCTTCTTCCTCTTTTGTCATCTGTGAAACTATTTGGAACCCAGCTCATAAAAATTTGTCAAATGACACCAATACTCCACTCTTCTGGAGGAAGCTATCAACCCACAATCGTCTACCTACCGCCCATTACTTCATTTTCCTGAAACTTCACATATTAAAGCAAGATGAGGCCACCGAGGTATGGGGAGCAGAGCTGGCCGGAACGCTGGTTCTTGGCAAACCAACCTGCAGGCATCCCCTGACGTGGACACAGGAGAGATGGGGGGGCATTTTTCAGAGGGGGGAGAAGGACAATCCAGGTCACTGTCCTTCTCCGCTGAGCAGAGGGGCGCCCGCAGGACCTTGCTCTTCCACTTTGCAGATGTGCTGTCCTCAAAGACATCGTCGTCTCCCATTTCATCGGAGTAGAAGCCCGTGCTCCCTGCCAGCCCACTAGAGGACTTGGTGGTGTGCAGGTGGGCGGCACGGCTCTCCAGCTCCTGGAACCTGTGCAGGCTGCTGGCGCTCGAGCCGTGTGAGAGCGAGAACAGGTACTGGAGCAGTCGCCGGCCCCGGGACAAGGCATCGCCATTGGCTTTCTCTTCCAAAAGAGGGATGTGCATGCCCCCCTTGCCAGCTTCCGCCTCTGAGGCAGTTGACCGATGGGCAGAAAGGGAGGAAACATAAGAATGTTTGGAATTGCCAAGAGGTTTGTGATGCAGCACTCTTTTTCCCTTCTGATGGAACCTGTTAATTCTCAGACCCGGATCTGGAGGGAGGATCAATTTCCCTTCGGAGCAAGTTCTTTCCACGTAGTCAAAAGTTTCCACAGTATCCTGGGCCTTCTCACTCACATCGTTTAGGGATTTTGAGAACTTTAGTGTTCTTCTGGCTTTGGTATTGTCAGCAGGATTCAAGGCCTGGGCCCATTCAGAACCACAGGAATTTCTCTTGGACAATGTGTCTTTACAGATAACTGTCACAGTGAGCCCTTGTGTCAGAGAACTCGGGCCTGGAGGAGCTTTCAAGACAACAGCAGACTGCACGGGACTGTGGTGACAACACTCAGAACACACTGCCCTGGAACTGCATGCAGAGAACAGTGGAATAAAAGCACAGAAAGTGAAAACAATCTTGAGAACAGACATCGAAGGGAAGAAATGAGACTCGGGTGGTAACCTGGGGAGCAAACAGCACAGAACACTGAGCCGGCTGTTTACAGCAAAGGCATACTGACCGAGCAAATGGAAAATCGAGAACCTGCAGACACTAATGCTTATTTCCGGGATGTCACATGAACCACTCCAGCATGTGAAGCAGAGCGTTACCTGCAGATGTCCTGATTGGACGGCGTGACAGAAGATCGAGGGAAGGCGGACACCGGAGCCGACGCCAGCGAAGAACCCCCAGCCTGCAACGACACACCCTCGGTCAATTTCAGAGGAAAGAGCAAAAGGGATGGTGAACACCACCTCCTCCTGGAGGGCAATGAACAGAGAATCTAAGAACACCTGCTATATCCAACTGCTCACTGAGTCATACATATTTAAGGTCCTGATGTGCGGAGGCGAGACAAATCAAACAGCACTCTTTTGTTCTGTGTGGGTTCAAGCGTAGCCAAGAACTATCTGAGACTCTAAAGCAGCAATAGCAACCTCTGCAGATTCAGTGATCCTTATTTACTGAGCATCTGAATTTAATTAGTTCATACATAGTCAATATACCAAGTACTAGACAAGGGGGCGTATGCCTGGCTGGCTCAGTCGGTAGCGCCGCAACTCTTGATCTCAGCGTCGTATAAGTTCAAGCCCCACACTGGAAGCCTACAAGAAGAAAGGAAGGAAGGAAGGAGAAGGAAGGAAGGAAGAAAGAAGGAAACCAAGTACCAGATGGTATATGCAAATGCAAAAGAAATGTGAGGGGCCATCCCTGCCAGTGCTTACCTTCCCTACCTGGCTCTCTTTAACCTGGTTCCGGGGGGTAATCCTAATCAGGGTGGCTGGATGTGAGGGCTCTCTCCTACTCACCTCACACTGGGTCCAGGAAACCTTGCTACCCCACCAGATCTCTTTACACAGAAGGGAAACTAGTTGATCACAGGGCCATCAATCCGTAGCTCAACCTGGGGCCCAGGATGGGGGTGAGCACTGACGGTTCCCCAGAGTTCTAATCATGGGATTTGGAATTAAGAAAAAGAACCAAGAAAATTTAAATTTGAAAGAATGTGTCACGACCTAGAGCAAGGGCCCTGAGAGTTTATAAACAAGCCAAAATGAGAAAGGAGCTCTAGGAGGGTGAAGGAGCACCACAGCGGAAAGAGAAAGAGTGTGCCTGAGCCTCCCTCTGCGGGCTCCTTGCTAAGCCTTCTCTAGACGCACATTCCTGAGTTCCCACGGCCCTGGGAGCACCATGTGCATTCACATAAATGCATTCCTCCCTCCTAACACAGGCAGCATATCTGCCCCACACAACCTGAACAGCCACATGAAAGCCCACATTACCTCCCTACCTTGCCCACCCTACCTTCCCCACCCCTCTCCAAGTGGCCTTCGGCCCTGCTCCTTCATTCGAGGGAGCCCCACAATTTCCCCGCTGAGGAAAACGCCCCTAGTCTCGCTAAGCGCCATCCCCCAGGGCCACGCCCTCATCCTGGCACTGAAACTACGGGACCCCTGCCATGGACCACCCACCAAGCCAGCAGCACCACTGTCCAGAAGCTCTCTCCATCTGCCCTCTCCAGTAAATGCGCCCACGTGGGGAGAGAGCCAGGCCTGGCAGTCGGATTGAGGGCTTCAGTGGACCACTCTTCCTGCTCCCCAGCAGAAGAACTAAACATCACTTTAAATCCAGCTCAACCTGAAACTTGGTCCAAGAAGTTACATGATATCACACTGCATGTGTGTGCTAAAACCATGCAGCAGTACTCAACTAGCACAGCTGCTGAGTCACCAAAGAACCTACATGTTCTAACTGAACGTGGAAAATACTCAGTGTCCTGGGAGGAGGCAGGTCTCAGATGGGAAGCCGAAATCAAAAGAAAATGGCTTCTCACTCCTGTCCTGAGTTCAAGTGACCCAGGTCAAAAAGGTCTGGGGTTGTGATAACATCATCACATGCCCCAAAACAAGGGAGTGCTTGGAGGCAGGAGGGAAGAGCCTCAGGGCAGAAAAAAGCCTGTACTAAGGAAGCAGGGAGGTGGTCCACACCCACAGCAGGAGCTGGGATCACTTCCCCGTGGATTCCATGTCTCAGGCGGACCCCTGGGAACCCGCACAGTCACCTGTGTACTTGCAGCAGAGCATCATGCCTGTGAATTGGTGGCAGCTGTCCTAAGCCCATGATCTGCTTATTCAGGAAAAAGGAATAGTCTCAGCATCCTGTCTCTGTGTCCCTGTCCTCATTTCATCCTATCTAATCCCACAAAAATATCACGAGACACCTTCAACAGGTAATGTCCAAGCCTCAACAAGGCTCCCAGTTATAGAGAAAAAATTTTCTCTTCTCATTAGATCATGAGGTTTCAAGGAAAATTTTAAAATCTACTTTCTGTTGTTTGATATAAACACAAACCAACAGGGCACCTGGGTGTCTCAGTAAAGCATCTGCCTTCAGCTCAGGTCATGATCCCAGGGTCCTGGGATCAAATTCCACATGGGGCTCCCTGCTTAGCAGGGAGTCTGCATCTCCTTCCACCCCTCCCCCCTGCTCATCTCTCTCTCTCTCCCCCATTATCTCAATAAATGAAATCTTTATAAATAAATAAATGCAGACAGACACACAAACCAACAAATTTCTTATCCTGGAGGACCCCTTCTCCAATAAGAATGAGAAAACAAGCAAGATTTGTGGGGCTATCACAGATCTCATAAGAGGCTCCTGCTGTTTCCAGTTAAAGAGGAGCCCATGTTGAAGTTCGGGACCAGTCTACATGTCAAACCATCACCAAAGCACAGCATGAACAATTTTAAAGAGCTTAACTTGCGGCTGGTATCAAGTTGAGTAAAACCTATCAACCTACCGATGAGGATTTAAAAAGACTGGATTGATCGTTGACAGCAAGAAAAAAATGTAGCCTAGAAATACAGTTCAAATACAGTGCCAGGGTCCAACTGGGGAGGTCAAGATAGGTCAGGGGCCACTCTCAGAGGCCTGGAGCACTAAACCGCTCCCCCGCTCATCCTGAGGAGAGCAGCCGGGTGGCATGGGGGAGGCTATGAGTCAGCAGTCGTTGCCTTAAGCAGTCTGCCTTAAGGGAAAAGGAGAGAACCCTCTCTCTTCTACAAGATCAGACCACACAGGAATGTTGCTGATAAAAGTGTACATGGTCATAATGAGAACATTCCCATGTGTCAAAAAAACTAAAGCCCTGTGTTCCCGAGGTTTTTCTTGGTTCTCAAACAAGAGATTTTCTGGTCCTGTAAAGGAATGTAAAGCAATCTCAGTACAAAAAAATTTTTGTAAAAAATCCCCTCTTCTTAAGATGTCGTAATCAATTATGCAAACAAATGTCTGGATTGCATCTAGGCCTAAACCCAGTTGATTGTATTTCTTAGGAATGACAATTTTAGACAATCGTCAGTACTCAAGTCATTTGAGGGTCGTCCTTCCTATCAGACTCGTTGTTTTAAATTCTTTTATCAATGCTGCCAAAACAACCGAAGGAAAACTTCCCATATAGCTTCAGTAGAGAAGCTGGCATTTCCTTTTGCGAGAGCTTGCTGCCACAGAAAGGGTTATCATGACAGACTCATGAAGTAATTTCTCCGTTCATGCCGGGAACTTAACAATTTCACATCAGAGGGACTTTCTCACTGCAGGACACCAGCCGGACCTTCCCCAGCTCTCTTCTTGCTTCATGTCCTTTCCCTGTTCCTTCCAGTAGGTTACTTCCCAACCTCCCTCTCTCTACCAACCGTTCCCTCCTTCTCTGCTGTAAACCCTCAGTGGGTCTTCTTTTCCTTTACTGACAAAGCTACTTTTAAACATCTGGGGCTCAGGTCCCCAACAAAAGTGAATTCACCCATCTGATTTATATCAACAGGTATAGGGGCCACAAGAAATGGTCTGGTTGGGTTCATTTGCTTTTAAGCCAGGAGCAGTTTGAAGAATGACTGGATAAGGAGGGTAAGAGATAAGTGGGGCTCCTGTTTACAAGTGACCTCAAACTCAACAGAAAAAATGGGAAAAGGATTTCCCAATTTAGATGGCTCTCCAAACATAAGCTGCTTAGCCTCTCTTACAATGAGAACTACAAATTAAAACTACAATGAGATATACCATCAGCAACAACACCAAAAAAGCCTGTTTTTTTCTTTTTATATCACCTGATACCTGTGTTGGCAAATATGTGGGAAAACATCCATGCTTCTACACGACTGGTGTGAAAGCAAATTGCTAAATTCCATAAGATGGCAATCTGGCAATTACTAAATTACAAATGCACATTCACTTTGTCCTGGCAATTCTTCTTTCCGAATTCATCCTCACACATATGCACAAACGGGTTTGCTCAGCAAGCACTGTTTGGGGGAGCAATTGCCTGGCATAACCCCAGTGCCCGTGGGCACAGAGCTGACTGAGTTAATACACTGAGAGAAAGGAACACGAGGTGGTCATACAGCGAAGCAGAAGGGGCTGTTCTACCCAGTGCTGGGGGCACAGAGGGACAGGCAGAGGGGACAGCCATGCCCTGGGTGCTGGCCCATGCAGACTACACTGCAAGGCTCCTAATAGTGGTTTCCTCTGAAACATGGAGGGAGACCAGGGCCCCTGGGCATGAGGAACAAGGACTTCAGTGGAGATCCTTCCCAACCATGACATCCTTTTTACCATGAACACGTATTTCCTAACCACAAATTCATTTTTTAAATAGCATGTGATCAAAAGTTTGAGAAGTAAAATAAAACTAAAGCAGCACAGCCAGCTGTACTGATTTTCCAACTCTGGAAAAGCCAGTGAACAAACTGAGTGAGTCATGAGCGACATTTTTTAAAAATGAAACAAAATAGAAGATGTCAGAATGCACCTGACATCCTAAGGGTTAAGTCTTCTGGAGGAATTTTTTTTCTTTCAGTTGAGTTTGTGAGTAAACGGAGTTTCAATGTAAAAACGGTTTTGTACCAACAATCACGGTCAAAATCATTTGGAAATCACTACACCACTCTATTTCTACAAATACTAAACACCAAAAGAAGAAGAAGAAGATGGCACAGTCCAGAGAGCGGGCGGCACTGCCTGCACAGAGGTTTGAGAGGTGGGAGCTCTGGCTGGGCCCGAGAAGGAAGGCCTTTCCTCCACAAGGACAGCGTTTCCACCCAGATGACATTTCTAACGCTGGCTAACAAAGTGCCACCCACTTAGTGGCTTAAAACCACACCAACATTGAATCAGACACATAGTGTGATGGGGCCCTCTGCTCAGGGTCTCCCTCCTTTCTGGAGGCTCTGGGGAAGAACACACTTCCACGTTCATTCAGCTCAGCGGCAGGATGTGGTTCCCTGCACGATATCAGTCGGGAGCCACATGCCTTCCCCATCGATCCCTCCCCATTCTCACGTCCACTCTTCCCGTCTCTCATGTCCTCTTCTAACACCAGCCAGAGAAAGGGCTCTGCTTTTAAGAGCTCAAGGGATTCCCTTCGTTACAACACAATATCCTGGGAATGATGCCTCGTCACATACAGGCATCACATAGGCACAGGGTCTGGGTGTCGGGGTGGGGCATTTTAGAAGCAGTGCTTACCAGGCTACCTGACACTTACTCACAGCTCAGTATTTACTAAACGCTGCTGCCATCCTCGTTCCCTCCCAAACTGGGAGATAATCATCTACTCCTTACTGCCAGCTCAGCAGGCCTGCCTTCATATAAATAGAGCCAAATAAAGTCTAACTTGGTGTTTAGACACTGCAACACAGACTGCGACTGCATTTCAGCAAACTTCCCGCTTAGTACAGAAGTTGCTCTGTGAAAACAAATGCTTCCTTATAAACAGAGACCCTGGTTTCTATAAATACCCAGTTGTATTCAACTTCGATAATGAGCTACAATTGAAGGAGAGGCCAGTTCTATGGCTGCTCTGATAAACACATGTTGACTCTTGATGAAGGGCTGTGCCAAGAACAAGCTTTCACAATGGCAGTTAATTAAAACTGACCATTAAGAAAGTAAATATAGAATATATACAATATAAGATTCATGGAGGAGAGTGTACAATAAAACTACTGAATCCTCAAATGATTTCCATTATAAATGACTCTCCTGATTGCCCAGCAAGTAGTGCTAACACTGAACTCTGTTCTATGGTGGCCTTTTAGAGACAGAATCACAGGAATAATAATACATCCCCAGCATAACGAGGGCCACATATCACAGCACTGTTAGAGGCAAAGCAACAACTGAAGGGACTTTCTCATGGCTCATCTTCCAAAGTAGGCTTTTAGCTATTGCTGGGAGCATTACAAATATAACTGGTTTTCAATAAATTATATTGAAGGCAATGATTTCTGAGCAAAGATAGCTTCACATTCCCAGAAAATACAAATGTAACCATAAAAAGATCCAAAATCATGGTGTTGGGTCAGCCAGTACTGCACACCCTCTCGCTCTTCCTAGGGATGGATGCTCCATACCCCATCCAGTAGGACCAGCCTCTCCTCAGATTTCTCTTCAAAAGGGGCTTTTCACTGTCCTTGTAACCCCGTTCTTTTCTTTCACAGCACTTATGAAGGTTTATCAAAAGGTCTTTCTGGAATAATATATGCTAACTCAGAAGTCATGGTTTAGCCTAGCATAGTGCCTGGCACACAGTAGGTGTTCAAGAACACTTCTGAATGAATAAAACAAGTACACTCTGAAGTGACTGCCTGTTCATAGGTGTAAAACAGGTTCTCAAACATGTGGGTCTCATGAGGGACCCCTTTATGCTATCAAAAATCACTGAGTCCCCCAAAGAGCTTGTGTTTATGAGGGTTACATTAATCAAGCTTTACTATATTAGAAAACATTAAAACAAAAGGGGCTCCTGGGTGCTAAGTCAGTAAGTGCCCAACTCTTGATTTCAGCTCAGGTCATGACCTTAGGGTCGTGAGACTGAGCCCCAAGTGTGGCTCCTCCCTGGGCATGGAGCCTGCTTAAGAGTCACTCTTTCCTTTCCTTCTGCCCCTCCCCCTCCTCTCTCTTTCTAAAAAGAAAAGAGAACTTTAAAACGCAAGGCCACCAGCACACGTCCCACTAGTGCCAGAGAGAAGATGCCATCTCACAGGCTACACAGTCCCGGGCAGCTCCTCTGTACACTCATGAGAGACTAAGAGTGAAAAAGGGAATTAAATAATATGCAGTTATGACACTGGTTTTAACCTTGCCCCTTCTCCCTGAGAAGACTCAGAACCAAGTTTTGAAAACCGTTCTCTAAAGCTTTAGCCAAAAATGAAATCACAAGCAGTCAGAAGAAAAAAAAAATACATGAAAATATGATCAATCTCTACAAAAGGTGAGCCACACAGCAAAACAGTGCCCGTGGCACTCCGTAAGCATCCCAAGTGAGACCACACCATGCTGGTGAGGCCACTCAGCTCCTCCACATCACTTCCCTGTTCCTGCCACAGGAAAGTACGTATCTCATCCTTAGGACTGATGTTTTCTTCAATACGAATTAAGAAAGGTATCGTTTGGCTTATACTTAATCTGTAAGTCTGAGCAACCTAAGTCTGTCACTCGTCAGCTTTGTCTTTAGAAACATAGAGAAGCAGACACTAGTCTTGACAAAAATACCACAGCCTATGACCTCCCTCCTAAGGTTGCATTTACATCTACACATGACATTCTACTATAACTCATTCCTATCTAACAGCAGTGCTAACAAGAAAATATTCAAGAGATCTGGGAAAGGCAATGCTTAAATTCACTCAGATCTGCTTGCCAAACAATAGAACAGCAGTAATTTTAGGTGCTCTTTCAACAGGTCTGGTTGGACTCGTCCCCAGGAATATCTGATTAACCAGAGACACATAAGGCTCATGGTATCTGAATAAAATTATGCAGGAGCTCTAAAATATTCTACTAGGAACCAGCCTTTAACAAATGTCAGAGCCTAGGAGGACTAACTGCCTGAGTGCAGAAAGGACAGGACCCATGCTCCAGTTTTCATGATGTATGTCTAGCTTACCTCACCACTACCATCTCCTTTTATGTGCTACCAACCATGAATTTGCTCGAAAAAATGGTGTCACCTGGCCCAAGTCCAATTCTCAGGGTCAAATGAGAATGGTCCCCTCATGATAAACTAATGCCATGTCTATGTGCTACGAGAGGTCTGAGGAGAGTCTCTAGAAAGTCCAGGCCCTACAATGATCCAGGCCTAAGCAAATTCCTGGTACCTGAAAGAATTCCAGTGGGACTGAGTGAGTTCAAGCATCTTCAGGGAATTCCAACCTTCCTCTGAAGAATTTTAAGCCGAAGTATGGTTGTCCTCATTGGAATGCCCCCAGCCAACAGGGTCAGCAGGCACCGTGCAACTGGGCAGTTAGGACAGTCTTCACTCCCGGTACAGCTGCCTTTCATTTCTACCTATCGTTTTGGATTTCTCAAGGAGGTGACAACCAGTTTTCTACAGTTTAATCCCATCCTGGCTGGCTCCTTTTCACATTTTATGGTTTTACTTACAGTTTTACGTCCTGCTTTAAGAAGCCCCTCCTCAGCCACACCTTTCCCAAGCAGCCCTTCTAAACTCCGTTCCTTGTCTTTCCCTACCTCCCTGTCTTTTACCTTCATAATAATTCTCTCCAGCTTTCCGCATTTTCTGGAGGTCTGCTTACTCATCTCCTCTGTCTGGTTCAGTGTTTGGAGCACAATGGTTGGCATAGAGTTAAGTGTGAGACCAAATCTGACCTCGCATAATCCTCAGACATGCTGCACTGGGCCCCCTCGTCTCGTCTATGTTACAGATGATGATACCTCACACTGGGGCGATGAGAGAGGCTTTAGGTGAGAGGCAACTGTGGTATGTTCCCCTGGACAGGGAAGTATATCACCTCAATCTGATGTGGCAGGCCTGCCACAAGCGGTCATGTGAGGCCACCCTGAGGCTCTGCTCAGTACCTCACTGCATTCCCTCCACCAGCTCAAGCTCCAAATGACCCTGGGAGTGACGGCCACCTGAAGCCGCACACCACACTCCTGCAGCAGAGAGACCCCACTGAGCCCTCCCCTCCCTCCACCACATAGCCTCCCAAATCCCCTTGTCTGTCAGTGCTAGTTCACAAAGGGCAGAATCAGGAGCAGTGGTGGGTGACAGGGCAGGAGTTTAGGTGACATACTGAAGAACACATTTTTTAATATCTTTGTTTTAATTTCACAGCAGAAAACTAGCAAATCAAAAATGTGGTTTCAGATATCACAGAGGGATACAAAATTCTCACAGCAAACAAGTTTAATTAGAGTAAGTCAGTTGAAAGAAAACGATGAAACAAACACAGCAGCACAGGTAGTGCGTGGGGTGAGGGTGGGGTGTAGATGGCTCCTGACTGGGGAAGACTGCTGGCCCACATCATCAAGGACCTGTCGGCAAGGCAAAGGTCAAGGACAGGCTGCATGGAGAGCTGCATTCAAGTGCCCCCCTTCCACAAGCATGCCTCCAGTGGGACTCATCACACCTCAACTTCTCTAGGCACTGAGTCAACAGAACAGATCTTTTCCCAGGGGGCAATTCTGCTGCTTCTTCAAAAAATAAATAAATAGGGGCGCCTGAGTGGCTCAGTGGGTTAAAGCCTCTACCTTCAGCTCAGGTCATGATCCCAGGGTCCTGGGATCGAGCCCACATCAGGCTCTCAGCTCAGCGGTGAGCCTGCTTCCCCCCACCCCCGCCTGCCTCTCTGCCTACTTCTGATCTCTGTCTGTCAAATAAATAAAAAATCTTTTAAAATAAATAAATAAATAAAGGATTGGCTACATGTTGCTATCATACACTTTCATTATAAACTACAGTAAGTGATTCAAATGAATGAGTGTGTATGTGGCTGGGACCAGATCACCTCAGATCTGGCAAATGAAGGTAGAGAGTTTGAATCTTATTCTAAACTCAGTAAGAACCCACCGAAGGCTTATATGAGAACCAGTGGGATTCCGTTTACCTGGTTGCTGGGGTGAAGCTGATTTGGAAGGTTGCAAGAATGTAGGCAGATTCTTAGAAAGCCACTGCAGTAGTCCAGGGGACTTGGGCCTGGGATGTGACTGTGACGATGGACAGAGCAGGGGGCTAGATGTCAAGGGTCTAGCACAGCACTATGCACACATTCATCCAACAAACATGTACTGAGCTGCTCCCAGGCTACTGTCTATCCTTGGCTCCGAAGATTTATGCGTAAACAAAACACAACCTTAGCCTCATGGAACTTACTTGTGGGGCGAAGGGGCAACGGGAAAAAAA
The DNA here is from genome assembly GCF_010015895.1 of Lontra canadensis. NCBI lineage: Eukaryota > Metazoa > Chordata > Mammalia > Carnivora > Mustelidae > Lontra > Lontra canadensis. The sequence goes on from NW_022630997.1 coordinate 28,802,078, forward strand.
AAATCAATAAAAACTCAGGGAGTGATAGGTGTTCTCTTGAAAATAAAAAAGGAAAAGGTACCTAGGAGACCACTTAAGTGATTAGGATGGGCCACTAGGAGGAGGTGACCAATTTCATGAAAACTTGCACTTGTAACAGAGCCTCAATAAATGATACCCACTTAACATCATTACCATTAATATAAAACAAAGTACTCGGTGTAGACTTTGCAATCAAAACTGCTTGAAAGTCCCAATATTCTTCCTTAAATTCATTAGTTCTCTAAGAGGATCACACCTGGATGCCCATTTTAAAGCCAGAGGAGCCATTTAGCAGCCTCTCACACAGCCCATCTAATCTGCCTATTTCCTTCTTTGAAAGGGGTGCATGGTTTCTGAGGCTTTAGCAAATCATGGGGAGCCTCCAACAAGCCTCCAAACACTGAATGAGACACCCCATCACTCTGTAACAACATCTAGCTGGGACACTAGGAGACAGATGGAAGGTTTATTTTCACCTGTGCTTAACCTCTAACTTCACGTACCTTCAGTTACCAGTAAGCGGTACACCACAGGAGCATCATGCACACTGCAGGTGACTGACTAACCCGGACACCAGCCAGCACCGAACTCGGCTGGAGGCTGAGTCAGCGAGAAACAACGGAGATTTCAGGTTGCATAAACCATGTCTGTGTTCTAACCCTTTTCTCTATCTTCTATCTCAAGGGTATGAGGCATCGCCCAAAGTATGTCTGCTACATTGAAAATAGAGTTTTATGTGCCATGGCCTAAAGTGGCCTCAGACAACAGGCTCATTTTATAGATATTGAGAGAAAGAACTGCATTCTCAAAAACAAAGTTCTCTTTCATAGCAGTCCTGCCCACCTCCCAGCCCCATGTAACTGGTTCGTGTCTAACGACACCACATTATACAACTTTCTTATTTCAGAGGGGTACATTTTGCAACAAAATTTCATGCTGATAGTTCACTGGGAAGTAATGTGTGCACAACACACCACTTCTGAGACTTCCCCCTGACCCCAGTTCATTGTGCAGGAACTCCTGCTTTGAAAATGGAAGAGGCCCACATCTTCTTGGCCCTACTCTGTGGCAGAAAGCTGTGAGGCTTTCACAGTTACCCCGTTTCTAAAACAAAGTGTGGAGCTAAAATTGCTTTTTAAGAAAACCCCAATCCTGCCCATAGGAAAGTGCTACGTCAGTGCCCATGTTTGTCCCCCTCATCATTTTATGCCTGTACCCAGCTTAGTGCCTGGCACAAAGAACACATAATAAAAATGTATGCAAGAAGGAAGAAAGAAAAGGCCAGAGTTTTTATTAGTTTTAATTTCCACCCCAGTTGAAAAGTACATAGTCCTGCCTTTGATCAGTAATAAAATAGTAACAGCTATCATCAAGGACCAGGATGCCCCAATCCACCTAAGATCACCAGGGTTCAACAAAGGTTGACTACAGTGAGTTCACTGATTCACTGCAATGAGGGAGCTGCCCTAGGGTTCCTTGCAAACATTATCCCCAAGACTCACAGCAACACTGAAGGTTGTATTATTCCCTGATTTTACTCATCAGGAAATTAAAATATCTTTCCTCACAGTCTCATGGCTAGTAAATTCCTGTCCATCAAACTCACAGAGTTTGAAAACTATCACAGAGCAACTCAGAATATCACAACCCAGTCTGCACCAAGCTCATAAGATGTCCCTATAGACCATGTAAGCCAGTGGTTTACAATGTTTTGTTTTGTTTTTTTTGTTTTTTTTTAAGATTTTATTTATTTATTTGACAGAGAGAGATCACAAGTAGACAGAGAAGCAGGCAGAGAGAGAGAGAGAGAGAGAGGGAAGCAGGCTCCCTGCTGAGCAGAGAGCCCGACGTGGGACTCGATCCCAGGACCCTGAGATCATGACCTGAGCCGAAGGCAGCGGCTTAACCCACTGAGCCACCCAAGCGCCCTGTTTTGTTTTGTTTTTTAACTGCAGGAGTAAACTTCCCTCCAAATAAAATCTTACTAAAACCATAAATAGACATATATTTGAGGCACAGGATGTTGCCGTCCTTTAGAACTGCCCTAGCCACTGGGGCAAGGCAATGAGTGCTAATATATACTTTTAAAATGTTTAATTCAACGTAACCAGACAGGCCATCTGGATCTACATCTTCTCACTCCTCTCGATTCTTAAATGTTGGACAGCTCCTTCAAAGGGGCTAGGACTAAACTGGGCATTTAACGCAGAGAGCAAAGACCTACCTCTGCACAGTTCCATTAACTCCCATGGTCCCAGGTGAACATCAAAAGAAATGGAGGTTGGAAGAAGAGGGATTATTTACTGAAAGGTATTTATTTGAGATGGCCAAGGCCTATGCCTTGAAAGACTGCTCTGGGGGTGGGGGGAGGAGGAGAGGTCAAGTCAGGAATGCACCAAGGAGCACTCTAAAAGGCCTTCAGTGTCATACTGAGCACTATGGACTTTTCTTTTTACACAAAACTAAGTGGATGGATGATATGGTGAGATCTGAAATATGCCTAAGAAGAGACTGATCATCTGAAAGGATTTGCTAGATTCTACTTCTCAGTTAAAAAAAAAAAAAAATAGGGTGCTACAAATGAAAGTATCTGTATAGTTTTTAATTAAAATGGCATATAACATGGCTATTTATTTCTGAGTACTCAGGAGGTCTGAGACAGCAGGTCAGGTTTCATCACACTGTTCAGACCTTCCTTTCAGGATCTGTGTCGGTGTCTGGCCGACGACACAAACATGAGGAGAAGGCCCATCTCTGCAAGGAACCTACACAGACACACTGCATGGATGACATCGGCCAGAGCGCGTGTCTGGGCTGGGAACTGAGCAGTGCCTACAAACAAGTTTTCCTGCTGGCTCCTGGGTCACCCATAGCAGCTAATATGCTCCTGATAGGCTAGTCGAGTGACTACACCACAGGTGTGTCAGGTGCTTCCGGATGGCCAATTTTCCTAGCCATTTCAGCGGCAGGCAGCTCTGTGATCCAGTTCTGGCCAGTGAAATGTAAGCAGAAGTCAGCCAGCTGGGTGGGGCGTCTGGGAAATCTTCTGGCCTTCCTGCTGAAAAGGGTTGCTCTCAGCTGACAAACCCCTCCATCATTCATCATTCTTCTTAGTCCTGCCAAGGCCACGGCCATGATACCTGGAGGTCCAACTCCCATCTTGAGAAAATGAGGTATTAAAGCGGGAGGATGACAATGTGCTAAGGAAAGTGGCATAGAGAGGAGAGAAAGTTCCTGGGTACCTGACAATACCTGGGAGCAACTGCATCAGCCTTGACCCACCTGCCTCCAAACACACTTCGTCATCAGGACCACATAAACCCATAATTACTGAGGGCACCAGAGTTGGCTTTTTGTTACTGTCAGTCAAATGCACTCCTGAGGGGACAGATTCTCTGGTGACTCTCGGAGATCTTTTTTAGCCTGAGAGTAAATGACTTCCACTGGAAGAAATACAGGGTTTTCTCCTATTAGTCACTAATTTCAACACACATTTGGAACTGCCTCGCTAGAAAAAAAGTAACAGCCATATACCTCACTGTATGGTCCTAAAGAAGATTAAAGAAATGTGTTAATAACTTCGCACACTGAAAAGTAAAGAGTACAAACACCTGCAAGATAGAAGAGACCAAACCCCAAACTACAAAAATAACATATTTCATTGGCACTCTACCTTAGAAATGTTACTTGAATGACTCATGGAATGTCCCAAAGTCTTCTCATTCTGCAAGAAAATGAAACAGGTGTTAAGCATCAAGAAAATGAAACAGGTAATTAAAATGTGCAGAGAAGGGGCGCCTGGGTGGCTCAGTGGGTTAAGCCGCTGCCTTCGGCTCGGGTCGTGATCTCAGGGTCCTGGGATCGAGTCCCACATCGGGCTCTCTGCTTAGCGGGGAGCCTGCTTCCTCCTCTTTCTCTATCTGCCTCTCCGTCTACTTGTGATCTGTGTCTGTCAAATAAATAAAATCTTAAAAAAAAAAAAAGTGCAGAGAATAAGTAATTTACTCCTAACAATCCTCCTGACAATCATTTCCTCAACTAAATGTGCTAAACACAAACTAATTATGTACTAGCAAAAATGAATGAAACAGTAGTCCTTGCCTTAAAGGAACTTAAGAACAGGAATTTAGAATTAACTAAAAATAAAAGAGTTATAAGTGTCTTAAGACACATTCAAATGGAGGTTCAGAGGCAAGAAACTGCAGGTTGAGTTTTATCTGATGTTGCCAAAGCTGTGAGCAGCCACTGTAGGATCAGGAAGAAAGTGGGATAACTGACCCCACCCAGGTCGTTTGGCTGTTCAAGTGGTGGGTACTCAACAGGGACATCCCACACCTCACATCTGTTCCCTTAAGCCTGTTTCTCCTCCTGGATTAGAGAAATCTGAGAGTCATGCTGGACTCCTCCACCTTTAGTAACAAAGTCTTATATCAAAATCTTCCTATTTAAGGTGTTGGCAAGGATGCAGAGAAAGGGGAATCCTCCTACACTGTTGGTGGTAGGCACACTGGTGCAGCCACTTGGAAAACAGCATGGAGGTTCCTCAAAAAGTTGAAAATAGAACTACCCTATTATCCAGCAATTGCACTACTGGGTATTTACCCTAAAGATACAAATGTAGTGATCCAAAGGGGCACGTGCACCCAAATGTTTATAGCAGCAATGTCCACAATAGCCAAACTATGGAAAGAGCCTAGATGTCCATCAACAGATGAATGAAAAAAGAAGATGTGGTATACACACACACACACACACACACATAACACACACAAATATTATGCAGCCATCAAAAAAAAATCTTGCCATTTGCAACAACGTGAATGGAACTAGATGCTATTATGCTAAGCAAATAAGTTTATCAGAGAAAGACAATTACCATATGATCTCACTGATGTGAGGAATTTGAGAAACAAGACAGAGGATCATAGGTGAAGGGAGGAAAAATGATACAAGATGAACTCAGAGAGGGAGACAAACCATAAGAGACTCATAATCTCAGGAAACAAACTGAGGATTGCTGGGGGGTTGGGGGGAGTGATAGGGTAGCTGGGTTATGGACACTGGGGAGGGTATGCACTATGGTGAGTGCTGTGAATTGTGTAAGACTGATGATTCACAGACCTGTACCCCTGAAGCAAATAATACATTATATGTTAATAAGTTAAAAAAAAAAAGAAAGAAAAACTGCACAATCAAAAAAAAAAATCTTCCTGTTTAATGTCTCTCAATCTTGAATTTCTACCCCCTACCCCCACCCACAAGCTCAGTCAGACTTTAGTGAGCAAGCAAGCAACACAACACCCCCAGAAGAGGCTGAAGCCACTTAAACCAAACACCACCCCCCAGGGCTGGCAAGGGCATCTTTAGTAGGTAAGGTCTGACTTGTGAGCCACCAGTGTAGTGGGCCTCTCCAACCGAGGACCAACACAGGCCCCCTGCAGGTACCAAGGCTACTGATCATACCATGCTCCAAAGCGTTGGCTTCAGTTTTGGTGGAAATAGGACCAAGCATTTTCTTTTTTCATTAGAATCAAGCTTACAGTTTTTTGTTTGTTTTTTGTTTCCTTTCCTCATTTTTTGGATCAGACTTTATTTTTTCTTTGTTTTTCTTTGGAATCAGACTTACAGTTTTTTTTGTCTGTCTGCTGGCATTTTTGTTTGTTTTCCTTTTGTCTTGGATCAGGCTTTCTCTTTTTTCTTCTCCTGGCTTATTTTAACAAACAAATCAAAGCACGCTTAGTTAAAGGTCCAAATCCTCCCCACTGAAAGCAAGGAGGGACTCTGCAGAGGACTGACCTGTGGGAAAGAGTAGCCAAAACACCACAGTGGAGTGCACACAGCATACACCAGAAACACTTCCTGAAGCACCAGGCCATGGACAGTGTATGACCCGCTTCTTAATATAGCAGTACTCTCAGGAGCAGAAAACAGAACAAGATTTTATACACGCAAAAGAAACCTGGACAAAATGACAAAACAGAAATTTTCCCCAAAAGAAAGATCAAGAAGAAATCACCGCCAGGGATTTGTTCAAAACAGATATAAGCAGTATGTCTGAACAAGAATTTAGAACAACAGTCATATGAATACTAGCTGGGCTTGAAAAAAGCATTGAAGATACCAGAGAAACCCTGATTCTACAGAGATAAAAGACCTAAAAACTAGTTAGGCCGAAATAAAAAATGCTGTAACTGAGATGCAAAACCAACTGGATGTAATCACAATGAGGAAAAAGCAGAGAAATAAATAGGTGATATAGAAGATAAAATTATGGAAAACAATGAAACTGAAAAGAAAAGGGGAGAAAACAATTAGGTCACAAATAAGACTCAGGGAACTCAGTGATTCCATAAAGCACAACCATATCCATATCATAGGAGTCCTAGAAGAAGAATGAGAAAACAGAGCAGTAGGCTTATTTGAACAAATTATAGTGGAGAACTTCCCTAATATGGGGAAGGAAACAAGGATTCAAATCTAAAAGGCAGAGAGAACTCCTCTCAAATTCAACGAAAACAGTTCAACACCAAGACAGATCAGAGTGAAACTTGCAAAATACAAAAGTAAAGAGAAATCTGAAAACAGCTTGGAACAAAAAGTCCTTAATCAACAAGGGCAGATATATAAGGTTAGCAGCATATCTGTCCACAGAAATTTGACAGGCCAGAAGAAAGTGGCATGATATATTCAACATGTTAAATGGAAAAAATACACAACCAAGAATACTTTATCCAGCAACCCTGTCATTCAGACAGAAGGAGAGATAAAGAGTTTCCAAAACAAGCAAAAACTGAAGGAGTTCATGAACACTAAACCAGCTTTGCAAGAAATATTAAAGGAGACCCTCTGAGCAGGAAAGACAGACCAAAAGCAACATAGAAAGGAATGAAGACAATCTACAGAAACAGTGACTTTACAGGTTATACATTGGCACTAAATTCATATCTATCAATAAATACATTGAATGTCAATAAACTAAATACTCCAATCAAAAGACACATGGTAACAGAATGGATAAAAAAATAAGATCCACGGAAATGCTGCTTACAAGTGACTCTTTCTAGACCCAAAGACACCTACAGATTGAAGTAAGGGGGTGAAGAACCATTTATCATGCTAATCTCCAATCTCATTTACATTTCTACTATCAATGCCTTAGGTTTAGGTTCTCTTCATTTTTCACTTGAAATTCTTGAATAACTTCCTATCTTATCATCTTTCTATTTTGAAAGTGACCTCCCTGATACATAATTGCTATGGACTGCATTGTGTCCTCCCAAATTTGTATGTTAAGTTCGAGCCCCTCGTACTCAGAATGTGACTATATTTGGAGATAGGGTCTTTAAAGAAGTAATTATGTTTAAATGAGGTCGTTGGGGTGGGACTTGACCCAATATGAATAGTGTTCTTATAAGAAGATGAACTTAAGACATAGGTACACACAGAGCGAATAATATCATGTGAAGACACAGGGAGAAGGCAGGGGAAGTTATCTGCAAGCCAAAGAAAGAGTCCTCAAATGAAACCAAACCTGCTGACATCTTAATCTTAGAAGTCTAGCCTCTAGAACTGTGAGAAAATTATTTCCTGTTGCTGAAGTACCCACTGCCTCATTATTTTGTTATGGCAGCACCAGCAAATAATACAAGAATCTTCCAGATTAACAAATGTTCAAATCTGTAAATCTGATTTTCTAAAAATAAGAAAGTAACTCTCCCTGAATCTAATATTCTTACTCTAAACCCAAATGAGTAAAAAAACAAAAACAGAAATTATTACCTATGGAAAAAGATCATCTTGTATTTTTAAGATTGTCATATTCTCTTTTCATCTCACATGCTTTGCAATAATCATGGGGAAGACCAGAGAAGGTTGAGATGTAATTAGCAGGTAAAATTCCTTTGGTCAAAAGTACAAAGGAGCTACTGGATCATTTTAAAACTGCTTTGAGAAGAGTTGATTCCATTCCACCAAGCTTCTCCTTAAAGAGAACTAGCAAACAAGAAAATTTTAACTTTCCCCTTCCCCAAAACCCACTAAATGACATACTGCCTTGATTTTGGTACAGTTGGCTTTTGAATACTCAACACCCCTATAATGTTAGTGAAGAAACATTTCAAGAGCTCCCAAGTGGCCTGCCAGCTGGCACTTGTTTCAACAATATTGTCTTTACAGCAATGTGTCTGTGCAATTTTTTTGAGTATTTTTATTATATTCTCTTACTTTATAAATCTGAGTGAAAACAGAAGTTCAAATCTCTTTTAAGTATAATACAATATACACACTGCTAGTAAATGTTTTTGCATCATTGGACTGTTTCTTGGTTTTAAGCTAGTCAATTAGCTTTAGGAAAAGAACAAAATTATAAAGTATGCTCAAAGTATTGACAATATCAGCAAAGACTATTTCTAAAAGAACAGAAGAATCAAATTTCATTCATTCATCTTATCCATGCATTCACTCATTGGGAGTACAGAGTCTCTCTGTCCAAAGCACAGGTAAATCTGTAACCATTCAAGTGTCATTCATGAGTCAAGAATGTACTATGGACAAACACAGGGCACTGCTGTAAATCCAAGCTTTAAGGTTCATCTACCAGCAATTTACTATTAAATTTTAAGTTAGCTTACTAAATTAAAACAAAGATTCCATATGTCCTGGAATATCTGTCCAGAAAATCATTATAACCACTATGACATTACCCACTACCTTAAAGGAAACAGCCAGTTTAACACCACCTGGATATCTACAAATAAGTTCTGAGGTACTAAAAAAAGCAGTAATTTCTATCCTTGACTTTTTTTTTTTTTTTTACATTTATTATTCCACAGAGAAGGGTTACTGGGGTGGGGAGAGGCCTAGGTGTTAAGCTAGGTAACATTATGAATCCAGACTGAGATGCTCTTTACCTTAGGAACTTGAGAAATAAATTTAATGATGTAAGCCTGTATCCTGTTTTCCTTCTTAGAACAAGTCAGTATTTTACTTTGGTAAATCAAACAAATTATCTAGCCCCAGAACATACAGATGCTTTAAAGCCTGAAACCTGTCAACATTTAGAATTGTTTCTTCCACTTGGCAGGAAATTAATAATTCAGTTCCAAAAGACCATTTTTTCCCTTAAATACTACTACATTTATTCGGACTTACTGAAAAAAATCTAAGAAGTTCAGGACCATAACCAGACCTATTTTTCAGGAAGCAAATCCCAGGATTCATTCAAACCAGTGACTCACTCATTCCATATGTATTTACTATTTGACTAACACATGCAAACAAATGTATTAGGCACAAAACATGGACAAAAATAAATCTCACTTCTAAGCTTGTTCTAATGATGATGTTAACCACAGAACTTCTTTGAAATAGCGTTTCAATGAGAAATATATAACCAGGGAATCAAATGAATAAAAAAATTTTTTTAAAACATTAAAAAAGCACAAACATGAATTATATCAGGATACAGTGGGTGACACCATTCTTTCCTACAGTCACACCCGCATGTTTCTGAATGAAAAGGACAGGTTACCAAAGATCACGGTCAAGAACTGGAATTAGGCATTCTGAAGAGAAAAAGAGTTCCATTCCAGTTCAAGCCAAAATTAAGTTCCAATGCCCAAGTGATACAAACCTTAGCAAATCATTTTCATAAATCTTAAATATAATTAGTCACTGCTTACTGAGTCCACCATCTTATAATCCTGGGTGAGATAAAAGCCTCACTGCTGGTAGCAAAGCTGTTACTTTCTTTTCTTAGAGACGGTACCAGGATATGCCACACTGTGATAGCACAAGCTCCCCTGGCTTGCTCTCACCTCCATGTGTCTTTGGTGGGCTTCTGTCTACATTTTTAAAAAGAGGAGCTCCTCAGAACACAGTTCCACGCCCTCTTCTCATTTGTTGTCTCCCTCAGACCAGTGCTTCTGAAACTTTGTGCACTTCAATCATTTAAGGACGTTCATAAAATGCAGACTGTGATTTGTTAGGTCTGAGGTGGGTTGAAATTCTGCATTTCTAGTAAGCTCCCAGGTGATTCCCATGCTGCTGGTCCCCAGACTATACTTTAAGATTCAAGTTTCGGGGCGCCTGGATGGCTCAGTTGGTTGAGCAACTGCCTTCAGCTCAGGTCATGATCCCGGACTTCCAGGATCGAGTCCCGCATCGGGCTCCCAGCTCCTTGGGGAGTCTGCTTCTCCCTCTGACCTTCTCCTCTCTCATGCTCTCTCTCACTCATTCTCTCTCAAATAAATAAATAAAATCTTTTAAAAAAAATCAAGTTTCATTCCAAATCCTGGGCGAGAATAATCCATAAAGGCTATGATTCATTTTTTTAATTGAGGTATAACTGAATATGACTCATATTTTAAAGAGCAAGTCATGACTACTGTAAAAGTAAATTTCTGCATAAAAAATGGTAGTGAGCTCACAACTGAGTTAATACAAATAAATCAATTAGGAAACAGACTGATACATATACTGGGAAAGACTGAGTCTGAAGGTGTGAGAAAGAAAAGTCTTATTAATGTTAAGAAGTTACCAAATCACAAAGATAAAGAGAAGCTCTGTTGAAGAATAAGGGACATTTCACAATTTACTCAGTCCAGTCAGTGGTGTTTTGTAAGTCCATGTGTGGCTCCAACAGAATGTACCTTGAGGGTAGAACTGAGATGCAGAGCCCACAGAGACCAAACACACCCTGGGAAGTAGAAGCCAAGAATTAACGAGAAGACAATGAGGTGAGATGCCTAAGCAAGTTTTGAGGATTTTGTATAAAGGAGTCAAACAATAAAACTTCATGTGGGAGTCTCCCTGAAACTCTGACCAGGAACAGTCATTTTTTTTTTTAAAGATTTTATTTATTTGACAGAGGTTGTGGGGGCGGGGGGGAGCAGGCTCCCTGCTGAGCAGAGAGCCCGATGTGGGGCTCCATCCCAGGACCCTGGGATCATGACCTGAGCTGAAGGCAGAGGCTTTAACCCACTGAGCCACCCAGGCGCCGCAGGAACAGTCATTTAAACACACACACACACACACACACACACACACACACCAAAAACCAAAAAACAAGCAAACAAGCAAAAAACCAAAACAAACAAACAAACAAAAATCTGTGTAACAGATATTGCTATGTATCTATCCAATCTCCATCCCTACATAGAACAAATTTGTTCTGAGCAGCAATGGCCCAAGTAAAAGTTCTCACTTTCTCACTCTATTTTGCAATTGTAAGTAAATATGTGAGAGAGTTCTCCCCAAACACATTAAACTTGAGGTTTTCTGGAAGAACATTCTGCTACAGCCACTGCTCCTTTCTTCAGCATTCCTTCTTTCCTGAGTCACCCTGGAATAAAGATGTCATGCCAGGAGGTATAGCAGTCACCTTGAAACCATGAGGAGAAAATGTATACACAGAGGTCTCCAACTTTTTGTCTCAGGACACCTTTACAAGTATATTACTGAGGACTCCCCAAACCTCCTGTTTATGTGGATTATATATATTGATATTTGCCATATTAGAAATTAAAACAATTTTTAAAATATGAATCTCTTAATTCAATTAGAATAAACCCAGTTAATATAAATAACATTTCTATGAAAAACAACTATTTTTCTGAAAAAGATTAAGTGAGCAGAGTAACATAGTTTTATATTTTTGTAAATCTTGTTATTGTTCAGTTAATAGAAGATCGCTGAATTCTCATATCTGTTTGTACATTCAATCTCCACTGTTGTTCTGTCTGAAATAAATGAAGAAAATTTGGCCTTCTACAGTTACGTATTTATAAAAGGAATGTGTATTTAACAGCCATTTGAGATAACTGGATATTCTTTGTACTACACAAAAACTCAACAAGTAATTGGGGTGATGTACACTTTGAAATGGTATTAGTAAATTTTTAATACTCCATTAAAATCAACTGGTCCATCTTCTACTTTGAATTGATCCTTCTTAATCATGCATGACTTTATAATATCACACTAAATTGGTCATTTAGAAATTACTGGTTCACTGGGTTATGCAAATCGTCTAAGACTGACACATTTCATAATGCAAAATGAAAAAAATCACACTTGTTAATATGACCATAATTATAGAAAAGCTATCTAAAAAAAAAAAAAAGAAAGAAAGAAAGAAAAGTTATCAAGCTCACAGTGGTGGATAAAAGTTTTCCAAAATCCTAATTTTTGCATAGAGACTTCAAATTTTTTTTTTGGCAACAAAAACTGCTACTTTAAAGATTGGCTCATTCATTCAATTTAGAGAAAATGTCTACCAAATATCCAAGTCAGAATAAGCTAGAGTTTGACTGTCAGTAATTCTTTCAAGTAAAAATTATATTCTGAGGCGCCTGGGTAGTTCAGGGGGGTAAAGCCTCTGCCTTCGGCTCAGGTCATGATCCCAGGGTCCTGGGATCGAGCCCCGCATCAGGCTCTCTGCTCAGCGGGGAGCCTGCTTCCTCCTCTCTCTGTCTCTGTCTGCCTCTCTGCCTACTTGTCTGTCAAATAAATAAATAAAATCTTTTAAAGAAAGAATTGTATTCCACTAAAACTGACTAGTTAACTTAGCAGCTCAATCACAGGCGTGTTTTACTCTGAGTCAAACAATGCACTTTGGTATTCAGTGTAAATGATTTATACCAGATATGCAAAAATGGAATAAAATACATAATCTAAATGGAGAATAGTCAATTAAGAGTGGCATACAGGGACGCCTGGGTGGCTCAGTTGGTTGGACGACTGCCTTCGGCTCAGGTCATGATCCTGGAGTCCTGGGATCGAGTCCCGCATCGGGCTCCCAGCTCCACGGGGAGTCTGCTTCTCTCTCTGACCTTCTCTTTGCTCGTGCTCTCTCTCACTGTCTCTCTCTCTCTCAAATAAATAAATAAAATCTTTAAAAAAAAAAAAAGAGTGGCATACATATTAAAATGAGCAGAAAATAAATCAAAGTATTATAATTGTCTTCAAAATGTTCCCAAAGTTAAAGAGACATAAGATACAAGAAATATATCAAACCTCCAAAGATAAACACTAAAAAAGATAAAGAGATACACTCATTAACACCACACATAAAACAAAAAGAAATTCTTAAAAGGGTTCAAGTAGCCCACATGATGGTAAGAAAAAGAGAAGGAAGAAAGAGAGATGGGGAGAGAGGGAGAGAACAAACAGAAAATAAAAAGTAAAATGGCACCCTTAATTCCTAAGATATCAGAAACTATCCTAAGGGCATGTGGCAAATAGAGAAACATTTATTCAAGAAAACTGACTACACTTTGGTATGAACAGTAGGAATCTGTGGTATTTGAAGCATAACCCAGTCCATCCTCAGGCTAGAAGCTCCACTCTGGAAGGGTGCAGCCAAGAAAAAATACCGACCTTTCCACCCAGCTCTCAAAAGAACAGAAAAGCATCTCGAGAGGGGCAGGCTCCAAGCATGACACATTCTACTCTACCAATTCTATGCTCTGGAAGCCATGTTCCAAGCAAAAGTGATTTAGAAGTAGGTCTGGGCTCCTTTCCGTACAGTGCTCACTACCAGAGAAGAAGCTTCTACTTCGCATGGCGAACTGGGTATAATGCAGCCCCTTTGTTCAACGCCAAGGACTGATAGGTGGAAGTTGCACATCAAGAGAGGCAAGCCAAGAAAGACACAGACTACTGCCCTGCATAAAGCAGGTATGTCACTCCAAAAGATGTGGGCTACTACACCTACCCCCAGCTCTAAAGCACAAGCTTAGACTTTGAAAAGGTGGAAAGACAGGCCAAAAGAACAGAGAGCTCATAAGCTATCTCCAAGGAAACAAACATTAACTGGAATAGAAAAAGTAGAAATTCCAGCCTAATGCTACTGACAAAAATGATGGCATTTTAGGTGGCTGGTAGCTCTAAGAAAGCAACAAGAAAAACCATAAAAGTGTACCACAGAAAACCAGGGATAGAGACAACTAAGAAGGTCCTCCAGGAAGAAACCTCAAATACTGCCGTCAAAAACAGCTATAGCAAAGGAATCTGCATTTACATGGATCAGACATGAACAATGCCCCAGGAAACTGTCCAAAATAGTGCGATCAGCCAGCAGTTAATAGAACTAAAAACTGAGTGTGAAATCAACAGAGACAAGAAAGCATAAGAGGTCAGGGAGACAATCAATCAAAAACCACTGCTCTCAACAGTCATCCCAACTTGAGAAAGCACATGCCCAAGGCTTACCCCTCTGAGAAGCAAAATCAGAGACTACATATTGTGAGGAAAACAGATTTTGCTGTAAAATCCAGCCAAGTTACTAAACAAAGAACAACCCATAGGAGGTGGAGGGAGGTAAAAGAATTTTAATTCAAATTTGCTAAAAAGTATTATCTAAAATATACAGCATTGAGTACAAAAATTACAAGATATGCAGAGAAAGAGGAAAGCATGACCCAAATGGGAAAAAAGGGAGGTAACAGAAAAGGCCCTTCAGAGAGCCCACAAATTGTCTTTAGTACACAAAAGCTTCAAAGTAACTATGATAAATATGTTCACAGAACTAAATGAAACCATACTTAAAGAGGCAAAGGAAGATATGGTGTCAGTATCTTATCCAACTGATGAAAGCAATAAAGAAATAGAAACGATAAAAAGTGAACATGCAAAATGCGGAACTGCAAAGTACAATAACTGAAATGAAAAGTTCATCACAGTCATTCAACAGCAGATCTGACCTGGCAGAGGAAAGAATCTGTAAACATGAAGATGGATCCTCAGATTATGCAATCTGAAGAATAGAGATCAAAAAGAATAAAGAAAACTAAATTCAGCCTTAGAGAAACAGGGAACATGATTAAGTACACAAATATATCCATAATGTGAGTACAAGGGAGAAAGAAGAGAGAGGAGGAGAAAAAATATTCAAAGAAATAATGGCTGCAAACTCCTAAAATTTAGTAAAAACATTATTCTCCACAACCAAGAAGCTAAATTAAATTGTAGCAGGATAAAAGCAAAGGGACCCACATCCAAACACAACAAATTAACATGCCGAAAGATAAAGAGAAACTTTGAAATCAGCAAGGGAAAAATAACTAATTATATACAGCAACCGCCCCCAATTAATAGCTGATTTCTCATCAGAAACCGCGGAGGACACAAGACTGGGGAGAGAAGAGAGGGAGACACATTTATAGAGAACTGAAAGAAAAAGAATTTTAATCAAGAATATTATTCCAGCAAACGTATCTTCAATAATGAAGGTGAAATAAAGATATCAAGAAATTATCAAGAATGACAAAAACTGAGAGAATGCTACAGTAGTAGGCACACCTTAAAAGGAATCTTAGAGAGAAGTTCTTCAGGCTGAGAACAATAACACCAAGCAATAATTAGAAACTATGTGAAAAAAAAAAAGAATGCCAGAAAAACTAATTATATAAAAATAAAAGACAGTATACACATATATATTTCTTGACCTTTTATCTCTTAAGTGATTATAAAAGGAATTATACAAAAACATGTATATATTGTATTTTTGGACCTGTAACAAAAAGAAATGTTAACATACTTGATAATAACAAACAAAAGAGATGAGTGGGTACAAAACTATTGGCAAAGGAAGCATCACCAGATGGCAACACAAATCCACAGGAATAAATGAGAACGAGAAATGGTAAATAATTTTGAACAAACTCTGTAAATGCTCTTTCTTTTACTTATTTAAATGACAAATTAATAACTGCAACAATGTATTATTAGGTTTGGAACATATATAGTGTAATGTATAACAACAAGCAAGAAAGGGAAAGAAGAAATAGAGGTATATAGGAAGCATGATTTTATATCTTATGGAATTAAATTAATATGATGAATCTGAAGTTAGAGTGTGTTAAAAGAATGTATACATTAAACCCTGGAGCAGACACGATATTGACAACTTTAATCACTTAATGCAACACAAAGCAGTAAAGGAGAAATAGAGAAAAAAGACGTAAGATATATAAAAAACAAAAAGTGAAATGACTAACAAATCAACCATATTAATAGCAATAAATATTAACAATCCAATCAAAATGAGTTTATCAAAGTGGACAAAAACACAAAATGCAAAGGCACACTGTCTAGAGAAAACACATTTTACACTGAAAATTACGAATAGGATTAAAGTTAAAAGAAGGAAAAAGATAAAATTGCAAAAACAATAACCATAAGAAAGTTGAAAAGACTATACCAGTATCAGACAAAACAAAATTAAGAAAATTATACTAAAGATAAAGAGGGATGTTTATTATAAGACAGTCAATCCATCATGAAAATGTAACAATTATAAACATATATGTACCTCATAAGAGACCCAAAAATTGCTCATAAGAGAGCAAAAACTGACAGAACTGAGTGAACACCAGACAATTCAACAATACTGGCAGACCTCAATTACCATATATTCAACAGTGGACAGAACAACTAGGTAGAAGATGACTAACAAAAAAGAACTAAACAGTGCTATAAACCAGATAGACCTAACAGACCTCTACAGGGCACTAAACCCAACAACAGAACACACATTCTTCTCAAGTGTACATGGAATATTCTCCAGGACAGACTACAAGGTAGACCATAAAACAAGCCTGAAGAAATTCAAAAGAATTGAAATAATACAAAGTATGATTTCTCACAACAAAGTTAAATTAGGTATCAAGAACAGAAAAGTAAGATTCACAGATACATGGAAATTAAACAATAAAATCAGAAGTAACCAACTGGGTCAAAGAATTCACAGGGAAAATTAGAAAATGTGAAATTAATAAAAATGAAAACACAAAATATGAAATTAATAAAAATGAAAACACAAAATACCAAACTTATCCAATGCAGCTAAAACAGTGCTTAGAGAAATATTTACAGCTGTTAAGTGCTGATAAATATAAAGAATAAGCTCAAATAAATTACTTCCACAATAAGACACTCGAAAGAAAAGAGCAAAGCACACCTAAATTAGAAAACAAAGGGAAAGATTACAAGGAGATGTTAATAAGGACTAGAAAATTGATGGAGAAAAAGCAACAAAACCAAAAGTTGGCTCTTTGAGACAAGATTCTTTTTAAGTCAAAAAATTTATGGACTGTGAAAAACAATCTGAGGGGTTTGAAGGGGTGGGGGGTGGGAGGTTGGGGGAACCAGGTGGTGGGTATTAGAGAGGGCACGGATTGCATGGAGCACTGGGTGTGGTGCAAAAAACAATGAATACTGTTATGCTGAAAATAAATTTAAAAAAATTTATGTAGCTTCACCAAGTGAAAAATGAAATGTAACTCAAATTATTAAAATTAGGAATAAAAAAGCATGTCTTACCAACCTTACAGAAATATAAAGGAATATAAAAGAATACTGTGAATAATTTTATACCAAAAAAATAGAAAAGTAAAAGAGGAAATTCCTAGGGCCACCTGGGTGGCTCAGACCATTAAGCGTCTGACTTTGGCTCAGGGCAAGATCTCCAGGTCCAGGGATCGAGTCCCACATCAGGCTCCCAGCTCAGCAGGGAGTCTGCTTCTCTGTGCTCTCTCTCTCTTTCAAATAAATTAGTAAAATCTTAAAAAAAAAAAAAAAAAAAGAGGAAATTCCTACAGAGATAGACCCAAACTACCACAAGTGACTCAAGAAGAAATAAAAAATCTGGGGGCGCCTGGCTGGCTCACCTAGTACAGTGTGTGACTCTTGCTCTTAGGGTCAGGAGTTCAAGACTCACAATGGGCATGGGGCCTACTTAAAAATAAAAATTTTAAAAAATAAAGAAATAAAAGAAATTTTAAAAATCTGAATAAACCAGATTAAATAAGTTCTCTAAAAACTTCCCACAAATAAGGGCACCTGGGTGGCTCAGGCAGTCGAGTGGCCAACTTTTGATTTCAGTGAAGGTCATTATCCCGGGGCCCTGGAATCAGGCCCTACATTGGGCTCTGCATTCTCTCCCTCTCCCCCTCGCCCCTGCTCATTCTCTCTTTCTCTCAAATAAATAAATAAACCTTTTTTTTAAAAAAAAAGACCAAAGATATCACAAGAATAGAAAATTGCACACCAATATTCCTTATGAATACAGACTCAAGGATTCTCAACAAAATACTAGCAAACCAAATCCAGCAAAAGATAAAAAGGATATACACTATGACTAAGTAGCATTTATACTAGGAATGCAGCATTGAAATAGCTAAAACTCAACATAAGACACAAGATCAAAAACTGTGTAAAATACACAATAAACATTTGACAAAATCTAACACCTTTCCTGATAAAAAACACTCAATAAAAGGAGAATGTATCTGATAAAGTGTATCTATAATAAATCCACAGTAGTTAACATCACACTTAATGATCAAAGAATGGCTTTATGCTAAGATTGGGAACATGACAAGCTGTTCACTCTTTCATCTTCTATTCAGCATTTTAGTGAGGATTCTAGGCAGGATAATTAGGGAAGAGAAAGAAAGAAAAAAGACATCCAGCCTGGAAAGGAAGAAGTAAAAGTAACTTTGTCCCCAAATGACATGATCTTGTATACAGAAAATCCTGAGGATGAAAATAATATACAAAAATAACTTGCATTTCTATATACTGTAAATGAACAACCCAAAAACAAAATTTGGAAAACTCTTTTATAATACTGTCAAAAAAGGTAAAATATTTAGGAATAACACTAACAGGATAAATGCAAAGTTCATACTCTGAAACTACAAAGTATTTTTGAAAGAAATCAAAGACCTAAATAAATGGAACATTAAGTTATTTGCTGTTGTTGAGTTGTAGGAAGTTCTATATATATTCTGAATATTAACCCCTCATCAGATATATGATTTGCAAATGCTTTCTCCAATCCACAGACTGTCTTTTCATTCTGTTGATGTAGTTTTTAATGTTGATATAGTCCAGTGTATTTATTTTTACTGTTGCTGCCTGTGCTTTTAGTGTCAATAAATCCTTGCCAATCCAATGTCATGAAGCTTTTCCTCCTGTATTTTCTTCTTCCAAGAGTTTTACATAGTTCATGTTTAGTTAGGACTTTGACACATTTTGAGTTAACTTTTGTATGCAGTGTAAGAATCCCACTTCATTCTTTAGCATGTGGATATTTAGTTTTTCCCAGCACCATTTGTTGAAAAGACGACCCTTTCCCTACTGATCATCTTAGCACTCCTAAATCATTTAGCACTCAAAAATTATTTGAGATCTATGTGAGGGTTTATTTCTAGGCTTTCTACTCTATATCACTGGTCTAAATGTCTATCTTTATGCCAATACCATGCTGTTTTGATTACTGTAGCTTCTGAAATCAGGAAGTATGAGGCTTCTAACCCTGTCCTTTTTTCACAATATCATTTTGCTATTTTGGGTCCCCTGAGATTCCATATGAATTTTAGGATGAATGTTTTACTTTAGGTACTACTGACCTTTTAACAATAGTAAATTTTCCAGGGGCACCTGGGTGGCTCAGTGGGTTAAGCCTCTGTCTTTGGCTCAGGTCAGGTCCTAGGATCCAGCCCTGCATCAGGCTCTCTGCTTGGCAGGGAGCCTATTTCCCCTCTCTCTCTGCCTGCCTCTCTGCCTACTTGTGATCTCCCTCTCTCTCTCTCTGTCAAATAAATAAATAAAAATCTTTAAAAAATAAAAATTAAAAAGATAGTCTTCTAATACATGAACATAGGATGTCTACATTTACCTATATCTGCTTTGATTTCTTTCAGCAGTGTTTTACAATTTTCAGGGTAGATATCTTTCATCTCCTTGGTTAATCAACAAAAAAACTCTTAAAATAAGTTCAGCAAAGTAAAAGGCACAAAATAAACACAAAAAACTTAACTGCATTTGTCTATATATCAATGAACAAAAGGACATGAAAATTATTATTTACAGTGCAAATCTAACAAAACAAGACTCGAATGCTAAAACTAAAATACTGGTGAAAGAAATACAGAAGATCTAAATGAACAGAGATATACTGTGTTCATGGATTAGAAGACTCAATATAGGAAAGTTGTCAACTATTCCCCAAACTGATATACAGTTTTAATTCAATTTCTATCAAAACCCCAGCAACTACTTTGTAGATACAGAGAAACTATTCTAAAATTTATATGGAGAGGTAAAAGAATTAGAATACCTAAAACAACTGCATAAAAGAAGATTAAGGTGGGAATAAGAAGTCTATATGATTTCAAGACCTATGAAATAGCTACAGTAAGTAAAACTGTGTGGTGTTGGCAGAGAAACAGACACACAGATCAATGGAACAAGATTGAGAATTCAGAAACAGATCCACACAATGGGCCAAACTGACTTTGGAGAAAGAGTCTTCAGCAAATGGTGCTGGCATCATTGGACAATAAGCAACAAAACAAGACAAAAACCTGTAAAACTTCTAGAAAAAAAACAAAAACAAATCTTTAGAATTAGGTAAAGAGTTCTTACACTTGATATCTAAAATATGACTGATGCAGGGGCGCCTGGGTGGCTCAAGGGGTTAAAGCCTCTGCCTTCAGCTCAGGTCATGATCTCAGGGTCCTGGGATTGAGCCCCGCATCGGGCTCTCTGCTCAGCGGGGAGTCTGCTTCCTCCCTTCTCTCTCTCTCTGCCTGCCTCTCTGCCTACCTGTGATCTGTCTGTCAAATAAATAAATAAAATCTTTAATTAATAAATAAATAAATAAATAAAATATGACTGATGCAGAAAAGAAAAAAAATGGTAAATCAAACTAAAATTTAAAACTTTGGCTCCATTAAGAGGATGAAAATAAAAGCTACAGACTGAGAGAAAATATCTGAAAACCACATATCCAACTAAAGACTAGTATCTAGAATATATATAAATTCTGAAAATTCAGCAGCATAAAAAATTTGATTAGAAAATGGGCAAAAGACATGTAAAGACATTCGAATGAAGAAGATATGCAGATGGCAAATAATCATAGGAAAACACGTTCAACATCATTAGCCATTAGGGAAATAGAAATTAAACCATAATGAGATATCACTATACATCTATCAGAACGACTAAAATAGAAAATAGTAACATCACCAAATTCTGGCAGAGGATACAGAGAATCTGGATCATGTGTATATTGCTTGCAGGAATATAAACATATTTACTGTAGAAAAACACTGGAAGTTTCTCTAAAAATTAAACATGCAAATACCACATGAAATAGCCATTGTTCTTCTGGGCATTTATCCCAGAGAAGTGAAAACATATGTTCATATAAAAACTTGTACCTGGAGGATGCCTGGGTGGCTCAGTCGGTTGGCATCTGACGCTTGATTTTGGCTCTAATCGTGATCTCGGGGTCATGGGATTGAGCCCGGGAGTCAGGCTATCCACTGAACTCTGCTTGCCCTTCTCCCTCCCCCTCTCCCCCTCTCCCTGCCCATGTAGGCTCTCTCTCTCTCAAATAAATAAAATCTTAAAAAAAAAAAAAAAAAGCCTTGTACATGGGTGTTTACAGCAGCTTAGTTCAAACAAATGTTTTTCAAGAGGTGAATACTTGAACGCTCTGCTATATTGATACCATGGAACACCATTCAGCAGTAGACAGGAAATCTCAAGAGAATTATACATAATTTAAAAAGCCAATCTCAAAAGTTCACAAATATGATTCCATTTATATAACATTATTTAGTTGACAAAATTATAGAAAAAAGAATAGATTAACAGCTGTCAGTGGTTAAGGAGGGAAGTAAGTATGGCTATAAAGGGCAACTGAAGGATCCTTGTGGTGATGGAAATATTCTATATCTTGACTATATCAATGTCAGCATCCTGATTATGACATTTCACTAGAGCTCTGTAAGATGTTACCATTGGGTGACAGTAGGTAAGGGTACATAAGAGTCTCTGTAACATTTTTTTACAACTTTGTATGTGTGATTTAATTTATAAGAAATGTATATTTGGTCATTCAGATGACCAAAATCTATTTCTCATATATATTTGGTTTTCATCCATAGTTTGCCGCTCACAGTTCCCAAAACCCTTGGAATTTCCTAAGCTGAGAGTGGTAAGGGTGCCTTTGGTTATGTTAATGAGTGACTTAAGGATGGGGGGGCCATGTGATTACAGAGTTGGAACTTTTAAGGTAAAGGGGGTGAAGGCTATCAATTGCCAATGGCTAATGATTTAATCAAGCAATCATACCTTATGTAATGAAGCCTCCATAAAAACCCAAAGGACAGAGTTTGAAAAGCTGTGGGGTTGGTGAACATGTAGGGATGTAGGCAAAGTGGTGCTCCTGCAGAGGACATGGGGGCTCTATGCCCTTTCCCTATACCCTGCCCTATGCAACATTTCCAACTATCAGGTTGTTTGTAAATTATATCTTTTTACAATAAACTGGCGATCTACTAAGTTAAGCATTTCTCTGAGATTTGTAGCAGATTAATCAAACCCAAGTAGGGCAGGCATTGTGAGAACCCCTGATTTAGAGCCGGTAGGTCAGAAGTACAGGTAACAACCTAGACTTGTGACTGGTATCTGAAGTCCAAAGAAGGGGTCATGAGAACCTCCAATCTGCATCCAGTTGGTCAGAAGCACAGGTAACAGCCCAGGCTTGTGATTGGTGTCAGAAGGGAATGGTGGAGGTAAGGGAGGCAGTCTGGAAGAACTGAACCCATAATCTCTAGATCAGATGCTATCACCAAGTAGATAGTATCAGAATTGAGCTGAATTCTCAGACACTCTGCTGGTGTTCTGAGAATTGCCTGGTGCTATGTAGGAAGCCCCTCTCCCCGTACTGGAATCAGTACCAGAACCAATTTGTACGTATTTATGTATGTATGTATGTATGTATGTATACGTGTGTTTGCGGTATACGTGAATTAAACACCATAACTAAAACGCAGAGGTTTTCGATTTGGAGATAAAAGCAAGATACAACTACATGCTACATACAAGAAAAACACTTTACGTATATAAATACAAACAGGTTAAAAATAAAGCCGGGAGGCACCTGGGTGGCTCAGTCAGTTAAGCGGCTGACTTTGGCTCAGGACATGATCCCAGGGTCCTGGGATCGAGCCCCGCATCAGGCTCCCTGCTCAGCAGGGAGTCTGCTTCTCCCTCTGCCTGCCGCTCTGCCTGCTTGTGCTATCTCTCTGTCAAATAAATAAATAAAATCTTTTAAAATAAATAAATAAAGCCTGGGACACCAATAATAAAATTACACTAATAATAAGATGACAGAGGTGTTGAAGTTATCTGGCAAAGACTGCAGCTCAAATGACCATTCACAATTCTTAAAACAGAAAATGGACTCCAAAGTAGAGAAATGAAAGAAGAAAAAAAATCAATGACAGAAAAAGTATTCAAACTTACACAACAGAGAAAAAAAAAAAAAGATTTAAAAAATATGGACAAAATCTCAGGGACCTGTGAAGCAAAACCAAATGGTTTAACAGTCATATCACTGAAATTTTAAAAAGGAGAACGAATAGGGGCGCCTGGGTGGCTCAGTGGGTTAAGCCGCTGCCTTCGGCTCAGGTCATGATCTCAGGGTCCTGGGATCGAGCCCCGCATAGGGCTCTCTGCTCAGCAGGGAGCCTGCTTCCTCCTCTCTCTCTGCCTGCCTCTCTGCCTGCTTGTGATCTCTCTGTCAAATAAATAGATAAAATCTTTAAAAAAAAAAAAAAAGGAGAACGAATACAGTGCTGAAAAATACTTGAACAAAAACTTGCTGAGGGGCGCCTGGGTGGCTCAGTGGGTTAAAGCCTCTGCCTTCGGCTCAGGTCATGATCCTAGGGTCCTGGGATCGAGCCCCGCATCGGGCTCTCTGCTCCACGGGGAGCCTGCTTCCTCCTCTCTCTCTGTCTGCCTCTCTGCCTACTTGTGATCTCTGTCTGTCAAATAAATAAATAAAATCTTTAAAAAAAAAAACAAAAACTTGCTGAAATGCTCCCAAGTTCATAGAAAGACATAAACCTACAGTTTAAAGAAGGCGAGTGAACTACAAATAGGATAAACAAACAAAAAACTTACTAGAAATCTTGCTTTAAAAAATAATCACCTTCGGGGCAACTGGGTGACTCAGTGGGTTGGGGCCTCTGCCTTCGCCTCCGGTCATGATCCCAGGGTCCTGGGATCAAGCCCCGCATCGGGCTCTCTGCTCAGCAGGGAGCCTGCTTCCCTTCCTCTCTCTCTGCCTGCCTCTCTGCCTACTTGTGATCTCTGTCTGTCAAATAAGTAAATTAAAAAATTTAAAAAAAAATAATAACCGCCTCGGTCAATGCTCTGGATTGAACTTGCCGCCACCGAAGTTCCTATGTTGAAGCCCTAACACCCAAAGTGACTGTATTTGGAGATGGGGCTTAAAGAGGTACATAGAGTTAAATTGGTCATAAGTGGCCCTCACCCAACAGGACTGATGGCCTTATGAGGGAGGAGAGGAAGAGAAAGAGACATCTCTGTCTCCACACTCGTACTACTTTGTTACAGCTGCCCAAGCAGTCTAATATAGTTGGCAAAAAGAATAATTACGAAGTAATCTACACCTATCTCAAAAATAAAAGCAAAACTCAGACAGTTTTAATGAATAAAAAAATGGCACATATTTTATAAGAAGTTCAAATCTGAAATAAAATTTAGAGCACAACTTGAGTCATTAAAATTATAACCCAGGAAAAAAACAATTGTATCACAAAAATTTGGTGGGGGGGCTTATAAAAACTGTATTTCAACACACAGACTAGGCAGTTTATTTAAAGTTATACAAAATGCATCAACAGTTGTCTTCAGTAAAACTGAAAAAAAAAATTTATAGTAATGTGACTATCCACTTCACTTTTTTTAGCTTTAACACAATAATGAAGTAACAAGAAACTAGAAAGCATGAGACCATAACAGTAACCATTTTCTCTTGGCCATTCATCTATACTCTCTGGACTTCAGTTTTGCCCTTTATAAAGAGGGCTTGTATGGAAGGGGGTGGGTCAGAGAAGTTAACAAAGAGGACCCCTTTGGTTCCTCTCAGCTCCCAAATGTGATATATCTAGGGGGAAAATATGTTGCCCTATTTAGTTCTACTCAGCACCACACATACTACAGTTTTCAAATCAGCCCTGAAGATATGAATAAATGGGTTTATAGTTCCAAAAACCCTTCTGACATAGACTAATTAATATTTTTTAAATGTTAAACGTAACTGCATGAGTAGAGTGACAGTCTTCCTAGTAAGGTATTGATGAATACAATCTTTTTCAAATGAGTTTTCCATTAATTTTCATTTTTATTTTTTGAACATGAAATCAAGTCATGCTGAAAAAAATTAAAGGTCTTTGTATTCCTTATTCATATTTTAAAAACTTAATTATACAAACAGTAAAGCAGATTTTAATTTCTGTCATTTAAAAACTATATATCCAATAAATTCATATACCCTTGAGGTTAGCTGAAAAATCTTTATCAATACAAATCAGAATACACTAGCTATAAAAGTTATTACAAAAACTGTACCACTGAAAATACTTCCCACAGTGCTGTATAAGTAACCTTTATAGAAAGAGTGTTCAATTTCTTTAATATAGAATGTATTCATTCAGGGAACACATTCATTGACCACCAACTATGTGTCAGGTACTACTCTAAGTCCTTGTGAATGATGAATGAACAAAACAAAAATTCCTACTCTTGGGGGGCCTAGGTGGCTCTGCTGGATGGGTGTCTGACTCTTGGTTTTGGCTAAGGTCATGACCTCAGAGTCTGGGGATTCAAGCTCCTGCATCAGGCTTTGTGCTTAGCTAGGAGTCTGCTAGAGATTATCTCCCTCTCCCTCTCCCTCTGCTCCTCCCCCTGCTCATGCTTTCTAAGATAAATAGGTAAAATCTTTAAAAAATAAATAAATAAATAAAAATAAAGATTCCTACTATTGTGGAGCTTGAGAAAATGGTGCAGAAGGAGACTGTTATTCTTTCCTGATTGTCTCAGAGCTCAGAGTGTTATCTGTTCACAACATGTCTGTTCACTGAAGAGTTTCAAAACTGTAAGTGATATTTCATGGTGAAATACATACATCCAGTTTGGCCCAGATGCCACGAGGCTCTGATTCCTTTCATCTCCACTATCTTTGTCTCTTATAGGTCAAGAGCATCTCATAGTCTTAGCAAAGTTAACGGAGATAGATAGCATCCATACAAAATCAGACAGACTAGCGGGCGTTGGTGGTATAGTGGTGAGCATAGCTGCCTTCCAAAATCAGACAGACATGCAAATGGCAACATTAGAATGTGCCTGCCAAAATGAAATTACATGTCTGGCTTAGATACACACACACACACATACACACACACACACACACACACACACACACACACACGATATTACCAACAAACAAACAGAACTGAGAGCCATTGTTACTGTTCCATCTTTAAGCATTTTCTATCCTGTAAGAAGCTAAAAAAACTTCCCAGAATAAATGCTCCAGCAAAAGAACCAAGCAAGGAGCCTTCTGAAAACAAAACTTCCTCAGGAAAATGCAAATGGAGCCTGTAGCTGTGCTCATTCCAATTAAAAACTAAGTTGTGTGTCTCTTTCAGAATCTTTCCAAAGCCATAATTCCCTGATTTAAATTTATATGGGCAGTATCACATCAAAAAAAAAAGGGGGTACTTTTTACACTAGCAGGAGGATACCATTAAAAGAAATATGCTATAATTTATACACTTAAATGTTAATTTGGCTTAAGAATACTTTTCACCATTTCAAGGAACAGTTTTGTTACAAAGTACATCCTTGAAAATGGAATTAAACCCCTAAGCTTCTCTGGTTGAGAACCTCAACAGTGAGGCGTCCTTGAACAATTCTGGTTCTCTCTGTATTTATTCCATAAGGCCTAATGCATCCCTAAAATCAATGAGAAATCCGGCCACTGCTGATAGGGCACTTCTCCTACCTGAAGCTTCATTTTCCAGCAAGATGCATCAGGGAGTCCTCAGTGCAGCTCTCCCCAGCAGCACGTTCCTGGGTTCCTCTGCACGGCAGCTGCCGCCCTACAGCAGCCAGCAGACGCACATCTGCGCAGCTGGACTTGTAACGGCTTGCTAGAACTCTTGGCATACCACTGCTGTGATCAAATTGGACTAACTACTTCCTCCAGCTGATTTCCAAGGAACTAGATAGTGAATGAATAATTCATGACAAGTCCATTCCAGCAAACCATTTCTGCTCTATGGTCTACTCCCCACAGCAATTTGCAATGTAAAGATTCTAAGGCCTATACTTGCTGGCAAAGAACGAAAGTTCACTTTCCTAGTCAATGACAGTAAATGTTAGTAGATCTGTTTGCTCTTCTTTCGTGCTAACCTATCACCCAGACTTACTTAAGAGATTTTTTAAAATGTAGGAAAGGTAAATGATTAACCACAGATATTGGACATATGCACACAAAGAATTTTTTCTCCATAAAACCTGTCCTACACAGTGCTTTCTGGTGGCAGGAAAAGCAGCAAAGTGCTCGCTCTAAGATCAGCAGGTCAGTACTTAACGTTTAGCAAAAGACCCGTTCCAGCAGAGCACAGGAAATCATCACATGGTAGGGGAGGGGAGTCTCAGTATCCATGCCAGGAAACAAATTGCTTCAAAGGGGAATTTTCCTGGTCTCTCAGGCTATAAATATAACTTTCATCTCATTGGTATTCTTCTAGGAAGGACATGAACATTCATTTTCAGCAATTTGTCCGTGTTTACCTATTTCCAAATGAGTCACATCTAAAGTGGTCAAATCTCTGCAACCACATACATGATGCCAAGAGGAACGTGAACAAAAAAAACTCCTTCTAGCTCAGCTCCACATCCAGGAAATCCAGTCCTACACCTATCATTTTACCTGTTTCAGCCTTTCTTTCCTTTACTTCTGCACTCATGGGAGCGGTCTCAAGCTTGTGCCCTGTCGGTAAGTTCATTTTCCAGATATGACTACTCTGTTCCTAGCTACTTCTAATGTATTTGTTCTGCAAACTGGTTCTCATGTGACTCCTTGGCTTTGTATTCTTCCCTTTTCACCTCATTCTGCCATTTTATTTTTTTTTTCATTCTTTTATTTTATTATATCATTTTATCCAACCCAGGTCCTTAACAGCTTACTCCTTAATAGCTTACTCAGGAATTCTCTTCCTTCTGAAGGGAAATGAGTATTTCTTCCAGAATAGACTCTGCATCCTTCTTCTGTACGTCCTGTGCCTGTGCCTTTCCCTCCTTCCTGCCATGTGTTCAGAGGGTTTGTGATGTCTTCTTGTTGGCTCAAGCTTCACTGGGACGTTGTGCAGAGTGCATGACCTTCTTTTATATGAGTTCGTGAAGTTTTCACTGTTTAAGCCAGGTTGGGTTGGTTGTTCTGTTACTTAGAGCTTAAAGCATCCTCCTTAGACTATCTGTTTACATCATTAAACCCTCTTTTGTTAGCCTGTATATTTTTAAAATTAACACAGAACTTCAAACTGATTACCAAGACTCAAGTATGGCTGAGGATGCTCAAAAAAAAAAAAAAATCAAAATCAGTGATTCTCAGAATGAACAGAGACAAAAGTCATCTATTCCAACCCAACACAGAACCTGAATCCTTGTGTAATACTGCAGCTCTGGCTGTTTCTCCTCAACACTTCCAGGAACAAAGAGTTCTCCAGCCACCTCCCAAGGCAACCGATTTGCTTCAGTCTGCTGATAAATGAATCCTTGTTACTGTCAGGCTCATCATCCTTTGGCCTGAGGGGTCTACTGGAACACTGGATTTTAAGAGCAAATTAAAGAGGGCGAGCAGTTTGGCACAATACTGGCACAGCAGCACAGCAATGGCATGAACAAGGCACACTATGGACACCAATTTTCCCAAGAGTATCAGTTAGTTGGCAGAACTGTGGCTCCATTAGCATTTAACCAGATTATAAAAACTCTTTCTCAGAATGGACTGCACACATATACAATTCTACGCTGCATTTTAGGGCCTCTTTGCACTCCTCACTATAAGAATAAAAATGTGAGAGGTGAGACCTGCCTTAGGCTGAGGTCAGGATCCTAGGGTCCTGAAATTGAGTCCTGTATTGGGCTCCCTGCTCAGCAGGGAGTCTGCTTCTCCCTCTACCTCCTGCTTGTGCTCTGTCCCTCTCTCCCCTAAATAAATAAATAAATAAATAAATAAATAAATAAATAAAATTTTTTTTTAAAAAGAATGATGATCTGAGTATAATGTAAAAAGGAGAACCTCTGCTATAAGAACGACCTATAAGGGGGTGCCTGGGTGGCTCAGTGGGTTAAGCTACTGCCTTCGGCTCAGGTCATGATCTCAGAATCCTGGGATCGAGCCCCGCATCAGGCTCTCTGCTCAGCAGGGAGCCTGCTTCCTCCTCTCTCTCTCTGCCTGCCTCTCTGCCTGCTTGTGATTTCTCCGTCAAATAAATAAATAAAATCTTTAAAAAAAAAAAAAAAGAAAAGAAAAGAACGACCTATAGGGGTGCCTGGGTGGTTCAGATGGTTAACCGGCCAACTCTTGATTTTGGCTCAGGTCATGATCTCAGGGGTCTTGAGAGTGACCCCTGCACTGAGGTCCACCTCCGTGGGGAGTCTGCTTGAGGATGCTCTCTCCCTCTCTCCTTCTGCCCGTTCCTCACTCATTTACATGCACTCTCTCTCTCTCTAATAAATGAATCTTTTAGAAAAGGGCCTATAAGTGTTATAAGAAACTAAAGCTACAAGAGAAGATTTTGGAACATAGAATGATTCAAATTTTCTTCTATTTCCCATGTCCTCTTCAGCAGACTAAAGTTTGGGTAAACACATCCTAAATATCATAGGTAAGGTTTTCAACATTTTTCTATGACAAACCATGAGAAAAACATAAAAGACTACTGGATAATATATTAATTCTGCATGACAAACTAATTCTGCAATTTTGAGATACTCATCGTTTTAGTCACAATCTACTGGATTTTTTGTATATTCTAAAATATAACACATTTTTTGAGTTATCATTCTAATTCTTCTTTCTGTCTCTCAACTACTGTCATCTATTCCTTATCTCAACTTCCTCTTTTCAAGTATCTTATGCTCTGGGTTTAAAACTCTCACTGAAAGAAACATTCTTCAAGACTTTAAAACATACATATTTTCTGGTAAAGATTTTTTTCTCCAAAGATCATTTCATCTGGCAGCTGAAACAACAGATGATGAACTCACAGCATATTCCAAGTATCGCATAAAGAGCTGATTCCTTTGGGGTATCTGAGGTGAAAGGCCTGATTATGGAGGGTCTGGCCTTCATAAAAAAAAAAAAAAAAGAAGTAGGGCAAGATGGTGTTGGTCAGGCAAGCCTTTTCAACTTTCATAAAAACTCTACATCAGGAGCACTTGTCTGCCTTCGGCTCAGGTCATGATCCCAAGGTCCTGGGATCAAGCCCCACATCAGGCTCTCTGCTCAGCAGGGAGTCTGCTTCTCCCTCTAACCCTTGCTCCATGTACTCTCCCTCTCCCTCTCTCTTTCAAGTAAATAAAATCTTAACAACAACAACAACAAAAAACTCTACATCAAAGTTGGACTTCCCCAGAGTATTTTCAGTTCTATATTACAATGCCACATGAAAAGCAGGATAGGTGAGAAGGTGAAAAGCCTTAGGTGAGACAGAATACAGAGGTTGTGGCTTGATTACAGTACACATGTACTCTCCCCCACCACTGACGACGTTCTAATGAAGACCTTCAAGTTCTTAAGACCATTACAATGACATGCCCCTGAAGCAGCAGAAAATATGAAAGGAAAGTAGCCATTACCCTGCCTGCCTATATCAACAATCACTCATGGCTTTTCTCTGTCAGTGCCACTGTGCTGAGGACCCTGATGATGAACTCTTGGATCATCAGCTCTTGAACATTCTTAAATGCTCCTTCAAATTTTGTCTAATACCCTGGACAAGCTATCTGGTTTGCTCTGACCTCTACTATATGTTTATTTGAGTCTTTCAGAAGGACTGGTCTTCCTTGG
The DNA here is from genome assembly GCF_010015895.1 of Lontra canadensis. Lineage (NCBI taxonomy): Eukaryota > Metazoa > Chordata > Mammalia > Carnivora > Mustelidae > Lontra > Lontra canadensis. Next base: position 28,833,072 of record NW_022630997.1, read on the forward strand.
TTACTAAAAAGTTACCCAAGAGAGCACACTGTGTGAGAACTTAGTAGAACTTTTCTACATTATCTCTAGAATGCCAGTCCTAGCCTGGCCTACTGATAACAGCTCAGCAGCAAACTGTGCCCTCAGACATTGGTATAGTTTTCTACCTGGAGCCTTCTTCTCACTTATCTGCCACATACAAGAACATTCTTGAAGCTACCACTCTCGTATCATTGCTCTACACCACAATGTTTCTAGTAAAGCACGCATTATATACTTATTAAAACAACTTAGCTTTCAAACCACTGTAATTGTTGGAGGACTGGGGCCTTACCAGTTTTATAACAGACGTACTGAAAATCCCACAGCTACAGAAACTCTAACAGATGTGCTGGGAAGAAGTCTACACAAGAAAATCTTTCCCAGGGGCACCTGGGTGGCTCAGTGGGTTAAAGCCTCTGCCTTCGGCTCAGGTCATGATCCCAGGGTCCTGGGATCGAGTCCCGCATCGTGCTCTCTGCTCAGCAGGGAGCCTGCTTCCCCCTCTCTCTCTGCCTGCTTCTCTGCCTATTTGTGATCTCTGTCTGTCAAATAAATAAATAAAATCTTTAAAAAAAAAAATGAATTAAAAAAAAAGAAAGAAAATCTTTCCCAGATTTTTCCAAATGCCACTGCATACTTTTTTTAACTTACTCTTAAAATGAAAATCCAAATATTTGAGTAGAATTACAATTACCATTTACAAAAGGTTGAATATGTCTTCATTCAAAGCTGGATAGCTGTATGTTACAAGGGCCTTCTGTTGATGACTAAAATATTATCCATTCTCAGGACCCTTGTATCTAGTGCTGGAATGCAGCTTGGCTCCCCAGGAGTTCCCAGAACCCCCTGCTCCACATGCCCTCAGTCCTAATACTTCCTCCAAAGCTGGAGATCCATTCCACTTGCACTCCCCTATCAAGTCTGGGTGCCTCATGGGTTCCAGGTATTTCCCTCCTTTGTGGGTCCTCTCTGTATTTCCCTCCTTTCCCCAAATAAACTTCTAGCCTGGGGGAAAAAAAAAATCATCCCCACCAGTAAGGAATTCATACTCTATTATGGGGATATAAACACACAACTACAGGTAACAATCATGTAGTAGAATTTTTTAAATGCCACATCTTTTACATATCTACCCATTACAACCCATTCATGGAAGAAGAGAATGGAGAATGGGGTGGAAGAATGGAGTTCCTAATAGGCATATGAATGAGTGAATTTATAAATACTTTATATAGGCCTACTTAAATATAGAAAAAAACCAGAGTATTCACAATAACAAACATCAAAGCAATTCTTGAATACTTGATAGAACACACAGTATATTATCAAATTTATAATTTAACAAACTCAATTATATCAGATTAAATTCCTTCAATGCTAGAAAAAATTAATGCTAAATATATACCCAGGGGGAAAAAAGTACAAATGAAGATTTGTGCGGTTTGGATAAAGCAAAATCAGACTTCGGATTCAGAAAGGGAGTAGGATCTGAAATAGGTATTAAGTACGATTCAGACTTGTGCCAGTCACCCAACTGCATGTTTTTGTTACATTCTAAAGACTGATGTAGTCTATGAATTCCTTTCCACCACAAAAGAGAGGATGTGGAGAAAATATCAAGGTGAGATTACTAAAACCTACTGCAATTACTGTACCGCTAAAAACAAATCAGCCTGGCAGCAAGAATATAATTTCATTTTTTATTAATAGGAGGTAGAAAATAGGAAATACAAAATATTTTGAGAATTAAATATAACTAGAATATTTCATGATAAGATTCAATAAAGAGGCATTAACTTTGTTGAATAATATACATTTTATCTGAAAGAAACTACAAAATATTTTTATCCTCACATTTTACCTGAAATACCCTGAAAAACTGTGTAGTCCCAGAAAATATTCTAGTCACATTTAAAACAATCAGCTTCACTAACAAGTACTGCTTCAGCTGTTCAAATATGCATTACTCCATCGCTATGACCATCATAGCAACTGAGAACTGAGAATAGCTGAAAAATTAGCTTATCTTTAAATATGTTATCTTAAAAAAAAATTTCTATCACTTGAAACTTACTTTGTTCTGCTCTCAAAGGTTTCTCCCTCAAAAGCTCTTGATTAAAGAACAGTAATTGGGAGCAGAAGAGATGAAATCACTCTCATGAAGCTATCTATACTATGAGTTCAAAATATGCAATCACAGAGCAATATAGCCTAGTTCTGAGGCCTCAGAAATATAGATCTTATAAGACAGAAAAAGATAAATGGCCTAGGTATTACAACGAAGTAATGTGATTACTTATTAAAATATTTCCCCAAATCAGTAATTCCACTTGTCCCTCCGATGGCCTGAGACATTTATTTCCTAGGAATGGCAGCAGAGTTAAATAAACGGATGTGTCCTCCTTCTTCCGAGGAGGGAAGAGCTGCTGGGAGAGGAGGTGCAGGTGAGCAGTCCTGGATTCGAGTGTACATGGAAGGGGAAGATCTGAAGATGGATCCCCTTAAGCCCACCCACGCTTGTGCATCCTCTGGAAAGTCTGCATACACCTCCCAGAAATGGGTATGCCAGGCTGAAGACTATTCTTAAATACATCAGAGAAAAAAGGTTAACCAGAAAGAGGGAGCCACACATTTGAGAACACTGAAAGTACAGATATTTGATAGCACAACTTGCAAAAACGTAAACAAAGGAAGAAAATTCTCCTAAAATACAACACAGAGAAAATCTACATCTAGTCACAAATTTATTTTGGATATTCTACTAATGTGATAGGTGAGGAATATCACTAATGATCAGCAATAACCACATTTTAAAAACAGAACTCTCTATTCTGAGCATAAACATCAACCAATGTCTACATAATCCTAAAATATAAAAGATTTAGAATAAGATTTTAAAATATATGAGTATCTAGGAAGCATCTCATTAAATAACTTACCCACCACTTAGCCTTAAAATTGTTCATTGTTTACTGTTTTTTCATTGTTTACTGCAATCTGAGCTTTATCTTACATCTGAAAACAGCATAGTCTTTTATTTCCCAAAACTTTTTATTTTGAAAATTTTTTCATCTACACAGAGGTTGAAAAAATAATATGATACCCTATATCTTTCACCTAGATGCATTAACTAATATAAAATTTGCCACACTTGCTTTTTGATACACACACACACACATTTTTTTCTTTTGTTATTTTTCTTTTTCTGGCAGAACCATTTGAAAGTAAGTTGCAGGGGTCCCTGGGTGATTCAGTCAGTTAAGCATCAGACTCTTGGTTTCAGCTCAGGCCATGATCTCATGAGTGGTGAGATTAAGCCCTTTGCTGGGCTCCACAGTCAGCAGTCTCTCTCTCTCTCTCAAAATAAATAAATCTTTCTAAAAAATTAAAACATAAAAAAAACTTTTAAAAAAGAAAGTAAGTTAAAGACATTATGTACCTTACCACTAAATATTTCTGTATGCATTTTCTAAGAAAAAGGATATTCTCCTATACAACCACAGTACCATTTTTATGTCTAAGAAAATTAACCGTAAGTCTATACTTACTTATCATCTAATACATACCCACTATTCGAATGACCCAGTTGTCTCAACAGTTTATAGCAGCTAATTCTATCTAGCAGGTTCCATTAAGGTTTACACATTACATTTGGTTGTTAAGCCCCTTTAAATCTAAAACAGTGCCCCCATATTTTTCTGTTTTTCATAATAATTTTTTAAAGTGAAGAGCTCAAAGTTTAAATTTTTCTCAGAAAAACTCTTCAGTATTATCTTGAGCTTAATGGAATTTTTTCAAAGTTATGAAAGTGCACTTACTGGAAGACTCTGTTTAGTCTCTGTGTCTGTTAGCTACATCTGCGATGACAACTGCTATGGGTACACTGGCTATGGGAGGGCCACTGAGGCCAAGAAAGGAGGACAGTAATTCTCAATGAGTGACAAAAAGAACTATGCCAATAAGCAGAGACTCATCCAAGTTCAGCAGAATCCTAGGTCACACAGTGTATTTAAAGAGAAGACCTCTGCTTTCAGGGAATAGCCGTCAATGAATCTTGGGGTACAGTAGGAATCACTTGAGCATGTTTTTCACAATGTGACTCAGCTTAGAAGAGCTAATCACACGGCTGATAATACTTAAGCATTATGCCTCAATTGGCCTAAGCCTAATTCAAAAACAATGCCCGAGGGTAAAAGACATTAAGACTTTCTTGTAATGCAACCACTACTAGTTAGTTATTCACATATTATCCAAATAGCGTGAATCTGACAGCAGTCACCTGCCACTTAAGAAAAGACATTTTGAAATGTGGTAAATTGAGTTCTTTATAAGCAAACACAAAAAAACACACAAACTCAGCATTAGGAAGACTGAACAAAAGGGGCACTATTTCATGGCCTGGGCAAAAGTGGCATGGAAGAAAGATAAAATATTCTCAAACACAGCAAGCACCAGAAGCCACCTGAGGTGCTTGCTGCTGTGATAAGGAATGTCTCTGAGACAGTGACTCCAGATGGTGCCTCCCCTTCCTCAGTGTCCTGTCCCCCCTTTTTCTTCTCACAATTCATTCTGACAATTTTCTCTCTTCCTAGGGCCTTCTTTACCATCTATATGCTACCCAACTTCAAAATTTCTCTCTTTCTAGCTCTTGCTTCAATAGATTTCTCTCTAAAGACTGAGACACAACTGAATTCTGGACATCTTCAGGTGACCCACCCACAAGCACCTCACACTTGCATGTTCACCATCAAATTAACCATCCAATTTCCCCATCTTTCTGATTAACCTGCTGCCCTTCCTCCATCAAAGTGAATGTCTTGACGAGACCTCATCTCCCAAGACCACCACAATCCATCAGCCACCAGCACTGTTATCAGTCCCGCCTCCTGTCCATCTCCTGTGATCTGCTCACTTCTCCTCCCTGATACCACCTCCCTGGTTTAGGCCATCATCACACGGAGCGTAGCATTAGCTTTCTGAGTGCTCTCCTCCCCCATCCCCTTCACCAAACCACAGTCACATTACTAAAATAGAGCTCTACTCGTCACGGTTTCAGTTCTCTTGGCCCCACTTGTGGCTACTCCCACCTCATCTCACTGCTCCTCCACCTGATACGTCAAGCTTCCAGCACAATGAGTTTTTCTCAGTACCACGAACGTACCATTCTTCTCTTCTCCAGGAATTTTTGCTCCATACTGTACCAAACACTCCTCTCCTCAATCTTCAACCAGCTCTTACTTCTCAAGACTCATCTCTGACATCTCTTCTTCCAGAGAAGCCTCCCTGTCACCACAAGACTAGGTCGGGATGCTTCTCTAGACCATGGCACTTACCACACCAAACGGCAACTGCCTATTTTCCCAGGCAGCAGTATGTAGAGCAGGAAGAGGGAGGCCGAAGTACAGAGACCAATATGTGGGTTGCTGCAGCAGGAGAGCCGACCAGGACCTGGACTAGAGCTGAGGCGTGGCTTACAGAAGCATAAGCCCTGGGAGATTCGGGCAGCAGTGAGGGCGTCTCTGTGTTACACAGCACTTATGCCCAACGTCTGACGGCAAGTGCCATGTAACGGGTGCTTAATATGGATCTATTCAAAAAATGAACAAATCAATGAAGACAGAAGATAAAGACATAAGGAAGCAGACAGAAAAACACTGAATCGAGCTCAGTATAGACTCACTGAGTGCTGGGAGAATGAAGACACAGAGCAAGTGAAGCTGGGCGAGTTTCATCAGGAGGGACGTGTGGTTTGGAAAGATAAAGGCCAGCGGCTGGCAGAGCAGCATGCAAAAGGCAAGTGAATGAAGAGCATAAGTGTGGAGGTTGGGTGTGAATACCAATTCTGATACTCGCCAACCGCCAACGGGGGAACCCTAGGCAACTCATCCAGCTGTTCTGTGCCTCACCTAGAAGATGAGGGTGACAATGGATGACAATGATAATGCCTAATGGTACTTGGATGAGGATCAAACGAATCCACTGCGTTAATGTTTGTAAAGTCCTTAGAAGAACCACGCCTTGTACAGAATAATCATGAAGTATGTTAAATTAAACAAATCCTTAGTAGAATCTCAACCTATTTAGATGCAGTAAAAATGGCCACCTGTGAAGTGAATAATTAATGGTATATGCATACCTCCACTTATTGGAAGGAGATGTATCAACCATATTTACTGTAAAATGTGAAGAATTTTCTCAACCAGTTTTAGGTAACAGAACTGTTTTTACACATATTCACACAATTCATAGTACACTGGGGAAACTGGAACTTCTGAGCTACACTAAAAAAAGACAACACCCTATTCCCATCTCTAGTCACATACAAATTCTGGGAAAATACAGCAAAATAATTTTTAAGGGTTTTTTATTTATTTGACATAGAGATACAGAGTACAAGTAGGCAGACCAGCAGGCAGAGGGAGAGAGAGAAGCAGGCTCTCCACTGAGCCAGGAGCCCGATGTGGGGCTCGATCCCAGGACCCTGACATCATGACCTGAGACGAAGGCAGCTGCTTAACCAACTGAGCCACCCAGGCGCCCCAGCAAAATAACTTTTAGTACACAGCCGAGCTCAAAAGCAAGAAGAAAAAAATTCCCAGAGGCCAAGAGCAAGGAAAAAATTTAAAGTCAGAGCATTAAACAAGAGGCTGAAGCTAAAGGAAAGAAACAAATTACAGGTTCACAGAGATAAAGAAAAAATTTTTTAAAAATTATGCAAAGACAAAGGAAATTATTTTTAAAAATTATGAAATAAAAACATGGAGACATTGAAATTATGATCGCAATAGCAGAACTAGACCTGGCCCAGGAGAGGGTTAGTGAACACAAAGAGAATGCCGAAGAGATCAGAGCTCAGCACACAGACAGAAAGCATGGCAGAAGTCTGAGCTTTACTCCCAGAGAGGCAAAATTGAGAGAATGGGGGAGAGGCAATATTTGAGGAAATAATGAGTGAGTGCTTTCTAAAAGTGAAGAAAGGCCTAGGTCCTCAGCTTCAAAAACTGAAAAAGCACACCTACATTCCAAGCAAAAATGGGATTAAACAAAAACAAAAGCATACCAAGCTACAACACAGATCAAAAGAACTCTGGCTACAATACACTGGGGAAACTGCCGTCAGAGCGTTCACCACTTTCTCTGACATGGCTCTTCCCATCTCTCTGCTACATTATAGGCTCCTCGAGCGCAGGGTACTTTCCAGCACATAATACACTGTTAGTATCTGCTTGATGCATGAATGAAAGTAAAAATGTGTGCAGTGAATTCATATTCATGGAAAAGCATTTTTTAAAAAGATTTTATTTATTTATCTCACAGACAGAGGTCACAAGCAGGCAGAGAGGCGGGGTGGGGGGGGGAAGCAGGCTCCCTGCTGAGCAGAGAGCCCCATACAGGGCTTGAGCCCCATACAGGGCTTGATCCCCAGGACCCTAGGATTATGACCTGAGCCAAAGGCAGAGGCTTTAACCCACTGTGCCACCCAGGCGCCCCGGAAAAGCATTTTTAAGAAGAAACAAAATAATATGGAAGAAACATCATACAAATTCAAATGTCCATGGATAAGGCATTTCTCTTGGGACCTGCTTCTTCATTTGTGTAAAATAAAGGAGTCGTATCTCAATGATGTCAGATATAAAAGCCACTAACAATTATTACAGGATGCTATAATAGTATTTGAATCGTTTTCTTATTTTCAACAGGCTTACTGACAGGAAATCTGAAAAATTCCCTGCCTCCTAGTTGTTTCAAGCAGGTAGGACAGCTCTAAGAGAACAGTGACAACCCACAAACCACAGTCATTGAGTCCTGAGGTAGGACCCTAGACAAATGTATCTATGCACCACCTTTGGTCAAGTTACATGCAATACACCAAAGCCAACTACAAATGTTGCACTTCACAACCAAATCAGACTCTTGGTTTTACCCACCCGACATGGATTCTCATCTAACAAACTCTTACTAGATCAACATTACAGAGCTCAGCTACAGTCATTCTGTGCATTCTTTCATCCCCATACCTAGACAAGTAAACAGCAAACCATAACCAATCCAAGACTTACCTGAGAACTGGCAAGGAAAAGTAAGCTGTTAATATATAAGATAGCTAGAATCAATACTGCTGGCTTTTGACTAAGAATATTTAAAATGGCAGGACCTTGAAGTTGTATGTAATTTTATCTGCATTCAAGTTTCAAAATCTATATATGCAAAAGAAGATGCAACAGTTCAAACTGATCAACCTGTATTTAGTGTTTGATAACAGCATGCTTTTTTCTCTCTAGAAAAACATCTAAGCTTATTTCTCCATTCTTAAAGAAAGCAAGTCTTACAAGGCAGAAAACAACCATTCAGAAACGAGTTAGTCAGAATTTGTTTCTTCAACAGTGAATGTGCTACCACTTTCGATGAATGCTTGAGCAAACTAGGAGTAACAGTGATAGATGTGATTACCAGACAGGAAAAACACATTAGGAAGCAGACTTTCAAAAACCACTCCAGGGACGAAGGAAAGATAAACAGATGACAAAAGAAATCCTTGTTTCAGGGTATGAGAATACTAATCTCTTGGGCTCTTATAGGTAAAGTAGGTAGATGACTCAAGAAGTCATATAATCTCACAGAGGGTGACACTTAACCAGAGACAGTAATTTGGGACAAGTATATTTTAAAGATGTATATTCATCTCTTCATTTAAACACACTTATATGAAGAAACCAGAAATGGTCTGAAAGAGAACAATCAGAACGCTGAGAGATTCAATTTTGTGATACATAAAACAATGGATTTTTATGTTGCAGAATAAGACTGATGGTCCTTGGAAGAAAAAAGTTAAGACTGGGGTGTCTGGGCAGCTCAGTCAGTTAAGCATCTGCCTTTGGCTCAGGTCATGATCTCAGAGTCCTGGGATTGAGCCCTGAGTCAGACTCTCCCTCAGTGGGGAGTCTACTTCTCCCTCTTACTCTCCCTCTCTCTCTCTCAAATAAATAAAATCTTAAAAAAATAATACAAAAGAAAAATAAAAAAGAATGCCAATAAAATAAAGTTACAGAGAATTTGTTCTTATAGTGGATCTCAAATTTCTGGTCACCTAAAAAAGAACAAAACAGTCAGGGCCATGAGAGATGCCCTAATGGTGCCCCAAGAACAAGCCAGCCACAATGATACAGAGCAGGTTCAAGCATTAACTTGGGAGTTGGGCTAGATTCTGGTATGTTAAAACACAGATTTTATGATTTCAAAAGGGAATGATTCATCAAATAGAAAAAAAGAGTAATTAAAAAGTAAATGTGTAGTGATTATGCCTCAAAATACTGTTATCAATTGAGAGGCCATCTTTTCAGAAAATGTCAGGTGAAGATGAGTACAGTATTAGCTGCCAGCATTCATATATTCTTATAGCAAATATAAATCTGGTTAGATGATCATCACCCTGTAAGTGCATATAAACTTATGTGTAAAAGCAAATGAAATGGCCATGTGCTTAACACACTGAAACTACAGAACATATAAACCATCTTTCCAGTAACATCTTATTTCACTAAGATACAAGTATTTGTAAATGTATGTGGCAAAGCATAAAAAAAAAAAATCATCATCCTGATGCTTCACAGTAAAATCAGAAGCAAGACAGTGAGGCCAAAGAGGTCAGCAAAGGAACTGCTCATAAAAATACAAAAGAAAATAGTACTTTCTTTTCCTACAGTTTCAATGTAAGCTATTCACTGAATTACCTTTGTTTGCCCTTTTCCAAAATTACCATAATGTGGGCCAGTTCATTCAGTATTCATATACATCTCATCTTAAAGGGATATAAAGCAGAAAATTTAAAACTGTATTTTCTGAACAATCTTGCAATATGGGTCCAGGCATAATGGGATTGTGCTTATTCAATGCACTCACACTCAGTGTTTTGATTTGGAGATGATATGTGGGGGTGAAAAACAGAGGGCAGAGCATCCACCTTGCCCATCCAGATCATGGCAAAAGTGAATGGTTCTAGAGCCAACAGCTTCTTCCCACTTCAGCAAAGTCTGTAGCAATGTGGCACCTATTCCAACTACGGTTAAGGTAGTGATTTCTTCACCAGAAATGGCAATAACAACTTTAATTTGCCAGCTGATCTCTGCAGAACAGTCCTAAGAGTGCTGGGATTAGCTGTTCCTGGAAACCCAGCCTGCTCCTCCAGTCATTCAATTGTTTTGTAAGTATATACTACTTCGCTGTATTAAATCCCTCTCCTTAAACTGACTAGAAATAATGCTGTTGCTTACAGTGGACCTATCAGTAACAGGGTAAAATGGACATCATTCTGGAAAATAATTTACACATACTGTCAAATGAAATGTGCTATAATCTATAAACATAGATTTGGTGGCCAAGTACAAAATTTGTCTTTTAGACTTTTAAGAGTACATGTTAAAAATCCTACTTAAATGAACAGAAGGGCATTTTTTAAAATAGGTCTAAGTGGGACACTTGAGTGGCTCAGTCAGTTAAGGGTCTGCCTTCAGCTCAGGTCATATCACAGGATCCTGGGATCAAGTCCCATATCAGGGTTTCTGCTCAGCCAGAAGCCTGCTCCACCCTCTGTCTGCCATTTCCCCTGCTTGTGTGTGACATATGTGAGCTCTGTCAAATAATAAATAATATATTTTTTTAAATTTTATTTTATTATTTTTTTCAGTGTTCCAAGATTCATTGTTTATGCACCACACCCAGTGTTCCATGCAATATGTGCCCTCCTTAATATCCACCACCAGGCTCACCCAACCTCCCATCCCCCTCCCCTCCAAAACTCCCAGTTTGTTTCTCAGAGTCCACAGTCTCTCATATCTTTCGAAAATAAAATAAAGTATGCCCAAGGATAGGAAAAAGATCAAATAATGGGGAAAGGAGACAAAAGAATGAGAAAAACATGCATTTTTTTTAAATGGTGAAATTATTTGTGTGAAAAAGAGAAGAGACCTGATAATGAAATATAGAAAAATCTCAGTTAATCAAGTGGATACCCCAAGTATGCTAAAATTACAGAAAGAAAAAAAGTCTACAAAGATATGCATCACAAAAAAACAAAGAGATATGCATCACTTGGTATCTTAAGTCAGTTTTATTCTTAAATAAATTTTTTAAAGTTCAATTTGGATCACATGATCAAAAAATTTAACAGAGATATGGAAGATATGAAGAAAGAATCCAAACTAAACTTCTAGAGACAATAACTATACCATGAGATGAAAAATACACTAAAAAGATTAACAGCAGATTAGACGTGGAAAAAGATTAATAAACTCAAACACAGCAATTAGAATGATCCAAAGTAAAACACAGAAAGAAAACATAAAATTTTTTAAAATGTAAGCATTAACACTGAACATCTTCCAAGAGTTCATGTGTGAAATGGGAGTCCCAAAAGAAGGGAGAGAGCAGAAGAATATTTGAAAAATATTTCAAATTAATGGAAACCATGAACTCACAGATCCACAAAGTTCAACAAACCCCAGATACAAGATATGAAGGGAATAGGGGACGCCTGGGTTGTTCAGTCAGTTGAGCGTCCACCTCTTGGTTTCAGCTCAGGTCATGATCTCATGGGTTGTGCTATCAAGCCCCAGATCAGGCTCCATGCTCACTAGAGAGTCTGCTTGAAGATTCTCTCCCTCTGCCCCTGTCCCTACCATCTCTCTCTAAAATAAATAAGTAAATCTTAAAAAGAAATGAGGAAAACAAAAAAAGAGGAAAAAAAGCTGAAAAATGCTTTACCAGCCAACTCACACTATAAGAAATGTTAAAGTCCTTCCCCAAGAGATAGTGAACAACAGAAATGGTATTTATGAGAGTAAACAGATATTTTTCTTACTATATTAATCTCTTTAAAAATGTTTTACAATGACACTGGGATTTATAGCATACACATAAGATAGATGTATGGAGACAATATCATAAAAGCCAGGAGGAGAGAAATACATAGTATACTTGAGGTAATATAATATCACTTGAAGGTAGACTGTGACAAGTTAAAAATGTACACTATTATAAACCTTAAAATTTTTTTTTAATTAAAAAACCATTAAAGTAAAAAGTTATAGCTTATAAGCCAACCAAGAATTTATAAAGGCCAAAAGGGATGAGAAGGGGAACAAAGGCAGATGAGACAAACAGAAAACAAACAGGAAGACTTAACCCAACTGCAGCAATAATGTCTTTAGATATAAATGGTCCAAATACCTAAATAAAGAGTAGAGATTGTCAGACTAGATTTTTAAAAAAGACCCAACAATATGCTGCTTATATAAAGACCACTTTAAATATAAAGACACAAATGAGTTAAAAGTGGAAAGACAGAAAAGATGCTTTGCTAACACTTACCAAAAGAAAGATGCAATGCCTATAATATTAACAAAGTAGCTTTCAGAGCAACAAATATTATCACCATGATAAAGATAGTCATTTCATAATAATAAAGGGTTAATTTATCAAGAAGACCAAACAATCCTAAATGTTTATACACCTAATAGCAGAGCATCAAAAACATGTAGCAAAATTGGGAAAAATAAGACAAAGCTAGAATTACAGTCAGCAATTTCACTGCCACTCTTTCAACTAACAGAGCAACTAGACTCTAGGATAGAGTAGACTTGGAAAACACTACCAAACAACTTGACCTGAGTGACATTCACAGAACACACCATCCAACAAGAGAGAAATACACATTCGTCTAAAGTTAGTACACTGCACATTTACAAAAAGAGACCGTGTTCTGTGCCATGGAACAAGCTTCAAAAAATTTTAAAGGATTTAACTTATTCAAAATATGCTCACAGACCAAAATGGAATCAAATTAGAAATAAATAAGAGCAAGATCTCTGGAAAGTCCAGAAATTTTGAAAATTAAATAACACTTAAAGACACCCATGGATCAAAGAAGAAATCGAAGGGAAATTAGAAAGTATTTGAACCAAACAAAAATGAAACTCAAAAAACAAAATTTGCCAGATGCCACAAAAGCAGAAATTGGGAAATTTATAATCTCTAAATACCTACATTAGAAAATAAGAAAGTTCTCAAAAAAAAAAAAGGAAAATAAGAAAGATATCAAATAAATAACCTTGGCTTATACCTTAAGAAGTTAGAAAAAGAAGAGCCAATTAAACTCAAAGAAAACAGAGGAAAGGAAATGATGAAAAAAACAGAAAACAACAATAGAGAAAATCTATGAAACTGAAAGAATTCTTTGAAATCACTTAAATTGATAAACCTGTGACCAGATGATCAAGAAAAAAGGATAATCAGTGCCACAGATGAATGTTTGTGTCTCCCCCAAAATTCATATTCATATGTTGAAATTCTAATGCCCATGTGATTATACTAAGAAGTGGGGACTTTGCATGTGATTAGGGAGAGAGCAGAGTTCTCATGAATGGAAAGAGGCCTCAGAGATATCCCTCACCTCTTCTGCCACATGAGGCTATCGTGAGATATCTGCAACCCAGAAGAAGGCTCTCACCCTGGATCATGCTGGCACCTTGATCTGGGAGTACAGAACTATGAGAAATGAATTTCTACTGTTTATAAACCATCGAGTCTGTGGTATTTTTTTATTATAACAGTGCAGAATGGACTAAGACAACAAGGGAACATTATAAACAATGTCAATAAATTCAACAATGAAACTGACCAATTCCATAAAAGACACAAATTATCAAAGTACATTAGAAAAGAAACAGATAACCTAAATGACCTTCTATTAAAAATATTGAGACTTTAGTTTAAAATTTGCTCACAAAAAATTTCGAGGGGCACCTGGGTGGCTCAGTCAGTTGATTGTCTGACTCTTGATTTCGGCTCAGGTCATGATCTCAGGGCCATGAGACCAAGCTCCACATTGGGCTCTGCACTCACCGAGGAGTCTGCTTGAGATTCTCTTCCTCTGCCCCTCCCCATCCTTTACGCACATGTGCTCTTTCCAAAATAAATAAATAAATCTTTTAAAAAAAATTTTTCCAGACCCAGATGACTTCACTGGTTATTTCTACCAAATCTCAAATTAGAAGTAATAATACCAATTCTATTTAAACTCTTCTAAAATACTCAAGAGGAGGAAACAATTCCTTAATCATTGAATGAGGCCAGTATTGTCCTTATGACAAAATTAGACAAAGACATTACAATCAAAGAAAACTACAGACTAATATCCCTTTCGAATATAGATGCAAAAATTCTAGACAAAAATTCTAGCAATTCAAATCCAGCCATATATAAAAAAGTTAATACAATACAGGGCGCCTGGGTGGCTCAGTCATTAAACATCTGCCTCTGCCTGAAGTCGATCTCCAGGTCCCTGCTCACTGGGGGAGCCTGCTTTTCCCTCTTCCTCTACCCCTCCCCAGCTTGTGTTCCTTCTCTCTCTGTCAAATAAACAAATAAAATCTTTTTTTTTTAAAGTTAATACAGTATAATCAAGTGTGGTTTATACCAGAAATCTAGGGTTGGTTTAACATTAAAAAAAAAAAAAAAACCACTAACCAGTATACTTTGCAATATTAACAAACTGTGATGGTTACTTTTATGTGTCAACTTGACCATGCTAAGGAATGCCCAGATAGCTGGTAAAACATTATTTCTGGATGCATCTATAGGAGCAGTTCCAGAAGATATTAGCATTTGAATGCCCTCAAAGCAGGTGGACATTATCCAAATCCACTGAGGGACTAAATAAAACAAAAGGCAGAGGAAGGGTGTATGTGCTGTCTGCTTGAGCTACCAAGTCCATCTTATTCCGCCCTTGGATATCAGCACACCTGCTTCTCAGGCCTTCGGACTCCAGTTCTGGAATCAAGCTGAGACTCTAACATTTGCTTCCCTGGTTCTGAGGCCTTTGGATTTGGACTAAATGACACCATCAAACTTCCTGGTTCTCCAGTTTACAGATGGCAGGTGGTAGGATTTCTCAGCCTCCATAATCATGTGAGCCAAGTTCTCTAATAAATCTCATATCTATATCTCTATATCTATAGATAAAGATATCTTTTTTTAAAGGTTTTTTTTTAAGGTTTTATTTATTTATTTGACAGAGAGAGAGATCACAAGTAGGCAGAGAGGCAGAGATAGAGGGAGAAGCAGGTTCCCTGCTGAGCAGAGAGCCTGATGCGGGGCTCAATCCAAGGACCCTGAGATCATGACCTGAGCCGAAAGCAGAGGCTTAACCCACTGAGCCACCCAGGCACCCCTAGATAAAGATACCTTATTGGTTCGGTCTCTCTGAACAATCTTGACGAATATGCAAAATAAAAAAATAGAGGGCGCCTGGGTGGCTCAGTTGGTTTGGCGCCTGCCTTCAGCTCAGGTCATGATCCCGGACTTCCAGGATCAAGTCCCGCATCGGACTCCCAGCTCCCTGGGGAGTCTGTTTCTCCCTCTGACCTTCTCCTCTCTCATGCTCTCTCTCTCTCAAATAAATAAATAAAATCTTAAAAAAAAAATAGAAACCATCTCATCACCTCAGTAGACAGAACTGCAAGTACTCTTTGGTACATCTGACTCCATCCAAAACCCTGCATTAAGAGACTTGAACAAACACTAAAACTTGCATAATTTCTAACTTCTCATGGCCATGTCCCTAGAAGGATGATTAAACAACCCTCTTAAGTTCCTGCCTAAAAAACTCAAAGGTTGCCAAAAGCATTTAGTGTTTGTTCCGGCCAACAACCTGAAGATAGAACCCCTGTATCCCAATCTCTGTAGGAGAGTACAAGCCTAAACTGAGTAAGCACCAGGTAGCAAACCCAGATGACTTAATCACCTAACCAGCTCCTTTCCAACTTTTGTAAATTTCAACATCCTTGACTCTGCTGAAGCCCCCACTCATTTCCCATTTTTTCCTCCTCTCTACATCCTCATTCTCTTTTTAAAATAGTCTAGTCACCTCCACACAAAAAGAAGCTGAGTTCTGCTCACAATGGACTCTCCTTCCCACTGTAATATTTATTACTGAATAAAATCTGCCCTTACTGCTTTATCTAGAATACAGCTTTTTATTTGGTAAGACACAGAAAAAGCATTTGACAAAACCCATGATCCATTCCTGACCAAAACTCTTAGAAAACTAGAAATGGAAGAGAACTTCAACCTGATGGTATCTACAAAAAACATACAGCTAACATCATACTTAATATTGAAAGAATAAATGTTTTCCCCCTAAGATCAGGAACAACACAAGGACTACACATGTTCACTAGGATAAAAAGGAAGGAGGCAGGCATCCACGTTAAAAAAAAGGCAATGTTGGGGCGCCTGGGTGGCTCAGTGGGTTGAGCCGCTGCCTTCGGCTCAGGTCATGATCTCAGGGTCCTAGGATCGAGTCCCGCATCGGGCTTTCTGCTCAGCGGGGAGCCTGCTTCCCTCTCCGTCTCTCTCTGCCTGCCTCTCCATCTACTTGTGATTTCTCTCTGTCAAATAAATAAATAAAATCTTAAAAAAAAAAAGGCAATGTAAAACACTATTCATAGATGACACAATTACCTATGTAGAAAATTTAATGGAATCAAAGCTACCAGAACTCATAAGTGAGTTTGCTAAAATGGCAAACAAGATAGAAGATATAATATCAATACACAAACATCTATTTTATTTCTATATATTAGTAATGAGCAATAGGATGTTAAAATTTTTTTAAAAAATAGTACCATTTACAAAGGCAGCAAAAGTACAAAGTAAATAGGGATAAAACTGACAGAAAAAAAGACTGATCTACACACTGAAATCTATAAAACATTGCTAAGAGAAATTAGGTAAGAATTAAAGAGAAGACATATCTTGTTCATGGGTCAAGACTCAATACTGTTAAATGTCACTTCTCCCACAAACTGAACTAAAAATTCAATAATCCCAATAAAAATCACAGTAGACTTTTGTGTAGGAACTGACAACCTGATTCTTAAATTCATATGGAAGTGCAAAAAAACTAAAATAGGCAAAACACATTTGAGAAAAAACACTACTGATTTTCAAGATTTATTATAAAGCTGGAGTGTTTATGACAGTGTGGTATTGGCGTAAAGACAGTAAATAGATCAATGAAACAGAAAAGAGTCAAGACAACTGACACAATGGGAGAAGATATTTGCAAATGATATTATCAGATAAAGGGCTAGTATCCAAAATCTATAAAGAACTTATCACTGAAAATAAATTTAAAAATTTTTAAAAAATTACGCTGAATGGGACGCCTGGGTGGCTCAGTTGGTTAAGCGGCTGCCTTCGGCTCAGGTCATGATCCCCGCGTCCTGGGATCGAGTCCCACATCGGGCTCCTTGCTCAGCGGGGAGCCTGCTTCTCCCTCTGCCTCTGCCTACCACTCTGTCTGCCTGTGCTCATGCTCTCTCTCTCTTTCTCTAACAAATAAATAAATAAAATCTTAAAAAAAATATTACGCTGAAAATAAATTTTAAAAATTAAAAAAAAAAAGAACTTATCAAACTCAACACCCAAAGAACAAATAATCCAATCAAGACATGGGCAGAAGATATGAACAGACATTCTCCAAAGAAGACATACAAATGGCCCAGAGACACACAAAAAAGTGCTCAACATCACTTGGCATCAGGGAAATATAAATCAAAACCGCAGTGAGGTATCAACTCACATCAGTCCAAATGGCTAAAATTAACAAGTCAGGAGTATACTGGAGTATACTGGAGTAAACAGTATGGAGGTTCAGAAAACAGTATGGAGGTTCCTCAAAAAGTTGAAAATAGAACTACCCTATGACCCAGCAATTGCACTACAGGGTATTTACCTTAAAGATACAAATGTACTGATCCAAAGGCGCACGTGTACCCCAATGTTTATAGCAGCAATGTCCACAATAGCCAATCTATGGAAACAGCCTAGATGTCCATCAACAGGTGAATGGATAAAGATGATGTGGTGTACACACACACACACACACACACACACACACACACACACAGTGGAATACTATGCAGCCATCAAAAAACAAAATCCTGCCATTTACAACGATGCGGATGGAACTAGAGGCTATTATGCTAAGCAAAATAAGCCTATCCGAGACCATTACCATATGATCTCACTGATATGAGGAATCTGAGAAACAAGACAGGATCATAGGGGAAGGGAGGGAGAAATGAAACCAGAGAGGGAGACAAACCATAAGAGACTCTTAATCTCAGGAAACAAACTGAGGATTTCTAGAGGGGAGAGGGGTGGGAGAGATGGGGTAGGTAGATGATGGACAGTGGGGAGGGTATGTGCTATGATGAGCACTGTGAATTGTGTAAGACTGATGAATCACAGACCTGTACTCCTGAAACAAATAATACATTATATGTTAACAAAAATAAATGAATAAATAAAATCACAAAAATAGCTAAAAGTTGAGACCCAAGGCTTAAACCAATATGGAAATTTTTTTTGAAGATTTTATTTATTTGACAGACAGATAGAACACAAGTAGGCAGAGAGGCTGGCAGAGGGAGAGGGAGAAGCAGGCTCTCCGCTGAGCAGGGAGCCCAATGTGGGCTCGATTCAGAACCCTGGGATCATGACCTGAGCAGAAGGCAGTCGCTCAACTGACTGAGCCACCCAGGCACCCACCCCCAATATGGAAATGTTTACAAGCATAAAGGAAGAGTCCTCTATTTGGATTCACAAATTAAATTACATAATGTGTAATTTCAGGTTTGACACATGTGATAAGGATTCCTGTGACCCAAAGCTTAAACTGAGCCAGTAATGTTTTAACCTGCAAAACCTAACTAACATATATTTTAGAAACTGTACATGCATTATGAATGCTCGTGGCCTTCTTCAGTTGTACAGCATACCCAGAGTACATGCTCACTTCCCAACTTGCGAATAATTAACGCATTCAATAAACCACGATGAGTCCAATTTATCACAACCCAAGAAGCATGGTAATTATACATCATACAGTGTTGGGGGAAGCTGACACCCATCAAGCACTTAGGGAAAAAAGAAAAAAGAGTCAAGAAATAAGCACATACATATTTGGGAAACTGATTAAGGTAAATGTGATAGAGAAAAGACAGTCCATTCTACTCAAAGAATGTTACTGGAGCAACTGGATATATACAAAAAAACTATATTGGATATATACTCTATATAATATACAATAATTAATTCAAAATAGATTCCAGACATATGTGTAAAACCAAAACTATAAGCGTTCTAAGATACTATTTGCACCTTTGGGTTAAGTAAAGCTTTCTTTTTTTTTTTTTTTCAGATTTTATTTATTTGAGAGAGAGAGAGAGAGAGATCACAAGTAGGCAGAGATGCAGGCAGAGAGAGAGAGGGGAAGCAGGCTCCCCATTGAGCAGAGAGCCCGATGAAGGACTCTATCCCAGAACCCTGAGACCATGACCTGAGCCGAAGGCAGAGGCTTAACCCACTGAGCCACCCAGGTGCCCCAAGTAAAGCTTTCTTAATAGAACACCAAAAGTACAATAAATACAAGGGAAAAAGGATAAATTTGACTTCACCAAAATTTAAAAAGTTAAAACCAAACTTACTCTACAAAAGACACTGGCAGGAACATTAAAAGATAATCCAGTCCCTGGGAGAAAACATCTGTAAAGCATTTATCTGATAAAGGACTTATATCTAGAATACATACAGAATGCTCAAAATTAGACAAAAGGAAAATGGCTACCAATTTTTTAAGTGGACAAAAGATTTAAAGAGGTTCTTCAACAATAAAGACATAAGGATGAAAAGCACATGAAAAGATGCTCCACATCATTAGTCACGAGGGAAATGCAAATTAAAACCACAAGGAGATGCCAGTATACACCTATTAGATGTTAAAATTAAAAAGACAGACCATATCAAGTGTTGGCAGAGATGTAAAAGAATTGGAACTCCCCTCCTTCTGGCAGGAATGTAAAAGGGTACAATCACTTTGGAAAACAGTTTGTCAGTACCTTAAAAAGTTAAACATACATCTACCATATGTTTCCACTACGAGGTATTTACCCAAGGGAAAGGAAATATATGTCCATACAAGGGCTTATATGAATGTTAAGAGCAGCCTTAATCATAGCAACCCAAAATAGGAAACAACCCAGATGTCCATCAACAGGAGAATGAATAAACAAATTATGATAAATCCATACAATGAATACTACTCAGCAAGAAAAGGACACAACTTGGTACACACACACACACACACACACACACACACACACACACAGAGGAATATAACGCAACCATCAAAAAGAATGAAATCTTGCCATTTGCAATGAAATGGATGGAACTAGAGGATATTATACTAAGTGAAATTAAGTCAGTCAGAGAAAGACAAATATATGATTGCACTCAAATGTGGAATTTAAGAAACAAAACAGATACACATGGGGAAGGGAAGGAAAAATAACAGGAAACAGAGTAGGACAAACCATAAGAGATTCTTTAACTACAGGAAAGAAGCTGAAAGTTGCTACAGGGGAGGCAGGTAAGGGGATGTGGTAACTGGGTGATGGGCATTAAGGAGGGCACCTGATATAATGAGTAATGGGTGCTACATGCAACTGATGAATCACTAAATTACCTCTGAAACTAATAATATACTATATATTAATTAAATTTAATTTTTAAAAATGTAAATAAGTAAGAAAAGGACATAACTATTGATACACACAACTTGGATGAATCTCAAAAGAATCTCTGAAAAAAAATAAATTTAAAAAAGTCCATAATATGTAACTCCATCCATATAAAACCCTAGAAAATGCAAACTAATCTACAGTGAAAGAAAGCAGATCAATGAGTGCTTGAGTAGAGGCATGAGGAAACTTGCAAGTGATGGATATGTTCACAATCTTGCTTGAGAAGATACTGTATATTTTTTTTTAAAGATTTTATTTATTTATTTGACAGAGAGAGATCACAAGTAGATGGAGAGGCAGGCAGAGAGAGAGAGAGAGGAGGAAGCAGGCTCCCCGCTGAGCAGAGAGCCCGATGCGGGACTCGATCCCAGGACCCTGAGATCATGACCTTAGCCAAAGGCAGCGGCTTAACCCACTGAGCCACCCAGGCGCCCAATACTCTTCATTTTAAATAGGTTATCGCAAGTCAATTGTAATGTAATAAGGCTGTTTAAAAACGAAATAAAGCAAAAAAAATCTTAAAAAATGTAACAGGACCTATCAAACCACAAGACAGATTTAGTTTTGATAAGAAATGAATAACTATCTAAACTATAAGAAAAAATATTCTCCCAAAAAACTATGAAGAATATATTCCTTATAGACGAAGTGCAAATAAACTCCATATCAGGTTTCTAAATGCAGACCAGAGTCTGGAACGTGACAGATCAATACTTATAAAAC
Organism: Lontra canadensis; assembly: GCF_010015895.1. Lineage (NCBI taxonomy): Eukaryota > Metazoa > Chordata > Mammalia > Carnivora > Mustelidae > Lontra > Lontra canadensis. The sequence goes on from NW_022630997.1 coordinate 28,854,461, forward strand.
ACTAAGAAAAAAAAAATTCTCAAGAAACATCTACCCAGTTCATAAGCAAGAGTAGCAGAAATCTTTTTATTATAAAACATTCCTCTTAATTCCAGTGGTCCCCACACCATTAAAATTAAATTCATTCAATGAAGACATACAAATGGCTATCAGACACATGAAAAAATGTTCATCATCACTAGCCATCAGGGAGATTCAAATTAAAACCACATTGAGATACCACCTTACACCACTTAGAATGGCCAAAATTAGCAAGACAGGAAACAACATGTGTTGGAGGCGATGTGGAGAAAGGGGAACCCTCTTACACGGTTGGTGGGAATGCAAATTGGTGCAGCCACTTTGGAAAACAGTGTGGAGATTCCTCAGGAAATTAAAAATAGAGCTTCCCTATGACCCTGCAATTGCATTACTAGGTATTTACCCCAAAGATACAGATGTAGTGAAAAGAAGGGCCATCTGTACCGTAATGTTTATAGCAGCAATGGCCACGGTCACCAAACTGTGGAAAGAACCAAGATACCCTTCAACGGATGAATGGATAAGGAAGATGTGGTCCATATACACTATGGAGTATGATGCCTCCATCAGAAAGGATGAATACCCAACTTTTGTAGCAACATGGACGGGACTGGAAGAGATTATGCTGAGTGAAATAAGTCAAGCAGAGAGAGTCAATTATCATATGGTTTCACTTATTTGTGGAGCATAACAAATAGCATGGAGGACAAGGGGAGTTAGAGAGGAGAAGGAAGTTGAGGGAAATTGGAAGGGGAGGTGAACCATGAGAGACTATGGACTCTGAAAAACAATCTGAGGGTTCTGAAGGGGCGGGGGGTGGGAGGTTGGGGGAACCAGGTAGTGGGTATTGGAGAGGGCACGGATTGCATGGAGCACTGGGTGTGGTGCAAAAACAATGAATACTGTTATGCTGAAAATAAATTTAAAAATTTTTTAAAAAAACCTAAATTCATTCATTCATTCATCAACTGTATTGACTGTTCTGTAAGTCATTAACTCTTTTTGGAACTGTATAGATATGGGATCATGCACTGGATGCTATAAAATCATGTACCTGATAAATCTAAGTAAAACTGTCAACATTAAGGGTTATATTATTTGATTCCGGGTAAACTGCAAGGCCCCTCCTCCTTACAAGATTCAGAACGAATAAAATTATTATTGATGTAATGAACTGTCTCATGTTATCCCAGAGACTGTGAGATTAAGTTCAACCTTTGCAGCTCTGAGAACAGTGGGTAATGAGCAGGAAGGAAGGAGTGTCTCCTCCCCTCCTCTCCAAACACAGAGGATCAGAAATCATACCAAAGAATTCTGTTGTGAACTCACTGGGCCACGAAACTGGATAAAGGAAAACAGACGCCAGTGGACAAAAATGTGTCTTCCAAATCAATTCTGATACCACACTGCAAAACCCAGACATCCACAAAAATCATTTTCGGCAACGTGCCAGCTGCTGCCAAAACTTCAAGCTCCTGACTGGGCTGCAACCCCACTGCCTGCAGCCTCACCTTGGCACCCTGATTCCCAGAACTCTCACAATGCCATCAAGCGTCCAAACTATTCCCTACACTCAAGTGGCACAGAATGGTGCCTCTTCTCAATACCGATTAAAATCCCAACTCCATGAACATAGTCATTAGTGCTACTTATTTAAACCTTAAAATCCCCATCCAATAGATCAATTCACTAAGTATTTACTGAATATCCACTACAACAGATCTGCAATAGGGTTTTACATCCAAATGAATCTCCCTTCCTGGCCTAAAATGTTGGACTTCTTCCTTTTTTCCAAACAAGTATAATATATAAATATATATATAAATTCCTGCCATCTGGTGTCCAAATTTGACACTGCACTGAATAGGGACCGAGCAACCTCTATTTGGTATAGGCAAGCACTCTAGAACTAAAAAATGTTCCATGTGGTGGTATTTAAAAATCCATTTGGACTAAAGAGTTACAAGAAAAGGCCATTAATTTAAATGAATCTTAAATGAAGACTATTAACTTAAATGAAGACTGAAAGAATATGGGAAAACAGGCCTTCTCCCATCTCCAGCAAATCGAGGAAAAACTGAAATACTGAACATGAAATATCCAAAACCCATCTACACCAGCACCACCCCTGGTCAGCCTTTCAATCAATGCTGACCACACTCTTTTTTTTTTTTTTTAAGATTTTATTTATTTTTTTGTCAGAGAGAGAGAGAGAGAGAGAGAGCGCGTGAGAGTGAGCACAGGCAGATAGAGTGGCAGGCAGAGGCAGAGCGAGAAGCAGGCTCCCTGCTGAGCAAGGATCCCGATGTGGGACTCGATCCCAGGACTCTGGGATCATGACCTGAGCCGAAGGCAGCCGCTTAACCAACTGAGCCACCCAGGCGCCCCATCGCTGACCACACTCTTAAGAGCTCAGCAAAATAGAAAGGGTGCAGACTGACAACACAAACAACTGAAAAAAGGAAAACACAAACTAAGAATATAGAGACCTCTTTTAAGTTATATGGTACCTTCTCATTTTCCATAGTCCATGTACTTCAAGAACTATGATATGATAGATTCAGGGTTGGGGTTTTTTTTTTTTCATTATTTATGTAATAAGGCAAAGAGTGGTGTCCCATCAACTATAATGACTCAACTTCAAACAAGACATTACTTTTTGACTTAACAAGGAATCTTTAGAGTCTTCAGCAAAGATTTACTACAAAATAGGAAGGCTATCAGAACTAATGAGCATGTGTCTACACAGCACATGGTAAAGGCGAGGAGAAAGGAGGAGGAATCAGGGATGACTCCCCATCTCACCCCACATGCAATTACCAAGCTCAGTGGATGAATAAACTAAGTATCTCTCTATCCCCACTACCTTACCCTAGACAAAGTCACCATCACCTTTTCCTTAGGCCAGGAATGGGCAAACTACAGCCTACAGGCACATCTGGCCTGTCACCTGTTTTTGCAAGTAAAGTTTTATTGGCACACAGTCATGACCACTCATTTACATATTATCTTTGGCTATTTTCATGCTACAATGACAGAATTAAGGAGATGTGACTGGCCCACCAAGTCTAAAACATTTACCATCGGCCTCTTTACAGAGAAAGTTTGCCAAACTTGGCCTAAGTAGGCTATTTAATCCTCTAACTAGTCTCTCTACTACTCAATTAATTCCCTCTCTAAACTCCAGTCTGAGTGAAAAGTTTTAAGAACACAAATTTGATCATTCATTCTGCAAAGAAAAACCCAAATTCCTTATAAGGAATATAGATATTCTTATTCCTCTTCCAACCTCCCATCCTGCCACTACCCTTTATGTTCCAGTAATTCTATTTTAATCTCTCCAAACCCACCTTGCTTTAGCCTCTGAGCTTTCAGCATATGATATTTCTTCCAATTGGGATACTCTACCTTTCTTTAGCTAACTCCAGGTCACCCTTCAGGTTCTCTATGTAAATGTCATTTTCTCCAAGAAGCCATTCCTGACCCTTGGGCTGGAATTTGGTGGTCCTGCATTCCTCCATCACTGACCTTGTTTTTAGACTCTAACGCATTTTAACTGTCAGGCCAGATCAAGAGCCATATGAGGGCAGAGACAGGCTCTGTGCCGTTAACTACGATACTCTTGTAGCAAACAGGGACTAGTATATATGAGGTATTTATAAAATCTTGGTTCAAATTAATTTACCCTTTGCATCATGTTCTGAGAATTAAAGAACTTGTTCTCAGAGATTTATCAGAAATAATCATACCACTGTAGGCAATGAAGATAAATAAGTCGTGTATAACCATAGCAGAATACGTCGATACCAAAATCTGAAACCTAGAAACCTACAGAAAAAACTTCTGAGCCCAACTATTTACACCTTTTGCATTTCAGTATATTACTGGAGAAAACCTTGATCGTCAGAGCTTATCATTCTAGACCACACATAATAAAAATAATGAAACTAAAAAAGCATTCTCCTAATACCTGCTCTTCCCTCTCCTTTTCTTTGGTCTTACTTCTGTAGACTCTAGCAGAGGCGACATCCTGGGTTGGAATGGCAGAGATCTGATGCAGTGGCATGCTCATCCCAGCCTCCTGTCTGGTTGTCTTTTTTACTGAAGAGAGTCTCCAGTGGTAGAGTCATTTTGGGCCATCGACGTCAAGCTGAGAGGGAGGATACAAGACATAAATGAGCTAAAACACTTCAAATTTCCAACAGCGAGATTAGCATTTTTTTTTAAAGATTTATTTATTTATTTATTTGACAGACAGATCACAAGTAGGCAGAGAGGCAGGCAGAGAGAGGAAGGGAAGCAGGTTCCCTGCTGAGCAGAGAGCCCGATGCGGGGCTCGATCCCAGGACCCTAGGATGACCTGAGCCGAAGGCAGAGGCTTAACCTGCTGAGCCACCCAGGCGCCCCAGCATTTTATATTTATACTCTTACATTCATATTTGAATCAGTTACAATGTCTGACATAAATACTCGGTATCCAAAAACAACAGAAGATAAACGTTTTATGGGGGAAATTTTAACATTTTTCTCATATAATAAGATGGAAACACCTGAAAGAGGCTGTGGGTCAGGTACAGGTATAATGAGATACTAATTTTCCATTGTCCATTAGGTTTTAACCAGCAGTGTCATCCTTTATTTTAAGAATATTTCTGAAATCAAATTTTTTTTCTTGAAAAGGCATTCATTCTGACTGAAGTAGTCATCTTTCCTTAAAACCACTGCCCTAGAATCCACATAATGGTAGGATTAAAGGTTAAAAACTCTAGAATAAATTTAAAAGATCTATGATCTCTGCTTAACCTTCTGAAAGTCTAGACTGTCTAGACCAGTTGTCGGCAAACTTTTCCTACAAAGGGCCAGAGAGTAAATACTTTAGGCATTGTGGGCCATATATTTTTTTCTTAATTACTCAGTTCTGCTGTTGTAGCATGAAAGCAGCCACAGTAAGTGTGTAAATGAATGAGAACGGTTATGTTCCAGTAAAACTTTACTTACAAAAACAGATGGTAGGCTAGATTTGGCCCATAGCCTATAGTGCTAATCCTGTTCTAAGGAATTTTCCAGGGAAGAAGAATGTCATCAGGAATATTCCTGGGATCTTGAAAAGGCTCCCTTAGGTAAAATAATAGTTTCTAAGGCCAATGATTCCAGGCACACCTGTCTTTTTTCTGGTTCTCTTCTACATTCCTCCAAAGTACCTGGTAACTGAATTGTATGTTTTCCATCCCCCCGACACTGTCCCCACTGAAATTTATCAAACTCTGTATGTAAAACCAATTATATATCCAAATTATCCATTAACTTTAATGTAGTAATGTTTCATGCTATTTGAATTTTAACAAAGGATGGAAGCATTAAACCAAACAATGAATCTCTGATTTGGGGATTTTCACTTAACTAACCATGCATTGGAGGGTGGGACAACAGGCAGGGAGCGTAAACAACAGGGCTTGACAACTCTGAGGTCATATTTGATGAGTAGCCATTTATTCTACCCAAGCCTAAGGTCATATCTGAAGGGCAGCCAATTATTCCACCTCTCCCCAAACTCTGCTCTGTGTTTGTGTGGTTGGTCCCATCCCTGACAGTGTTACTAACCAAACCAATGAGCAACAGAACTCACAGAATTAATTTCTTTCACCAGATTCTCTGATCAAAAAGCAACAAGAAGGAATAAAAACTGGAAGGGATCAACACTATGAGAAAATGAACAAAAAGAATATTGTTCTTAAAAGTCTAGTGTTGGGGTGCCTGGGTGGCTCCGTGGGTTAAAGCCTCTGCCTTCGGCTCGGGTCATGATCCCAGGGTCTGAAGATCGAGCCCCATATCGGGCTCTCTGCTTAGAGGGAAGCCTGCTTCCTCCTCTCTCTCTGCCTGCCTCTCTCTGTCTACTTGTAATCTCTGTCTGTCCAATAAATAAAATCTTCAAAAAAAAAACCACTTTAAAAGTCTAGTGTTATAATAGCTGGGTGATCACTGATAACCAATAAAACAGGGAAATACAGGTGATATTAATGTCTACATATTACAATCAATAATTAATGAAATGTTAGTGTCCACATACTATACATTACCTACTCTATCTTAAGCCTTTGATGTGGCAAACACAAGATGTAACACTGTACCCAGCAAATGGTCTGGATATTTATGTTCGCATCACAGAAAGTAAGAGGCACTTACTGCTGAGTTGTCTTATACTGTCTGGGTGGTCACAATAGTCACTGGAGAGCAGTTTTTTCATCACTCATGCATCAGAGTTCTCTGTCACAGATGGCAAACCCCATGTGGCCTCTCGGAATACTTACTCAAAATAACCATGTCCACAGCCCCTACTACATATCATATCAATAGCTGTCTTTGGTGCTTCTAGTATAATAATCATTATTACATCATCGTACATGACCATGACAAGCCTGAAGAGGACTATTTATGCCAGAGAGACACAAATGTGAGAATAGGTTTTAAATATTTTGTAGAATTTTGAAGGTCCTCCCCTCGTTACGGTCATTTAAGCTACTCTTCTGATACGAACCCCTATCTCCAAGTAACAGTCCTAAAAGTCTGCCTGAAGCAATTCCTCTCCTATGCCATATTTAGGACAAAAATGATAATGTTAAGGGGCGCCTGGGTGGCTCAGTGGGTTAAGCCTCTGCCTTTAGTTCAGGTCATAATCCCAGAGTCCTGAGATCCGGTCTTGCATTGGGATCTCTGCTCAGCAGGGAGCCTGCTTCCCCAACCCACCCACCCCCGCCCCCGCCTGCCTCTCTACCTACTTGTGATCTCTCTCACTGTCAAATAAATAAATAAATAAATCTTTATTTTAAAAATGATAATGTTAAAAACCAAAATGCAAAACAGATCATGCCACTTTCTGTGTGAAGGCTCATGGGAAAAGCATAAAGCAGGTATTACTTGTACTATTTTCTTTGCATGATTACCAAATACCCATTTTATATCAATTCATCTGTAATGAAGAGCAATAATTAATTGCTTAATTATTAAGCAATAATTAACCCTCTGCACTATGCCTGACAATCCAGGCATGAGGACTTCAATTTCTACTGCTAAAAATATAGCACAACTGATAGGAACATCCGTATCTAGAAGAAATGGACAAACTGGGTGTTTAAGAATAAGGAAACGGGGGCACCTGGCTGGCTCAGTTGGTGGAGTACGCAACTCTTGATCAAACTTAATCAAACTCATGGCCATGAGTTTGAGGCCCACGTTGCATGTAGAGATTAGTTTAAAAACATCTTAAAAAATGGGGCAGGGGGTAATATGGAAAGAAATGGATATTCCATGTCACTAGACCAGAAGACTTACTATTGTGAAGGTGGCAATTCTCCCAAAACTGATATTATACACATAAAGCAACCCTTATCAAAAATCCAGCAGACTTCTAGGCAGAAATTAGACAAGCTGATCCTAGAATTCGCATAGAAAGTAGAGGAACCCAGGATATTCAAACAATCTTGAAGAACAAAGTTGGATAACTCACACTTCCCAGTTTCAAAACTTACTACAAAGGAATAGTAACCAAGACAGCATCAAATCGGAGTATGGGTAGATATATAGATTAACAGAACAGAACTCAGAGTCAAAAAATAAGCCCATGTATCTATACCTATGGTCAATTGGTTTTTCAACGAGGGTTCCAAGATTATTCAATGGGAGAAAGAACAGTCTGTTCCATATGCAAAAGAATGAATTTAGATTCCTATCTCACACAAATAAAAAAAAACTAAGTATCACCAAAATAAAAGTTTGTGCTTCAACAGATACCATCAAGAAAGTGAAAAGACAACCAAAGAACACAAAAAATCATTTTGCAAAACATACAATAAGGGTCTTGTGTGTTGAATATATGAAAAGGGCTGTCACAACTCAACAATAAATAGACAAATAACCCAATGAAAAAGGCGTTGTTCAAGAGACTCTAAATTATACAGATTACTAGAGGAGAGGGAGGGGGGAGGATGGATCAAATAGGTGAGGGGATTAAGGAGTGCACTTGTGGAGATAAGCACAGGGTGATGCATGGAAGTGTTGAATTACTGTATTATATAATTGAAACTAAGATAACACTGTTAACCAACTAAAATTAAAATAAAAACTTTTAAAAAGCAAAAATGGGTCATTTAACATCATTAGCCAACAGGAAAATGCAAATCAAAACCATGAGATATACTTCAATTATGACTCTATTTAAAAACAGATAAGTGTTGGGGCGCCTGGGTGGCTCAGTGGTTTAAGCCTCTGCCTTCGGCTCAGGTCATGATCTCAGGGTCCTGGGATCGAGCCCCGCATCGGGCTCTCTGCTCAGCAGGGAGCCTGCTTCCCTTCCTCTCTCTCTGCCTGCCTGTCTGCCTACTTGTGATCTCTGCCTGTCAAATAAATAAATAAAATCTTTAAAAAAAAATAAAAACACAGATAAGTGTTGACAAGGATGTGGAGAAACTGAGGTCCTCATACAGTGCTGGTGGAACTATATGCAGCTGCTTTGGAAAACAGTTTGGATCTTCCTTAAAATGTGGAAATAACCCAAATGTCCATAAATTAATAAATGGATAAATAAAACATGTTATCTATATATTGGAATACTATTTAGCAATAAAAAGGAATGATATATGAATACATGCAACATGGATGAAACTTGAAAGCATTATACAAAGTTAAAGAATAAAATATTTTATGATTACATTTGTATGAAATGTAGGCAAATCATAGAAACAGAAAGTACATTACTGATTGCCAAGGACTAGGGTAGGGCTCAGGAATGGGGGCTGATGGCTAAAAGGGTTTCTTTTTAGAGTAATAAATATGTTCTAAAATTATTATGGTCATGTTGCATAATTTTTAAAGATACCTAAAAGCCATAGAATTATAGAATTTAAATGGGTGGATTGTAATGAATGTGAATTATATCTCAATAAAGCTGCTTTTAAAAAGAATATATAAGTAATTACTATGAATTAAGATAGATAAACTGACCCCCAACTGCATGGTCAACTAATCTTTGACAAAGCAATGTGAGTTTTTCCCAATTGAAAAAAGACAGTCTCTTCAACAAATAGTGGTGGGAAAACTGGACAGCCACATGCAGAAGAATGAAACTGGACCATTTCTTTATACCACACACAAAAATAGACTCAAAGTTGATGAAAGATCTAAATGTGAGATGGGAATCCATCAAAATCCTAGAGAAGACAGGCAGCAACCTCTATGACCTTGGCCGCAGCAACTTCTTGCTAGGTAAGTCTCTAAAGGCAACTTCTTGCTAGATAAGTCTCTAAAGGCAAGAAACAAGGCAAAAATGAACTACTAGTACTTGGTCAAGATAAAAGATAAAACTACTAGTACTTGGTTAAGTATTCCTTCGGCAGAGGAAACAGTCAATAAAACCAAAAGATGATCAACAGAATGGGAGAAGATATTTTCAAATGATATTATCAGATAAAGGGCTAGTATCCAAAATCTATAAAGAACTTATCAAACTCAACACCCAAAGAACAAATAATCCAATCAAGACATGGGCAGAAGACATGAACAGACATTCTCCAAAGAAGACATCCAAATGGCCAACAGACACATGAAAAAGTGCTCAACATCACGTGGCATCAGGGAAATACAAATCAAAACCAAAGTGAGATACCACCTCACACCAGTCTGAATTTAACAAGTCAGGAAATGACACATGTTGGCAAGGAAGCAGAGAAAGGGGAACGCTCCGACACTGTTGTTGGGAATGCAAGCTGGTGCGGCCACTCTGGAAAACAGTATGGAGTTTCCTCCAAAAGTTGAAAATAGAACTACCCTACGACCCAGCAATTGCACTACTGGGTATTTACTATAAAGACACAAACACAGTAATCCGAAGGGGCACGTGCACCCGAACGTTTATAGCAGCAATGTCCACAATAGCCAAACTATGGAAACAGCCTAGATATTCACAACAGATGAGTGGATAAAGAAGATGTGGTACATATATACAATGGAATATTATGCAGCCATCAAAAACTGCAATCTTGTCATTTGCGATGACGTGGATGGAACTAGAAGCTATCATGCTAAGGAAAATAAGTCTATCAGAGAAAGACAATTATCATATGATCTCACTGATACGAGGAATTTGAGAAACAAGACAGAGGATTATAGGGGAAGAGAAAAAAATAGGAAGAGAAAAAAAATAAAATAAGACGAAATCAGAGAACCATAAGATACATCATAGGAAACAAACTGAGGGTTGCTGGAGGGGAGGGGGTTGGGGGTATGGGATAACTGGTGTGGTAATGACCATTGGGTATTTATATAAGACTGATGAATGGTTAGATGATCAGTGGACCTCTACCCCTGAAACTAATAATATATTATATGTTAATTAATTGAATTTTTTTTAAAAGATAGATAAAACTGTTTTTCTCCATGGTATCCCTATGTCATTTATCTGATGACATGGATATCATTATCTGATGATACAGGATACCACTGTTACCCGCTATTCTGTTTTGAGAAAGGTAACAGGAATAGTATAAAATCAGCAATCATAAATCTAAGTTCAAGCCTTGACTCTTGAATACTATGTGATGTTGGACACTAAGGAATTTCAAAGGCTCCGTTTCCTTCATCTATAAAACCGAAAGGTAATAATCTCTACTCCATTCAAGGGTTATTGTAAAGACCAAAGAAGATTGTGAATGTAAGGGTTGAATGTAAGCGTTCTTAACATCAGCACATTTTCCAGCCTGCTTTTTCAGGCATCTGCAATGATCCCCCTCACTGCCTCACAATGGCCAGTTTGTTTCTTTTGTCTTTCCAGTACTATTTTCTGTCTTCCTACATCTCATTCTGATGCAAGATTTACACAACTGGGAACTTCAAATCGTTTCTGACATTTATTTAGGACCTCTAGCAGCATGACTCTGAGGGGAAGCAAGGCTGACAATGCTATCCCTACAAAGGCAGAGGTAGGAAGGCCTGACGGTAAAGATGATCAGCGTGGTGTAACAATCACACTATCCTATGTGCTTTCCAAATGGTCAAGATAAACGAAAGAGTCTACCCATTCCAACGATGATGCTCAGGACAAATACAGACAACAAAGATGCAGCCAGGAAAAGACAAAGATGCCAGTCGCAGCCTCCCTGAGGGACAGTCACTACAGGTCTATGTGCCTCCCTGCACCCCTCCCTACAGGGTGCCAGGCTCCAGGAGCAGCCTGCTCCTACGCTTTGTGTGGTGTTGAATTGTAACATCCTGAATGGCACTCAGAATAAACAACTTTAAGTTAAGCCTGTTTTTATCAGAAGCACATTTCGTACAGAAAATGAGAAGCCTGGGTACAGCAGCTAACAGATACAAAGAAAAAAAAAAGCAGTAAGAGAAAGGAGACCAGCTGTAATACTAATGAATGATCAAAGCAGGACCTAACACAGTGAATGTGGATGGAGGGAAGAGAGAGACGATTTGAAAAGGAGGACTAATATAATCTAGTGAGGGGACTAAAGCATACCCTGGTTTCTCACTGTACATTCAGAAGACCAGGATGAACAGAGGAGTGGGGGATAAAGAGAAGTTCACCGAGAGCACATTGAGCTTGACATGCCTGTGGGAAACCCAAGATATGTACCCGGTATACACTGGGAATCACCAACACACCACGACACCTGAACACAGAGGAACAGAATTAAAGGAAAACCTGCAGAATCAACAGTTTACATTAGATGCTATAAACAAACGATAAAACACAATTATCAATACAGAATTTTTAGATAGCAATGAAGTATTCCCAACTTTGAAAAACACCCATCTCAATCAAAATTTAACTTTACAAACAGCAAAATTCCTAGAGATGTTCTAATTAAGCCAAGAGGCAAAAATAAGCACATTACCACTACTGTATTTAATATATAGATTTTTTTCTGCTAATGTGATAAGACTTAAAAAGAGAACTTTATAGGGGTGCCTGGGTGGCTCAATCGGTTATCTTTTTTTTTCCGTTTTATTTTATTTTATTTTCAGTGTTTCAAAATTCACTGTTTTAGCACGATACCCAGTGCTCCATGCAATCTGTGCCCTCCTTAATACCCACCACCAGGCTCACCCTTCCCTTCACCCCGTTCCCTTCCAAAACCCTGATTGTTTCTCAGAGTCCACAGTCTCTCATGGTTTGTCTCCCCCTCTGATTTCCCCCAACTCACTTCTCCTCACCATTTCCCAATGACCAAATGGTTATCTTGATCTCAACTCAAGTGTTGGTCTCGGGGTCATGAGTTGAGGGCCTGTGTTGTGCTCTACACTGCACACGGAGCCTACTTAAAAAAAGGGGGGGGGGGACTCTATAGTACAATAAAAAAGCTAAAATCCAAAGGAATTTTCTAAAAACTACTAGAATCAGTTAAAAACATAAACACTTGGGCGCCTGGGTGGCTCAGTTGGTTAACCAAACGCTTTTGGCTCAGGTCATGATCATGAAGTCCCAGGGTCAAGTCTTGCACTGGGCTCTCTGCTTAGTAAAGAGTCTGCTTCTCCCTCTGACCTTCCCCTTCTCATGCAGGCAAACTCGCTCGCTCTCTCAAATAAACTTAAAAAAAAAAGTCTTAAAAAAAAGCTCTTTAAAAAATAAAAAAATAAAAACATTTGTGTAAAATCAATAATGTATTCTAGTGTAAAAGAAAAAATACATAAATATATAATGTCACCACATGCCTTTTATGCATGCCCTTCTTCTCAGCTCAGGGCCAATCCTTTTCCACTTCCCTCAGGAGCTATAAAAAACAGATGGTCTCTTTGGAGAACAGTGTGCAGATTCCTCAAGAAATTAAAAATAGAACTTCCCTAAGACCCTGCAATTGCACTACTGGGTATTTACCCCAAAGATACAGATGTAGTGAAAAGAAGGGCCATCTGTACCCTAATGTTTATGGCAGCAATGGCCACGGTTGCCAAACTGTGGAAAGAACCAAGATACCCTTCAACGGACGAAGGGATAAGGAAGATGTGGTCCATATATACAATGGAGTATTATGCCTCCATCAGAAAGGATGAATACCCAACTTTTGTAGCAACATGGACGGGACTGGAAGAGATTATGCTGAGTGAAATAAGTCAAGCAGAGAGAGTCAATTATCATATGGTTTCACTTATTTGTGGAGCATAACAAATAGCATGGAGGACATGGGGAGTTAGGGGAAGGGAGTTGGGGGAAATTGGAATGGGAGGTGAATAATGAGAGACTATGGACTCTGAAAAACAATCTGAAGGGTTTGAAGAGGTGGGGGGGTGGGAGGTTGGAGGAACCAGGTGGTGGGTATTAGAGAGGGCACGGATTGCATGGAGCACTGGGTGTGGTACAAAAACAATGAATACTGTTATGCTGAAAATAAATTAAAAAATGATTAAAAAAAAAAAAACAGATGGTCACACCATCCTTTTGAATTTGTCAATGAATCACACAAAACCTACAGTGTTTTTCTAGAGGGACAATACAGAGTAACATATCCCAGTGTGCTCTGCACATGGAAACTTACCAGGAAAAAAAATATACAATGTCGCCAACATTCCTTTACACCAACATAAAAAAATCATGAAACAGAGATGAATGATACAAAATCTACTTAAGAATTTTTAATGAAAAATATTCAGTGATTTTATAGTATATTTGAAAACTATAATAATAGTTTGTTGTAATAATAATTTTTATTCTTCCCAAATAAGGTATATATATAAAATGTCATTCCAAGAAGTCTAAGTAAGATTTTTCCATTTTACAAAATGATTCTAAAATTATGCATAAGGGGCGCCTGGGTGGCTCAGTGGGTTAAAGCTCTGCCTTTGGCTCAGGTCATGATCTCAGAGTCCTGGGATCGAGCCCCACATCGGGCTCTCTGCTCAACAGGGAGCCTGCTTCCTCCTCTCTCTCTGCCTGCCTCTCTGCCTACTTGTAATCTCTGTCTGTCAAATAAATAAATAAAATCTTTAAAAAAATTTTTTAATTATGCATAAGAATTAATGAGAAGATCAAATAAAAATGTTGAGAAAGAAGCAATAGAGAAATGAATCCTCTTGGAATATAGACATAACAAAGCAATAATTATTATTAAAACAGCAAGATGCAGAAAAGTGAAAAGACAGTCCAGAAACTGAATGAATTATACAGAAGAGTAAAATAGCAGCCCAAAATTATAGGAAAGGGACGTTACTCCTTAACTGATGTTGGGATAATTGGATAAGAATTTGGAAGGGAAAAGAATATCAATTAGGACTCATATTTCATTCACTAAAATAAATTCTGATGGACATAAAAGTTAAATGTTTAAAAAATCCACATAAAAACATAAAATGTAATTATGAATGAATATATTAAGGAACTAAAGGATGACTAACTTCCTAAGTCTCAAATTAATGGGAAAAAAGTTACAAAAGAAAATGATTTATAGATATGACCCTATAATTAAAAATAAAAATAAACAGGCAAAAAAAAAAGACTGGAAAACATTTATAGAATACAGGAGACAAAATCAGTATCTTTTACATATAAGAAGTTAATACAAGTAACTTTTCAAAAACATTAAAATTCTCACAGATAAAATCGGCTTAGGAACAACTGCTTCATAAAAGAGGACACAGCATAGGTCCTCACTTAACATTTTAATAATCAGGGAAAAGCAACAGTTCAAAGAACCTATTTTTCAGGCACCTGGGTGGCTCAGTGGGTTAAAGCCTCTGCCTTCAGCTCAGGTCATGATCTCAGGAAGAGAGCCCTACATTGGGCTCTCTCCTCAGCGGGGAGCCTGCTTCTCCTCCCACCTCTGCCTGCCTCTCTGCCTACTTGTGATCTCTGTCTGTCAAATAAATAAATAAAATCTTAAAATTAAATAAATAAATAAAGAAAGAAAGAACCATTTTTCCCCTTCACAAAATTCTACAAAAAATATGGCAAAACCTACCATTGACCAGTAAGTGCCAAGCCTATGTTCTATGATCCTCCAGAAGAATCATAAAAACTTAGAATGCCTATCAGGAAAAATGCTGAGCAACAGGGCTGAGAAACTGTGGAAGAGGATGCCTTTGGGACGCTTAGCTTGAGAAAATACATAAAAATCTACGAGCCCCAAGATTTTCACCATTACACTATTTACAGCAAAGAAAAACACACAGTTCCCTTAATTTCGTCAAACTGGGGGAAAGCTAATTAAATTACAGTGCTAGAACAATTAAAGGAAGGTTATGTAGGCATTAGAAGCAAGAGAAACATGGGTTTGATAAAAAGCACACACTGTAATTACAACTATGTTAATATATACACAAGCAAAAATCCTAGGAGGGAAACCCATTAAAAATGCTAAAAGCAGTGGGGCGCTTGGGTGGCGCACTCAGTTAAGAGTCCAAGTCCTGGTTTCAGCTCAGGTCATGATCTCAGGGTTGTGAGATAGAGCCCTGAGTCAGGCTCCATGCTCAGTGTGGAGTGTCTGCTTGAGTTTCTCTCTCCCTCTGCCTCTGCCTCTGCCCTTTCCCCTAATCTCCACGTACTCATGCTTTCTCTCTAAAATAAATCTTTTTTTAAAAATGCTACCAGCAGTTTAATGATGTAGCAATGTAAGTGATTTTTCATTTCTCTATGTTTTAAAACCTTAGTTTTGATATACTACTTTTATGGTTTAAATATTTAAAGAATCAAAATTAAAAGCTCAAGTTATCCCATCTAAGTTGGCAACAATCAGAATTTTAGATTGTCAATGACCATATACAACCATAAAAGGTAGTACATTTCTGAAGACCTCACAAAATTCAAGCTTAATCTTTTTTTTTTTAAGATTTTATTTATTTGTTAGAGAGAGAGAGCACGAGCAGGGGGAGGGGCAGGCAGGGGGAGAAATGGGTTCCCTGCGGAGCAAGGAGCCTGATGTGTTTTAGACTATTTTAGAACTGCAGTCCCTATCTTTAAACTATTATAACTATGTGTTACATTACATAATGTTATAACATATCCTTAAACTATTACAGCTATATAAAACTTAGAGTCATATCTTTAAACTATTCCAGTAGATTATTCAAGAAGAGGGACAGAGTGGACTCCAGGTATGCCCAACAATGCTGCCCCATGGGAGAAGAATGGGCCCCTAAGGAAAACTGATGGAACATGGTACTAAGTTCTTACCCAAAACAAGTGGTGGGTGGGGGCGGGTGCCTGGCAAGCTCAGCTGATAGAGCGTGAAGCTCTTGATCTCAGCATCATGAGTTCAAGCCCCATGTTGGGTGTAGAGATTCCTTAAATAAACTTTTTTTTAAAAATGGTGGGCAAGAGAGAGGAGATGTGCCACAGACTTAAAGGCCAGTATGTATAATTTAGAATCTCGAGCAGCAGAGCAACACAGCAAGTAAGGGAGAAAACAATGTGGGGCAGAAGGGACTCAGCTCAAAGCAGTGCATACCATCTTCTCCAATGACCCTGGGAGACCTCAGTAGAACCACTCCACCGTGACTGGGTAAAGGATGTGGACTAACATCCAAATTTTCCAAGAGTCTGAACCCTAGGAAAGTTAAGGAGGAAAACTCCCGGGCACTCCCTTGCTCACAGGACAAATACAAGAATACTGAAAACACTCACTTAACAAAAGGGAAAGAGCTCTGTTGGGGTTCTTTCAGCATTTCACTTCTGAGAAGGAAGTGTGAGTCTGACTGATGTTAGAGATAGAAAACGCTTCCAATGAAGTACAGAAATAGTCAACTTCCTCTAGTTCCTCCAAATGTTCTTCAATTCCTGTCCTACGGAGAACAGTGCCTGATCCTTAGAGCTGAGGAAAGAGGGACAGAGAAGAGATCAAGGCCACAGCAGCCCAGAGCCCTTCCTGGGCATTTACCACTGTAACAAAGTGACCTACTTATATTTCTGCCTTCCTGACTGGACTGTGGGCAACTTCAGGGTTCGGTAATGGAACCATGACTAGAATACAGAGACAGATTCTAGCCATTTATCATAGGATGTTTCTGTTGGCTATTGCTGGGAAACAGACTACCCAAAACTTAGTTGCTTAAACAGCAATGATTTCCTATTTTTCACAATTCCATGGGTTGGCTTCTGCTGTCCTTATCTGACTTAGTCATGCTGCAGCATTGGGTCAAGGTCAGCCAGGGACTGGGCTCAGTGGGGAAGGCTGAGCCTCCCTTTCCATGTGGACTTCCTCCTAAGCTTCTTTATGTAGTAGCAAGCAGCACTCTGAGAGGCGAGGCTTGAGAGGGGCGGTTCACTGAACACGGTGCCTCTGACTGCATCATGCCTGCTGATGTCCCACTGGCCAGTTCAAGTCACATTTGAAAGCCCAGCATCAGGGGTGAAGAAACAGACTTTACCACTTGATGGAAGAAACAAGCAGATTCACATTTCGAAGAGAAAGAGAGATGGATGGAGAGGCTGTTCATCAGGGGCCATTTTCTGCCAAACTACCAAATACTATTTGTGCTATTTTCCTCTCTGATAGCAATTATTATTTTTATTGGTAAAGGGGTTTTTTAATACCACAAGGTATTTTTATACCTATTACATTTAAAAAATAAATTAGTTTTATTAAATTAATTAATTTAGTTTTTAATATTAAAAAAAAAAGTAACTGGGCTCTATTTCTATTTCAGAATAATGGATCCAAAAATATTTCAAGGCTTAGAGACCGGAATTACTTCTGGCAGCAATTCACATATGAAGTTATCATGTTTCTTCACAACCACATGGATCTTTTGAAGATCTTTATTAAATTGATAGAGGAACACATTTTATAACAAAAAAAATCTAAGACAATTAAATTTCGTTTGAAACGCTTCTTGCAAAGGAATTCTCTTCACATCGTATAATACAGCAGATACTGTTGGCTGTGCAGACAGCCCTGCACCAGTCAGCTGTCACCTCAGGCTAGAGCAAGCATTTTCTCTACTTACTGCAGTGAAGTGGAGAAACCAGGGTGGGCCTTCCCTCACCTCTTCAGTCTTACCTCCCTCACCTTCTAAGATGGGTCTGTCCAGCCAGGACAAATCTTCTCAAGGACTCCTATACATGCCACAGTCAACTCTAGCCTTGTTCATTCTCATCTACCCTCTTGGGATGTTCTCCATACTATGTACACTGGGCCATAAACTCCCTGGCCTTCAGAACACATTCTGAAGCTTGTCTCCTCTACAAGAAATAAACAGCACAACTAATTCCCCCTCCCCTTTAATACCACCCATTGCACTTATCCAATATTCTTTACAGTGTAAACAAAATGGCCCTTCAATATTTGCAATGGCTAATTTTATGTCCACTTGACTAGGCAATGTACCCAGATATTTGGTCAAAAGTTATTCTAGACGCTTCTGTGAAGGAATATTTTCAGATATGATTAACATTTAAGTCAGCAGAATTTGTATAAAGGAGATTACTTTCCATAACATGGGTAGGCCTCATCTAATTCCTTGAAGGCCTTAATTTTAAAGGACCAACCTCCCCCGGAAGAAGAGAGAATTCTGCCAACAGAATACCTTCAGACTTGAATTCCAGAATCAATTCTTCTCTGGATTCCCAGCCTATCAGCTTCCACAGCACATGAACCAACTTCTCAAAATCAAACAAAATCTCAATCTCAAATCTTTTTCAGTGTCTCTATCTCTCTCTCAGTTTCTCTTTATATATATATATATACACACACACACACACACACACACACATATTATATACCTATAATATATATATATTTGGAGATATATATATATATATATATATATATATTTGGAGAACCCTAACATACTACATACTTCTAGATGATTACTTCCATGCATATAAAGCTTAGCTTACTTAAACGGCGGAATTCTCTCTGGATCATTATATTCCTTTAGCACTCCCTACACTGTCCTGGATCATCATATATTTCTTTAGTATTCTCTACAGTGTTCTATATAGAACAGTGGTGAAACAATTCTGCAATTTTAATTGGTGTTTCCTTATGACTAAACTTTGAATCCTTTCATTTCCTAACCTTTTGCCCCCACTGACTGTGACATGCCTGTAAATGCATGACAAAACAAAAGCTGAAAGAAAGAAAAGTAACCCTGGTCCTGTTTTCTTAAGGAAAATACCAAAAGGTGGCTAAGGTCAATTAAGAATTGGTAAATTTAATATTAATTTGCGTATGGGTGGTTAAATATTAACCACTTAGGTATACTATTTTTTTCATGATCCTGGAGCCCATTCTTTTCAGTTTTCTCCCTCTAGATAGCATTTTCTAGTGAAAAAACTATAGTTACAGAAAAAATATTTCAGTCAATCATCAAAATAATAACCCCAGTCCTAATTTAAAAGTAATATAAACCAGGCAATAGTTATTTGCTGTTTTTTTAATTTTAAATTTTTTATTAACATATAATGTAATATATGCCCCAAGGGTACAGGTCTATAATCGCCAGGTTTACACACTTCACAGCACTCACCACAGCACATACCTTCCCCAATGTCCATAACCCAACCATCCTCTCCCTCCCCACTCTCCCCGGCAACCCTCAGTTTGTTTTGTGAGATTAAGAGTCTCTTATATTTTGTCTCCCTCCCGATCCCATCTTGTTTCATTTTTTCCTTCCCTACCCACCAAGTCCCCCACTTTGCCTCTCAACTTTCTCATATCAGAGAGATCATATGGTAATTGTCTTTCTCTCACTGACTTACTTCGCTCGGCATAATACCCTCTAGTTCCATCCACATCGTCGTAAATGGCAAGATTTCATTTCTTTTGATGGCTGCATAGTATTCCATTGTATATATATGCCACATCTTCTTTATCCATTCATCTGTTGATGGACATCTAGGTTCTTTCCATAGTTTGACTGTTGTGAACATTGCTGCTATGAACACTTGGGAGCACATGCCCCTTCAGCTCACTACATTTGTATCTTTAGGGTAAATACTCAGTCGTGCGATTGCTGGGTCATAGGGTAGCTCTATTTTCAACTTTTTGAGGAACCTCTATGCTGCTTTCCAGTGTGGCTGCACCAGCTTGCATTCCCACCAAGGAGGGTTCCCCTTTCGCTGCATCCTCGCCAGCATCTGTCGTTTCCTGACTTGTTCATTTTACCCATTCTGACTAGCGTGAGTTGGTAGTTATTTGTTTTTAAAGTCAACTATCAATTCTCAGAGGTTTTCACTTCATTACAAATGCCTTCTTTTTGGGAAGACATGAAATATCTGAATCAATTAAACTAATCAAACAAAAGGAGAGACATGTATTTTCATAGGAATAAGAAAGCTAGTCTGGCCCAAACACTAAAAGGGCTCATCAACATTTTCTGAGCACCTTCTAAGTGGCAGGATCCTATGGGGAACTGAGAAATGTTAGAATGGGACTGATTCTAGCCATCCCCTCCCTAAAATATACTGGCTAAAACCCAGAACATACAGACTACTCACATTTAGTAAGCAAATCTCAGTGAATGTGCACATTTCTGCTCCCATCAATTATGTGCATATCCAAAATCTACCGTTTATACCTGCTAAAATAACCAGATTACGCCCAAAAAGGAATCCCTCAAAAAAAGCCTTAAGTCAACAAACCAAAACTTAACTAAATCTCTATCTTCATCTCTTCCAGAAAAGGAAGGTCTAGGTTAACCAGTCAGCCACTGTCTGCTCAGCACAAGTTACCTGACCTGGCTCCAAGACTTCCCTTTCCTCCATATAAGGAAAGTAACCATAATCCTGCTCTGACCAATGAGCAAATGGCCAGTGTAACTTCCTTAATTCACTTTGATCTATAAACATCTTATAGAGTGCTTTTGATCTGCTAGGTTGGATGCTGCCAATTCATAAATCGCTGAATGAAAGCTAACTAGATCAGTAAACTGACTGGAAATTTTCTTCTAAAATACCCAAACCTGTTTATGTCAGCTGTTCTCCTGATCACAACTGTATAATTTAATACTATATAAACTAATCCCGAAGGAGCAAAAACGTGGGTATAAAAATAAGAAATTACTCTTCTCATAAAAACTAAGTTGACTACTTTGGAAATTACTGATAAAGGCATATTATTTCCCTTAAAATTTTCTGACAAATGGGTTTAAGACAAACAACTACAAGAGACTAGGAAAAAATACTCTGAAACACTAGAATTCTGCGCTCAGGTTGCTTCAAAATTTTCTAAAGTCTCAACCTACTTTAAAGAAACTAAAACTAGAAAATACAAGTTACCAGCTGGATGTAGTTTATATAACAATAATGATCTGGGACGCCTGGATGGCTCAGCCAGTAAAGCATCTGCCTTCAGTCTGCCTTTGGCTCAGGTCATGATCCGAGGATCCTGGAATCGAGCCCCACACTGGGCTCCCTGCTCAGTGGGGAGCCTGCTTCTCCCTCTGCCTGCCACTCGCCCTGCTTGTTCTCTGCCTCTCTGACAAATAACTAAATTAAATCTTGAAAAAAAAAAAATGATCTGGAACTCCAATCAGTGAAAGCATACTCTAGGTCAAAAGACTGGCTTCCTTCATTCCCCACTGAAATCAGAACAATCTATCAGTGCAGTAACCTTGCATCTGAATGCTTCCCACAGTCAGTTATTCTACTTAAATTTCCCTCGAGGGTGGTAAAAATTCAGAATCTGTATAGATATACCAGTTATTCACTATGGCACTATTTATAACAGCAAGAGACTAAAGATAAAATGTCCATTAATAATGGACTGGGTGAATAAGGCACATCACCATTCACACAAGGTAATATGATATAGCTGCAAAAAAGACAAGGAATATTCTCTATATACTTGCATTGTATGATCTCCAAGAAATAAAAAGCAAGGAGAGAAAATTATATATAGTAAGTTATCATTCATCTAAGACGAGGTTGAAAGGCTGAGATAAACACATACATGTGAATGCACACCTGCATGCACACACACATGCCTACATGTTTTAAGTAAAACGACAGGGAGAGAAGACCAGAACAGAGGGGACGAGGATCAGAGCTAGGCTCTTCTGATGCTGCCCTGTTCGGTCGACTTGGCTCTGGGACCATGTATATGTTTTCTGTAATTATTAAGCAAAAACACAAAAAATAAAAAAAATTTTAATTCCTAAAATTCAAAAGCAAAATGAAACAAACCTAAATATTTATACAATCAGTTGTATAACTATACAAAAAGGAATTATTTCAAATGACTGTAAACACAATTTCACCATACATCCCTTGAGGATATTATCTTAAGAATAGAAAAAAGAATCAAAGAAAAATGTTTTTTAATTCTTAAACCATTTTTAGTAATCATCTTGTTAGTAGTAAAATTTATAAATATAAATATCAAAGGAGTTCATGTCAAAAAGACCCAGGAGCCAATCTGAATGAAGCTGCTCTCGCTGGCCAAAGATGGGACCATATGATCAATAAGAATAACTGTGATAGACTGAAAAAATAATCAAATATGTAAAAATTCATGTGTTCATAATGATATGTTTTAAAATGAAGAAAAAATCATTTGCCATCTTTGGAGATATTAAGAACCCTCCAAAAGTTAAAAATAAAGAAAAAAAAAACATTCATTTAACTTGTTTCCCCTGTATGAACTGTTACCTCTGAGTAACCAATACTTAATAAAGAGAAACCTCTCTACGGATGTATTACAGCTAATAAATGAAGGAATGCTGAAATTAGAATAGAAACATCTTGGGGCACCTGGGTGACTCAGTGGGTTAAGCTCTGCCTTCGGCTCAGGTCATGATCTCAGGGTCCTGGGATGGAGCCCCACTTCGGGCTCTCTGCTCAGCAGGGAGTCTGCTTCCCTTCCTCTCTCTCTGTGCCTGCCTGTGATCTCTTTCTGTAAAAAAAAAAAAAAAAAAAAAAAAAGAATTGCAACATCTTGCAAACCTCTGATTAAATAATGGATCTATGCAAATTATAAGTGGCCATTAACATCACAAAGGAAAAACAATCAGGCATGAAATGCTGTTGGAAACCACCCTCTATGAAATATTCTTGCAACAAAAATAAGCCTAAATCAAATCAAATCTCTAAAATTCACATTCAGTTTACAGGAAAAAAGGGGTAGGGGGAGAAACATATTAAATGACACCACTGGGATGCATTCTGCAAAATTCAAAGGATGAGCAACTCTAAGATAAGATGACAGGATTTCTTCAGCAAATATGTTTCAAGAACAAAGTAAATAAATAAGAAGGGGAACCTGTATGTTAATAGATAGTTAAAGAAAATGTACCAACTAAATGTAACATGTGGATGAACCAGGCTTAGATTCAAACAAATAAACTGCAAAAAAGAGTATGAAATAGATGTGTCCTGGGTGGCTCGGTGGGTTAAGCATCTGCCTTTGGCTCAGATCATGATCCAGGGTCCAAGGATGGAGCCCCTGAGTGGGGCTCCCTGCTCAGCGTGGAGTCTGCTTGTCCCTCCCCCTCCGCCCCACCACTCATGTCTGCTCAAGAGCTTGCTCTCTCTCACTCTCTCAAATAAATATTTTTTTAAAAGGTATTGAAATAATTGTGGGACAACTGTGGTATTGCAGTTAATTCTAAGAAAATGGCCCTTCTCTCTCGGTAAGAGTACCAAAATATTTAGATGAAATGATATTATAACTAGAATTTTCTTCAAAGATGCAGGGGGGTGGGTGTAAGGAAACGAAAGGGGCTAGGAGGGGATGCCAGAAGCGTACTATACTATTCCTCTACTTTCGTGTATATCTGAAATTTTCCATAATTAAGTTTTGAAAATTCGATGAATGCGCAAATATATACTTTAAATTACTAATAAAATGTTCACGGTATATACAATTCTTCTCTTCTGTAGTTCAATTTAAGTGGCAATGCTTGTACTGTGTCACCTATCTGTCCTCTAGGGCATATGCCTCTTAGATCTCTAAATTATAAACAAAAAGCACGGAGCATACTATACTGGAGGTGCTCGATAAATGTTAAATGAGTATATTCTGTTTGTTGTACATCTGCTCTGCTCTGGTAAACCTTCCAATAATTCTAATTTGTCAACGCAAGTTTGTGATAAAGGATGAATAAACAGAACCAAGTAAAAAAGAAAAAGTTTCAAAATCTCAAACACTGTACTTAACTTTTTCAATCTACATCCCACAAAAGATACTCATTCTTCTTTTATTGTGGTAAAAAAAAAAGTATGAAATTTATTAAATTAACCATTTAGGCGTACAGTTCAATAGTGTTAAATTTATTCACACTGTTTTGAAAAGATGTCCAGAACTTCTTCAACTTGCAAAACTTAAAAACTTCCATACCCATTAAACAAAAGATGCTTCTTCTGAATACTTCCAACCCACTGTCTATTTTATCCTATACATGCCTCTAACTACAACAGCCTTTGAAACCTAATTCTTCTAACAATAAAACTTATGGATCACTAGCACAATAGCAGATTTTAAAAAAAGAAAAAAGAAACACCTTAGTCCTTAAAGGAAATGGGAGAGGTCAGAAGTAGGACCACGAACAGAAGATCCATAGGAGCGCCTGTGCAGAGAGGAGGACAGGGCTGAAGAGAGGCTTCAGAGTTACGCGGAAGGGGCATGAGGGGCCAGAAGCAGTGGGCCCAACACGAAGAGAAGTCCCGTGAGGCAGCACCCCAACAGAAGCAGCAGGCCTCTCACAGGTGCGCTCAACAGGGCTTAGCACGCCCCCAACAGCCCCACAACAGTGATGGCAAGACAGCTGACAAGTACACACTGCAAATCTAACAGACGCCTTGGATCGGTACCTAGAAATGCTTTGTGCAGAGATTCACCCAACACTTTCAGTTAAGTATGCCTATTCAGGCATACAGTAATAATAATGGCAGCTATAAATCTGGGAATAATTATCTACCACAGTGTGTCTAACAAATATGTAAGAAGGATCACTGATACTTTTTTGCCTGTTATTACAGTTTCAGTTAACTTTGGTTATTTCTATCTTAGAAAGATGAACCCTGGGGTACCTGGGTGGCTCAGTGGGTTAAGCATCTGCCTTCAGCTCAGGATATGACTCTGGAGTCCTGGGATCAAGCCCCAGGTCGGGCTCATTGCTCAGCAGGGAGGCTGCTTCTCCCTCTCCCTGTCACTCCCCTGCTTCTGTTCCCTCTCTCTCTCTCTCTCTCTCTCTCTGAAATAAATAAATAAATAAAATCTTTTAAAAAATCACTCCATACAATTTTATTCCTCTGAAGCACAACTCCCAGCTGAGCCTACACTAGGACCACTCTAGGAAAGACAGATTTTGCACAGGAATTAGGACATTGGCAGGGCCAGACCAGCCAAAGGCCTGTTTACAAAAGGCACCAAAAGGACTAAGAAATCTCTATGGGTGGGCTGCAGGGAGGGGAGAGAGGAACAACAATTCACTGTAAAGCAAAGGCCAGGTTTAATCCAAATAAGGCAATGGCGCATGAGAACAGAGTTGTAGCCTGGAAGACCAACATGGCATGCGTCACTCACACTACGCTGCACAAAATAGGGGAGCTGTAGATAGAGACACTTCTCAACAAGGCTCTGTAGAACAATAAAATCTCAAGGAGTTGGCAGCACAAGAAGTAGCATCTGTCAGCCAGAAAACTAATAGCAGCAGGGATAATGACCATCCAGGTGCCCTAGCCACGATGGTGTCCTGGCAACACAACATTTGCACCAGTAACAGTAGCTGTACTGACAATGTGGGGCATACGGTAAGAGCTCTCAGTTCTGCCTCTAGCACCAGCAGGTTGTGTGTGGGCATGTGTGTATGCACAAACACACATATGTACAGGTGTGTGTAACATCCAACTATTAATATTAACAGTGTAACTGGAAAGCATCCAGACAGAGAATGTGAGTGGCATCACAAGGGAACTTTCCCTTTTGTTATACTGACTGGGTTTGTTTTTTGTTTTTTTTTACAATTATGTTGTAGTACAAATAAACTTATATTTTAGAAATAATGTCTACATAAAGTAGAACATTTAGAGGCCTAAAGGGAAAAAAATATGTAGTAAAATCAGCAAAATTTAATACAGAATTTACAAAAAAGCCCCAGTCATACTTTGACAATTCTTGCCCTTTTATTAATTTTTTGAGAAAAAGAATGAAAGAGAGTACAGAGAGCAGGCACAGAAAGAGAGGAAGAGGGAGAAGTAGACTTCCTGCAGATCAGGGAGCCTGAACGCAGGGGCTTGATCCCAGGACCCTGGAATCATGACCTGAGCTGACGGCAGACACGTAAGCAACTAAGCCACCCAGGTGCCCCAATTCTTGCCTTCTTATCCAAGTGAATGTATCTTTAAAAAGAAAAAGTGTGGTTTAAAAAGTAATTAATTTCTAGCAATATCAATTATTCAGGAAGAACATAAATTTTAGGAAAGGAATGAATAAATTTAGCCTCTAATCATATGTACACTAAAAGTTGATAAACAGATCATAAACTTAATAGGCCATCAGAAGAAACACAATATAAAAGTACAAGATTCAAAGTCAGGGAACCTGGTCTGAGTTCTGGGTCTGCCACCAGGGCTAGTGAGCCCGCACCAGAACAAATATTAACAGAGCGTTTACTGCACCACAGGCCAGCTCCACATACTTTACATATACTAAATACAGCAATCCTCACAACCCTATCAGACAGATCCTACTATTATATCCATTTTACCCGTAAGGAAACTAAGACACAGAGAACTGGACTGGCATGCTGAGGGTCCTTCATCTGGTAAGGGCTAGCCCAGATGGCCAGCAGCAAGCCTAGTCTCAGAGCATGTGTGTAACATCCAACGACTAAAAAACTATTATAAATATTGTATTATTGTATTATTATATGTATAACTATTATAAATATTTATAACTATTATAAATCCTCATTAGCACAGCTCCCTACTTCCTGGCATAATTCATATTCAATGGCTTCTCAGTGAAAATATCTTAAGGGGGGTACCTGGATGGCTCAGTCAGTTGAGCATCCAGCTCTTGGGTTTGGCTCAGGTCATGATCTCAGGGTCATAAGACAGAACGCCACATCAGGCCCTGCATTCAGCAGGGAGTCTGCTTGAGATTCTCTCCCTTTCCCTCTCTCTCTGCCCCTCTCCCTGCTCATGCACTCACTCTCTCTGAAATAAATAAATCTTTTTTTTTAATTGCTCAAAAAAAAAGAGAGAGAATATATCTTCAACTGAGGCTCTTTGGACTCTAACAGACTAAGTCTGAAAAAATAAATATAAGCTCAAAATCAAATTCTGCCACACACATGAATATGTCTCTATGAGTGAAAGAGCAGAAAGAACAAATACCAGAAATAATACTTGAAGTGATAAAAGTTGAGAATTTTCACAAACATATGAAAGAATTGGACCAAGATTCAAGAAAAACAATATATACTAAGTAGTATAAATAAGAACTCAACACCTAGATACACTGCAGGAAACTGCAAAATGAAAGACTTTAAAATAGCCAGACAAAAAAACTGATTACTACAATTAGATCTGACTAAAGCATGCTGACCAGCAACAACAAAAACCAGAAGATAGCAGATTATCTTCAAAGTACAGAGAAAATGTAATGTCATCAAATGCTGTATGCTCAAGAAAACTATCCTTCAAGAATAAAGATGAAATAAAAATATTTCCAACTAAATAACAGAGTTTATAACCAGCAGATCTTCACCAAAGAAATTTTGAAAGAACATACTGCAGAAAAATGGAAAATTATCTCAGAAAACAGATCTGAGATAAAAGCAGCAATGATATAGTAATTATGGGTAAACATGCAAGAAAATGTAAACAAACATTTTCCATGCTAAAAGTAGTAATAGTTTGCAATTGTGGGTTTAAACAGAAGAGAGCAAATAAAAATCTGAAAAACTAAAGGGTTTAAGTTAAGGCATATAGATGGGAAGAGAGTACTATCTCAAGAATAAACCAGGGAAAAACTCCAAAAACAATATAGAGGGAAAAACATCATAAGAGAAAAACAAGAGAGGGGAGCCTGGGTGGCTCAGTGCGTTAAGTAAGGCCTCTGCCTTCAGCTTAGGTCATGATCTCAGTTTCCTGGGATCGAGCCCCACATCGGGCTCTCTGCTCAGCAGGGAGCCTGCTTCCTCCCTGCCTCTCTGCCTACTCGTGATCTCTCTCTCTGTCAAATAAATAAACAAAATATTTAAAAAAAAGAGCAAAAATCTTATTTTTTTTTAAACAAGAGCAAAAAAGAAAAAAGCATAGAAAAGTGCAAATAAAAAGTGCAAAGTAAAACAGCAGGGATAACAAATATATCAATAATCATATGTAAGTGAATTAAAATTGCCAATTAAAAACAGATTATAATGTTATTTTATAAAATAGAAATAGCTTAAATATTATTTATATGTTGTTACATATTGTTTACACAAGACATACCCATAAATAAAAACTAAAAGTTGAAAGTAAAAGGATTAAAAATTTTAAGTTAAATATTAAGAGAAGACATGAATAGGTATAATAATATCAGAAAAAAATACACTTATATCAGCTGTTACCCACTGTAAGCAAAAAAAAATAAGAAAATGTGGTCTTAATGTGTAGAAATCTCAACTGAGAATGAAAATTAAGAAATGGAACCAAACAGATGTCCTAGAAGTGAAGAAAATTAAAATTAAAAACTCAATAGATGATCTTTTTTTTTTTTTTTTTGACAGAGATCACAAGTAGGCAGAGAGGCAGGCAGAGAGAGAGAGTTAAGCAGGCCCCCTGCTGAGCAGAGAGCCCGATGCGGGGCTCGTCCCAGGACCCTGGGATCGTGACCTGAGCCAAAGGCAGAGGCTTAACCCACTGAGCCACCCAGGTGCCCCTCAACAGATGATCTTAACAGTGGACTGGAGATGATGGGAGAGTCCATGAACTGGAAAACAGACCAACAGAAATTATCCAAGCTGAAAAATGGGAGGAAAAATTGGAAGGAAAAAAAGGAAAAAAAAAAAAAAGAACTCTCACAAATCTGTGATATAATACCAAGAAGTATAACATACATATAATTGGACACACAGATGAGGAAGACTATGAAAGTGGAGCAGAAAAAATATATGAAGACATGATAGCCAAAAATTTCCTAAATTTGATGAGAAACACTGACCTGTAAATCCAAGAAACTCAGTGGATACTAAGTAAGATCAATAAAAGAGAATTATACTAGAGCATATCATAAACTACTGCAAACCAAAAACTTTATTTTACTTATTTATTTAATTTTACTTATCTTGAAAGTGCCTAGAAAGAAATGACAATAACAGTAACAGCAATATGAATGACAGCTGACTTCATCATTTAAAAAGAAGCCAAAACACAATGAAACAACATCTATAATGCTGAAAAAGAAAAACTGTCAGCCCACACTTCCATATGCAACAAAAATATCCTTCAACAATGAAAGACAGGGCACCTGGCTAGCTCAGTCAGTAGAGCGTGTGACTCTTCATCTCAGAGTTGTGAGTTCAAGCCCCAAGGTGGCTATGTAGATTACTTAAAAAAATAAAATCTTAAAAACAATGAAAGACAAAGATATCCACATAAGCAAAAACTAAGGAAATTCAGCTCTAGCAAATGACACCTGATAAAAACTAGGATCTACAAAAAAGAATTTATCAGAAATGGTAAATATGTGGTAAACATTAAAAAATATCTTTCATTTTCTCCTCTTAATTTCTTCAGAAGACACTGGCTATTTAATCAACAAATATAATACCAGGGCTTATTATTTAGGTATATGACAATAATAGTACAGTGAATGGGGTGGGAACAGAATTATATTTTTACAAGGTTCTTATATTTTACAGGAACTGTATAATATTAACTCTAAGACTAAGATAGCCTAGGATAAGTTAAGGATGCATTTTGTAATTACAAATGCAACCACTAAAAACAGTTCTTAAATAGAATACTTTTTAAAAAACAGTCGATTTGCCCTAAAAAGAAGGAAAAAGAAAAGAAAAAAAGAGATTTAAGTCCAAATACAGTCAATTCTCATTATGCAAAGCAGTTATATACTTAAACTAGCCGTGAATATTGAATTAACAAATACAGAACCATGGCTCCTAGGGGAAATCTAGGGCTGGGTTCCTGTGAGCCTCTGTTAACACTTTGGTCAACCAATCAATATATAACCTTGTTTTATGTTTGTTTCTGTTTGAAACTACCTTATTTAGCAAATATATATTGCTGATTCAATAAAACAAAACTTAAGAGCAATAGCACTATAGCTCATGCCTAAAGAGAAGTTTTATCTAACATGTCTGTATTCTTTGTAAGGCACTTGACTGCCTTCTTGCACTAAGGAACACTAGACAGCACCTCACATTATATTTAGGGATTCAGAACTTACTTTTTTTCACAAAAATATTTTTTACTTGTAGCATACTTCAAAAAACACGGTTCTAAAAGATATATATAATACATTCCATCCAAGAAAAACAGAACACACATTTTCTGTTAAGATATATTTTATTTATTTTAGAGAGAGTGAGAGTGTATGCAGGGGATCAGGGTGAAGGAGGGAGAGACGGAGAGGGAGAGAGAATCTCAAACAGACTTGGAGCTGAGCTAGGAGCCCGACAGGGGTGGGAGGTTGGGGGAGTCTCAATCTCACGACCATAAGATCACGACCTGAGCCAAAACCAAGAGTCAGATGCTTAACCAACTGTGCCACCCAGGTATCCCCACATTTTCTTCAAGCATACAAGAAGAATCCCCTGGTTAAATTACATAAAAAAGACGTAACAGAAGTGACTGCATGGCTTAGTCTGTTAACCATCTGACTTAAACTCAGGTCATGATCTTGGGGTCCTGGGATCTGGCCCATGGCAGGCTCTGCCATGCTAGGCAAGGTGTCTGGTTCTCCCTCACCCTCTGCCCCTCCCCTGCTCTTGTGCTCTCTGTCAAATACATAAATAAAATATTTTTTTAAAGATTTTATTTATGTATTTGACAGAGAGAGATCACAAGTAGACAGAGAGGCAGGCAGAGAGAGAGAGAGAGGGAAGCAGGCTCCCTGCCTAGCAGAGAGCCTGATACGGGACTCGATCCCAGGACCCTGAGATCATGACCTGAGCTGAAGGCAGCGGCTTAACCCACTGAGCCACCCAGGCGCCCCAATAAAATATTTTTTAAAAGAGTGAGACATAACCAATATTACAAATTTAGGAAGACTGAAATCATACCAAGTATATTTTCCAACCACAATAGTAGAAAACTAAAGATAAGCAATAAACAAAGCTGGAAAATCTACAATGTAAATATTTAATATGTCAATATTAAACAACACACTACTGCACAAGCAATGGACCAAGTAAGAAATCAAATGGGAAATCAAAGTATGTCTCAGAACAAAAAGGAACATGGCATATGTAAAGGCACTGGATAGATGGCAAAAACGACACATGTTTATAGTAAGAAAGCTGAAACAAGAAAGCAGAATATGACTTTTTCAACCTCAGCTGAGAACATGAATGTCAGACGACTCAAATTTTTCATTGCCTTGTGCATGTCCATCTTGCGAGGACTGCCAAGTATTGATTTTGGGGTTAAAATAAATTCTAGCAAGCAGACAAATTTGCAGATAGAGAAACCATCAATAATGAGGATCAACTGTGTATCAATAAATACATTAAATAAAAAGGGACGAAATACTCCAATTAAGAGGTAGAAAATGTCAAACTGGGAAAAAGAGAAAAATCAAGTAAAAAAGGCCCAATATACTATGTCTACAAGAAATACACTTTGACTATAAAGACAAAGGTTATAAGTAAGAGGATGGGAAAAAATCTACCATAATGATAAGAAAAACACAACTTACCACAACTGACACAGGATGAAATTTTAAAAATCTGAATAGCCTGAGGGTTGCTGGGCGGAGGGGGATTGGGAGAGGGGGGTGGGGTTATGGACATTGGGGAGGGTATGTGCTAAGGTGAGTGCTGTGAAGTGTATAAACCTGGCGATTCACAGACCTGTATACCTGGGGATAAAAACATCTTATGTGTTTATAAAAAATAAAAAAAAATTTAATTCACACAGACACACAAAAAATCTGAATAGCCATTACCTAGTAAGTAAATAAATAAATAAATAAATAAAACTACCTTAAAATTAACTGAATTGGTTAGCCAACCCTTTTGCAAAAAGAAACTCAAAGCTCAAATGTTTCACTACTGAATTCTATCAAACATATAAGGTAGACAATTAAGGAGGAAAGACTTCCCAAGTCCATTTAGATGGTTTGCCTAAATCTATTAGCAAAACCTAAAAAAATTACAAAACAACTACAAACCGTGAACACAGGTTATAAATACAGATGAAAACACTCTTGGCAAACTAAGGGAAAATCAAAATCAGTAACTTAAAGAAGGATAATAAATCATGATCAAGTGGGGTTTATCACAGGAATATAAAGTTGGATTAACATTTGAAAGCCATTATCTTTCAATATAATAACAGATAAAACACAAGCATTTGACAAAAATCAACACCTTAAGTTTAAAAAAAAGCCTCAGCACACTACAAGGAGAAATTTCCTTTATAATATAAAACCTATGGCAAATAATATAATAATGAAATCCTCAGAATTTTCCCTCTGTGGTGTCAACAAGTCAAGCATGCCCACTCTTACCTCTTCTATTCAACAATAAAGAGAAAGTCCTACTCAGTATAATCTGGCAAGAAAAAGAATTATATGGTATACAAATTGGGAAGAATGATGTAAACCTGTCTCTTTTCCCAGGTGACATAATGTTAACAAATTCCTAAGAAATCTAAGTCAGTTTAACAAGATTAATCAAGGTCAATTCAGCAAGTTTGCATGATGCAAGGTCAATAAACAAAATTCAAGTGCATTTCTACATACTAGCAACAAAAAAAAATGTTAAAATTCATCTTAAAATAACGTCAAAAGCTGAGTAATTATGAAACATTTTAACAAAAGCCATGCATTCCCTATATACTGAGAAATAATAATTTAAAAAAAACCTCCTGAGAGAAGTTAAATATCTAAGTATCTAAATAGAGACGTACATCTTGTTTGTAATTTGGAAGATTCAGTGCTATAAAGATACTGATTCTGCCCAAATCAGAATTATATTCATATTCCTACCAGGCATTTTTATAGAAATTGAACATTTGATTCTAAAATTTATATGGAAATGAAAAGACTCTGGAACAGCCAAAACAATCTTAAAAAGAACGAAGTTGAAGGACTTACACTTCAAGACTTACTATAAAGTTCAGTAATCCCCAAACTATGGTCCAGGCCTAAAGACAAAAAGATCACACCAGGAATAAATGCACACTCACAAGGCCAACTGATTTCAAAAGAGGTAGGGAATCAATTCAATGGGGAATGGAAAGTCTTTTCAACAAATGGCCCTAGAGAAACTGGATATCCACATAGGAAAAAAGATAAACTTCCATCTCTGTCTCACACCATGAGCAAAAAATAATCTGAGACAGATCATAAATCATAAACTAAAAGCTAAAACTATTAGATTCCTAAAAATAAACATAGTGGAGTATCTTTTCACCATTAGTGTAAGCAAGATGCAACAGCATTTGACAAAATTCAATATATGCAGGGACACTGGAATGTATCTCCCTGGTGTTGGATAACACTGGTAGTATCTCGATGAAATCAGGTGTTTTGTTTTGTTTTGTTTTGAGAGAGAGAGTGCTTTCAAGCAGGGAAAGGAGCAGAAGGAGATTCTCAAGCAGACCGCACCCTCAGTGTGAAGCTGGACACGGGGCTCAGTCTCACCACCCTGAGATCATGACCTGAGCTGAAATCAAGAGTCAGATGTTGAACCCTGGCGCCCCTGAAATCATTTTTAATATCTATACATGAGTATCCACACATGTATAAGTAAAAAATACAGATATTATGTGAGTATGCATCTGCGCACACACACACACACACACACACACACACACACACACACACACACATATGCTAGCTCTGTCCCCTAAGAGGCCTAGATAGTAACAACACACTAGTTGCAGTAAGTATATCATGCACCCAGATCTTGTTCCCCACTTTTCAGAGGAGAAAAGTTTACTTGAGGGCTGAGGCACATAAAACGAGCCCAGACTGTCTTGTTGTACCAGAAAGCAAATAAATTCTCAAAGAACTGCAGACATACAAAAAGGACAGAGGAGTCAACTTGAGAAGGTTCACATGGACCAAATCTGGAACAATTAGAGTACCCAAATAATTATAGGTCACAAAGTTATAATAAATTATAAGTCACTAAATAAGAATACATCTATGAATCATTCAAGAAGAAGGAAAGCTCTTCTTTACAACAGAATGTCAATTAATAAATACAGAAGGAAAATGGAGTTGAAAGATCAGAGGATGCTAAAACTAGTGGATGAAAGCTTAACGAAGAATACAATATTTATATAGTGTGAATAATAACCTCAAAGGGAAAAACCATATCTTGACAGTGGAGAAATCTAACAGACAGCAACTTAATCAAGTGTTAAATTATTGGTGATTTTGTCACCAATATTGGAACTTCCTATCATCAGGAGGCTCCTAATATGCTGCACTGAAAAAATTAAAAACCACCTTTATATTCTCCCCATCTAAAATGTATAATCTGAATCTAACCATGAGGAAACTTCAGATAAGCACAAATTGAGGGATATTCTAGAAAATAACTGGTCTGTACTTTTCAAAAAGGTCAGTATCAAGAATGACAAAGACAGGTTGAGGAAATAATCCAGATTAAAGTAGACTACAGAAACCTGAGCTCCCCATGCCTGTTATTCACCAACCCACTTTCCAGCAATGTCAGTAACTCAGCTGTCTCACAGTGTTTCATTCAAGCAGCTTGACTTATTAATTATCATTTACATCACAGCTCACTTTATGGACTATACCAACTTGGTATTTTTATATCATCTATGTGGGGACAGCATGTGTCCATTCTGTAAGGACAAAAATTTGCAACCTCTACCCATTTCCAAATGGCTATGTTAGTTTTGGCACATGGTCAAATAATTTTTGGCAAAGGCAATAAAGTGATGCATGCAAATTAAAAAAAAATCAGTGTGATTCTGGATTGCATACTGGACAGGGAAAACAAAAGAACAATAAAGAACATTATAGGGACAATTGTTAAAAATGCACTATGAATTGTGAATTAGGTAATAGTACTATACCTAATTATTTAATTTCCTGACAAATATTTTACTGTGGTTCTATAAGAGAATGCCCTGGTTCTTGGGAAACACACAAATTAGACTCAAATTAATCAGAGAAACGTGGATTTAAATATATGCATAGAGAGAGCATGATAAAGCTAATGGGTAAAATATAAATAACTGGTGAATCTTGGTAAAAGATACGTGAAAATTCTTTGTATTCTTCTTATACTTCTCTAAGTTTGAAAGAGTATCAAAATAAAAAGTGACACATAACACAAAAGACATAATTGAAAAACTGGAAAACTTTTTGACAAATACGACAGGCGAAAAGTTACTTCCTTTAATAAAGAAACTACAAAATATTCAGGAAAAAAGTAACACCTCAAAAGATTAATGGGAAAAGGGTATGTACAGCTTATTTCTAAAAGAAATTAATAAACTTGTAAAGGAAAAACAACAAAAAAAATCAACTTCACTAATAATTTAAATAGGCAAAAAAGGACAAGATGTTTTCCATCTCTTAAATCAGTTGGCAAACATGCCCTAAAATGGCCGCTCAAAACCCTGTAGGTGAGAGTGTTAATTATAACCTCAAAAAAAAAAAAAAAAAAGAAAAAAGAAAAGAAAAAGAACCTTTCAGTAAAGCAGTTCAAAAATATAAATCAAAAGCCTTAAAAATATCCACACCATCTTACTCAATGATTCTAGTTCATAATACTATGCTAAAGAAATCATCTGAACTATGATTTAAAATGTATGCCCCAGGGCACCAGGGTGACTCAGTCAGTTAAGCATCTGACTTTGGTTCAGGTCATGATCCTGGAGTCCCAGGATCAAGCCCCGCACCAGGCTCCCTGCTCAGCAGACAGTTTCCTTCTCCCTCTATCCTTGATCCCACTCATGTTCTATCTCTCTCTCTCTCTCTCTCTCTCTCAAATAAATAAAATCTTAAAAAAAAAAGAAAGAAAGGAAAGACTTTACAAAATGAATGCCCAAAGATACTCATCAAAGGATATTAACAGTAGCAAAATTCTTTAAAGCAAGCTATATGTTCAACAATAGGGAAATGGGTAAGTAGATCAGAATATAATCACAAATACAACAGGCAGTCATTAAAAGTTATTAAAAATGGGGACTATTAAGCAATAAATGTTAAGAAAATAAAGTTTATAAAAACAGGTATTCAAGGATGACCCTGACTAGGTAAAAAAAAAAAAAAAATCCATGAAACACAGAAGAAAAGTACTAATAACAAACACTGATTGTTTGACTATAAACAAGGACTGTGAACACCTGTTCCAATTCTCAAGTTATCTGTAAGAGCTCTCCTTGTCCACCCCTTAGCGTCTGCCCCCACCTAAGAGAGAGCTATGGCCCCTTACATGGTGGCATCATTCCAAGTTACCTGCCTTGCTCTTCAGGACTCAGCCTTTCTTGAAGGTATGGCACTATGCCCAGTTGCACTCATCAAATATTTGCTGCTTCATATTTACAAATTCTCTTACCTCGTTTCATATATGTTTAAAAAAAAAAAAAGCCTGTTAACAGTATCTAGCTATTTAAGTCACCTCAACAACAAAATCGAAATTGAACATGGAAGTTCATCAAGAAGCGGTCTATCTCCTCTTTGTTTCTTTCAAATAAAAACATTAAAGAGAGAACATCCCTGGAGCTTTCTTTCAAAACCGCAGACTCCCAAGGCAGACTTCAGACAGCACGAAGACATCACTTACCTGATGAGCATGAAACCACTGTCACTGTCAGCTCACTTTCACGTCAAGAAACATTTA
The DNA here is from genome assembly GCF_010015895.1 of Lontra canadensis. Lineage (NCBI taxonomy): Eukaryota > Metazoa > Chordata > Mammalia > Carnivora > Mustelidae > Lontra > Lontra canadensis. Next base: position 28,891,412 of record NW_022630997.1, read on the forward strand.
AGTCTAACCATTAGTTGCAACCAAAAAACACCCATCTGTGTGTTGCAGGGATCAGCCCCTACCCAGGGCCACACCTTACACCAGCTCTGCCCTATTCCCCATTGATTTCACTATCTCTGCCCTATTCCCCACCTTCCCCTTGGGAACTTTCCACCTAATTAGCTGAGCACAGCACAGCCTCAGGGAGGAAGCCATGAGCAAGACCAGTAACATGGAGAAACCAGATGGGAGCAGGATGACAGAGGGCTGGCAGAGAAGCATCCGTTAGTCAGTGGTTCTCAACTGAAGCGATTTTGCCACCCACAGGACTTTTGGAGATATTTTTGATTGCCCTAACTGTGGAGTGCTACTGGCATCCAATGAGAAAACACCAGGGATACCACTAAATATCCTATAATGTGCAGGACAGCCGCCCACAACGAAGAATTATCTGGCCCCAAATCCCAATAGTGCAAACACTGAAAACCTGCTATAAAATGATTTATCCACTAGCACAGTGCAATCTAGTCCCAACTCAGAAGGAAGAGGACACCCAGTGGGTAAAGGAGATCTGAGGTAGTTTAGGAAATGTACATAAACACACACACGCTCCTCAACCAGACGCTAAGTCTGGGTGAGACAACTGTTCCTCTGATGACCAAATTCTACCGCAGTAAGTAGGAAAAGGAGCATTATAATTCAATAAAAGGATTAAGAATAACTTTTTCCCCAAGGGTGTGCTCCCCCACATATATTCCTTCAAAGACTGCTTCAGAGCAGAAACTGTAAGATTGTACTATAAAAATTTTCCGCCTGGACCCATAAACATCTCCAAAGAAGCTGGCAACATACTCACAAAGTCAATGACAAATTTAGCTGGTATGTCAACAAAACCCAAGAACCCAAATTCACAGTTCCCAACTTAGCTTAAAAGAAAAGTGCCAAACATTCACACATCAGTCAAAACAAAGAAAATAACAGTGCTGCTCTTCCCAGATGAATCACCAAAAACGACACAAGACTCAGGAGGAGCAACATTTCCAAAACCGAAAACAAATAACACTCTAACACTACCATGGAAAGAAAAGCAGAAAGAAACAAAGAAACAAACAAAAAACATAAATGAATTTAGAATACAAATGTCATTGTTACAATTCAGTTAAAGTCCGACTACTTTGCCACACTACAATATGGCTTTCTTTTCTTGATTATTTTAACAACTTTATCATGTCATGATTTCCACCCATGGGAGGGCAGAAGGTTTCTAGAAGTCATCCAGCGCCATCCCTGCCTGAGGCAGAAATAACTGGTCTGACTCTGAAGCATCACTTGCCAGTCTGGCCTTGGCCTTTATCCTTCCAGTGGCCCATTTCAATGCTGGGACAGGAGTATCTGTTAGAAATGCATCCATCATGCCAAATCAAGAGCTCTTCCCTTCCAACTACAAGTGTTAGTTTTTCCCTAGGTTAGAATCAGTGAAATAAACCTAACTATCAATGTATCAGCCCTTACTATTTCTCCCCACTCCAAGCTTTTTTTTTTTTTTTCCTCTTTCTTCTCCAGGCTGTAAAATATGCTCTCCTCATGAACTGTGTTATAGCTAGATCAATTATGAATCAGTGGGAGACAAAAAACCAGAATGGAAGAACTGGAAGGACTCTTGGAGATCAACCAGTTCAAACCCAAGCCCAATTTTTTTTTAAGATTTTATTTATTTGACAGAGAGAGATCACAAGTAGGCAGAGGCTGGCAGAGAAAGAGAGAGGGGGAAGCAGGCTCTGTGCTGAGCAGAGAGCCCGATGCAGGACCCAATCCCAGGGCCCCGAGATCATGACCCGAGCTGAAGGCAGAGGCCCAACCCACTGAACCACCCAGCCGCCCCCCAAGCCCACTTTTATAAATGAGTAAAGTAAGGCTGAGAGAGAAAAAGCAAGGTTGCTCGCTTGCCAGAGTCAAGCGGCTGCTCATCAAAGTAGGAAGTGGAACTTGGGTTTCCTAACTCACAAGCCTAATGCTCTCAGAACTATACCAAACTGTAGGATATCCTGTGTATGTAACAGAATTGACATATTTTCTTTAAAGTTCTATAATTTAAAAAAAAAAATTTTCAGTCTTAACAAGTTTAAAAAAAAAAAAGATTTCATGTTGTCACAACCACCCTATGAAGTAATAAAACTGTTATCATCTCCACTATATGGATGGTAAACCCCCGCTCAAGTCCATACAATAAGCCCTGAAGATGGCTCCGGGGCCCATATCCTTAACTGCTATGTTACCTGGGTAAGTACTAGAACATTCCTAACAGTATCTCAACTGAATTAACAAACTTAAGACTTCCAATAATTCTTGAAAATGTTAATGCTTTGACAGAATCTAATATAAAAGTTATCCTTCCTGAGAATATAGTTAAATTATTTTTTAATAAATCAAAATAGATGCAAAAGATTATAGCATAAGAATTATAATTTATAAACTATAAATTTAAAGGATATATTATACCAGTATTCCTGGCAAAAAATGTCATTTTAACCTAAAAATCAGGTTTATGGTATTAAAGTATCATCTTCTACAACAGCTACCCTCAAGAAATTCACCTAAAAGCAATCTAATCTTTCTGAGAGTAACACAGAAGGGATTCATTTATAGAATGGAGATTTTTGAAAAATCTTAGTCAGGCAGAGTTTCATGCTCTCAATCATTTCTCAACATCCTTCCCACATACTGTGTGCCATGTACAAAACAAGCATTGAGCAAATAAAATATGTAATCTCCCTAATTCATACAAATGTACTAAAACATTAATAAATAACAAAAGTATGGATTAAACACTTAAGTTTAGTTCCTTTTCCACCAAAACTATTAAAATGATGGTAAAATTACTTTTAAAAATGAAAAGCTTATGTTTCTGGGAAGATGGAGTAAACATATTTTTCCTTCTTTGTCTCACTAAGTACAACTAAAAACTGCAGACATTATATATAAAATAAATAAAGACTCTGAAAGGCAGATAAGAAGGCAGACCAGCTAGAGACCTCAGGCTTTAAAGAACAAAATGGTATCGAGGTTCCTTGGGTTTTGTTTATATAATCCAAACTTAGAGATGAAGAACTGGCAATTCAGAAACATCCAGAAGTACAGACTGAAAAAAAAAAAAAACAACAACTTCAAGGAAAGCCAACTCTTTCTACTCAACAAGCAGAAAAGTGTCAGCCCAGAAAGACAATATAGTTTAAGACAGTAAAACTTTTAGACACCTTACTCCAGCCAGACACCATAGAAAAAAACTGCAGCTACAACCCCACCCAGTCCAGCAACTACAGAAGATAAACTAGACTTTTACTCCCACCAAGGTGTAACAAAGCATCCCAATATTCTCATGAGGATGGTATTAGAGAAAGCTGAATAACAGCAGGGATTTTCATCCCCATTACTACTGTGTCTTGGTAAAAAAAAAAAAAAAAAAGTCTCAGCAAGGAAATACAGGATACAAAGAAGAACCAAAAGGCGATTTCAGAACTGAAAAACATAATTATCAAAATATAAAAATCAAGAAATGGGTTCAATATCAGAATGGTGGGACCAGAGAAAAGAGTCAGTGAACCAGAAGACAGAAGAGAAACTACCCAATCTGAATGACAGAGAGAAAGAAAACTAAATAAAAAGAAGAAGAAAGAAAAATATAGAGAGAGAGAGAGAGTCTGTCTCAGGGACCTGTGGGACTGTAACTAAAGAGCCAATATTCATGTCATCACAGAGGACTGAGTTGAAAAAGCATTTGAAATAATGGCTGAAAATTCCCAAATTTCACAGAAGGTAATACATATACTTACAGACTTAAGATTCTGAGCAAACTCCAAACAGGATAAACTTAAATAACTCCTTACCAAGACATGTCATAGTCATACTTCTGAACATCTCAAAGAAAACATCATGAAAGCAGTGAGAGAGCAACACCTTACCTACAAGGGAAAAATCATTTAAATGACAGCAAGTATTTAATCAGAAACCAGAGAGACCATTAAGAAGAGACACAATACTTTTCAAGGACTGAAAGAAAATAACTATCACCTCAGAAATGTACATCCAACAAATATATCCTTTCAGAGAGGAAAGGGAAATCAAGACATTCTGAGATAAAAGTAAATTAAGAGAAAGTGTCACTAGAGCATGTACTCTAAAAGAATGAAATGGCTACATAATGTTCTCTCAACAGAAAAGAAAAAGAGAACTTTAACAAAGTATTCACAAACAGAATTTAGCAAATATAAAAAGAAACCACGACCAAATGAACCTTATTCTAAGGATGTAAGATCTGTCCATTTTTTAAATCTATAATGTTAATCTACAATGTTAAAAAGCTAATAAATAAAATCACATGCTCATATCAATGAATGCAGATAAAACATTTGACGAAATTCAATAACCATTTATGATAAACTCAGAAAAATAAGAAAAAGGAATTTCCTTAATTTGATAAAAAGCATCTACCAAAAAACAAACTCCTACACCTTTTTGCTTTCCCCACTAAGACTGGGGAAAAGGCAACTCTTATTTAATATGATGCTGGGGGTGCTAACCAGTGCAATAAGGCAAGAAAAGGAAATAAGAGGCATGCAGATTGGAAAGTAAGAAATAAAACTGCACCTACTTGCAGCTGGCATGACTGTCTATATAAAAATTCCCAAGGAGTCTACCAAAACACTCCCAGAATAAGTGAGTTCAGCAATGTGCAGGATATAACAGAAGCTTATTAATTAGTTGTACTGGTATATACTATCAATTAAAACAAGGACACAAATTAAAAATACAACGCAATCATTAAAAAATTATATACTTAGGTACAAAACAAAGATCGTTTATGCTGAAAAGCACAGAATGCTGGTGAAAGAAATCAGAGAACTAATAACAAAAAGACACATACTGTATTCGTGGACTGGAGTTCAATAAAGTAAAGATGTCTATTCTTTCCTAACTGATATACAAGCTTAACATAATTCCTATCAAAACCTCATCAATATTTTTTCGAATACATAGACAAGATTATTTTGGGTCACCTAGGTGGCTCAGTCAGTCTGATCTCAGTGTTGTGCAAAAGAGAGAAGGAAAAGAAAAAAAAGACAAGATTATTTTTAAATGTATATGGAAAAACAAAGAAACCCACAATAGCCAAAATACCTTTGAAAGAAAAAAACAGAATGTGAGAAATCAGTCTACTGATTATAAGACTTTAATTACAGAGTTACCGTAATCAACACTGTGTGGTATTGCCAGAGGGACAGACATAGAGGTTAATGGAACAGAATTGAGAATCCATAGATACATCCACACAAATATGTCCAGGAAATTTTTGATAAAGCCATTCAATGGAAGAAAGATAGCTTCTCAATAAATGGTGCCAAAGCAACAGGAAAAAAAAATGAGCCTTGACCTAAGTTTCATACATAATACAAACATTAATTCAATATGTGTATAACATAAAGCTATAAAACTTTTAGGGAGAAAAAAATTATAGAAGAAAATCTCTAGGATTTAGGGCTAGAGAAAGAACTCTGAAACTTGACACCAAAGTCATGATCCCCAAGAGGACAATTTATAGATTTCATAAATATAAAAAATTTTGCTCTGTGAAGGGTGAAAAGAAATACTACAGACTGAGAGAAAATATTTACAAAGCACATATCTGACAAAAAAACTAGTAAAAAATAAAGAAAAAAGTTATAAATAAGAAGGCTACAAATGAGAGAGGGCACCCAAGCAGACAAAAAAAAAAAAACTCAACATGTTTTTTGAAGGAAGAAAATATGGAAATATTAATAATTAAATTAATATACAAATATTAATAATTAAATTAATGCTAAATTGATGATTTTGCAAGGTGAAGAAGGCCACAATGTAAAATACATGAAATGATGGATAAAGATACAAAATGAACTAATTCAGGGCACCTGGGTGGCTCAGTCAGTTAACCATCTGCCTTCAGCTGAGGTCATGAACCCAGGGTCCTGGGATGAAGCCCCACATCAGGCTCCCTGCCCAACCCACTCGTGATCTCTTGTGTATGCATTCTCTCTCAAAACAAATTTTTTTTAAAAATGAACTAACTTACCTACTTAAAAAAAAAACCACCACAGGGCTCAGGCTTCAGGTTATGAATGGAAACAATCTAAAGGCTAAGAAAGAGAGATACAATAAAAAGTCTATAAATAAAACAATTTGTCCCTGACCACCTCCCCACCCAGAAACTTCTACCAGAAGTAGGGTGCTATCGTAACAAAAACCTAAATAAGTTGTATTTATTTAGTCATCACTTTGTAGGCAATGAGGAACTTCATATAGAGAATGGGATGATGATGATCCATGTCATGAAAGGGAAAATATTTAGAAATTCTGCTGATGGCTCTAATTCAGAAAACAAACCACACACCTGATGAACTTTAACCTCTATGGGTCTTGAAAAAGCTAGAAGTTGAAAATGATGGTGTGTTGGTTACTACCAGCTATTTCTATCAGGGTATTACAAGAAAAAAATTGCCCCAGAGAAAATCAGATTATAGTGTGACATTACAGATGGCTTCCACTGAAACAAGACAGAGGAGTCGAAGCAAGAAAGCAGAAAAATAGATTTCAGAACTATATCTCAAGAACAAATTTGGTTATTGGCACTGTGATTGACTAGAAGAAAAATGGATAATGAGTCTGCTAAATTTCTAAGGGAAACACACTGGCAGAAAACTGTAAACCAGATTTGGAAAGTGTGACTGTTCAAGACCTAACAGCAATCTCTGGGAGTCCAACCTTCTACAAAAAGACTAACCTCACAATACCCAAGAAGTGCAAGCTCCAAATATCAAACTTGGATGTGCGATGTGGCCAAATAAGACAAGCGGGTGGGGTGAGAACCTTCTAGAGGATGGTGCCTGGGGCCATAAAGAAAAAAGAATGTGAGAGTTTGTCCCTGGGAACAAAATCAGAATCTACTTAAATATCCTTTCCTTCCATAATGGGAATCTTCCTTTATAATGTCCATCCGTAAGGATTAAGGAACTGTTACAGAAAAGTGACTTCTGTCTCTCCATGCTTCACCTTCCAAATGGGATTGATTACTAATCATGTTGTATTCTTACTATAATACTTTGGGGGGGGGGCAGGGGATAAATAGGTCATTTTGGTTCACTGTAACAAGAAAGGCTGATGTGGACTTGACAGCCAGTCATAGAGATCCTGTACTTTGAACCGAAGGCAATGACTGGTTGGATAGGGGATTAGTGCGCTCTATATGTGGGAAAAAGAATGAAACAGTTTGGGAACCAGAATGACCTACTGAAACAGTGTCAATGCTATTTACCTACTACAAACTTTATGTTCCCAGGCAAACCAGAGACTACATTTTCCACTCTCTCTTGCAATTATGTGAGAGGCCATGTGACAGATTCCCAGCCAATATAATACAGGGAGAATAATATTTGTCACTTCTAGTCCCTTAAAAATATTCACTGAGATCCTCCAGCCAGGTCTCTCTTTAACTGCCATCCTGGAGGCAGATGGCATAGTTACAGATGGAAGAGTTACAGCCACCTTGTATTAACTTTTGCATAACAATAATATTTTGTTGTTCCTATTGTTACTGTTACCACACTATAGCACAGCCCCAGGCTTTCAAATTTTTCAACGCATACAGATCATCTTGTTGCAGATCTGGGATGCAGCCTGAGATTCTATAATTTCCTAACAAGCTCTAAGATGATATTTCATGTGGCTGGTTTATGGAATACATTTTGAGGAGCAAGGGTTTAAATTATCAAGACTAATACACAATGAGAGAACAGATGATTCTCTGGAGAAACTGGCCAGGATAGAGGTCTCCCACATAGTGACTGAGCAGGAAGCCCAGAGAATTCCGGTTCATATTAAAGCAGGATTATGGAAGGCTCTAGGAGCAAAGACCTCCAGAATATTAGAGATTGACAGAAGAGATATAATAGATGATATAGAAGAGCATCTGGTAAAAATTAAGAATGTGTATATGAAAAGTTGTGTCACTGAAAAAATGAGGTAACTTTAAAAAGATACGTAAGAAAGAAAAAGTAGTCACAGACTACTACTTGGCTCTATAGAACAATAGTTCAATAGTTAAGTGGTCACTTAACTAAGTGGTTTTTCAACAAAAATAAGGTTATAACCATAGCTGGAATGCAGAAGAGGAAAGTAAGGAATTTAAGATTCCCAAATCCACGTAACAGGAGGCAATGTATAATCTAAAGTTGTTAAGTATGTATATGCATTATAATGTGTTTGTATAATATGCATAAGCATTAAGTTTACGAACCATGGAGGTAACTACCTAGAAATGAGAAAAGAGAAATTGCCTCTGTGTTCATTATGAGCCCTTTGTGTTCATTATTTTTAAACAATATCCAAGTATTTTGATGAAAACTTAAACATTAATTTTAAAGTACAGAAAAATATAGAGATGGGTAAGAGATAATATGGGCAAGGGAGTGGAAAAAATGTACCTACACATTATTATTAGGGGGAAATACAGAGTGAAAAAAAAATTGGGGCAACAATTGCCACTACACAATTTAAATCTCATTTGGCCAGACAATACCACTTTTAGGACTCTAAACTGTACCAATACTTCCATGAATGTTCAAAGACATACATATGATAACAGGCACTTCAACACCGACAAATGAGAAAAATCAGGGATGTCTGGGTAGCTCAGTCAATTATGTGTCCAACTCTTGATCTCAGCTCAGATCTTGATCTCAGGGTCATGATTTCAAGCCCCACCATAGAGTGGGGTGTAAGATTACTAAAATCTAATAAATAAACTTTAAAAAATTTCACATAACCACTGCTCATAACAGGAAAAAAATTAACAACCCAATTATTCATCAAGAGTACAAAGATCAAATTAGGGAATACTCATATAACATAATGCAATACAACAATTACATATCAGTGGACTACAACCACATACAGAAATAGGGGTGAGTCTCTCAAGTCTCGTATTATGTGGGATAAAAAAGCAAGTGATGGGGGCGCCTGGGTGGCTCAGTGGGTTAAAGGCTCTGCCTTCGGCTCGGGTCGTGATCCCAGGGTCCTGGGATCGAGCCCCACATCGGGCGCTCTGCTCAGCAGGGAGCCTGTCTGTCAAATAAATAACTAAATAAAATCTTTAAAAAAAAAAAAGCAAGTGATGAAAGTATACATGCAATATGATTCTAGTTATTAAGTTCAACAGTGTGAAGACTGAAAGAACACAGCTTAGGGAGGCAAGTGTGATACAATCATTAAAAATAACAAGGAAAGGGGCGCCTGGGTGGCTCAGTGGGTTAAAGCCTCTGCCTTTGGCTCAGGTCATGATCCCAGGGTCCTGGGATCGAGCCCCGCATCGGGCTCTCTCCTCGGCAGGGAGCCTGCTTTCCCCTCTCTCTCTGCCTGCCTCTCTGCCTACTTGTAATCTCTGTCTGTCAAATAAATAAATAAAATCTTAAAAAAAAAAATAACAAGGAAATAATAAACACAAATTTAGGGCATCAGTTATGTCTGTGGAGAGGTAAAAAAAAAAAAATGGGGTGAGAGGAGGACCAAGGGGCATCAAAGGTAATGTAAGGCTTTGTTCCTAATCGGTGGTGATTAAAGAATAAAAGTATTTAAGATCTAAACATATTTCATAACTATTATAGTGCTTATTCAATATTTAAAAGATGAAAACATCAAGGAATAAAACTTCCAGATAACAAAAAAAAAGAAATATTTTGCTTTTGTCAAGATATATTCATTGAAAAAATATAGGAAATATTATAAATAATATAGGAAATCATATAGGAAATGTCCAAATAATATAGGAAATATTATGGGAAATAATATAGGAAATAATATAGCAAAGTCCAATCATTCTTTTAAATCACCTAAAATTTCACCATCTAGACGTAATCAGCAACAATTTGCTGAACATCCTTTCAAACATTTCCTATGCATGTGTGTATACATACATTTAAAAATTTTACATAGAATTACTCTATATAAAACATCTATGCTTATTCTATAAATGCTATTTACACCCTTGCGCTTTTTTTAAGATTTTATTTATTTATTTGACAGACAGAGATCACAAGTAAGCAGAGGCAGGCAGAGAGAGAGAAGAAAGCAGGCTCCCTCCTGAGCAGAGAGCCCGATGCGGAGCTCAATCCCAGGACCCTGGGATGGTGATCTGAGCCGAAGGCAGAGGTTAACCCACTGAGCCACCCTGGCACCCCACACCCTTGATTTTTTAAATCAACTGTATTGAGTCATAATTTACATAAAATAACCATGTAATGTTGGAAGTTTTGACAAAAACACACACAGTGTAACGACTAACCAATTAACATTCAAACAGAACATTTCTATTACTGCAAAAAATTCTCTCTTGTTCCTCTGTAGTCAATTCCTCCCACTCTGGCCCTAGGCAATCACTAATCTGCTTTATTATAGATTAGTTTTGTTGGCTCTAAGATGAATTGAATGGAATTATATGGTATGTACTCTTTTGTGTCTGGCTTCTTTTGCTCAGCAAAATGTTTTTCTATTACATGCCATGATAGTATCAGCAGTTCCTTTTTTACTGTGGAATAGTGTTCCACTGTGCAATTATTGATGGACATTTGGGCTATTTCCAGTTTTGATCTCTGAACATTTGGGTGTACATCATTTGTGATGTAATCTTTTATTTTATAACTAGGAGTGGAATCACTGGATCATCCCATAAATGCATGTTCAAGCTAACAGGAACTGCCACGCTGTTTTCCACATTGCCTGTATCATAATACACTCCTACTAGCAATTCATGTAAGTTCTGGTTGTTCTAATTTTCACCAGCCCTTGATAAAGTCAATCTCTTCAATTGTAATCATTCTTATAGGCAAAGAGTTGTTTATAATTTTGATTTGCTTTGCATTTCCCTAAATTACTGAATATATTGAGAATTTTAAATGTGGCTTCTGTGAAATCAAATATCTTCTTTTGTGAAGTGTCTATCGAAATCTTTTACCAATTTTATAATTTGGGTTGTCTGCCTTATTAATGATTTATAGAGGTTCTTTATAAACACTGAATAAAAGTCCTTTGTCATATATATGTCATATATGAATTGCAAATATTTGTTCTCATTCAAAGCAGTCTTTTGGGCGTCTGGGTGGCTTAGTGGGTTAAAGCCTCTACCTTCGGCTCAGGTCATGATCCCAGAGTCCTGGGATCAAGTCCTGCATAGGGCTCTCTGCTCAGCAGGGAGCCTGCTTCCCTTCCTCTCCTTTTGCCTGCCTCTCTGCTTACTTGTGATCTCTGTCAAATAAATAAATAAAATCTTTTTTTAAAAAGGCAGTCTTTTAAAGTGCAGAAGTTTTTAATTTTTATTAAGTCTAATTTAACATTTGAAGATGTTTATACTTAGTAGTTTTTGTATCATTCATAAGACTCAATCCTTTCCCCCTCAGACTGAGAATAACACATGATTGTCTGCTTTCCACTTATATCATAATGTTGGATTTGAGGTGTTTAGCCAATGCAATAGGTCAAAGAAAGAAATTAAGAAGGAAAGAAAGAAGGCAGGCAGGAAGGAAGAAAGAAATGGCATACTGACTGGAAAGGAAGAAATAAAACTGTCTTTATTCAATGATCACATTATGTAGAAAATTCTTAAAACGTAACCAAAAGACTACTAGCAGTAGTACGGGAATTTAGAAAGGCTACCAGATACTAAGAGAATACAAAAAATTGTATTTCTACATATGAGCAATGAATAAGTAGGAAATGATTTTTAATCCCATTTGTAACATCAAAAACCACAAAATATTAAGATATAAACTTGACAAAATATGTACATGACATGTACACTACAAAATTAAAAACAGTTCTTTGAAACAGATCTTTGAAAATAAAGAACAAAGGTAAAGAATTTATACTAACCAATTTCAAACCACACATAAAGCTACAGTAAGAAAGGCAGTATGGTACTGACATAGGGACAGACTTATAAACCAACAGAAGAATGAGTCCAGAAATAGATCCACATATATCTCACCAGTTGACTCCCAACATAAAATGGCAAGGTAATGCAATGGGCAAGGAATAAAGGACAACAAATGTAATATGGAAAGGATAATCTTTTCAACTAATGATACCAAATCAACTGTGTATTCATCAAGGAACCTAGATCCCTATCTCATACATATGCTATTAACCCCTAAAAATAGATCACACACCTAAATATATAAACTATAAAACTTCTAGGAGAAAACTTCTATGGCCTGCTTTTCTTCATATAACAACATTTTACTGATATCTTTATATACTAATAAATATACATCTTTTATACTTTTTAAAAGGTAGGAAAAATAAATGACAAAGAGAATCCTTAAAACCTTTTTAAACATGTCTTCATTTCTTAAATCAAATTTCAAAACCCACGAGTTCCTTATCCACAGAGTCAATCTTTCTTCAAGTGAAATTCAGAAATATTCAAAGGAAAAGAAAAAAAAATTTTACCCTCCTTTCATATGGTTTCAATAGAATGAGGCTGTAGGGAACTGCGGTTTTTCCCTCAGTAACTATTTTCTAAGTGCTATGCTAAAGCCATAAATAATAAAATAAATCTGCCTAAAATATATTAATACCATCCACAACTTCTAAAGATAAAAGAGTTACCAGAAGATCATGAAAATATGAGAAATAGTCTGTACTGCTATATGGTCTGGAAGTGGCCTGCCGTGGCTGATAAAGATTCATGATGCAGCACATAGGATTATAAAATTTTTTAATTATAATAAAACAAATTGAAAATATTCTAAGCATAAATTCTCCCCCCCCCAATAATTTAGAGAATATCTCAAGAAATATATTACTAACTCTTGGTTATGAGTTGTGGTTAACAAAATGATAAATAAAAAGAAGAGTCAATTATAGTGCATTAATTTAACCATCATGGCTTCCCATAACACCAAATGAAAGGCAACCCATAATGCAATGCTACTGCCCATGTATTATTTGTTGTGCATAACAAATTACCTCAAGACTCATTTAAAACAATGAACATTTACTATCTAACAATTATTATGGGTCAGCAATCTAGGCAGCTAAACTGGGTACATCTGGCTCATGGTCTGTCACAAGGCTGCAGTCAAAACTACTGGCCGGGTTATAGGATCATCTAAAGGCTTGGCTCTGTGTAAAAGGGAGGAAGGAGGAATTTGCTTCTAAGCTCACTTAGATGGCTATGGGCAAGTCTTGCTCCCTCACCACATGGGTCTCTGCATAGGACTGCTCACAACATAGCAACCTTTTCTGTGTTTTGTTTTGTTTTAATATCCTCCCTTCTCTTAGGTGTACAATTCAATGGTTTTTCACATATTCACAGAATTGTGCAACCACCAGCACAATCAATTTTAGGACATTTCATCATCCTAAAAAGAAACAATACTGATTATCAAATCTCCCATCTACCCCCAACCCAGCTGCCAGCTCTAGGCAATCAATGACATATTTTCTCACTGTATACATTTGTGTATTCTGGAAATTTTGTATAAATTTTACCATACAATATGTGGCCTTTTGAGACTTTTATCATTTAGCATCATGTTTTCAAGGTTCATCTATTTATGTTGTAGCATGAATCTGTACTTCATTCCTTCTATGGCTGAGTAATATTTTCCTGTATATACAAACCACATTTTATTTATCCATTTATCAACTGGCATACATTGGTTTCTATTTTTTGGCTATTATGAATATTGACACTGAACATCTGCGTACAAGTTTTGGTGTGAATATATATTTTAATTTTTCTTTGGGTATAGACCTAGGAGTGTAGTTGCTGTGCCATTTGCAATCCCTATGTTCAGCTGTTTGAGGAAGTACCAGACTGTTTTCCCAAAGTAGTTCCATCACCTTGCATTCCTCATAACAGTGTATGAAGATTCTAATTTCTCCACTATCTCCTCAACACTTGCTATTATGTTTTTGACTACATCCATCCCTGTGGGTATGACATGGTATTTCACTGTGGTATTCATTTGCATTTCCCTGGTGGCTAATGAAATCAAGCTTCTTTTCAGGTGCTTATGGGCCATTTGTACATCTTGTCTGAAGAAATGTCCATTCAAATCCTTTGTTTTTAAAATGAGTTTCTGTTCCTTTTATTGTTGAGCTCTAAGTCTTCTTTACATGCTCTAGATACTAGACTTTTCTTATTAGGTATATGATTTGCTCATACCAAATAAAAGACAGCATATAGACAGGAGAGCAGCAGGAACTCTCATACACTGCAGGGAGGAAACTAAAACAGCACAACCACAACAGAAAGTAACTTGGCAATATTTAGGAAATTACAGATACCCATATCCTACAAGCAGCAACCCCAATCCTAGCTGTTTACCTCAGTGAAATCCTTACACTTCATAAAAATATGGGTGGAACCTTAGTGGGGGGAAAAACATGAATGAAACATAGTAACCTAAGTGGAAAAGTCTCAGAAAAAAATCCACATAGTATGATCCTACTTATATAAAGTTCAAAAACATGTAAAAGTAAACAATGTGTGGGGGAGTAGTATACACATAAAATAAGTTTATGAAGAAAAGCAAAGAAATGATAGAATTCAGTACATGCTTACTCCCAAAGGAAAGAAAAAGGGGTGTCTAATCAGGAAGGGGCACACAAGTTTCAATGGTGTGATAATATTCCATTTTTTAAGCTTTATATATGCAAATTACACATTTTTGTACGTGTAACATATTTCATAAATATTTTTTCAGAGAGCTACACTGACATCTGAAGATCTCTCTAATATACACACTGAAAAAATTTCATTCCAATATACTTAATGCAGATGAAGAGTATTAGTGAACCAAAAACTACATATAAACGATATTATCAATTACTTTTAACCCAAAAAAGTGTATGCTTTGTGGAACTGAGAATATGGATTCCCTGCCTTTTCCTGCTTCTTCATACCTTTCTGTAAGCCTGTCTTCCTGACCCAACATTTATCACAATGATCTAGATTACATACCACCTCCTCTAGGAGGTTCTGCCATTCAATCTATCAACTGATGGGTTCTCATTCTCCTCTCAATTTCCACGGTATTTGTATTACTTCAAGGCCCTCATCACATTATCCCTAGAATGCATGTGATTTAACTCCTCTGTCAAAGATAAGCACCTGAAGATCCTAGAACACTGATTACAAGAGACTGGCTCATAAAAGACACTCAATTTTTTGTTGACTATTGAATGAATGAATGAATTTGAAAATTCAGGAATTTCAGAGAGAGGTGAGTAAAAGATTTGGCCTAGTTTTCTTTAAAACTCTCAAAAATTATAAAAAATTAAAAACTATACTCCTTGGAAAAGAATTTCAACACTGAAATTCTTCAAGATATAGCAAATACAAGATTAACAGTGGTCGGTTAAAATATAAAATGTTTAGGGGCGCCTGGGTGGCTCAGTGGGTTAAAGCCTCTGCCTTCGGCTCAGGTCATGATCTCGGGGTCCTGGGATAGAGTCCCACATCGGGCTCTCTGCTCGGCATGCCTGCTTCCTCCTCTCTCTCTGCCTGCCTCTCTGCCTACTTGTGATCTCTGTCTGTCAAATAAATAAATAATCTTAAAAAAAAAATCAGCATGCACTAGGAGTTTAAAAAATAATAAAATAAAATAAAATATAAAATATTTATACTGCATACATTGATTATTTTCCATAATCACAGGGGACCAAATCATAGGTATAATAACTTCGTGAAAGATTATTTACCATCAGAACAGTCAACTGCCTTAGAACATATCTTAAAGTCAATCATATAACTGGAGAACAGGTAGAGTTTTATCTTCTATAGAAAAAAAAAAATAGTACATACCATTTCCTGACCCAAATTTGTTACTTTTAGAAATTTAAGCAACTTTTTTTTTCTTTCAGATATTTAAATTGTTTGCCAGGGAACCCTGATGGCACAGATGGTTGAGCATCTGACTCCCGGTTTCTGCTCAGGTCATGGTCTCAGGGTCATGAGATGGAGCCCCTAGTCAGACTCCAGGCTCAGCATGGACACTCAGCAGACACTCTCTCCCTCTACCTCTGCCCCATCCTCCTCCTGTGCTTGCTCAAGATCTCTCTAAAATAAATAAATAAATTTTTTTTAATTTAAAAATTAAAAAAAATAAATTACCACCAAAAGTACAAACCTAAACATTATGTGCCTATGGTAGAAAAGGAATTGCTTCATGGTGCAACCACAAATGAAACAGAGCTGTTCTTCAAGAACTAGACACTACTGCTGATAATAGGGAGTCTTGAGAGAATAAATTCATTCCTGTCTATGCATCTATAATTCCTTCCTAAAGCTAATTTAAAGACAAAAATGTTGAAGTAGGGTCGCCAGATTCAGCAAATAAAAATACAGTAAGCCCAGTTAAACCTGAATTTCAGATAAACAATGGATTTTTTTAGTAATGCATGCCTTATGCAACATTTATATTAAAAACTTTTTCACCATTCATCTAAAATTCAAATTTAAACTAGGTTATCTGTATTTTATCTAGTAACCCTAACTAAAGCCAAAAACTGAGTAGTAATCAATCCAATTTCCTCACTTTGTAGCAGAAACTGAGACGTAAAGAAAATATGTGACTTACCTAAACCTACACCAAAGATTAAGGAAGTGAGTCTACTTTGAACAGAGAAAACAGGGTACCTGGGTGGCTCAGTTGTTAAGCAGCTACCTCCGGCTGGGTTCATGATCCCAGGGTCCTGGGATCAAGGCCCGCATTGGGATCCCTGCTCAGAGAGAAGCCTGCTTCTCCCTCTCCTACTCCCCCCTCCCTGCTTGTGTTCCCTCTCTGGTCTCTCTGTCAAATAAATAAAATCTTAAAAAAAAAAAAAAAAAGGAAAAGAAAAGAGAAAACATATTCCATAGATCTCCTTGGGTTCCATTCATAGTACTTTCAACCTCCAATCCTGGCTCACCTCACAGAAGCACCAAGTGGACAAGCTGTAAAAAACTATGGTTTTCCTCTTTCAATATCAAACTTCAAGTTTCAGTAAATCTCTTATCAACCCTAATCTTCGAAAACAACCAGGAAACTAAGCAATTTCTCTTAGCTTAAAAAAAAATCATACTAATAACTTTTGGTCTACAGACCACAATATGAAACAGGACCACCTTTTCACCTAAACCCAGTTCTCTCAAAATCCAGGGTTTCAAAATTTGTAGTAGTTCATGTTATTACACGACTATATCGATGTAAGTCATGTATTCTCCCAACTTATATATTTTTCAGTGTTAATGTCCTAATCCATTCAGTTGAGCCTAAATAAAAGTCTTGCAAAAAGTCTTCCACTCCCATTCCATACCTGATCAAGTAGGTTAATAATGAGCACTAGGTCTATTTTAAGTATACACTTAACACCCCTTGGGCCCGGAACGCAAGAAAAGATGGAAACAGAAAGGTCCATCGGAAATTTGGGGGCCTTTCCCACGTCTATATGCGAAATATACCAATTGTCACTCTAACTATATGACACACAGTCGAACAAAACTGAAGGAAAAATAATAGAAAACTCCACAGCAAAAGATTCATCTTCCAGAGCCTATTAAATTAACAAACACAGAACACTTCCTCAACAGTGTAACAGTGCTTTTCAACCTGTGATCCCTGGGGGCCCTTTGGGGTATTGCAGTGGAACAGGAAGACAGAGAGGCAAAGGTTTCAAGTTTCTTTTCTTTTTCTTTCTTCTTTTTTTTTTTTTTTTTTCTAACTAACTGGGCTTCAGACGAGGTTCTAAGAAAGGTTTCGTTGCATCAGAAAAGCCTGGGGGGCGGGGAAGCAGCAGCATAAACCATTACGACTTTGTATAGTAAGTTTTCTATTAGAAACTTCACCCACATGAACAAGAAGCCAAATCGTGTCAGATGAAAATTTTAAAAACAGGAACTTAGCAATTAAAAGACAGGTATCTACCTAAACTTTCCCTCTGGCAGTTTCCAAAGTATGCAGGTCTTTCTCGAGATTGCACACGTCAGAAGTGGAAGGTCCTCACAGATCACCTAGCCCGACGTTCGTTACAGATGTGGAAACTCAGGCCAGGGCCAGGGCCACGGCTGAGGCTGACTTGCCCAAGGTCTCACAGCCCGCGTGGGCCGGCGACTTCAACAGGGACTCCACGCTGGCAGCCCCACACCCTAAGCGCCCGACGGAACCTGCAGCCCCCGGCTCGGCCCGATCCCAGGGGCAGCCTCGAGCAGCGGCCCACAACACGGGGTCGATGCCGCCTTTCCGCCGATTCCACGCCGGAGCCGCGCGACCCAAGGCGCTGCAGAGCCCTGGCCTCGGCGGCCGCCCCCGCCCACCCCACCTGTCGCAGACTGCACAGCCGGCAGCCACACCCCCTGCCGGGGCCGGGGGCTCTCTCGGCCCGGTCGGCGGCGGGCAGCAGCTCCTGCAAGCAGCGTGAGGTACGCCCGTTCCGAGGCCGCAGGGGTTACCTCAGGTGGGCGCTGAGCTCGCGGCTGGGCCGTCCGGGCCCGCCTGAAGCATGCCGGACACCAGGATGCAGCAGGCCCGCAGCTCGGCCGCCACCGGGCCTGTTTACACCCCTCCGCGGGAGGACGCCACGGCCCCGTCACGTGACTTGCGCGTCACGTGTTCGCCCGCGGGCGGAGGTTGTGGAGGTGTTGCCTGGCAACGACGGGCGCGCTAAGGGGTGGGCGAGGAGCCGCGGAGGCTGTGGCGGCTGCGGAGGCTTCTGCTTCCCTGGTCTCGGCGAGGCCCGCGGGTCGTACGCGGTCAGGACGCGGAAGGGGAGAGACCATTCCTGTTTCCCACCCTCCCTTTGTGAGCCCTGGGCTCGACCGCTTATATTATTAGTGCTTTGAAAGGAGAAGGGAATTCGGTCAGGTATTCTGATGTTGAACTTGGAGAAAAAAATGGAAATACTTCTTAACCTAAGACTAACAAACGAAGGCGGAGTGTTTGTTTACCTTAAGGAATATTTGTTTCCTTTCGCTCCCTAATCTGGAATGAATGGCTATTCCACAGCCTACCCCACCCTGACTCCCATCCTAGAATGGGTGTGAGGAAGGCTTATGGGACTTCCAAATTCTATTTTAAATTATATTTTATTATCATTTTCATGAGAATTAGTTTTTGCATCTGTAAATACAAACACACCTAAATAAATATTTGATTCAGGGGGCACCTGGGTGCCTCAGTGGGTTAAAGCGTCTGTCTTCAGCTCCGGTCATGGTCCCTGGGGTCCTGGGATCCAGGCCCGCGTCTGGCTCTCTGCTCAGCGGGGAGCCTGCTTTCTCCTCCTCTCTCTGCCTGCCTTTCTGCCTGCTTGTGATCTCTGTCAGTCAAATGAATAAAATAAAATCTTTTAAAAAAATTTGATTCAGCATTCAGGGTTTTTTTTAAATATTTTACTTATTTATTTGGCAGAGAGAGATCACAAGTAGGCAGAGAGGCAAGCAGAGAGAGAGAGAGGAGGAGGAAGCAGGCTCCTCGCCGAGCAGAGAGCCCGATGCGGGACTCTATCCCAGGACCCCGAGATCATGACCTGAGCAGAAGGCAGAGGCTTAACCCACTGAGCCACCCAGGCGCCCCAGCATTCAGGTTTTGTCACATCAAACTTTACTTATTATAGCTGATACTTGTTTTTAGTAACTATTTCTAGCAAGTCATTTTCCTCCATCAGACTTTACATAAGTAAAGTTTCAGCCACTGCCAATTTCTCCCATAATAGTCATTATAAATTGCATAAAAACCTGATAATCTGTACTATTTCTTGTAAATTAATGAGAATTGTGACCCAATACCTTCACATAGTCCAGAATTGTCCTGGAATGATCTATTGCATAATTAATTCCTCCATACAATCCTGATCATGTTGCATACATGGCTAAGAGCAAACTGACAGGGTCAAAACAGTGGGCTCAAAATATCCTTCCAGTCAGTGCAAGGTCAATCATCCTCTTCATTAACACACCTAAAATGCAACACCACAAAGAGAAGAAAATACAGTGATTTGTCTCCATACTCATCTTTTACTATAGAAAATAGGTTACAAGGCCAGTTGCCACAACCTGCTCGACTTTTTCTGCTGCTTCTGGCAGCAGATGTTCCATGAAGGCAGGGAGAGTATCTTTCACTGGTATACCTTATGCCTCGACCATGCCTGAGAAGCAAAAAAGTTGGCTAATCTATGGCTTGTGGATCTGTAAGAAGTGGAAAAGACCCTTGAGATATCCAGAGGGATCTGTAAGTTAGGCAGTACTCATGGAGACAATGCTAGGATGAGTCCTGGCTCAGCCATTTCTATCTAGGCAATTTACGTCACATTTCTGAATCTCTTCATCCACCTAAAAGAAAGATAGTAGCTACTGAATAGTTTCGAAGATGAAATGAAATAATGCTGGCTGGCCTAGCACTTTAAAGTGCCCAATACATACAGCGCTCAATAAATATTAACCATATATGACTTTTAGCAAGAGGTAGTGATATAGGAGGTCAGAGTCCTGAGGGAAAGGCAACTGACAGCTTGAATGCGTTCAGGACCTGGGTCTGGACTCTTGCCACCTGGACTGGAGTTGAGCATTGCCAGCAAGGAAACTAAGCACAACCACAAAAAAATCTTTGCATTTAGAATGGAAGGCTACCAATAAGGGAATTTCTCATGGATGACCAGGTCTTCACTCCAAGGGGAGTATTGGCCATATGGCAGCAGGTTAATTCCACATTACGTTTGTGGTGATGGCGACTCCTAGTATACTACCCGTCCGCTGCCTCAGCCCACGTAGGAAAATTGCCTGCCCTCTCCTAGTGTTTGTGGGAAAGAAAGTAGTCACCACCAAATGGCTGAACATATCTAGTTTTTCAGTTAGAGTTTCACTGCAAACAAAATGCATTGGTAGGTAGGACAAGATATACTATAATTATTGCTGTAATTACAGATGACTCTATAACAGCATATCATCCAACACAGTGCATATACTGGAGTTCTCCCTAGAGTGATGAACACAAGGAATAACAGACTTGCAAACAGAGAAAGAGGTGAATAATCACCTCTTAAGCATCATCATAAAGCTACGCTACGCTAAATGACAGTCTTGCTTCACATAGTATTTTTCATATTTCAAAAAGTAGAGCCAATAGGATATTCAGATTGATTAGAGGTATTTGTTAAAGAACGGAGTGAAGGATGATTCCAAGGTTTTTGGCCTATACAACCAAAGGAATGGAACTGTCATTTACTTAGATGGAGAAGGGTGTGAAAATTAATAAAGGGAAACCTCACTAAAATGGAGTTGGGTTGGGGTGCCTGGGTGGCTCAGTGGGTTAAGCCTCTGCCTTCGGCTCAGGTCATGATCTCAAGGTCCTGGAATGGAGCCCCACATGGGGCTCTCTGCTCAGCGGGGAGCCTACTCCCCCCCCCCAACCCCAGTCTCTCTGCCTACCTGTGATCTCTGTCAAATTAAAAAAAAAAAAAAAAAAAAAAAGAATCTTTAAAATGGAGTTGGGAGGCCAGAAGAGGGAGCTCTTGTGCCATACCAGTCATCAATAACTGGAAGGATTACCTATTACCCCGACAGAAAAACGGATAACAGGAAAGAATTATCAATTACAGGTCCCAACAGGAAAAGATGTACAGCATATCTCCTATATGAAACTATGCCAGCAATTCAGCCAATAAGAAACCCTCATCACTGGGGTGCTTGGGTGGTTCAGTGGGTCAAAGCCTCTGCTTTCTGCTCAGGTCAAGATCTCAGGGTCCTTTGATCAAGCCCTGCACCGGCTCTCTGCTCAGCAGGGAGTGTGCTTCCCCGCCTCTCTCCGCCTTTCTCTGCCTGCCTCTCTGCTTACTTGTGATCTCTGTCAAATAAATAAATAAATAGAATCTTGGGGGAAAAAAAAACAAACCTCACCGCTCCAAATTCTGGCTTTTCTCCAACGGACTTCTGTTAAAAAACAAACAACAACAACAAAAAACCCTAACTTCCTCCTTCATCTCCATTAAATAATGTTCCTCTTTTCTAAGACGAGCCTAAAGTTTTCGCTAAACCTTGCTTCTCCTGAATTGCAATTATCTGCTATTCCCAAATAAATCCACTTTTGCGGTAAAATAACTGACTTACATTTTTAAAGTCAAAAAAAGGTATGTGCAGGCTGGGAGGAAAAAAATCAAGAATTTGATTTTGGACATGCTAAATTTGACATGCCTGTCTATTAACCGTCCAAATAGAGGTGTACAGTTAGCAACTGCACAGAAGACACTAGAATTCTGAGGAGAGCTAAAGAGACAAACTGATTGGTAGGTAGTATCTAAGGCTACAAGATTGGATGAGATCACACAGAAAAGCAACTTTCATACCTTCTGATCTCAACCCAGGATATAAAATACATTTTTCATACTGACCAAACACATGTAGATAACTTAAAAGTTTCAAAAAGCAAATCTACCCTCTATAATTCACTATTTCCTTTCTTTTCCACTTTATTCTGTTCCATTTTTTAAAAACTTCTCCCAACTCAACTGATTTTTTTTTTTGACAAAGTAACCTAACAATATGGTGTTACAGTTTGAAAATCACTGAAAGTTGCTGACCAAGGACATTAATTGCATAATTGCAGGGGAAATAAAAGATCCAAAGGCTGCTCATGTAGCACTTTGGAGATGGGAAGATGAGCAAAGAAAACAGCAGTAACAGCTAAAGTTAAGAGGAGAAAAATGAAATAGAGGAGTTCTAAAGGCTAAGTGAAGAAAACTTCTTAGGGAGAAGGTAGTGCCTCAGTGTGTCATTTCATTTGCTGCTGAGAAGTTGAGTAAAATGAGAAGTGACCTTTGGATTTAGCAATTGAGAGATCTTTGAGAACTTGAGAACAGAGCAATTAAGATAAAGTGGTAGGGATACAAGCCATATTGCAGAGATAGTAAACGGTGACAGGAAGCAGATTTCCTTTTGCTGCAAAGACAAACAGGGGAATGGAACAACAGCAGGGGAGAGATGTGGGGGTTGGGTATTTTGTTTAAATATTTATACACTAATATAGAAGTGATCCAGTGATGAGAAAATATCAATGCAGGAGAGTGACAAACATGGGAAGGAAATCCTTGAGTTAGCTGGAAGGGTCATCCATAGATAGATGAGCAAGGGGAGTGGGAAGGCACAGATACAGATAGTTTGGTATGTTTGTTGTTAGATGCATATAGAATTTCTTTTCCAGAGTGCCTGGGTGACTTGGTCAGTTAAGCATCTGACTCAATTTCAGCTCCGGTCATGATCTCAGAGTCCTGAGATTAGGGCCCCATGTGGGGTTTTGCACTCAGTATGGAGTCAGTATGGAGTTGACTCAGTATGGAGTCAAAAAAAAAAAAAAAGAGTTTCTTTTCCAATTGTTCCCAGTTTAAAATAAGAAGTTGAGAGTGAAGACAGGGAGAGGGGTGTTGGTGGTTTGAGAAGAGGATAAAAACCATCCAGGAGTGCTACAGCCCAGCCCAGCCCTATGAATTCCTATAAATGATGATGATGATGATGATGATGATGATTATCTGTCTCCTGGCTTCCATCGTTGCCTCCTCCAATGTTTTTCTACACAGTCACCAAACTGATTTTTTAAAACAAGTCCAATTATGTAAACCTCCAATATCATCCCAATTCAGATAAAATTCAAAGTTCATGCCTATCAAGTCTTCCATGATGTAGCTCCTTATTTCCTGTTTTCCCCCTTACTTGCTTTGTTCTAGCTGCCAGACTTCCTTGCTATTTCTTGGTTTCCTCAGGCTTAAAACACTTCCCTGGGATGCCTGGGTGGCTCAGTTGGTTGGACGACTGCCTTCGGCTCAGGTCATGATCCCAGAGTCCCGGGATCGAGTCCCGCATCGGGCTCCCAGCTCCATGGGGAGTCTGCTTCTCCCTCTGACCTTCTCCTCGTTCATGCTCTCTCTCACTGCCTCTCTCTCAAATAAATAAATAAAATCTTAAAAAAAAAAAAAACACTTCCCTCATTTCTCCCTTCCTTTGTGACTTTACATAAATGTAACTTTCTCATAGTGGAGGTCTCTGACCACCCTTTCTAAAACAACAACTATCTGTGTCACTCTATTGTGCTTGGCTTTTGTTCTTAGCCCTTAATACCATCTGTGGCAGACATTTACAACTCATTGAATATCCATTCCCCACCACCCCACTAACTCTGGCAATTGGGTAAGGCCATATGACTAGCTCTAACCAATGGGTTGTGAGCAGAATGTATATACACTTCTACACAAAGTCAATGAAAAGTCAACGGGCAACGCTCTAGCCCTCTCTCCCCTGCTGCAGCAACCCTAAAGAATATACGTTGCATTGGCAAAATCATACAATGGAATTAGCCTGAATCAGCCTGAATTGCCTGGGAAGTTGCTTGGATCACTGGATTTTGCATGGATGAGGAATAAAAGTTAATCTGTTACCACAGCAATATATAGAATCTGTTATAGTCTGAATTGTGTCTCCCCAAAATTTATACGTTGAACCCCTAACCTCTGGAGGCCAACAGTGAGGTTGTCCTGGCCAGCTATCAGGGAGTCAGAGACTTGTCCTGGCAGCACTCCACAAGAAGCCAGATCAAACCAGACAGATCCAAGATGGAGGATACCTGACAGGAAACCTCCGAACAAATTAGGAAGAAAAAGTACGAAACTCAGCTTCTTGCCCCCAAGTAATAACTATTCTGCTCCCTAGTTAACAACTATCTATAAAAGATAGAAACCCAAGACACAAAAAGATGGAAAAAACATTCCATGCTCATAGATTGGAAGAATAAACATTGTTAAAATGTCTATGCTGCCCAGAGCAATCTATGCTTTCAATGCCATCCTGATCAAAATACCACTGGCATTTTTCAAAGTGCTGAAACAAACAATCCTAAAATTTGTATGGAACCAGAAAAGGCCCCGAATCACTAAGGAAATGTTGAAAAAGAAAAACAAAACTGGGGGCATCATGTTGCCTGATTTCAAGCTATATTACAAAGCTGTGATCACCAAGATAGCATGGTACTGGCACAAAAACAGACACATAGACCAGTGGAACAGAGTAGAGAGTCCAAATATGGACCCACAACTCTATGGTCAAATAATCTTCGACAAAGCAGGAAAAAAAATATACAGTGGGGAAAAAAGACAGTCTCTTCAATAAATGTGCTGGGAAAATTGGACAGCCACATGCAGAATGAAACTGGACCATTCTCTTAAACCATACACAAAGATAAACTCAAAATGGATGAAAAACCTCAGTGTGAGACAGGAATCCATCAAAATCCTAGAGAACATAGGCAGTAACCTCTTTGACATCGGTCACAGGAACTTCTTTCCAGACATGTCTCCAAAGGCATTGGAAACAAAAGTGAAAATGAACTTTCGGGACTTCATCAAGATAAAAAGCTTCTGCACAGCAAAGGAAACAGTCAACAAGACAAAGAGGCAACCTATGGAATGGGAGAAGATATTTGTAAATGACACTACAGACAAAGGGCTGACATCCAAGATCTATAAAGAACTTCTCAAACTCAACACCCCAAAAATAGATTATCAAGTCAAAAAGTGGGCAGAAGACATGAACACACACTTCTCCAATGAAGACATACAAATGGCTAGCAGACACATGAAAAAAAAAAGTTCATCATTAGCCATCATGGAAATTCAAATCAAAACCACATTGAGATAGCACCTTACACCAGTTAGAATGGCAAAAATTAACAAGGCAAGAAACAACAATTGTTGGAGAGGATGTGGAGAAAGGGGAACTCTCTTACACTGTTGGTGGGAATGCAAGTTGGAGCAGCCACTTTGGGAAACAGTGTGGAGGTTCCTCAAAAAATTAAAAATAGAGATACTCTATGACCTAGAAATTGCACTACTGGGTATTTACCCTAAAGATACAGATATAGTGAAAAGAAGGGTCATATGTGTACCCCAATGACATAGCAGAAATGTCCACAAAGCCAAACTGTGGAAAGACCCAAGATGCCCTTCAACAGACAAATGGATAAAGAAGATGTGGTCCATATATACAATGGAGTGTTACTCAGCCATCAGAAAAGATGAATACCCAACTTTTGCATCAACATGGATGGAACTGGAGGAGATTAGGCTAAGTAAAATAAGTCAAGCAGAGAAAGTTGATTATCATATGGTTTCACTTATTTGTGGAACATAAGAGACAGCATGGAGGACATTAGGAGAAGGAAGGGGAAAATGAAGGGGGGAGGCTCAGAGAGGAAGACAAACCATGAGACTCTGGGAAACAAATTGAGGGTTTTAGAGGAGAAGCGGGTAGGGGTTGGGTTAGCCTGGTGATGGGTATTAAGGAGGACATGTATTCCATAGAGCACTGGGTGTTATACACAAGCAATGAATCACGGAACACTACATCAAAAACTGATGATATACTGTATGGTAACACATAACAAAAAAAGAGAGAGAGCGAGCTTAGGGGGGAGGGGCAGGGGAAGAGGGAATGAGAGTCACAGGCAGATTCTGCATCCCCATGCAAGGCTGGATCTCACAATCTTGAGATTAGGACCTGAGCTGAAACCAAGAGTCAGATGTTTAACTGACTGTGCCACCCAGGAGCTCCTGCTTTCAATTTTTAAATCAACCCAAATACAAGGCAGAAAAGGTAATAATATCACTTAATATTACTAGATCACTAAAAAGACTTAGCACATCCTTAAAAAAGTTTTTTTTAATCATTCAACAAATACTAAGGGCTTCTCTGCAATGCTTGGGAACAAGGATGGATAGACAGACAGGAAGGCAATTCCTGCTTTGATGGACTTGCCATCTTATGCAATTCAAAGGATCACAGAAATATCAAAATAATATTGTGGTACATTCCATGAAAGAAATGTATATGGTAGGAAGAGGAATGGTACTGACTTAGACAAGAATACATCAGGGAAGGCTTCTTTCAGGAAGTAATGATGGAGTACGCATCTGAAAAACCACTGGGTATTAAGGAGAAAGAAACAGGCTGGGAATACTAAAAGAAAGTCAATGTGAGCAAATTCCAGAAAGCAGGGGGAAACCATGCAATTTGAGATTGGAGAAATTGGTGGGGGCTAGATCACAGGGGCCTTACTAGGAAGAAGTATTAAGGATTTGGGTCTTTATTCTAAGAACATAAAAGTCACTAATATATTTCAGGCACTGATGTGCTCAATTTTTGGTTCTCAAGTTCACAAGTGTAGAAAATGGGGTTATATAAAGGACACAGTAGTAACTCAAGAATCCCAGCTAGGAAGCTTAAGCAGTTATAATAGCTCAGGTGAAAGCTATGCTGATAGGGACAAGGGTAACTGCAGAGGAGTGGGTGAATTTGACATAAATACTCTAACTATAAAGAATTGGCCAGTATGGACTAAATATATGTGTGTCCTTCAAATTGTTAAACCCTACCCGGTGTGGCTGTTTCTGGATTAAAGAAGTAACTGAGATGAAGTGAGGTCATAAGAGTAGGGCCTGGTCCCATAGGATTAGTGCTCTTGTAAAACAAGACACTGGAGAGCTCCATGTATGCACACACTGAGGAAAGGCCATGAGGATACAATGAGAAGACAGCTCTCTGAAAGCCAGGGTAAGAGATCTTACCAGAAAACCACCCTGCTGGACAGACCTTGATCTGGGACTGTTAGCCTCCAG
Source organism: Lontra canadensis (assembly GCF_010015895.1). Lineage (NCBI taxonomy): Eukaryota > Metazoa > Chordata > Mammalia > Carnivora > Mustelidae > Lontra > Lontra canadensis. The sequence continues at coordinate 28,919,108 of NW_022630997.1, forward strand.
AACCATGGGAAAATTAATTTCTGTTGTTTAAGCCACCCAGTCTATGGTATTTTGTTACAGCAACCTCAGCAGACTAATATACTAATAAAAATTGGGGAGTACAGAGGTAATGAGTTAACTAAAACAGAAACTCTTAAAAGAGGTGGGGGGAGGAGGTTGTCCATGGTGAAATTTCAACTTTCATTTTTTATCCTTATGTATTTTTTCAAAAATCATACATTCACTTTCATCAACCATTTTAAAGTCTAACATAATTTTCAAAGAAACATGAGATACCTTTATTCCTAAATTTCAGTCATTCACATCTACTGTTATGTTATACATACTCTTGTCAATTTTCAATCAACTTTTATCTGTATCAATTTATTTTCAACTTAAGCTACTTGATCATTTCATGATAAACATTAAAAGTATATAAATATTTTTTAAAAGTTCATTCATGTGTCACTTAAAATCTTGTGTTTCAAGATAGGTACAGGGTTCATACTTTAGAAACCCCCACTAGAAAGGAGATTGGATTCTCTATCCTGATGGCTTAAAACCACATTAAACATATACCAGGAAATCAATTCCTGTATTCTCTGTTGTAATTAAATCCTTCCACAAGTGAGAACACAGATGAAATTTTAAAACATCTGAGTATATATTTGAAATTCTTATGTTAGAATGATTAAAAAGCACTAAACTTAACTTGAAAAATATTTCACAAAGCTAAAAGTTAAACATTTTAACTTTTAATGTTGCTAAAACCAAATACTTACTGTTTAAAAATAAAATTCAGAGAGGGTTCCTGGGTGGCTCATTGGTTAAGCATTCAAATCTTAACTTCAGCTCAGGTCATGATCTCAGGGTCAAGACTGAGCCCTGTGTAGGGCTCTGGGCTGGGTATGGAGCCTGCTTGAGATTCTCTCTCTCCATCAGCCCACCCCCTCAAAAAAAATAAAATCCAGAAACTGAATTTTATCACATAAAATTAGTTTAGTTATATAAATTATATAAAACCACATGAACACCTTGATTTTTGGTCACAGTTAAGCTGTCCCATATAATTAATTTATTTAACTAATGTTTAACCTGGGTCTACATGCAAAGCACTCTGATAATTACTGGGGTTGGAAAAACAGATATGAGATCTGCAAAATTATGATCATCTCTTTGTAAGAATTTAAAGCATAAAGAAATGCTTTCCAATGATATTATTTCTGGAATTTGACTGGTTTCTCTCTCAGTGACTTAAAAACTAGTACGACAAGGACCAAAAACTCACTTTTAACCATAATCTTTGATGGACTTAAAACAAGACTTACTTCTGCATGGTCTTAGTTTAAAAAGCATAGTGCACTGAGCATATATCAATACCCTAACCATTCATATTTATTGTAGAATAAATATGTTTTGTCCTTTTACAGAAGCCTATCCATGCAATAGATTTTAAATGTCTAAAGTACATGTTGTCTTGATAAGGGGGGGGGGAAGGAAAACTGAACTACTCAACACAAATGTAAATATTTTCATTAGTTTGTATAGCTCGCCTTAAAAACCATCGCCATCAACCCCTAATTGTATCACTCCTCCACTAGTATCTTTCCCACTTGTAAATGTATTTCCTTCCTGACCAGGAGCATCTTGAGATGTCTTCAGAAAGATGAAGGCTCTTGATCCATTTAATATTCCATCTTTTTTTAAGAAGTAGAAGGAAGAGTAGAACTCTCCAGTTCATTCACCCCTTTGTGGAGAAAGAGACCCTGCAGAGCACCTAAATTAGCCTCAGGTACCACTGCAGATCCAACTTGGGTGGGGCTAGAGTTGCAAAATCTATTTGGGTTGCCTGCCACCTGTTTACCAGGGTTCAGGATCTGATTCAACTAAGCTTTCATGAAGCGAGTGAACTCTCAAAAGCTTATATTGGTTATATTGCTTACATCTGGGGAACAGGGCCCTTATGTCCTAGAATACCTTTATACTGATAGTCATTTTTTCCAGTTAGAATAAATTACTGATTTATTTAATGAAATAATTGAGGGTATTATCCCAAGGAAAATAAGTCAGTCAGAGAAAGACAAATATATGATTTCACTCATATGCAGATTTTAAGAAACAAAACAGATGAACATAGGGGAAGGGAAGGGAAGGAAAAATAAGATAAAAACAGAGAGGGAGGCAAACCATAAGAGATGCTTAACTATAAACTATATATAAACTATTTATAAACTATAAACTGAGGGTTGCTGGAGGGGAGGTCATTGGGGGGTTGGGGTAACTGGGTGATGGGCATTAAGGAGGGCACGTGATATGATGAGCACTGGGTGTTACATGCGACTGATGATCACTAAATTCTACCTCTGAAACTAATAATATAGTATACATTAATTAAATTGAATTTAAATAACATTTTTTAAAAAATTATAAAAGAAAAATTATTGTAAATAATTAAATAATCAAACTCATAATGAAAATGAATATTTATTTGAATTTCTCCTGGTAATAGCACTCAACTTATAAGAAAAACAAATCAAGTTGTAAGATTTTGTTTTAAATGTAGCCATTTTTCAAAAAGTGAAAAGTTGGATTCCGTATTTAATGACAACAACTGAGACCCCTTGTATTGTAAAACTACCATTCAAAAAGTAGTATTTTAGAAATATATAGTATGATTAACATGATGTGTTTTATAGAATGGATACATATCTGAATGCCAATCTGAATATGGAAGAAATATATATGTGTTAAAATCACACTGGGAAACAAAATGTTCTTTTTTATAAAAAGTAGCTTGAAATAAAAAGGAACTTGCTGGCAAACTCAATACATTTTCACACATGGGATTTAAAAAAAAAAAAAAAAATTCCCACCCCCCCCCCCACACTCCTCAAAAAAATGGTGGATGTGAGTAGAGCCACTGCATGGCAGCACATTTCTGTACAATGTGGAAGCTGGTTACATGGTCAGTGATAACTTCCTAAAGTGCATCTTTTGAAGACTTGTCTATGAAATTGCAATATCAAATATAAAATAGTTAACACAAGACATGCAATAACAAAGCTAAATCATTATAAAATTTTTAAAACTACTTTTTAAAACTTTCAATTCACCAAAGGATAAAGATGTCAAATACAGTAGTATTCTTTCTCCAACAGTATGCATTGTATGGTTTTGTCATTTGGCAAGTCTTTTAGAGTCGAACAAAAATAATGCAGTCTGAACAATATTTCTTCTGTCATTGTAATACAATTCCTAGGCGCAGAGCAAGAGCTAGATTTTTGGAAGTTTGGGTGCGTTAACCACAGGATTTGCCTCCTGTAAGTATTTCCTCCCTGCACTCTTGTAATCAAAGGCGCAGCCGTGAGTTTCTGCATAGCGATGAGATGCACAGAAGTTGTTTCCACATCTAAAGCACAAAAAAAGTCCATGTGAATGGTCACATTTCTATAGAGGATCATCTCTTTGGAAGATCAGAGCTTGATTTCAAGTATCCAACAGGAGCCCTCTGGTTCTCTTAGCAATTTCCAGCACTGACATTTCTCTTGTGCTCATAAACCAGCACAAGTACCCCAAAAAGAAAAACTTAACTGTCCATGAATATGAGAGTTTGTTATAAAGAACCTATTATGAAATGAAACAGGATACAGATGTTTACAAAGCAGTAAAACTGCAAAAGCTGGTAAATATGTCTATCATTTCTCTTATATCTAGTAAACCTGGGAGAACTGAATTTGTGAGAAATTCAGTCTCAAAAGAAAATCACATAAAACATAATTATGAAAGGACTTTTAAATATTTCTAACAAATAAGATGAGCTATTTCTATTTGAATAAAAAGTACTCTGTGAAGCAGCAGTCCATTTTAATGCGTGCACTCAAACTAAGGGCAGATATCGTCCTCGGAGCATATTAATCAATGCTAACGAAAGAGATAATTATGACAAAACTCATTAATTTTTGTGAATGTATTATTCATCTGTTTTCAAATTAAACTGTACCATATAAAAGTTAACAGTACAATAAATTTAGTCCCTTTTGTGTTCAATTTCAAATAGAATCTTGGGAGGATGGGTTCTTCCAAGTTATATTAAAAAAAAAAAACAAGCATATCTATCATGAGACAAAGAAAGTCTATTCTCCCATTGATTTAAGTCTCCTAACTTGAAGTAACAGGAGAGGATCTCGTGATTTATAAACTCAGGAGCTGTCTACTTACTTTTTAGCCAATTAGGAGCTGAACTGAGGACTGCTATTTGAACATCATCTTAATGATGTTAATGAATAGCCAATTTAAAGAGTGTTTTATATTGTATCCCTACACTGGGTCACCACAAAGAAAGCATCTCAGCTTTCCCAGCCAGCCAACCTGCCTGCATTCGAAGCTAGTAGCCAGTCCAGTTTTCTTCCCACAAAGGAAACAATGCTTTGTTGCTTTCTTCTTTGTTTGAATGGGGGCATTCACAGGTGGGAGGTGATGAGTACATTCTCCTGTTTAAAGAAAGGATACCCTGATTAATACAGGCACAGGATTTTAAATGTGAAATAATATTAGGCAAAACATGAAACACATCCCTATCACAGGAAACTTCCTTGCCATAAGAAATTAATTTGTGTTATTTTTATATCCAAAATTATCTATAGAATCTATAAGTAAAGATCCAATAGAACTGTTATAGGTTTCTACTGACTGAGACTTATATTTTCAGGACTTCTGTACACACTGGCACGTTTCTGATTACTTCCAACGACAATCGGTAATTGTAAAGTATATCAAACTTTGACAGAGAATCAAAAGTAACTGTCTGGGTCAAAATCATCTTTATGACGCCTGTGAGAGGAAACAATGTAACCCTATTCTTTTACACCAAGAAGGAACACCAGAGTATCATAAAACTGATCTTTTAGTCCTGATTACCACTGAAATTATATTCATCAAACCACAAGTAAGTTATTTATTCTTTTTTTAAAGGTTTTATTAATCTGAGATAGAGAAAGACAGGGAGAGCACAAGCAGAAGGAGAGGCACAGAGAAGCAGACTCCCCGGACTCTCCAGTCTCCTGGTTGAACTGGCAGGTTAACGGGCTTGATCCCAGGACCTGGAGATCATGACCTGAGCCAAAGGCAGTTGCTTAACCATCTAAGCCACCCAGGCGCCCCTATTTTAATTCTTTCAAAACTTCAATTTATTCATTTTTAAGACAACGTAACATGTATTTTTCTCCCTTAGGTTTCTAGATGTTTTAAGGTCAACTCGGTTCTCACACGTAAATAGCATTCTGAAATTTTTAAATGTTATAATTATATTAAATATCCCATAATCAATAGTGATTAATATGGTACACTGCTCAATTTCACAGTACTACTAGCTTTCCAAAAAATATTTACTAAATTTTGTACTATTTTAACAACTTGATTTTTTAAAAAGATTTTATTTATTTATTTGACAGAGAGAAACACAGCGAGAGAGGAAACACAAGTAGGGGGAGTGGGAGATGGAGAAGCAGTCTTCCCGCCAAGTAGGGAGCCTAATGTGGAGCTCGATCCCAGGACTCTGGGATCAGGATCTGAGCCGAAGGCAGATGCTTAATGACTGAGCCACCCAGGTGCCCCATAACTTGATTTTTTATCTTAAAAAACAAAACAAAACAAAACAAAAACCACTTGCATTGATGTGGATGGAACGGGAGGGGATTCTGCTAAGTGAAATAAGTCAAGCAGGGAAAGAAAATTATTATATGGTTTCACTCATATGTAGAACATAAGGAATAGTGTGGATGACCACAGGGGAAGGGAGGGAAAACTGAATGGGAAGAAATCAGAGAGGGAGATAAACCATAAGAGACTCTGAACTCCGGGAAACGAACTGAGGGTTACAGAAGGGACGGGGGTGGGGGGAAAAGGTAACAGGGTAATGGATATTGAGAAGGGCATGTGTGGTGATGGGCACTGGGTGTTATATGCAACTAATGAACCACAGAACACTGTACCAAAAACTAATGATGTATTGTATGTCGGCTAATTGAACATAACAAAATAAAAAAAAAAGCACATGTCGTCACATAAGAAATAATTAAATCAGGGGTGTCTCGGTGGCTCAGTTGGTTAAGCCTTTGACTCAGGTCATGATCTCAGGGTCCTGGGATCGAGCCCCACATCAGGATCCCTGCTCAGTGTGGAGTCTGCTTCAAATTCTTTCTCCCTCCCCATATGCCCCACCCTGTCCCTGCTCTCACTGTCTCCAAAATAAATAAATAAAATCTTTAAAAAGAAAAAAATAAAAAGAAAAGAAAAAGAAATAATTAAATCAATTTTTTTTAACTTTCATTTTTTCAGTGTTCCAAGATTCATTGTTTATGCATCACACCCAGTCTCCATGCAATACGTGCCCTCCTTAATACCCACCACCAGGCTCACCCAACTTCCCATCCCCTTCCTTCCAAAACCTCAGTTTGTTTCTCAGTGTCCACAGTCTCTCATCGTTTGTCTCCCCCTCCGATTTCCCCTAATGCCCTTCTCTCCATCTCCCAATGTCCTCCATGTTATTCCTTATACTCCACAAGTGAAACCATGAGATAACTGACTCTCTCTGTTTGACTTATTTCACTCAGCATAATCTCCTCCAGTCCCGTCCATGTTGATGCAAAAGTTGGGTATTCATCCCTTCTGATGGTGGCAAAATACTCCATTGTATATATGGACCATACCTTCTTTATCCATTTGTCTGTAGAAGGGCATCTTGGTTCTTTCCACAGTTTGGTGACTGTGGCCATTGCTGCTATGAACACTGGGGTATAGATAGCCCTTCTTTTCACTACATCTGTATCTTTGGAGTAAATACCCAGTAGTGCAAATGCAGGGTCCTAGGGTAGCTCTATTTTTAATTTCTTTTTTTTTTATTTTTAATTTCTTAAGGAACCTCCACACTGTTTTCCAAAGTGGCTGCACCAACTTGCATTCAATTTCTTTAATTACTAAGTGAAATACTCTTAGAACTGAGCAAAATTCCAACAAACCTGACTCAAGCAGACAGGCTCAGTCACTGCCCACAGTTGTTAACAATAACAGTACAAGCACACTGTGCCTGGTGGCACTAAAAGGCCAAGAAGCAAGAGGCAAACAAAGAAAACAAAAACAAGCGGGAAAGAATGAGAAGAAAAATGATAGTCTCAATGGTACTGGTACCTATTCACTACTGAAGGAGGTTTGGAAGGCCTGGGCTAAATGTTTATATGGCATTGAAAATCCTTCAAGGGTTCAAAAAATTGGAATTACAATGAATTGGTGCTATACCTTTTGCCACCCAGACTGGGGACTGGATATATAAACCCAGGAAAATTAAGTCAGCTTTATTACCAGCCTGAAATACTTCCCTAGATCTTGCCTAAAATTATAAATAAAATTGGACACTAACTGAATGACTCCTTATGGTAGAAACAAAATTGAAAACTAAGTGAATGGCTCCCAATGGTGCCGTGGTGCTAACTCAGTTAATAAGCACTTTCTTCTTCAAGTACACTTAAAGAGTTATCAAGAAGAAGGTGATAGGGTACTTTCCACTTCTTAAAAAATGAAAGTAAGATAAGCATTTGCAAAGGACACACAGAGGAGGCATATAGTACCAGATATCCTCTGAAACTCATCTAATTGCAATTATCTTTGAAATTCAGGTTTAGAATATCCTTCTCCAATGGAATAACCTATTGATAAGAATTTAGTTCAGTGTAGTCATATTTTCATTTTTTTTCTTTCCTTGGAATTGCCTCACTTAATGTTTCCCAAACTATTTTCATTCAAGAACTTTTGTGAATGTGCAGAAACATACAACACAGTAGTGACAAGAATGAGTTGGCAGGAACACAAATGCAGTCGTCTTCTATGAGAGTGGTTTCCATATATGCTTCTACCTTTTTATATAAATAAAACTTTTTAAATAAATCTTTTATTTTTTTAAAGATTTAATTTATTTATTTTTCAAAGAGAGAGAGCACAAGCAGGGGCCAGAGGCAGGCAGAGGGAGAAGCAGAGAGAAGTCCCTGATACGGGACTCGATCCCAGGACCCAGGGATCACGACCTGAGCCAAAGGCAGAGGCTTAGTTGACTGAGCCATCAGGCAACCTTAAATAAATCTTCTAAATAAAACAATTTATAAGTCATCTATTCCATGATAGGATCGATCACTAGTATACATGTTTCCTACTATTCTTTACAGTGCCATTCAGGGTCTTATATGTCCAGTATGATACCTTTCTGACTCCCAGAGCCATTTTCTGGCATTTGCCACATCATACCCACTCTTCATCGAAGCACCAGACCCACTTATAGGTGTAATCTCTCCTAAAATGCTCGATTCCACCTTGTCAACCCGGTAAAACTCCACTCATCTTGTAAGAACATATCATCAATTATCAATTCATCTCTGAAGCCTTCTCTCATGTGCAATGGACATATGAATAAAGAAAATAAAGTAATAAAGTAATTCCAATGTGAAAAGTTGCTTTTCAAAACAAGGTTAAAGTTATTTAGAATAACTCACTTGTTTGGCATTTCCTAATCTAATAATTGATCTAAGACAATGATCTATAAAAATTTACCCAATGGAAAAGACAGCCAACAAAGTAATAAGAGTAGTGTTCTGGATGCCAGTTCTGGATGCTAGTAGGCAGTAATCTCTGCCTAAAAATGATGACTACCTGGTGGATAAGATTTCCAAGGGAGACCCTATAAGTTAAAAGCAAAGAAAACCAATGGAAGAACTTAGCAAATCAATTAAATAAAACTTATATCAAACTCTCACAAAAAAAAAAACTCTCACAGACTCAAGGAAATTCAGGATGATACAGTTATTACTAAAAGGAAATGGCAGTAAGTTACACAGCTCTGTTCAGGTGATGATGACTGCAGGTAGCAGTTGATGGCTTGACTTAAATGAAATCAACCAAAAGAGTGTATACCTGGGGATAAGCAAAAGGCTGGTAAAACAAGTCAAAAAAGAAACTCAGGTTTAAGAAAATGAAACAAAACAAAAATCTACAACAATATGATAGCCCAGAATTAAAAAAAGAAGAAGAAATGGAAAAAAAAAAAGAGAAACAAAGGAAAAGAAAAAAACTATTTCAAGAAGGAGGGCCACAACAATCAAACAAGATAAGGATACAGAAGTATCCATTGGATTTGAAACTGTGGACATCTTTGGTGACCTCAGCAACAGCAACTTCAGAAAAAGAGTAAGAAGAAAAGTGAAGAAGCACCAAAGGCCAAATTAGAATTAAACATAGATATATTACAGTAACATTGTGGTACTAGCATAAAGAAAGGCAATAAAGAACCCAGAAAGAAACCTTCACATATAGAGTCAAATGATTTTTGACAAGAGTGCCCATGGCCATTCAATGGGGAGAGTATGGTCTTTTTAATAAATGTCACTGGAAAAACTGGATATACACATGAGAAAGAAGAAAGCTGGACCCTTATATTACACCATATACAAAAATATATACATTAAAGAGTTAATTCAAAGTGTATCAAAGACCGACCCATAAGACCTAAAACTATAAAACTCCTAGAAAATATAGGGGAAAGCTTCATAACAGTGAATTTGGCAACAATTTATTTTTTATTTTATTTTTTAGATTTTATTTGACAGAGAGAGAAGGAGAGAAAGAGAGAACGCACAGAAGCAGGGGGAATCACAGGCAGAGAGAGAGGGAGAAGCAGGCTCTCCGCTGAGCAGAGTCCGAGGTGGAGATTGGTCCCAGGACTCTGGGATCATGACCTGAGCCGAAGGCAGATGCTTAACTGACTGAGCCACCCAAGCACCCCTAATTTGTCAATGAGTTATTGGACACAACATCAAAGTCACAGGCACCAAAGGAAAACAAAACAAAACAAAACAAAACAGTAAAACCGGACTTCATGAAGATTAAAAACTATTGTCCATCAAAAGACACTGTCGGGGCACCTGGGTGGCTCAGTCAGTTAAGTATCTGCCTTTGGCTCAGGTCATGATCCCAGAATACCAGGATCGAGCCAGGCTTCGGGTTCCCTGCTCAGTAGGGAGTCTGCTTCTCCCTCTCCCTCTGCCCTTCACCCTGCTCACGCTCTTTCTCACAAATAAATAATAAATAAAACCTTAAAATAAGAAAAAAAGACACTGTCATTAGAGTAAAATGGGAACCTACAGAATGGAAGAAAATCTTTGCCAATCATATATCTGGTAAGGGATCGGTATCCAGAATATATGAAGAATATCTAAAAGTCAGTAACAACAAAAAACCCCAAAACAACCCAATTTAAAATTGGACAAAATATCTGACAGACATTTCTCCAAAGATGTACAAATAGCTAAGCTCAAAAAAATATACCTAACGTCACTAATCATCAGGGATGTGAAAACCAAAACCACAAGGAGATACTACCTTATACCTACTAGGAGGTCCATTATCAAAAAAAACACACACAAAAATCCAGAAGATAAGAAGTGTTCTTATGAATGTGGAGAAACTGGAATTTGCACACTGTTAGTGGTAATGTAAAATAGTGCAGCCACGATGGAAAACTGTATGGCAATTCCTCAAAAAATTAAAAATGCAATCACCATATGAGCCAGCAATTCTACTTCCGAGTACATACTCAAAAGAATTAAAAGGAGGGTCTCAAAGGGGCGCCTGGGTGGCTCAGTGGTTAAAGCCTCTGCCTTCGGCTCGGGTCATGATCTCAGGGTCTTGGGATCGAGTCCCGCATCGGGCTCTCTGCTCGGCAGGGAGCCTGCCTCCTCCTCCTGTCTCTCTCTGCCTGCCTCTCTGCCTACTTGTGATCTGTCTGTCAAATTAAAAAAAAAAAAAAATCTTTAAAAAAAAAAAAAAAAGGAGGGTCTCAAAGATGCCCTTCAATGGACGAATGGATAAGGAAGATGTGGTCCATACACACTATGGAGTATTATGCCTCCATCAGAAAGGATGAATACCCAACTTTTGTAGCAACATGGACGGGACTGGAAGAGATTATGCTGAGTGAAATAAGTCAAGCAGAGAGAGTCAATTATCATATGGTTTCACTTATTTGTGCAGCATAACATGTAACATGGAGGACATGGGGAAATGGAGAGGAGAAGGGAGTTGAGGGAAATTGGAAGGGGAGATGAACCATGAGAGACTATGGACTCTGAAAAACAACCTGAGGGTTTTGAAGGGGCAGGGGGTGGGAGGTTGGGGGAGACAGGTGGTGGGTATTATGGAGGGCACGCATTACATGGAGCACTGGGTGTGGTGCAAAAACAATGAATTCTGTTATGCTGAAATTAAAAAAAAAAAAGAAATTATGTTTGCTTCATTGTATTGCCTTTGCTCCTTTGTCTAAGATCAGGAAAAAAAAAAAAGGAGGGTCTCAAAGACATATATGGGCATCCATGTTCATAACAGCCTTCTTCACAAGAGCTAAAATGTGGAAGCAACACAGGTCTCCAGCAACACTCCATCCAGAGATACATGGATAAGCAAAATGCTGTATATATACACACAGTGGAGTATTATTTGCCTTAAAATGTATGGAAATTCTAACACATGCTACAACACAGATGAACCCTGCTAAATGAAGTAAGCCAGACACAAAAAGACAAATGCTATATGGTTCCATTTATATTAGACACTTAAAGTAATTAAATTACTGAGAGAGAAAGTAGAATGGTGGCTACTAGAGGCTGGGGTGAGGGGAGAATGAGAAGATAGTGTTCAATGGATACAGAGTTTCAGTTTTTTCAAGATAAAGAGTTCTGGAAATGGATTCTCCAACAATGTGAATGTGTGAATGTACTTAATGTCACTGGGTTATATGCTTAAAAATGGTTAAGATGGTAAATTTTATGTTATGTATATCTTACCACAATGCAAAATTGAAAAAAGTAGATATCTTAAGACTTTAAAACTTTGGGTCTTACACAGCAGTGAAAAATATACCCTAAGTATCTCTTTAAAGGCATAAAACTCATGTGATAACCATAATATATGTTATATTGGTTGTCAGATCTGTTTTACAGACTTTTATAAAGTATCCTTGAGAATTCCTCAAGGGGCTACAAAAGTGGTACATCTTTGGTAATGAGTTCCCACCCCTAGTCTGGGTATTAAACCACAAAAGATGAGAAAACAACGGCTGCCCTGGAAATAAGGATGGGTCAGTGCACTTTTAAGGTGTTCCTGGAAGAAGGAAGTGCTAATGTTATAGTCACTTCTGCTACTGTGCTTTGGAAAGGGCTGGTTCAAGGACTGTCCTTTCCTTTTACCCAGAAATAATCTGATTCATCAAAAGGAGATCTTAATAAAGCCATTCTTGATATTGGATCATGATATCAGGACACACCTCTCTAGGATACTTTCACAAAACCCACCCAGCAGCCCAGAATGGCTGTAGAGTGGCCAGGAGCTGAGAGGGTTGGGAACTACACGTTAGTTCTTCATTCTTCTTGTCTTTTCACATGGACTGTATCTTTTCCCAGGCAACAGAGACCTCAATTTCAATTTTTGCTTTATTCTTCAAATATGTCCTACACTCAGTTTTCATAAGCATTTTCTTAAGTGGAACACACATACCACAAAGAATGTTCTTTACTTATTTCTCTCTGAAAATACAACACCATGCATAGTGAAATGATTGTTAGGCTTATATTTTCAAAATTATCAGCAGCTTACCTACTCTTTTCCCTGCTGCTGTGTTACTTCCATTCATTCCAATACCACGGGCAGACTATAATTAAAACACAAAAACATCTACAGTGGTAAGTTAATGAAGAACAGAAGAAAAGATCACTAAACATGAAATACTTGTATTTTTTTAAGACTTTATTTAAATTCATGTTAGTTAACACTTAGTGTATTATTAGTTTCAAGGGTAGAATTTAGTGATTCATCAGTTGCATGTAACACCCAGTGCTCATTAAATCCCGTGCCCTCCTTAATGTAGGGCACTCAATTACCCCATGCCCCTCCCATCTCCCTCTCCAGCAACCCTCAGTTTAGTTAAAAGACTCTTGTGGTCTTATTTTATCATGGAAATGCTGTTAGGCTTTCATTTAATTAAATTTTTAATTAAATTAATTTGGACTCTGTTTCTCCAATCGAGCAATATTGTACTTACTATTTTTCCTTAAGAGAATGAAATCTGATGGTATAAATAAAAGTTCTTACTTGGGAAAAATTAATAAAAATATTCAGCATAAAAATATGTCATAAATTGTTTACACAGAATTATTTTCAAATTATAGTTCTCAATTTAGGACTAAAACATTTAAAATTCAACTGTCAAATATATTTTCTACAAACTAGATAAACATTGTAAGAGAAACTTATGAAAAGAATTCATCCTTACACCTCCTTACTTACGTAAACAAAAAACCAAATTTTAAATATGTTGAATGACTATAAAGATAACGAGTAGAACATACTGAAAGGCAAATACTTACTAGAAAAAAATCTGTAGGTTCTACCTGGGGAGAATTTTTCCTAAGATTTTCCTCCTGAAAATGCTGGAGGCTTGTAGACAGCCCGATTCCAGAGGTCCGAAGCCTGCCTGCTCCACGTGTGCTCAGTAAGCTATCTCTGCTTGCGCTCCGGGCCAGTGAAGCAAGAAAACCTATATTATTTACACAACCAACAGGCTCTTTGGAAGCCTTGTTAGCAACTTCTGTGATATCCCGAGCCTCAACTTTAGAAATAACATCAGATCTTTTCCCGGGTGAATCAACTTTAACAGCTCGAAAGCGAGTAGTCCTAGAGAAAGAAGAATCAGTTACATTTCGAACATCCAATGACCGAAGCACATTTTGTGATGCAGAAGACTGGAGATTCCCAGACTCAAAACATTTGGACTGTCTTGGTGATTTCACCAGAGAATTATGGAGTGACATTGGTGTAGAACAGCGAAGAGGTGACAAGAGTCTATTCTTGTGAGGACTTAATTCACGGTGGTTGAGAACTGTAGTTTCTACTGATTCACCACTCAACATTCTTGCAACATGTTTAAGATGCTGCTCTGCAGCTTTCAACCCTTTATCATCATTAGTGAGTAAGAACTCTGGATTTACCTTCTGTGTGACTTCTAAGCCACTGCTCTGTCCATCAGTGTTTCCTTCTGTAAATGTAGCAAATGAGCCCACTTCAGGCAGAAGTGATTCTTCAGTTACACCTTCTTCTGAAGTTGAAAATAAAACAGTGTCATCTTCATTATTAGATGACAAATTTCCTGAAAAGTGTTTTGTCCGCCTAGGTAGAGACGATCCAAGGTGGAGAACAGAATCAGCAAGCTCTTTGTCATTTTCCAATTCCGTGTGGGATATCTGAGGTGGTAGTTTGATGCTACTACTGGAATGAGACAGTGTCTTAATCTCCCAGTTGTCATCTTCCTTAAGAAAATCACCAGTGATAGATGATAGGGGTCTATCGGCAGGGGGCAAAGTTGCCAAACTTGAAACCGCATTGTTGGAAGTTTCAGGTAGACATGCATTCCCAGGAGAAGGTAAACAAGACTGCCCAATGTGGGGGAGAACCCTTAACAATCTGTGGCGAGCAGCTGCTGTGGAACTACTAGAAGGTCGAGGAGCTATAGGTGGACGAGGTTTTACCTTGACAGCTTTTTTAGGCTAAAAAAAAGAGTGAATACATAATTTCTCACAGTCATTTTGTCTACCTATTAACAAAAACTAATGAAGGAAGAAAATGTTATTTATGCAACACTGGGATTTTGATAACCACAATTAAAAATGTCTTAAAAGATTAAAATCTTAAGCTTAGGACAGAAGAATTTTGCTCTCTTTCTTCACTGAGGAATGATTTCTTGAGAATGGTAAAGAAAATGAATATTGTTTTATTTTTCTCACTACCGTTTGTCAGAGTTTTGCTGAGAAGAAAACTTACTGATTTATAGGAGATAGGATATCACCAACCTATTTTAGATCCCCAACAATTTTTCCTAGTAAGATAAACAGGTGTGGACTATATAGGCACTACAGAAAAGAGGTAATAGGTCTAAACTGCTTTCCTAGCAAAGGCCTGCTTGCAAAGTTGGCCTTTGGCTAGCTTCTAGGAACTTATATTTCAAGAGCATTCCCACCACCCTAACTGAAAAGTGCCTAACCTGTTGGTATAAGCAATATCGTTTTTGCTAAATACCAGCTTTCCTTCTGGGAGTCTGGAATTTTGGTACATGTTAGGCAGAGGATGTCTACATCAATGGCCCCTGATAAAACCCCTGGGCACAGAGTCTCTAATAGACAATATTCTACAGATGTGCTGAGACAACTCATTGATAGAGGAATAAAGCATAAACCATGAGACTCTTCTAGGAAAGGATTCTGGAAAGCTACTGTCCTTGGTTTCCTCTGGATTTGGGTCATGAGCCTTTTGCCTTTGAAGATTTTACTTCATACCGTTTTGCTGCAATAAATCTTAATCATGAATGCAACTATATGCTAGTACTGTGAATCTTCGTAGCAAATCATAGAACTGGGGAGTGGTCTAGAGGTCTTCCATACACTAAGTTCTAATGAAAGTATCATGACAATTCATGATGTTATGGATAAACTTAAAAATCAAGGATATTAAGCCTCAAGATATTGGCTGAAATGTGCATCAGGAAAGGATGGAACACCTGATGACCTAAACAACACTCCCAACCTAGAAATACAAGAAAAGCCAGATACTTCAGTGGACACCAGTTAAGGCAAGAAACAGAGGAGCTAAAACTACAAAGAAAGAAGAACCTTGGAAAGAGATGCTGGCTCCTGCAGCTGCTTATACTCTAGGGGCACTGTCTTATCAAACTACCATTCTCTACTCAACAAAAATATGCTTCAGAAATAAAGGTGATGACTTCTGGGCTGTAGAGATTAATGGGTGGTTGCCTAAATCTGAATTTCTCCATGCGTCCTCCAAAAAACAATACAAATCAACAAGCAAGTAAGCAAATAAAATAACCCATAACTCATGCCTTCATCAAAACCAGGTGACAGATAAAATTAACTTCAAATTACCTATAAGGAGAAAAATACCCAAATCTAGGAGACTCATCTGCAAAGCTTATGCCTGTGGTGAGAGACAAGAAAATATTTTGAGCCAGAAAAGAAGGAAGAAAGGGAGTAAGACAGAGAGGGACAGAGGAAGGGAGATAAGAGGGAGGGAAAGAGAGGGTGAGAGGAAGGAAAAGAAGAAAGGAAGAAAATGAGAGGTGTAGATAACCTAGGGCTGATCGAACAGCGATAAAACAAATCCTTAAAAGAGAAAATCCCACTTGATTATGAAAATACTGAAAAGAGGTTTAAGATCCAGGATATTAATATTTATTTATTTATTTACTTGTCAGAGAGAGCGAGAGAGGGAGGGAGGATGGGCGAGCATGAACAGGGGGCGCAGCAGGCAGAGGGAGAAGCAGGATCTCCACTAAGCAAGGAGCCCAATATGGCACTCAACCCCAGGACCCAGGGATCATGACCTGAGCCAAAGGCAGATGCTTAACTGACTGAGCCACCCAGACATCCCAAGATCTAGGATATTAAAACATGAGCTGCTGGGAAACCAAAGGCAAGTGACCTGAAACTCTTCAGAACATAAGGAGATAGCTTCAAGAAGACACGACTTCTGGGGGAAGTAGGGGTAAACTCAAAGTTCTCCATTGAGAACTTGTTAGTGAAGATAAAGAAGGCAGTAAAAAAATAAAAGTAAGGATCCATAGACACAAAAGGGAGTTACCAAATCAGAAAACACAACAACTCAACCCTCCAATGAAAGAGCACTATTGATTTAAAAAAAACTGCATTTCACTATACCAAGAAAAGACGGTGCTCTTGAAATAAGAAACTTACTTTGCCACACAAAAGCCTCAGTTTTGTCTACACAGAACGATTAATACTCCTTTGGGTAAATAAAAATTATAGGCGATCTCATTTTATTATACTTTGCTTTAATGAACTTCACAGATATTGCATTCTTTAACAAATTGAAGGTTTGTGGCAACCCCGCATCAAGGAAGTCTATAGAAGCCATTTTTCCAATAGCACTTGCTCACTTTATGTCTCTTTGTCCCATTTTGATGATTCTCACAATATTTTAAACTTTTCCGTTATTATATTTATTGTGGCTATCTGTGATCAGTGATCTCTGATGTTACTGTAATTGTTTTAGGGTGCCATGAATCCTGCCCATGCAAGACGGCAAACTTCGTTGACGAATGCTGTGTGTGTTCTGACAGCTCCACCAACAGACCATTCCCGCAACTCTCCTCCACTCCTTGGGCTCGCCTATTCCCTGAGAAACAACAATATTGAAATTAGAACTACAATAGCCTTGAAGTGCTCAAGTGAAGGAAACAATTGTGCATCTCTCACTTTGAATCGAAAGCTAGAAATGATTAAGCTTAGTGAAGAAAGCATGTCAAAAGCTGAAAGAGGCTGAAAGCTAGGCCTCTTAACACCAAACAGCCAGACTGTAAATGTAAAGAAGAAGTTCTTGAAGGAAACGAAAGGTGCTATTCTAGTGGACTCGAATATGATAAGAAAGTGAAACAGCCTTACTGCAAAAATGGAGAAAGTTTTAGTAGCCTGGATGGAAAATCAAACCAGCCACAACATTCCCTTAAGCCAGAGTCTAATCCAAAGCAAGGCCCTAACTCTCTTCAAATCTATGATGGTTCACAGGTAAGGATACTGCAGAAGGAAAGTCTGAAGCTAGCAGAGGTTTAAAGAAGCAGCTGTCTCCCTAATATAAAAGTGCAAGGTGAAGCTGCAGTGCCGATGTAGAAGCAGCAGCAAGTTATCCAGCGATCTAACTAGAATACTTGCTGAAGGTGGCTATCCGAAACAGATTGACAATGGAGACGAAGCAGCCTCGTAATGGAAGAAGATGCCATCTAGGACTTTCATAACTAGACACAGTTCTGTATAAAAGGAGACCAAGAAAACATTACAGCTAGATGCAATGTATGGTTCTTGACTGGATCCCAGATTAAAAACAGCAAAAAATCAAAACAAATAAAATCAAGTGCATTACTGGGACACTGAGGAACAGGAATATGGCTGACAGAATGTGTACCAAGGATGAATCATGAGTATGATAACTGAATGGTGGTTATGCAGAAGAGCCTTGTTCTTAAGCGGGAGACACAAAATGAAGTACTTACAGGGAAATGATATCAGCAACTAACTCCCAGATGGATCAGGTGAAGAAACAAGGACAGAAAGCAACGCGTAAAAATGGTAATTGGTGAATCGAGGTACAGGTACATGGGTGTCCATTGTACTCGTCCTATCACATTTAAGAAAGACTGAACATTTTTCAAATTACAAAAGATAAAATTAGTAAGTTTTCTGACAAAAGTTGAAAGAATCCATTGTTCAGAACCCTAAATGAAAAAGAAATACTCAAAGAAATGATTCAGACAGAAGTAAAATAATCCTTGAAGGAAGCACATAATTGCAGAAAAGAATAAAGAGCAACAGAAAAGCTTAATATGTGGGTAAATATGAGTAAACTTTTGGCAATATAAAACAACTGGAGAAGTTCAAAATTTTTGTAAAATTAATATATGATAACAATGACACAAAAGATATTTGAATATGTAAGTAGAGTTAGAGTCCTAGAATTCTGTCATTAACAGGAAAGCAATAAACATCATTTTTATTGGAATTTAATAGTCAAAGTTGCACATTTTAATCTCCAGCGTAATCCCCTGAAAAACCAGTGTAAGGATCCATAACCAAGAAAGTAATGCAGAACAAAAACCAAATAAGGAAAAAATAGACTAATCCAAAAAAGGACAAGGAGAGAAAAAGAAATAAAACAGCTGATTAAGCAAAAAACAAAGGTGATAAAAATCCAAATATATCAGTAATTACACTAAACTTTAAGTAAAATAAAAGACTTAAGTTTGTCAGTTTAGGTTAAAAAGATAATACATTGTATGTCTACTATACTTCAATAAAAGATAAAATTAAAAAATAATAAAACTAACCATATACCAGTTAGAAGAAACAAATCCTAAATATAGGGACATGAAGAGATTGAAAGTAAAAGAACAGAAAGAACATACAACAGAAACACAAACAAAAAGAAAGCTAGGATAGCTATGTTACTAGTGACAAAGTAGATTTTAGGACAAGTGCATTACTAGAGATAAAACATTTTATAATAATACAAATGTTAGATACTATAATTCCTTGGATATCACACAAATCTGTATTAGATCAAATGACAGTTTCAAAATACGCAAAATAAAAATAAAAGGAGATGGGGCGCCTGGGTGGCTCAGTGGGTTAAAGCCTCTGCCTTCGGCTCGGGTCGTGATCCCAGAGTCCTGGGATCGAGCCCCGCATCGGGCTCTCTGCTTGGCGGGGAGCCTGCTTCTCCGTCTCTCTCTGCCTGCCTCTCTGCCTACTTGTGATCTCTGTCTGTCAAATAAATAAATAAAATCTTTTTAAAAAAATAAATAAATAAAAGGAGACAAAGCTATAACAAAATAGGGAGACTTTTTAAATAAACCTCTCTCAAAAATGGAGAGAAAACAGACCCCCTACAAAAACATCAGAAAGGATACAGAAGATCTGAACAACACAATAAACTTGATCTAATTAATACATACAGAATATTACATATAATGACTCATTACATAGTCTTTTCAAGGGCACAAGTGGCACTTACCAATATGCTTTGTCACAAATCAAACCTTAACTAATATCAAAGTCTTGAAATCATTAAGAGTATGTTCTCTGATGATAGTGAAAGTAAACCACAATAACAAAAACGTATAAATATTCCACATGTTTGGAAACTAAGGCAGCCACTTCTAAATAAGCCATAAATCAAAAGTAATACAAAGATTTAATGTAATCTCTATCAAAATCCCAACTACATTTTTTTCAAAAATAGAATAATCTATCCTAAAACTCATATGGAACCTCAGGGAACTCCAAATAGCCATAACAAACTTAACCAAGAAGAACAAAATTGTAGGTTTCTCACTTCCTGATTTCAAACTTATTACAAAGCAACACAGTAAGCAAGAGTGTGCTACTCCAAAGAATGAAACTAGACCAGTACCTTACACCATATACAAAAATAAATTCAAAATGAGGACTCCTGGATGGCTCTGTTGGTTAAGTACCTGCCTTCGGCTCAGGTCCTGATTCCAGGGTCTCAGGATCAAGTCCCACATCAGGTTCCGTGCTAGGCAAGAAGCCTGCTTCTCCCTTTGCCTGCTGCTCCCTCTGCTTGTGCTCTCTCTTTCTCTCTCTCTGACAAATAAATACAATCTTTAAAAATAAATAAATAAATAAATAAATAAAGGATTCAAACTTGAATGTAAGACCTGAAATTATAAAACTCCTAGAAGAAAACATAGGAAATAAGCTATTTGACAATGGTCTTAGCAATATTTTGGGGGGCCAGTCTCCTTAGGCAAGGGCAACAAAAGCTAAAACAAACAAATGGGATTACATCAAACTAAAAAGCTTTTTTTGCACAGTGAAGGAAAGCAACAAAACAAAAAGGCAACCTACTGAATGTGGAAAGATATTTGCAAATCATATATCTGATAGAGGTTAATATCTAAAATATGTAAAGAACTTACGTAACTTAGTATCGAACAACCAACCATCACATTAAAACATGGGCAGAGGACTTGAATAGACATTCTTCCGAAGAAGACAGACAGATGGCCAACAGGCACATGAGAAGATGCTCTGTATCCCTAATCACCGGGGAAAGGCGAATCCAGACTACAATGAGATGTCATTTCGTATCTGTCAAATTGGTTATTACCAGGAAAATTAAAATAACAAGGATTAGCAAGGATATACAGAAAAAGGAACCCTCAATACATTTGGTGGGAATGCCAATTGGTACAGCCACTCTGGAAAACAGAATGGAGGTTCCTCAAAAAATTAAAAATAGGAGACCCTGGGTGACTCATTTGGTTAAGTGTCTGACTCTTGATTTTGGCTTAGGTCATGATCCTGGGCTCCTGGAAGTGAGCCCCCAACTGGGTTCTACACTCAGCAGGGGTGCTGCTTGAGGATTCTTTCTCCCTTGCCTTCTGCCCCTCCCTCCACTCATGCTCTCTCTCAAGCAAATAAATAAATCTTTAAAAAAAATTAAAAACAGAACTACCATACAGTATATCAAAATTCTACTTCTGGGTATTGACCTGAAGAAAATAGATACATCAACTGAACGAGATGTATGCTCCTATGTTCAGTGTCACATTATTTACAATAGCTAAGATATGGAAGAAACCAAGATGTGGTATATATATGCAATGAAATATTAGCCAAAAAAAAGAATAAAATCTTGCCATTTGTAACAACATGTATAGACCTTGAAGGTATTAGGCTAAGTGGAATAAATCAGACAGAGAAAGACAAATTCCGTATGATTTCACTTATACATGGAATCTAAAAAACAAAACAATCCAACAAAAGCAAATGGAGACAAACTCAAAGATACAGGAAACAAACTGCTGGTTACCAGAATGGGGCGGGGTTGCGCAGGACAAAACAGGTAAAGAGGATTAAGAGATACAAATTTCCAGTTATAAAAGAAATGTCATGGTGATGTAATGTACAGCATAGGAAATATAGTTAATAATACTGTAATAACTTTGTGCGGTGACAGATGGTAACTAGTTTTATTCTGGGGATTATTTCATAATATATAAAAACACTGAATCGCTATGATGTATACCTAAAATTACCAGGATACTGTATGTCAATTATATTTCAATAGAAAATAAAGTGTGGTATTGGCACAACGACAGACACATCGACCAATGGAATGGAGTAGATAACCCAGAAATAAACCCTCACATATATGGTCAAATGACTTCCAACAAAGTATCAAGACCACCCAATGGGGAAAAGACTGTTTCTTCAACAAATGGAAGAGGGAAAACTGGATATCCACATACAAAAGAATGAAGCTGGAGTCTTACCTTATACCACATATAAAAAATAACCTAAGATGTACCAAAGATCTAAAGTTATAAGACCTAAAGTTCTAAAACTTTTAGGAAAAAAACAGAAGGAAAAGCTTCATGACATTGGATTTAGCAATGATTTTTTGGATATGAAACCAAAAAAGTATGGGCAACAAAAGTAAAAATAGATAAACTGGACCACATCGAAATTTAAAATTTTGGTGTATCAAAGGACACCACCATCAGAGTAAAAAGGCAAACTACAGGAGAAAGTATTTGCAAATCATGTATCTCCTAAGACTTTAATATCCAGAATATGTTCCTAAAGAATTCTTAAACCTCAATGACAAAAACAAATATCCTAAATAAAAAATGGACCAGAGACTTCAATAGACATCTCTCCAAAGAAGATATACAAATGGTCAACTAGAACATGAAAGGATGCTCAACATCACTGATTTTTAGAAAAATGCAAATCAACCTGCAATGAGATATCAGCTCACACTAATCAGGATAACTACTCTTTAAAAAATAACAAAATAGCAGCAAGTGTTGGTGTGAATATGGAAAAACTGAAAACTTGGTGTACCATCAGTAGATTGTAAGATGGCGCATACAACTACCATAGAAAACAATATGGCAATTCCTCATAAAATTAACAATAGAATTACCATATGATCTTGCAATTCTCGGTATATATTTAAAGGATTGCTCTCAAAGAGATATTTATATATCCATGTTGCTAGCAGCATTCTTCCCAACAGACAGAAGGTGGAAGCAACACAAATCTCCATCAAGAGATGCATGGGTAAATAAAATGTTATATATTTTTATACACACACACACACACACACACACACACTCAACCTTAAAAATATGGAAATTGTGACATGTTACAACATGGATGAACTCTGAGGACATTGCTAAATGAAATCATTCACAAAACAACAACAACAAAAAAACATGATTCCATTTTATAGAAGATATCTAGAGAGTCAAACTTACAGAAACAGAAAGTAAAACTGTGGTTGCCAGGGACTGCAGGGGGAGCAGGGAAACAGGGAATTGTTTAATGAGTACAGAGTTTCAGTATGCATGATGAAAAAGTTCTAAAGATTGTGAAACAGTATGAATGTACTTAACACTCCTGAACAACAAGTAAACTTAAAAATGATTAAGACAGTTAAATTTTATGTACATTTTACCATAACTAAAAACAACGGTTTAAAAAATGTTAATTATAAAATCTAGGTTGTAAATGGGTGTTCACTGTAAAATTCTTTCAATTTTGCTGTATGTTAGAAAAAAAATTATAGACCAATATCTCTGATAAATAGAAATCCTAAATATAATATTAGCAAATAAAATATAAAGATATAAAAAGGAAAATTCGTCACAACTAGGAGTGGTTCATTCTAAGAACGTAATAATGATTTCATACTAAAAAAAGTAATTCACATTATCAAAACATTTCTGTTCCATGCAAAATGATTTTTAATTTCTCTTTGGATTTCTTTGACCCACTGATTACTGAAAGTGTTATTTCCAAAATATAAGACTTTCCATATATCTGTTATTGATTCTTAACTTTATCTTATTATAATAAGAGAGACTTTTTGTATGATTTTAATCTTTTCAAATTTACTGGGACTCATTTAATAGCAAACAATATGATTTATCTTAGTAAATGTTCTGAGTGCCTGTAACGAGAATGTACATTCTGCTGTTTTCAGGTAGAGCATTCTGTAAATGTCAATTAAAACAAGTAGGTTGATAAGAGTTATTCATGTCTTCTTACATCCTTTCTGATTCACCAGCTTTTTTCTATCAATTTTTTCAGAGTGTAAATGTAGAATAATTCTAAAATAACTGGATTTGTCAATTTCTCTTTGTCACCTTTGCTTTGTGTTTTATTAGATGCATAAACATTTAGATTGTGGGGAAAGAAATTTTTTTCAATAGAGCTAGGTCAATTGTTCTCCACTTGAAAGAAATTCTCTTTACCCTACTTCACATTACACTTTTTTTAAGTTTTTTTTTTTTTAGAGGGGTTATAAATCTAAATGAGAAAGGAATAATTACAGAGCTTTCGCAAAACTGTCTGGCATAGTGACTAAAGCTACACGTAAACCTATCCTAGGCTTATGACCCAAAGAAAAGAGTGCATATGTCCACCAAAAATATATATAAGAATGTTGAAAGCATCTTTACTGATGAAAGCCAAAGACTACAAACAACTCAAAAGGAGAGAAACAAACAGAAGGATCATCATACAATGCAATAGTACCTAGCAGTAAAAAAGAATGAAGTGATACCCACAACATGGATGATTTACAAAAGCATGATGTTGGGCAAAAGAAACCAGACCCCCCCCCAAAAAAAATAGGATATATATTTATACAAAGTTCAACAAGTGGCAAAACTAATTTTTGGTGACAAGTGTAAGAATAGTAGTTATTTCTGGGAGTAGGGAAAGGTTAAAAGGAAACCTGGTCCTATTTTAATCTGGGTTGTACCTACATGAGTGTATATAAAGGTAAAAATTCATCAAGCTGTACATTAAAGATCTATGAACCTTATTATATGTATATATATTTCAAGAAAGAAAAAGGGATTAGTTATTAATAGAGTGAAAAGCAAAGTAACAGAGTAGTGATTGTGTGAGTGTGTGTGTGTGTGTGTGTGTGTGTGTGTATGATAAAGGATTTATATCCAGAATATAGGAAGACCAAAAAAAATCAATAAGCAAAAAACATACCACTGAATAGAAAAATGCCCAAGAGATCTGAACAGGCATTTCACCCAATAAATACGAGAAAGGTGCTCAATCTCATCAGTCAAAGGAATTAAAACCACAATGTGAGGCCACTACACATCAACCAGAATGAGAAAAACAAGAAAGAAGAATCATACCAAATGCTGGTAAGACTATGTGAAAACCCTCTCTCATTCATTACTGGACGGAATGTAAACTGGTTCAATTACTTTGGAATCACTTTGGAAAACTGACAGTATCTAGTACAGCTAAACATAGGTATATTCCTTTCAAAGCCCAAATAGAGGAGATATCCATAATAAGCAAATATTAACAGAGCATTTTAAAAAGTCATTATTGAAAGATAAAGATTAGGTTATTTTTTATTATCCTTCTTACTAGAGCTATGAAATTTTTAAAAAACAACAAATTATTTTAAGTGCAGCATATCACAGTAAATAGTGGTGGCCTAAAAAAACCAATTCATCACTTTTAAAGCTCAATAAATAACTGAGGCCAGAAACTTGAAATGAACAATATTTTATAAATAATCTGTTTTCACAGTTACCAACAGACCTCAATGCTGTAAGCCCTGCAGGGACAAAGTAGAGAAAAGCCTGGCCAAATGCCAACAGCTTCACCTTTTTGCTGAGATTCATGTTCTCCATCTTAGCCTTCAGCAGCTTCATCTTATTCATAGTTATTGAATTTTCAATTATCTGTTGTCCAGAAGGAGAAGGCTCAATTTCTTCATCTTCATCCATATACAAATTATACACAGAACCACCACTGCAAAGAAAGTAGTAATTACTACTGAGATGCTTCTGATACCTGCTCAATGACTAAATATATTTATGTGCAGATGTTGCTAATGATAAAAGAATAAATCTTGCCAATGTAAATTCAAGGCAAATGTATTTCAAAAAATATATTTCTTAGAAGAAAAAAATCAATATGGATCAATAGTATGACGTAGAATTACTGACAATCTAACACAGCTAAGCTTTTCTGAAGTCAGTGCACCACCAGTGAAGGTCTTATGCCACCTACTACCTCACTCCCACAGAAGCAAAATCCATCTTCACAAAAATGCCCTGATTTCATTTTATCCGCCATGGCTGTTAATTGTGAAACCTAGACTTAGGCTGATCAGAATTCCATTTAACCATAATGAAAAAGAAATTGACACAGAAGCCAGATTTTCATTCATTCTGAGAGGATTTTCACTAAAAGAGAACTCGCACAGGTATCATCAGAACATTATGTGTTCTTAAGAAACAACAACAACAAAAAAATAACGAGATTTTTTTTCAGTGTTTGGAAGCATAACCCCTTAGAACAGCATGTATTTTAAAATGAAAAAAGAAACCCCAGTCATGACACAAATTATTATACATGTAAAACATGTGAATTACTGATCAGTCTCCATGACATTTATTGATACCTTAACAGAATTCTTTGGAGCACCTTATCTTTGACTGCATAATATAATGGCATTTATCACACTATCCTCATATTTAAATTTATACGTCTATCTTCCTTCTCACTACCCCATATGTAAGCAAGGTAAAAACAGATAATGGGCCTTACTCATCTTCTTGGTCTCAGAGCCTGGCACAGTGCTTGGTACATAGCCAATAAATGTTTCTTTAGCTGAATATAAACATGAATGAAGT
Organism: Lontra canadensis; assembly: GCF_010015895.1. Classification (NCBI taxonomy): domain Eukaryota; kingdom Metazoa; phylum Chordata; class Mammalia; order Carnivora; family Mustelidae; genus Lontra; species Lontra canadensis. Next base: position 28,945,470 of record NW_022630997.1, read on the forward strand.
TTCACTCAGCTTTTTCAGTAATAGTAAAAGGTAAAAGGTTTGGGAAAAACATAAGTTCAGCACATTTGTAGAATGACAAAGATTTTACACAGAGCAGACTAAGTATGGAATACCATGTCTGATTAACTTACAGAAGAACTAAAGCATGTATCTCTGCTAAACTCCAACATACTTAGCTTTAGATTCTAAACTTTAAAGGTACTTAACTAGACAATAGAACAATTAGGAAATAAGAAAAGGTCATCTGTAAGTTTCTGTGTACTCTGATTCTTTATTGCCTTTCACTTTAAGCCACTAAACACTTAATGAACTTTTTAGCCAGTCTGTACACTAATACTGGCTTACAAAGATGACTGTCCCACCCTTTGTGGAGCGTGCAGTCTGCTGTGACTAGTATCTATAATATATTCTTAACCAGTTGTTATAAAAAGATAACAACATCTCTGGAAAACTGGATAAGAAGGCACCCCAGAGCTCCACCTATCTTGAAGTGATTCATATGCAATGTAATGCCATGCTAAAGGCAAACAGCAAGAGGACACTGTATTGGAATTCTATAAATGCCTTCCAAGCAATGAATATGTTCAATTAAAATCATAAGCTTATGGACTGGTATCAGTACTTGGCAACGTCTGTGTGAAAAAAATTTTTCAAACGTAAAATACATAAAATCTCATTACAGATCCATATTAACAGATGAATTTTTACAAATGATTTTGCAAGTCTAATGGGCAACACTAGCCTGGAACCTCAATTAAGTAAAATATTATCCCCCCAAAAGCATTCAATTCTCCTCTTTCATGGATCCAAATCATAAACACAAGTACTCAATTATTCATTTTTTAATTTTTTTTAAGAGAGAGTGCGTGTGAGGGAGGGGCAGAGGGTGAGGAAGAGAAAGAATCTTATGCAAGCTCCATGCCCAGGCTAAATCTCAAAATCCTGAGATAATGACCCGAGCCCAAATCAAGAGTTAGGCACTTAACCAACTGAGCCACCCAGGTGCCCCTCAATTAATATTATTATATTTTTAATTTTATCAGTAAAAATTATGTAGAAGTTCTTCTCTGTTGTTATGTAAGTACTGACACAGTACCCCTGACTCTATCCCTTGGCCTGAAAATCCTAAAATAGTTACTATTGTGAGGACTTATTTAGCCAGAGGCTTCCATCAAGGTTAAACAATAACCTGATTGTTTAACCCTTAAACTGTGTCTGCTCCCCTTCCCCCAGGGGACTTACTTAAAAACAAGTCCCAGAAACCAGCCCCAGGTAAGTAAGCCCAGATACAAGGGTGGGTCAGGCCAGGTGGAGACATCCGATTAGTGGGGGGGATGCATACTGTCTCCCTAGCTACCAAGGAGTATGGGCCCCGCCCTTTGGGAACCTTTTGGGCGCCAATTCTAACCAAGGTGATAGGCTAGGTCAAATGTCTTCTATAGGGTAAATTGTAATTCAATTGGTCACTTATGTGTGACCTAACATGACTGTGGAGTTTCCTCTGTGTGTTACAATCTCATTGGCCACCTGTGCATGGCCAGGCCCAACCACATGGCCTTTGCCCTTAAAAGCTAATCTGTAAAACAGAGAAGGGTCACCCTTTCTTGTAAGAGGTACGGCCCCGAACGTTTGGTTTGATTCTTGATGCTTGGCGCAGAATAAAGCTTTGCTTGACCTTCGCTTTATATTAGTCTCACTCCTTTAATCATGGACCCATTATTGGGGGGGCTTATCACTATTTGGCCCTTTACAAAAAAATTTTGCTGCATCCCTGCTTCAGAGTAAGAAAGCCTCTCCTACAATAGTCAAGATAAATGTCATTCAAAATATGGCCAGAAAAAAAAGTTTTCTACTCTCCTTTCTCACCCACCCTTATCCCTTGTCCAGTTCTGGTAGGTGAAAAGAACGGAGGAGAAAAGTAAAAAAAAAAAAATATCTGGGGAGGAAAACTATAATTTCAATTGAAATCCCCGGCAACATCTGGGCTATGTCTTAAACACAAACAGAAGCTGGCTGAAGAGAAACTGAGGTAAAAAGAGAAAATGACTTTTCAAGCAAAAGGTAATGGCATAATGAAGGGGAGCTGGAAAATGGATGATGACAGGTTGTAAAAGGCCTTACAGGCAAAACTAAGGAACTTAGATTTTCTCCTTTGGGAAAGGGAGCCAGAAGAGGATGTTTGAAGGAAGGAAATCAAAACAACAGTGAGCTAGCACAGGGAGACTGGCATAAAAAAATTCTATTTGTGGTCCAAGTAGGAGGCACTGGATTAAGGCTGTAGCCCTCATCATCCTCTTCTCTACTTCTGGACTACATGGTTGTGGTTACTACCATACTTTGCAGTAACCAGATCCTAATAAGATGGTCAGCAGTCAACACCCATTTGTCACACTCAGCTCTTAAAGAATGAGTCTAATCCTTCTTCCAAATAACTTGTGGTGAGCAGAATGTAAAGGAATCCCCATGATTCTCAATCCCTGGTGCTCATATCCTGTATACTCCCCTACACTTGAGTGAAAAATGACCTAGGACTTGTTTGCAGTCAACACAATATGGCAAAAGTAATTTTTCAGATGTAATCTGGGTCCCAAATCTGTTGATTTGAGTTAATCAAAAGGGAGCTGAGGGCAGCCTCTAGGAAAAAGCCAGGAAAAAACCCAGGGCCCTCAGTCATACAAGTGCCAGGAAATGAATTATGCCAACAACATCATTAAGCTTGAAGTAGATTTCACCAAGCCTCCATATAAGAGTGCATCTTTGCCAACCCCTCGACTGTAACTTTGGGACACCCAGAGCAGAGCACCCAGCTAACCTGTGACTAGACTCCTGAGCCACAGAAACTGTTCTCTAGACTACAAGTTCTTTTTTCTATAATTTTTTCTACTAGCTTTATATACTGTGGGATTGAATTTAGGCACTTATATCACCAAAGGATCCCCAAATAGCCAAAGCAATATTAAGAAAGAAGAAGTATCACAGTCTCAGATTTCAAGATATACTACAAAGCAATAATAATCAAAACAGTATGGTAAGTGACACAGAAATAGACACATAGATCAATGGAATAGAACAGAGAGCCCAAAAGTAAACCCATGCTTATAGAGTCAAGTAATCTACAACAAAGAAGGCAAAAATATACTGTAGGGGAAAAGACAGTCTCTTCAATAAGGACAACTACAAGAAAGAAAGAAAGAAAAGCAAGCAAGCAAGCGAGAGAAACTAGATACTTTCTTATAGTCTACACCAAAATAAACTCAAAATGAGTTAAAGACCTAAATGTGAGGACCTGGAACCATGAAATTCCTAGAAGAAAACATAGGCAGTAATTTTTTTGGCATCACCCTTAGCAAAATTTTTCTAAATATGTCTCCACTGGCAAGGGAAACAAAAGCAAAAATAAACTATTGGAACTATACTAAAATCAAAAGCTTTTGTACAGCAAAGGAAACCTTCAACAAAACGAAAAGGCAATCTACTGAATGGAAGAAGATATCTGCAAATGATATAACCAATGAGGGGTTAGTATCCAAAAATATATAAAGAACTTACACCATTCAACGCCAAAAAAACCCCACATTAATCTGATTAAACTTAGTTATCTATAATACTTTTCCTTCCTTGGTCTGCTTGGAAAACTCCTATTCCCTTTTTAAGTTCCCTTCTTAGAGTTTGTCCCTAACTCCCCACCTTTCAGGAAAAATGAAGGCCTTCTTATCCAGTTTTCCAGAGACGTTGTTATCTTTTTATAACAACTGGTTAAGAATATATTATAGATACTAGTCACAGCAGACTGCACGCTCCACAAAGGGAGGGACAGTCATCTTTGTAAGCCAGTATTAGTGTACAGACTGGCTAAAAAGTTCATTAAGTGTTTAGTGGCTTAAAGTGAAAGGCAATAAAGAATCAGAGTACACAGAAACTTACAGATGACCTTTTCTTATTTCCTAATTGTTCTATTGTCTAGTTAAGTACCTTTAAAGTTTAGAATCTAAAGCTAAGTATGTTGGAGTTTTAAATCAATTTAACAACTCCTCTTCCTCTTACAGAGCAGGAAAACAAGACCAGAGAAGTAGAGATTTATCTGCCTCTAAGCAGCAGTTACTAAATTTTGAATTAAAAAAAAACAAAAAACCAGGGGCGCCTGGGTGGCTCAGTGGGTTAAGCCTCTGCCTTCGGCTCAGGTCATGATCCCAGGGTCCTGGGATCGAGCCCCGCGTCGGGCTCTCTGCTCAAGCGGGGAGCCTGCTTCCCCTCTCTCTCTCTGCCTGCCTCCCTGCCTACTTGTGATCTCTGTCTGTCAAATAAATAAATAAAATCTTAAAAAAAAATTCTTTGAAAAAAATGTTCACTGTAAAAAAAAAAAAAACAAAACAAACAAACAAAAAAAACCAGCAACTACAGGTTCAACCCTATTATGTCTAGGCTGTACAATAACACACTGTTATACCAAGACTCTGTAATCAAGTCAGCATCTTACAGTTTCATAACTCTTGTTAAGAAATAAGTCTTAATAAATATATAGTTTTGGGGTGCCTGGGTGGCTCAGTGGGTTAAGCCTCTGCCTTCGGCTCAGGTCATGATCTCAGTGTCCTGGGATCAGGTCCTGCATTGGGCTATATGTTCAGCTGGGAGCCTGCTTTCCCCTCTCTCTCTGCCTGCCTCTCTACTTGTGATCTCTCTCTCTGTGTCAAATAAATAAAAAAAATCTTTATATAGATATATATAGCTTAATAAATAATATACTAATAAATATATTATTTTATATTAATAAATATACTTCAATATAAGTAAATAAGTATAAAAATCCTTCTCCATAAAGAAATTTCAGTTTTATAAATTACTCTCCAAATATCAATCATATGAAGGACAACTTCAGAATTAAACAGTTGGGCCAGGGATTGGGGAGAATGCATGAAATTTAGTTAGTCTTGTGAATATAAGATTATTCTGATAACACAAAATAAACATTAGGATTTATGGAGTATATCATACAGTGTTCTCCTTTTCAAATTGAGACATGCAAATGAAAACCTATTTACCTTAAAGATTCAGATAATGGTGTTAAAGTGCCATCTCCCCTATCTACTACACGAAAGAAATTCAATTGATCTCCTTCTCGGTATACCAAAAATGTAACTTGTTTGTTGCAGGAGGTCTTCTCCCAGACCTCATCTCGACTGGAATCCATGTACTCAGCCATCTCCCTAAGTGGATCTTCCATAGGAACTACAAATGGAAAAATTGATAAACAAGCCTTGAATTTATATCAAGTTTTATGCATGTGGGTACAGTGACAGGATATAATGTGCTGAATTAGAACAACATATACATGATAGTCTTTAAAGAAGTTTCTCATCTTTTTTTTTCTTTGTTTTTGCAATGGTTTATTTTATTTTTTTTAATTTTTATTTATTTTTTAAATTTCTTTTCAGTGTTCCAGAATTCATTGTTTATGCACCACACCCAGTGCTCCATGCAATACGTGCCCTCCTTAATACCCACCACCAGGCTCACCCAACCTCCCAGCCCCTGCCCCTCCAAAACCCTCAGATTGTTTTTCAGAGTCCACAGTCTCTCATGGTTCATCTCCCCTTCCAACTCCCCCCACTTCCTTCTCTCCATCTCCCCATGTCCTCCGTGTTATTTCTTATGCTCCACAAATAAGCAAAACCATATGATAATTGACTCTCTCTGCTTGACCTATTTCACTCAGCATAATCTGTTATAGTTAATACAGCATTTCCTATGTTGTACTAACATGAAAGAAACAAAACGCATTATTGTGTTATTACATACAAAGACCGGGCTTAACTAAGTACATTAGTATTTTCCTGTGCCACTAGAGTCTGTGTAGTTGCTGATTCTATGACATAATTACCTAAGACTATTTTCACTTCACTTCTACTTCCTATATTTTCCAATATTGTTACATCAATAATTTAAAAGCAATATAAATTCCACTGACTTAAAATAAAAGACACATACACATAACTAGGAAACATTATGTTGGAAATTAGAAGCAAATGAATCTCCTTTTTTCTTTCTGGTTTTAGATTCTTCTTTGATTTTGGTTTTACATTCTTCTTAGATCTGTTTCTTGACATGAAGTTAAGTAATTAAAAGTATACAACAATTTAGAACACAAGGGGGCCTGTGAGTGTACTGAAACGGGCACTTGTGTAACGGGCAGCACGTTGTTTCTTGAAAGCATCCTCCCAGGATTCCAACTGTCCTGGAATGTACCCACGTGTCTAGTCAGAGCACAAGAACTGGGGCAAAGCCCTGCACTACTATAGACTCTTCTGGCCTCGAGTCATCCTCTGGTTTGATATTACAGGCATCATTACAACCTGCTCGTGTCCACAGTAGCCACAGATTCTGCTCCTGTGGGCGGAAGGACCTCGAAGATTGCTGGCTCATAGGTTAATGTTCTAAAAGACTCTGACCCCAGACTTAAGTAATGATTACAGGAAAAAAGTTGACTCCCAAAAACTTCACGTCAAGCTGCAGAAACATTTGTTCTTTCCTAAAAGACGCAACAATTTCTCAAATTCCCTAACTTTGATACAAGTAGCTTATTTATTAACAGAATCACAGTACTGTGCTAACCTTTTAAAAACTTACAGCAATAAGAAATATTAAACTGGGAAAGTAACAAAGTAGAAACATTAAAGATGTCCCCAAATCCTAATCCAATACCACCATCACTAAAAGAGAAAAAGTAGAAATATAGTAAGATTTAGCTTATTTTGTAAAAATATTTGGATGTTTTGACCAACTCTTTCATAGGCACAAAATGTGCAAATGTTAAAAGACATGCTTAAAATAAGTTCTTGCCATTTTTTAGTTAATGCTACATGTTCCACATTACCTTAAAAAGAAATAAAATCTATGTTGCTGCCACTACTAAAGCCGTGCAAAGGCTTTATCTAATCAACATGGTGTGTCTTATTAAAGGAGGCTTTGGAGTGGGTACGTGCACCACCTATGTGGTGTATGCACACACCTTTTCATAACAGAAAAAACAGTCTGATTTCATCAGGTATAACACACTGTATATACACTGTAAGATAAAATTTAGTTTTAGAAAGGATTTTCTATGCTGTTTGATATTTTAAAAACTAAGTATTACTGAACTCATGGTATTTTCTAAACCATAACTTTCAAGTAAGACTAAATAGCCAAAAGGGGCACCTGGGTGGCTCAGTCATTAAGCATCTACCTTCAGCTCAGGCCATGATCCCAGGGTCCTAGGATCGAGTCCCACATTGGGCTCCCTGCTCAGCAGGAAGCCTGCTTCTTCCTCTCCCACTCCACCCTGCTTGTGTTCCCTCTCTCGCTGTCTCTCTCTCTGTCAAATAAATAAACAAAATCTTGGGGGAAAAAAAGACTAAATAGCCAAAAAGTATGGTTTCTCAAATACAACGTGGAAAAGTTGTAGATCTGGGTATCGTTTTTAATCTTCACAAAGTTTTCAATGATACATGGAGACAAGAGCAAACTTTTAAAGAAGTTGATTCAATAAAGGCAAAATTATTAAATATATTACTTAAAATATTAAAAAACACTAATTCTCCTTGCTGATTTTTTCAATTTACAAAGCATAGAAACCTGGAGGAAAAAAAAAGTATTACAAAGCTACAGTTGCCCCAGGATAGCGATGCCTTTCATTTTCATTTCTCAAAAAAGTAAAAAACAAAACAAAACACAAAACACAAAAAACTCCCACACGTGTATTTTTAACTCAAAATCTATAGCACTTACACTTCTCATTAACATAAAATAATTCTGGCCCTAGTAAGAAAAGTAGATGTTCTGATAAAACACCCTGCTTTAAAGACAATACTATACACAAATAACCAACTCTCAAAGTTTTATAACAGTGGAATTCACATGTCATTAAACACTGTATAATTCTATCTTATCATAATGGTTCCATAAATAATTTAGGTTTCTTGGGATGCCTGCATGGCTCAGTCGGTTAAGTGCCTGCTCAGGTCATGATCCCAGGGTCCAGAGATCAAGTCCCACATTGGGCTCCTTGCTCAGTGGAGACCTGCTTCTCCCTCTCCCTCAGCTTGCCGCTGCCCCTACTTGTGTGCTCTCTCTCTCTCTCTCTCTGACAAATAAATAAAATCTTAAACACTTGAGGGTTCTTAAACTACCCTGAGACTTGGTACTATAAACATCATCTTATGTCACATAGGACAATTTTTTAAGTCCAATTTATATAATTGCTGATATTAGGAACCAACTCTAACACTACTACCTTTGGTTTTTCCTAACCTATCCAAACAGTTCAACAACTAAAGTAACATATCTCACAAAATCCTCCTGAAGTAGTTAAGAAAAAAATGATAAGTCCCATTTCCTACCTAAAATTACAAAACACAGAGATAAAATTTGACTTGTGGAAGAAATAAAGCAGGGCGGAATCAATAATTAAAATATGACACCCTTCCCCAAATGAGGCCCACAGGAGCAAGACTTCTCTGAGCAGTCTAAGGGTCCCTCTTCTTTGTGGGGATTCATGTGAATCAGGAACCCAAGTAAACACTCCCAGTTTTTCCAATGCTTAGAGCTTAGAACAATGCTTAGAGCATTGTTAATCAACTCTCTGCTCACATCATCTCTTCCAAGGCCCTTCCATAATCATCCTCCTAGTATCCTACTTTCACAGACACTGTTACACTCCTTTATTTCCTCCATAGCACCTGCAACTGCCTGATATGACAACGAATCTTTACATCTTTATTGTGGGCACTGTCAGTAAGCAGAAACTTTTTCTTCCACGGAACACTGCATTGAACATCTAGTAGATACATAAAATATATTTGTTAAATGAATGAAAGACCTCCAAGGACTGCCCACCTTCTCTTTTTTTCCCCTATTTATAGGGCTGTAATTTTAAAATGGAACATATGGTGAGGTCTTTTTTTTTTCCATGTTCCTTTTCTTTTTTTTTTTAAATAGATGTACACTTTTAAAATTTAAATTCAATTAATTAACAAATAATGTATTATTAGTTTCAGAGGTAGAGGTCAGTGATTCATCAGTCTTATATAATACCCTGTGCTTATTACATTACATGCCCTCCTTAATGTCCACCACCCACATTCTGAAAAAGGATTCAATAGGGCTACAATAATATCTATAAACCCAAATGCATCACAAACCAGGCTAACAGGCAACTTTAGAATTGGCTAACAGGCAACTTTAGAATTTTCTGTAACAATCATTACATCCAGAGTTGAAGACTCAGTGGGTAAAAAAAAAAAAAAAAAAAAGGCAACAAATTGGTATGAATTTAAACACAATGATAACAACATATTCACACAATACTATTCATTTCCTTTCCCTCTACTGGTGAGGTTTATTTTTAAATATCCCTGGATTAAATCAGGAATCAGGAAATTTTTCTGAAACCTGAGGTTCTTCTGCACATACACGCTTTACAGAACAATGCTTAAAAAAACAAATGCTGTTCTAAGACCTAATAGCAGAAAGAGAACTTGATTAAAACTTGAGACTATAAAAATACCAACTGGCTTGAAAATTATTATTGTCAAATTGCTTTAATGTATATGATTTTAACTAATGCTTACCTCTTCTAGTATTTATAGGTCCACCACGCATAGCCAATACCAGCTTCAAGGTACAACCTTCTGATATGCTGTTAACAGAAAAACCAACCATCATTATCAAAGAGCATTCGGTGTTAGACACAGACATAATTAAGTACTAGTTAATCAGGCATCATACTCACCCTCTATAATATAAAAAAGATACAGCAATATGCATAAATATAAAATGTTAACTTAATTACTTGTATAAGTAATGAAAAAGTATGTTCTCATAGGCTAAATATGACAGGACACCTCAGTTTAGCATCTTCCTTTCACATGTAAAGAAAAAGAGGCCCTAAGAAGAAGTTTTCCAAGACCCAAAGTGTTCGAAAACAGATCTATTTAGTAAAAGAGAAAATAGAAAAACAGCAAATCTACTATATCTACAAGCGCTCCCAAATCCCAGCGCTCTTCCAGATACTTCACATCGCCTCTGACTCTTCTGTTCTTAAGAAAAGAGTGAAGAAAACTATGGAAAGAACCTAGATGTCCATCAACAGATAAATGGATAAAGAAGATGTGGTATATATATACAATGGAATTCTACGTAGCCATCAAAAGAAATGAAATCTTGCCATTTGCAACAACGCTGATGGAACTAGAGGGTATTAGGCTGAGAGAAATCAATCAGAGAAAGACAATTATCATATGATCTCTGTGATATGAGGAATTTGAGAGGCAGGGCAGGGGGCTGTGGGGGGTAGGGAAGGAAAAAATGAAACAAGATGGGATCAGGAGGGAGACAAACCAAGAGAGACTCTAAATCTCACAAAACAAACTGAGGGGGTGGTGGGGGGTAGGGATAGGGTGGTGGGGTTATGTACATTGGGGGAGGGTATGGGCTATGGTGAGTGCTATGAAATGTGTAAGCCTAATGATTCGCAGACCTATACCCCGGGGCATATAATACATTACGTGTTAATAAAAAATAATTTTAGTAAAGGAAAAAAGAGTAAAGAAGTGTATGAGAGAAGGGAGAAAGAAAGACAAAAGTCAAATAATATACTTACAATCACTGGTGCATATACAGTGTCACTTAGTAATAGAAGGAGGGCTTGATGAAAAATGAAGGACTTGAAGAACAAAACTCTCTTACCCAATACTCTTTTTTTGTCTTTATCAAGTGTATTTTATGTTTTGTTTTATTATTTTTAATTTTAATTCCAGTATAGTCAACAGTGTTTATTAGTTTCAGGTGACAATATAATGATTCAACAATTTTACAGATTACTCAGTGCTTGTCATGATAAGTGTCCTCTTAATCCCCTTCACCTAATTCGCCTATCCCCCTGGCCCAGCTCCTCTCTGATTAACCATCAATTTGTACTCTATAGTTAAGAGTCCATTTCTTGGTTTGTCTCTTTTTTCTTTTGCTCATTTTTTTGGTCCTCAAATTCCACATATTAGTGAAACTATATGGTACTTGTTTTGCTCTGACTTATTTCACTTAGGATTATACTCTCTAGCTCCATCCATGTCATTGTAAATGGCAAGATTTCATTCTTTTATGGCTGGATAATATTCCATTGTATATATAGCACATCTTCTTTATCCATTCATCTACCAGCGCACACTTGGGGTGCTTCCATAATTTGGCTATTGTAGATAATGCCACTATAAATATAGGGGTGCATGTATCCCTTTGAATTAGTGTTTTTGTATTTCTTGAATAAATACCCAGTAGTGCAATTATTGGATTGTAGAGTAGTTCTATTTTTAATTTTTTGAAGACACTCCAAACTGTCTTCCACAGTGGCTGTACCAATCTGCATTCCCACCAACAGTGCAGGAGGATTCCTTTTCTTTCCACATCCTCACCAACACCCACTGTCTCTTGTGTTATTAATTTTAGCCATTCTAACAGGTGTGAGGTGACATCTCACTATAGTTTTGATTTGCATTTCCCTGATAATGAGTGATACTGAGCATTTTTTCATAAGTCTGTTGGCCATCTGGATGTCGTCTTTGGAAAAATACCTATTCTTTAATTGGATCATTAGGTTTTGGGGTGATGAGTTGTGTAAGTTTTTTATATATTTTGGATACTAACTTTTTATTGGATATGTCATTTGCAAACATCTCCCATTCAGTAAGTTGCTTTTAGTTTCGTTGATTATTTCCTTCACTGTGCAGAAGCTTTTTATTTTGGTGTAGTCCCAAGAGTTTATTTTAGCTTTTATTTCCCCTGCCTCAGGAGACAAACCTTAGAAAAATGTTGCTACAGCTAATGTCAGAAAAATTACTGCCTGTGCTCTTTCCTAGGATTTTTATTCTTACCCAATTCTTTTATAAAAATGAAAAAAAAAAAAAGGAAAGTAGGCAAGTGGGAATGGGCCAATATCAAAAGAAAAGAGCACAAGGCAAGTTCAAAAGAGAGGGATCTAAAAAGGCAGGGGATATATAACTTGGTGTGAATAATGAAAAGATAAAACAAATAATCAAAGGAAAGGATCAGGTAGTCTGGCATACTGAGCCAACATATCTTAAGGTTCAGGATTTACACTTAAATCTAGGGGTCACAAATATTCAGAAGAGACATGATACAAGGATTTCCCAAGAAAAACACTGATACATGGAGTTGTAATACTGAGCATCTATAAAACAGCTAATATGCAATTACACTCACTTGTAATCATTCAAGCAATAATCATCTTCAAGTTCCATGTTATTCCAAATTAAGTGCTGCTGACAGATGGGAATACCTTAGGGGAAGGTTATAAAAATATGGTTATAAATTCAATAGAATCTTCAAAAGAGTATGATACAAAGCTCTTCTATTAAAGGACTACTACTAATAATAAACATACTTCTAAATTGAATGCTAAGTGCTTAGCTAAAATTGACAGAATCACAGATAAAAGCTATGGTTAAAAGTAGATGGAATCCAGTCCACTAACTTTAGAACAGTGTTTTAGTAACTCTCTATTCTTGAAGCCAAGTATAACATTAGGGAGCACTTTAAAAGACAAGTATCATGAAATCAGCCCTGAAGCATTTAAGATTTAAGGTCTATAAGACTGTTCTCAATGCTACAAAGTACAGTCTTCATTCAGTTATATGCAGTTTGTTAAAAGTATATTGTAAGCAACAGTGGAGATGAAATGGGTGAAGGTTGTTAAAATATACAAAACTCTCTTGGGGCGCCTGGATGGCTCAGTGGGTTAAAGCCTCTGCCTTCAGCTCAGGTCATGATCCTAGGGTCCTGGGATCGAGCACCGCATTGGGCTCTCTGCTCAGTGAGAAGCCTGTTACCCGCCTCTCTCTGCATGCCTCTCTGCCTACTTGTGATCTCTGTCAAATAAATAAATAAAATCTTTATAAAAAATATATAAAACTCTCACTATAAAATAATTAGGTCATAAAATACATAAAATAAAGTAGAACATGGGGACTATAGTTAATAATATTGTATACCTGAAAGGTGCTATGAGACTAGATCTTAAAAGTTTCCATCACAAGAAAAAAATTTTGTAACTACGTATGGTGATGGATGTTAACAAGATTCATTATCCTGATTACTTCTCAATAAATACAAATTTTGAATCATTATGTTGTACATCCGAAACTAGTATGTCAATTACGTCTAAGTTTAACTAGTATTTCAATTATATCTAAGCTTAAAAAATATAGAACATTTAATTTAGTCTACTGTCCTTTTAGGGGGGTGTATTCCTAAAATGTGTTCTCAAGTAACATTATTTAGTGATTAACATGTCATCTTTCATAATGCTTCTGAATGGAAGTCATTAATCTTGAAAAGGGCAGAAAACTTAATTTCCAAAATAAACATTAATGTACTAGAAAATTCCTTCCACCTCAGCATTTGTATGTGATTGTACTTTAACATGTTCTTTTGTAGAGTCTAAACACTAATTACAGAATAATTCAATATTTGAAAAAAAAATTCATTATAGATAATTTTCAATACTGAAAATTATAGTCTATAAGACAGTTTATTTGTATTTCTGTGATGTTAAAGAAATATTAAAAAGATTCCATACACTAGCATAATTAACCTTTTTCATTTGTTTGGTTTTTTTGCAAAGTACATATTAGACTTCCCAAAGAATATCTGGACTATACTAGTCAGAGTATTATCTACTCAACAGGACATTTAATGGATACCGATACTGATGAAAATCTTTTTTGAATATCTCATATACTGTCTTCTCAAATTATTTTTTCTTATGATACTAAAAGTTGACTAGAATAATAACAGTGGTTGGGCCCCTGGATGGCTCAGCCAGTTAAGCATCTGCCTCTTGATTTTAGCTTAGGTCATGATCTCAGGGTCCTGAGATCAAGCCCCTCATCTGGCTCTGTGCTCAGTATGGAGTCTGCTTGTCCCTCTCCCTCTGCTCCTCCTGATGCTTACACTCTCTTTCCTTCTCTCTAATAAATAAATGAAATCTTTAAAAAACAAAAATAACACTGGTATGTATGCTAGTCTTCATTATTATAAGCCAAGCACTGTTAAAAGTGCTTGACTTCTATTACCATACTTTAACTGCAACCACAATCTTCTAAAGTGTGCATCAATATCATGTTCACTTCACAGGTTATAAAACTGAATGAAGTACTGAGGAGCATGTGGGTGGCTCTGTCAAATAAGCATCCAATTCTTGATTTCAGTTCAGGTCATGCTCTCAGGGTTGTGAGATCGGGCCCTGTATGGGGTTCCGTGCTGAGCATGGAGACTACTTGAGATTCTCTCTCTCCCTCTGTCGTCTCACTTCCCTTCTTTAAAAAAATGAATAAATAAAACTGAATACGGACAGACTGACACACAGAGTAGGCAGATTTGAGATGTGAAGCCCCCACAGGCCAACTCCAGTTATCAGACGGAAAATGTTAAAATAACTATGATTATTTTGCTAAAAGCTCTAACAGGTAAAGGAGATAGCAAGCAAGATTAGTTGGGCAATGTAAGCAGAAAGATGGAAATTCTAAGAAAGAAAAGGAAATGCTGGAGAGATCAATAACACCATAACAGAAAGGAATAATGCTTTTTATGGGCTCGTCAGTAGACTGGACACAGCTAAGGAAAGAATATCTGAGCTTGAGAATAATAAAGAACATGAACAACTCCATGCCCACAAATTTGATGATCTAGATGAAATGGGCCAATTCTTCCCACACAAAACACACACAAAAGAGATAATGTGAATATTCCTTTATCTATTAAACAGAAATAGAGTCAATAAGTAATGACCTTGAACAAAAAGCACTGAGGCCAGATTGTTTCACTGGTGAATTCTACCAGATATTTAAGAAAGAAATTATCTAATTCTCTACAACTGATTCCAGAAGCAGATTGGATACATCCTAATTCATTCGATGAGGCCAACATTACCCCAATACCAAAATCAGATGAAGACATTACAAGAAAACTACAGATAAATATCTCTCATGAACATAGATGACAAAAAACAACAAAATATTAGCAAATGAAATTCAACAGTGTATAAAAAAGAATTATGCAAGCCTTGCTGATCATTCAAAAATCAATGTAGTCCATCACCTCAAAGGGCTGAAGAAGAAAAATCCCATGATTATATGAACAAATGGAGAAAAAGCATTTGACAAAATCCAAAAGTCATCCATGATAAAAATCCTCAGCAAACTAGAAATAGAGGGGAAGTTCAACTTGACAAAAACTCTATATATGTAATGGCTTAAAATTTAAAGTTTTCCCACTAAGACTGTGGACAAGGCAAAGATGTCCCCTTCTTACTAATGCTTTTGAATACTGTACTGGAAGTCCTAGCTAATGCCAGGATTAGCTAAAAATAATAAAAGGAAATAAAAGGTATACTGATAAGGAAGAAATAAAACCATCTTTGCAGATGACATGATTGTGCAGAAAATCTAAAAGAATCAACAACAAAAACTATTAGAACTAATAAGCAATTATAGCAAAATTATAGACACAAGCTTAATATACTAAAGTCAATCACTTTTTTATATACCAGTAATTACCAAGTAGAATTTGAAATTTACAATATATTGCCATTTGATAAAAATAACTATATCTTAAAAATATATATGTAGATTACCATCTACATTAGCACCTAATGAAAACAGGTATAAATCTAACAAAATATGTATAAGATCCATACGCAGAGGGGGAGGAGCAAGATGGCAGAGAAGTTAGAGACGTAAATTTTGTCTGGTCCCAGAAATATAGCTAGATACTTATCAAACCATTTTAAACACCTACAAACTCAACAGGAGATTGAAGAGAAGAGCAGCAACTCTATAAATAGAAAAGTGACCACGTTCTGGAAGATAGGACGTGCAGAGAAATGAATCTGAGGTGATATATGGGAAGATAGACCCAGGGGGGAGGGGCTGGCTCCTGGCAAGCAGCAGAGAAAAGTGGAACACAAAATTGGAACTTTTAGAAGTCTGCTCCATGGGGGTGCCTGGGTGTCTCAGTCGTTAAGCATCTGCTTTTGGCTCAGGTCATGATCCCAGTGCCCTGGGATCGAGCCCCGCATTGGGCTCCCTGTTGAGGAGGAAGTCTTCTCCCTCTCCACTCCCCCTGCTTGTGTTCCCTCTCTTGCTGTATCTCTCTCTGTCAAATAAAATCTTAAAAAGAAAAAAAAAAAACAAAAAAAAAACAAGAAGAAGAAGAAGTCTGCTCCATTGAGGGACCTCGCTCCAGAGGCTAAGTGGGGGGTGGAGCCCTCACTGGGACAGTGTGGTCTCAGGATCTGCAGGGCCACAAAAACACCAGGGGTGTCTTACTATGGCAGAGCTCCCAGGTATCAGAGCAGGGAAGCCGGCTGCAAAGACAAAGCCGAGGAAGGGGCTTTCAGTTCAGGGTTACCTTAAATCATGATCTGAGGCACAGTCATGCAACTACTCTTTGAGCAGGGACCCCATAAGTGGCAGATCTGGGGAGACCACCCCACTTACTCCACCAGGAGCAGCAGCACGGGAGCACATTGCAGGAATCTGCTGGGTTTGAAGACTCAAAGGAAATAAAAGGCATACCGAATCTGCTGGGTTTGCAGACTCCAAAAGGGGCACTGTGCCAGAGATAGAAATGCTCGATCATAGGCCAGGTGAGCTTGGAGTGCAGTGGGAGGCCGGGGAGACAGGATTAATTGACTGCTCTTCTCTGAAGGCTTACTGAAGAGGGAGGCCCTGAGCCCTCCCCTTCTCCGGGGCTGGAGATTAGGGAGCAGCCATTTTCATTCTTGTCCTCCAAAGCTGTACAGAAAGCATTCAGGGAAGAAAAGCTACCAAAAGCAAATGCAAGCAGATTGCTTAGCCTGGTCCCTGGCAAGGGCAGAGCAATTCTGCCTCCTGCAAAGACATTTTAGTAACAGGCCCCTCCCCCAGAAGATCAGCAAGAACATCCAGCCAAGACCAAGTTTAACAATGAGAACTGCAAACCACCAGTGCTGCAGGAATACAACACATAAAATGCATGGCTTTTTCCCCATGATTCTTTAGTCTTTCAAAGTTAAATCTTTTAAGTTTTCCTTATCTTTTTTCTTCTTCTATTTTTTAAATGTTTCCTCTTTCCTATTTTAACCAATTTTAACTATTTTATCTTATCAATACCTTATTAAAAATTATTTTTAATTTTCATTTTTATACTTATAGTCTATCCCTTCATTCTGTATAACCTTATTTTTCTTATACATATAAGTTTTTCTTTCCTTGAAATTTTGGGATGCAGACTCTTGTAGCAGACCAAAATATACCCTAAATCTACCATATGGCTTTGTTCTACTCCCCAGCCTGATCACATTCCCTCCCTCCTTTTTTTCAACAACTTATCTCCTCAATTCCTTTTTTAAAATCTTTTTAAATTTTCCTGCCACGTTACTGAATTGCTGTATGAGTTCTAGTAGTTTGGGGTGGAGTCTTTTGGGTTTTCCATATAAAGAATCCTGTCATCTGCATAGAGAGAGAGTTTGACTTCTTCATTGCCAATTTGGATACCTTTTATTTCTCTTTGTTGTCTAATTGCTGTTGCTAGGACTTCTAATACTATGTTGAACAAGAGTGGTGAGAGTGGGCATCCTTGTCATGTTCCTGATCTCAACGGGAAGGCTGCAAGCTTTTTCCCATTGAGGATGATATTTGCTGTGGGTCTTTCATAGATAGATTTTATGAAATTCAGGAATGTTCCCTCTATCCCTATACTTTGAAGCGTTTTAATCAGGAACGGATGCTGGATTTTGTCAAATGCTTTTTCTGATTCAACTGAGAGGACCATGTGGTTCTTCTCTCTTCTCATATTAATTTGTTTTATCACATTGATTGATTTGCGAATGTTGAACCATCCTTGTAGCCCAGGAATGAATCCCACCTGGTCATGGTGGATAATCTTTTTAATGTGCTGTTGGATCCTGTTTGCTAGGATCTTGTTGAGAATCTTAGCATCCATATTCATCAGTGATATTGGTCTGAAATTCTCCTTTTTGGTAAGGTCTTTGCCTGGTTTGGGGATCAAGGTAATTCTGGCCTCATAGAAAGAGTCTGGAAGTTTTCCTTCTGCTTCAATTTTTTAAAACAGCTTCAGGAGAATAGGTGTTATTTCTTCTTGAAAGTTTGGTAGAATTCCTCAGGTAATCCGTCAGGTCCTGGGCTCTTGTTTTTTTGGGAGTTTTTTTTTTTTTTTAAGATTGTATTTATTTATTCGACAGAGAGAGATCACAAGTAGGCAGAGAGGCAGGCAGAGAGAGAGAGGAGAAAGCAGGCTCCCCACCAAGGAGAGAGCTTTGGGGAGGTCTTTGATCACTGCTTCAATCTCGTTACTAGATATTGGTCTATTCAGGTTGTCAATTTCTTCCTGCCTCAATTTTGAGAGTTTATAGTTTTCCAGGAATGCATCCATTTCATCTAGGTTGCTTAGCTTATTGGCATATAACTGTTGATAATAACTTCTGATGATTGTTTCTACTTCCTTGGTGTTAGTTGTGATCTCTCCCTTTTCATTCATAATTTTATGAATTTGGGCTTTCTCTCTTTTCTTTTGGATTAGTGTGGCCAATGGTTTATCGATCTTATTGATTCTTTCAAAAAACCAGCTTCTAGATTCATTGATACGTTCTACTGTATCTCTGGTTTCTACCTCATTGATCTCAGCTCTAATCTTGATGATTTCCCTTCTTATGTGTGGAGTTGGTTTGATTTGTTGTTGATTCTCCAGTTCTTTAAGGTGTAGAGAAAGTCATATTCCATCCCATCGTTGTGTTTACCCTTATTTTTATATATATAGAAGTTTTTCTTTCTTCAAAATTTTGGGAGGCAGTTTTGTCTAACAGACCAAAATATACCCCACATCAAGTGTGTGGCTCTGTTCTCTTCACCAGCTAAATAATTTTTTTTTCCTTTCTTCTCCCCCTGGTTTCGGGTCTCTTCTGATTTGGTTAGTGTATATTTTTCTAGGGTCAATGTTACCCTTTTAGCATTTTGTTCTCTCATTCATCTACTCGTCTCTGAATAGAATATTTTTCTCTGGATTAAAGGCAGAAAAACTCACCTCAAAAAAAAGAACAAGAGGCAGTACCAACTGCTGGAGACCCGATCAATACAGACTTAGTAAGATGTCAGAACCAGAGTTCAGAATGATGATTATAAAGTTGCTAGCCAGGCTTGAAAAAAGCATAGAAGATACTAGAGAATCCCTTTCTGGAGAAATAAAAACTAAAATCTAACGAAGTTGAAATTTAAAAAAATATATTAATGAGGTGCAATCAAAAATGGAGGCTCTTACTGCTAGGATAAATGAGGCAGAAGAAAGAATAAGTGATATAGAAGACAAATGACAGAGAATGAAGAAGCTGAGAAAAAGATAAACAACTATCTGGATCACGAGGGGAGAATTCAAGAGATAAGTGATACCATAAGACAGAATGGTATTAGAATAATTGGGATCCCAGAAGAAGAAGAGAGATGGGCAGAAGGTATACTGAAGCAAATTATACCAGAGAACTTCCCTAATTTGGGGAAGGAAAAAAGCTTCAAAATCCAGGAGGCACAGAAAAACTCCCCTCAAAAACAATAAAAATAGGTCAACACTCCATCATCTAATAGTAAAAGTTATTAGTCTTAGTGACACAGAGAAAAAATCATGAAAGCAGCTTGGGACAAGAAGCTGTAACATACAATGGTAGAAATATTAGATTGGCAGCAGACTTATCCACAAAGACTGTCAGGGCAGAAAAGACTGGCAAGATATATTCAGAGCACTAAACGAGAAAAAAATGCAGCCGAGAATACTATACCCAGCTAGGCTATCACTGAAAATAGAGAGATAAAACGTTTCCAGGACAAACAAAAACTAAAAGAATTGGCAAACACCAAACCGGCCCTTGAGGAAATATTGAAAGGGGTCCTCTAAGCAAAGAGAGAGCCTAAAAGTAACAGAACAGAAAGGAACAGAGACAACATACAGTAACAGTCACTTTACAGGTAATAAAATGGAACTAAATTCATATCTTTCAATAGTTACCGTGAATGTAAATGGACTAAATGCTCCAATCGAAACACACAGGATATCAGAATGGATAAAAAAACAAGACCCATCAATATGCTGTCTGCAAGAAACTCATTTTAGACCCAAAGACACCTCCAGATTTAAAGTGAGTGGGTGGAAAACCATTTACCATACTAATGGACATCAAAAGGAAGCCAGGGTGGCAATCCTTATATCAGACAAATTGATTTTAAACCAAAACCTATAATAAGAGAGGAGGAAGGACACTGTATCATACTGAAAAGTTCTGTCCAACAAGAAGATCTAACAATTTTAAAAATCTATGCCCCTAACATGGGAGCAGCCAACTATATAAACCAATTACTAACAAAATCAAAGAAACACATCGACAATAATACAATAATACTAGATGACTTCAACACTCCCCTCACTGAAATGGACAGATCATCTAAGCAAAAGATCAACAAGTACATAAAGGCTTTAAATGACACACTAGACCAGAGGGGACATCACAGATATATTCAGAACATTCCAACCCAAAGCAACAGAATGCACATTCTTCTCTAGTGCACATGGAACAGTCTCCAGAATAGATCACATCCTGGGTCACAAGTCAGGTCTCAACAAGTATCAAAAGACTGGGATCCTTCCCTGCATATTTTCAGACCACAGTGCTTTGAAACTAGAATTCAACCACAAGAGGAAGATCGGAAAGAACTCAAATACATGGAGGCTAAAGAACATCCTACTAAAGAATGAATGGAAAAAATAAAAATTTAAATTAAAAAATAGAAAAAGAATAAATGTCTCAACTAGGAAATTAAAGAAGAATTTAAAAAATTCATGGAAACAAATGAAAATGAAAACACAACTGTTCAAAATCTTTGGGATGCAGCAAAGGCAGTCCTGAGAGGAAAGTATATAGATTTAAAAACCTTTCTCAAGGAACAAGGAAGGTCTCAAATACACAACTTAACCCTACACCTAAAGGACCTGCAGAAAGAACAGCATATAAAGCCTAAACCCAGCAGAAGGGAAATAATAAAGATCAGAGCAGAAATCAATGAAATAGAAACCAAAAGAACAGTAGAAAAGATCAACAAAACTAGGAGCTGGTTCTTTGAAAGAATTAGTAAGATTGATAAACCCCTGGCCAGACTTAGCAAAAAGAAAAAAGAAAGGACCCAAATTAATAAAATTATGAATGAAAGAGGAGAAATCACAAGCAACACCAAAGAAAAACAAACAATTATAAGAACATATTATGAGCAACTATATGCCAGCATATTTGACAATCTACAAGAAATGGATGCATTCCTAGAGACATATAAACTACAAAAACTGGAGAGGAAGAAATAGAAAACCTGAACAGATCTAAAACCAGTAAGGAGATTGAAGCAGTCATCAAAAATCTCCCAACTAACAAGAGCCAGGGCCAGATGGCTTCCCAGAGGAATTACACTAAACATTTAAAGAATAATTAATACCTATCCTCCTGAAACTGTTCCAAAAAATAGAAATGGAAGGAAAACTTCCAAACTCATTTCACGAGCATTACCTTGATCCCAAAGACAGGCAAAGACCCCATCAAAAAGAAGAATTACAGACCAATATCCCTGATGAACATGGATGCAAAAATTCTCACCAAAATACTAGCCAGTAGGATCCAACAGTACATTAAAGAATTAGTCACCATGACCAAGTGGGATTTATTCCTGGGATACAAAGTTGGTTCAACATCCACAAATCAAACAATGTAATAAAAGAAAGAACAAGAAACATATGATACTCTCAATAGATGCTTAAAATCCATTTGACAAAGTACAGTATCATTTCTTAATCAAAACTCTTCACAGTATAGGAATAGAGGGTACATACCTCAATACCATCAAAGCCACCTATGAAAAATCCACAGCAAATATCATTTTCAATGGGGGAAAACTAAGAGGTTTTCCACTAAGGTCAGGAACACAGCAGGGATGTCCACTATCACCACTGCTATTCAACATAGTACTAGAAGTCCTAGTCTCAGCAATCAGACAACAAAAAGAAATAAAAGACATCTGAGCACACAAAGAAGAAGCCAAACTCCCACTCTTTGCAGATGATATGATACTTTATGTGGAAAACCCAAAAGACTCCACTCCAAAACTGCTAGAACTCATACAGGAATTCAGTAAAGTGTCAGGATATAAAATCAATGCACAGAAATCAGTTGTATTTCTATACATCAAGAAGACAGAAGAAAGAGAAATTAAGGAGTCAATCCCATTTGCAATTGCACCCAAAACCATAAGATACCTAGGAATAAATCTAACCAAAGAGGTAAAGAATCTGTATTCAGAAAACCATAGAGTGCTCATGAAAGAAACTGAGAAGACACAAAGAAATGGAAAAACATTTTATGCTCCTGGATGGGAAGAACAAATATTGTGAAAATGTCTATGCTACCTAGAGCAATCTACACATTTAATGCAATCCCTATCAAAAATGCCATCAACTTTTTTCAAAGAAATGGAACAAATAATCCTAAAATTTATATGGAACCAGAAAAGACCTCAAATAGCCCGAGGAATGTTGAAAAAGAAAACCAAGTTGCTGGTATCACAATTCCAGACTTCAAGCTCTATTACAAAGCTGTCATCATCAAGACAGTATAGTACTGGCACAAAAACAGACACATAGATCAATGAAACAGAACAGAGAGCCCAGAAATGGACCCTCAACTATATGGTCAGCTAATCTTTGACAAAGCAGGAAAGAATGTCCAATGGAAAAAAGACAGTCTCTTCAACAAATGGTGTTGGGAAAATTGGAAGGCCACATGCAGAAGAATGAAACTGGACCATTTCCTTACACCACACTCAAAAACAGACTCAAAATGGATGAAAGACCTCAGTGTGAGACAGGAATCCATCAAAATCCTTGAGGAGAACACAGGCAGCAACCTCTTCAACCTCAGCCACAACAACTTCTTCCTAGAAACATTGCCAAAGGCAAGGGAAGCAAGGGCAAAAAATGAACTATTGGGACTTCAAGATCAAAAGCATTTGCATAGCAAAGGAAACAGTCAACAAAACCAAAAGACAACTGACAGATATTTGCGAATGACATATCAAATAAAGGGCTAGTGTCCAAAATCTATAAAGAACTTATAAACTCAACACCCAAAGAACAAATAATCCAATCAAGAAATGGGCAGAAGACATGAACAGACATTTCTGCAAAGAAGACATCCAGATGGCCAACAGACACATGAAAAAATGCTCCACATCACTCGGCATCAAGGAAATACAAATCAAAACCACAGTGAGATACCATCTCACACCAGTCAGAATGGCTAAAGTTAACCAGTCAAGAAACGACAGGCATTGGCAAGGATGCGGAGAAATGGGAACCCTCCTGCACTGTTGGTGGGAATGCAAGCTGGTGCAGCCACTCTGGAAAACAGTATGGTGGTTCCTCAAAAAGTTGAAAATAGAGCTACCCTATGACCCAGCTATTGCACTACTGGGTATTTACCCTAAAGATACAAATGTACTGATCCGAAGGGGCAGTTTATAACAGCAATGTCCACAATAGCCAAACTATGGAAAGAGCCTAGATGTCCATCAACAGATGAATGGATAAAGATGTGGTGTATATATACATATATGTGTATGGTGTATATATGTATATATACACCACATCTTCTTTATATGTATATATACACATATATGTATACACACACATACACGTGTGTGTATGTATATACACACACGTATGTATACACACACATACACGTGTGTGTGTGTGTGTGTGTGTGTATCTCTGCAATGATGTGGAGGGAACTAGAGGGGATTATGCTAAGCAAAATAAGTCCATCAGAGAAAGACAATTATCATATGATCTCACTGATATGAGGAATTTGAGAAACAAGACAGAGGATCACAGGGGAAAGGAGGGACAAATGAAACAAGATGAAACCATAGAGGGAGACAAAACATAAGAGTCTCTTAATCTCAGGAAACAAACTGAAGGTTGCTGGAGGGGAGGGGATGTGGAAGGGATAGGTTGGAAGATGGACAGTGGGGAGGATATGTGCTATGGTGAGAAATAAATTAATTTAAAAATCCATATGCAGAAAACCATAAAATTCTCAGGAAAAGATTTCAAAGAAGAACTAAATAAATGGAGAGAGATTCCATTTCGATGGATAGTGGGATTCAATATTGTCAAAATGTGGGTTCAAAACAATCTCAATGAAAATTTCAGCAAATTATTTTGTGGGTATCAACAAAATTGTAAGGTTTATATGGAGATGCAAAAAGCCCAGGATAGTCAACTCAATACAGAAGAACAGAGTTGGAAGACTAACACTACCTGACTTCAAGACTTGCTATAAAGTTTCAGTAATCAATACAGGGTGGTAATTATTAAAAAAACAGACAAATAAACCAACAGAACAGAATACAGAGCCCAGAAGTAAACCCACATAAATATAGTCAACTAATCTTTGATAAAGGAGCAAAGTCAATATAATGGAGCAAAAGCACATTCCCACAAATGGTGCTGTAACAACCAAACATCCACATGAAAAAAAATGAATTTATTCACATATCTTAGTTACACACCTCACAGAAATTAATTCAAAATATATTGGGGACATAAATGCAAAATGCTAACTATAAAACCCTTAGATGTTAACATGCTAAAAAACCTAGTTGACCTTGGGTAGGATGATTACTTTTTATTTTTAATTTATTTTCCAAAGTTAATATTTTCCCTTTTTTAAAAGATTTTATTTATTTTAGGGGCGCCTGTGTGGCTCAGTGGGTTAAGCCTCTGCCTTCGGCTCGGTCATGATCTCAGGGTCCGGGAATCAAGCCCAGCATTGGGCTCTCTGCTCAGCAGGGAGCCTGCTTCCCTTCCTCTCTCTCTGTCTGCCTCTCTGTCTGCTTGTGTTATCTCTCTCAAATAAATAAATGACATTTTTTTAAAAGATTTTATTTATTTTAGAGAGAGAGACAGAGAGAGAGGAGTATGATTTGAGGGGAGGAGCAGAGAGAGAGAAAATCTCAAGAAGACTCTCCACTGAGCATTGGAACCTGATGCAGGGTTCAATCCCATGACCCTGTGATCATGACCTGAGCCAAAACCAAGAGTCAGACACTTAACTGACTGAGCCACCCAGATGCCCCAATGATAACTTTTAGATACAATACCAAAAGCATCATCCATGAAAGAAATAACTGATAAGCTAGACGCCATTAAAATTAAAAACTTATGCTCTCTCTCAGATAAATAAATAAAATCTTTAAAAAAGTTAAAATAAAAACCCAATTTATAATTGCATCAAAAAGAATAAAATACCTAGGGTTGTGTGGGTGGCTGTCAGTTAAGCATTTGCCTTTGGTCCAGGTCATGATCCCAGAGTCCTGGAATTAAGCCCCACATTGGGCTCCCTGCCCCAGGGGGAGCCTGCTTCTTCCTCTCCCTCTGCCCGCAGTTCTCCCTGCTTGTGCACGCTCTCTCTTTCTCTCTATTAAATAAATAAATAAAATATTTTTTTAAAAATGAATGAAATATCTAGAAATAAATTTAACCTTGAAGGTTAAAGACCTACACACTGGGGCCCCTGGCTGGCTCAATGGGACTTTTGATCTCAGGGTTGTGAGTTTGAACCCCAGATTGGGTATAGAGATTACTTAAGAATAAAATCTTTAAAAAAAAGAAAAAAAAAAAGACCTGTACACTGAAAACAATAAGACACTGATGAAAGAAACTGGAAAACAAATAAATGGAAAGATATTTTGCACACATGGATTTGAAGAATTGTTAAAAAGTTCACTAGGTGTTACATGCAACTAATGAATCATTGAACAGTACAACAAAAACTTATGTACTATATTCTGGCTAACTGAGCATAAAAAAAAGTTCATACTATCCAAGGTAATCTATAGACTTAATACAATCTCTATGAAATTCCAATCGCATTTTTTTACATGGAAATGAACAATCCTAATTTTTTTTACAGATTTTATTTATTTATTTGAGAGAGAGAGAGAGAGAGAGAGAGTGCATGAGCAGGGTGAGGGACAGAGGGTGAGGAAAAGGGACAAGCAGACTCCCTGCTGAGCACAGAGCCCAACATAGGGCTTTGATCCCAGGACCCCAAGATCATGACTTGAGCCAAAGTCAGGAGCTTAACCACCTGAGCCACCTAGGGACTCCAATCTTAAAATTTTTATGAAACCACAATAGACCAGGAATAGCCAAAGCAAATCTTGAGAAAGAAGAACAAAGCTGGACACATCAAGCTTCCTGAATTCAAATTATATTACAAAGCTATAGTATTCAAAATAGTATGGTACTGGCATAAAAAGAGACACATAAAACAAGAGCATAAAGAGCCCAGATTTTGGCAGCTGCTCTTGGTTGAGGCCCACACCTAAGGCAGGAAGACAGGAAGATGGTGGCAGCAAAGAAGACAAAAAAGTCTCTGGAGTCGGTCAACTCTAGGCTCCAGGTCGTTACAAAAAGTGGAAAGTACGTGCTGGGGTACAAGCAAACTCTGAAAATGATCAGACATGACAAAGTGAAACTGGTCATCCTCACAAACAACTGCCCAGCCTTGAGGAAATCTGAAACACAATACTACACCATGTTGGCCAAAACTAGTGTCCATCACTACAGTGGCAATAATATCAAATTGGGCACAGCATGTGGGAAATACTACAGAGTATGCAGGCTGGCTCTATTGATCCAGGTGATTCTGATAGCATTAGAAGCATTCCAGAAAAGATTGGTGAAAAGTAAACCACGCAGGATTTTTCTTTAATAAAACTGGCCACAGCTTGTTTAAAAAAAAAAAAAAGAGAGAGAGAGAAAGAGAAAGAATAAAGAGCCCCAAAATAACCCACACACAAAAAGTGAATTAATTTGTGAGAAAGGAGCCAAGAATATACAACAGGGGAAAAAAAGTCTTTTCAATAAATGGTGCTGGGAACACTGAATGGCCATATGCCAAAAAATGAAATTGGACCACTATCTTATATACATAAAGTATGCATCTCTCATAAATAAACATCAACTCAAAATGAATTAAAGACTTGAATTTAAGAACTGAAACCATAAAGCTCTTTTTCTTTAAAGACTTTATTTATTTCAGACAGAGAGAGAGAGAGAGAGAGAAAGCACCAGCGAGGTGGGGCAGACAGACAGAGAAGCAGGCTCCCAGCTGAGCAGGGAGTCCAATGCAGGATTTGATCCCAGGACCCTGGCATCATGACCTAAGCAGACACTTAACCAACTGAGCCACCCAGACGCCCCTGAAACCATAAAACTCTTAGAAAACATAGTGGGTAAGATCCTTAACATCTGTCTTGGTGATGATTTCTTGGATTTGACACCAAAAGCAAAAATGAATAAATGAGACCACATCAAGCTAAAAAGCTTCTGTACACCAAAAGAGACCAAAATGAAAAGGCAACACAATGAATGGGAGAAAACAACTGCAAATCATGGATTAAGATCCAAATATATGTTAAAAACTCATAAAACTCAATAGCAAAAAACCAATTTAATAAATGGGCAGAGGGTCTAAATAGAAATTTTTCCAAAGAAGAAATTTAGATAGCCAACAAGTACATGAAAAGGTGCCTGACATCACTAATCATCAGAGGAATGGACATCAAAACCATAGTGAGATATTACCTCACATCTATTAGAATGACTAGTTATCAAAAAGACAAGAAGTTAAGTGTTGGCAAAGCTATGGAGAAAAGGAGACCCTTGTGCACTGTTGGTGGGAATGTAAATTGGTACAGCCACTATGGAAAAAAGTGTGAAGTTTCCTCAAAAAATAAAACTAGAAAGGACTACCCTATGATCCAGCTATTTCACTTCTCAGTATTTATCAAAAGAAAATGAAACCACGGGGGTGACTGGGTGGCTCAGTGGCTTGGGCCTCTGCTTTCAGCTCGGGTCGTGATCTCAGGGTCCAGGATCGAGCCCCCGCATCCGGCTCTCTCCTCAGTGGGGAGCCTGCTTCTCCCTCCCTCTCTCTCTCTCTGCCTGCCTCTCTACTTGTGATCTCTCTCTCTGTCAAATAAACAAATAAAATCTTAAAAAAAAAAAAAGAAAGAAAATGAAACCACTATCTCAAAAATGTACCTGCACCCCCATGTTCACTGAAGCATTAGTAGCCAAGGCATGGAAACAACCTAAATGTCCAAGGATGGATAAATGCATAAAGAAAATGGGATGTGTATTATAAAATACATATTATTTAGCCATAAAAAAAGGAATTCCTACTATTTGTGACAAGACTGATTAACCTCAAGAGCATTATACTAAGTGAAATAAGTTAGAGAAAAACAAATCATGTATGGTATTACTTATTTGTGGAATTTTTAGAAAACCAAACTTAAAGATACAGAAAACAGATGGATATTTTCCAGAGACTGGCTGAGGAGTATGCAAAATGGGTGAAAGTGGTCAAAAGTACAAATTTCCACTTAAGAGAAGTCCAGTGTACTTACATAATGTACAGTATCATGGCTATAGTTAACAATACTGTATGGTATACTTGAAAGCAGTTCAGAGAATATCTTTTTTTTAAAGAGAGAGTATCTTGGGGCACATGTGTGGCTCAGTCGTTAAGTGTCTGTCTTTGTCTCAGGTCATGATCCTAGGGTCCTAGAATGGAGCCCCACATCAGGCTCCCCGCTCAGTGGGAAGCCTGCTTCTCACTATCCCACTCCCTTTGCTTGTGTTCCCTCTCTTGCTGTATCTCTCTGTCAAATAAGTAAGTAAAATATTCAAAAATAAATAAATAAAGAAAGAATATCTTAAAAGCTCTTATCAGAAGAAAAAATATTGTAACTATGTATGGTGATGGATATTAAGTAAATTTACTGTGGTACTCATCTTGTAATATATACATATATTAAATTTTAAATTACTGTTATACATCTAAAACTAATGCAATATGATACGTCAATTAAATTTCAATTAACAATTATTTTTTTAAATGACAACAAAAGCACAAGCAACGAAAGAAGAAAACGTAAGTTGGACTTCATGAAATTAAAAAGTTTTGAGCATCAAAGGCATTAAAAGGAGGGCCCGTATGTGATGACCACTAGCTGTTATATACAACTAATGAATCACTGAATGCCACATCAAAAACTAGTGATGTACTGTATGCTGGATAACTGAATTTAAATTTTTTTTTAAAGCCTGCAAATAAATAAATAAATAAAAATAAAGGATGCCATCAAGAAAAGTAAGAAGAAAATCCACAAATATTTTCTCCTGTTCTGTGGTTTGTCTTTTCATGAAGGTTTATGATGATGAAGGTTTAGCATCTAAAATATATAACCAACTATTGTAACAATACAATAAAAAGACACGTAATTCAACTTAAAGACAGGCAAAGGATTTGGCTAAACACTTCCCCAAGAGGATGGGCAATAAACACAAAAAGATGCCTAATTAACATCTTTAGTCCTCAGAGAAATGCAAATCAAAACCACAACGAAATATCACTAGGATAGTTATAATAAAAATTTGGAAAATAACAGGCACTGTTGAGGATGTGGAAAGACAGAAATCCTCACCCACTGCTGGTGACAATGTAAAATGGTGCAGCCACTATGAAAAAGTTCAGCAGCTCCTCCAGTTGTTAAATATAAAACTATCATACGATCCAGTAACTCCTCTCTTAGGCTTATACCCAAGTGAACAGAAAACATATGTTCACATATAGATTTGTACATAACTGTACATTACAGTATTAATTCATAATAGCCAAAACTAAGAAATCAATTAAATATCTACCAACTGATAAAATGTTTAAAAAGTATAGTATATGCATATGATGACATACAAGTGAGACATTAAAAAGGAATAAAGTACAACTTGGATGCACCCTGAAAACATGCTAAGTGAAAGAAGCCACATATGGTGTAATTCTATTTATAGAAATGTCCTGAATGGGCAGATCCATACAGACAGGAAGATTAGCAGATGCCAGGGTGGGCAGAGTATAGAGGTAAACTGGAAAGTACAAGGTTACTTTTGAGAGTGATAGAAATTTTCTGAAATCAGGGAGTGCTGATTAATGCACAATATTGTGAATGTTAAAACACAGTGCATTATACACATCAAAATGGTGAATTTTATGTTACATGAGTTTTATCTCAACTTTTAAATGTAAAAAAGTGAAATACAACATCTCAGACATCCTGGGTGGCTCAGTGGGTTAAGCCTCTGCCTTGGGTTTGGGTCATGATCTCAGGGTCCTAGGATCGGGCCCCGTGTTGGGCTCTCTGCTTCGCAGGGAGCCTGCTTCCCCCTCTCTCTCTGCCTGCCTCTCTGCCTACTTGTGATCTCTCTCTCTCTGTGTCAAATAAATAAATAAAATCTTTAAATAAAAAAAATCTCAGACATACAAAAGCAGAAAAATTCATTACCAGCAAACCTACACTACAACAAATGTTAAAGAAGTCCTTAAGGAAAAATAAAAATACTACATTAAAATTTGGATCCATGTAAAGGAAGAGTGAGCTTCATAAACAGTAACTAAGTATTTTTGCTTATTTTTTAAACATTTTTAAAAATAATTTTTCAAGTGTAATTACCAATGTATTGTGGATTTATAAACTTTTATAAAAGATGCATGACAACAATAGCATCAAGGCCAGGATGAGAGAAGTGGAAGTATAATATTGTAAGGTTTGTGTAAGACATGTAAAATGGCATAATAACACTCAAAGATAGAGAATGATAAGTTAAAGATGTATACTACAGAACACCAAGCAACACCTAAAATATCAAGATAAAGTGTTATAGCTGATATGCCAACAAAGGGGAATAAAATGAAATTATAACAAATAATCCAGAAAAAAGATGGAAAAAAGGAGCAAAGAACAGATATAACAACAGAAGCCAATAAAATGACAAAGTAAAACCTAAGCACATCTATAGACATTTTAAATGATCTAAAAACTGCACTTTAAAGGCAGGGGTAGATTGGATTAATCAATAATAATAAAAGAAAAACAAGATTCAATTACATGTTGCCTATAAGGAATAGCCACCTTGAATATAAAGACACAAATAGATTAAAAGTAAAAGAACAGGGACGCCTGGGTGACTCAGTTGGTTAAGCAGCTGCCTTAGGCTCAGGTCATGATCCCAGGGTCCTGGGATCGAGTCCCGCATCGGGCTCCTTGCTCTGCAGGAAGCCTGCTTCTCCCTCTGCCTCTGCCTGCCATTCTGTCTGCCTGTGCTCGCTCTCTCTCCCTCTCTCTCTGACAAATAAATAAAATCTTTAAAAAAAAAAAAAAGTAAAAGAACAATCTGAGAGGTTTTAAGCGGCGGGGGGTGGGAGGTTGGAGGAGCCAGGTCGTGGGTATTAGAGAGGGCACGGATTGCATGGAGCACTGGGTGTGGTGCAAAAATAATAAATAATGTTATGCTGAAAATAAATAAAATTTTAAAAAATTGAAAGATTAAAAAAAAAAGTAAAAGAACCAAAAGAAAAGATATTTTATGTTGGCCACAAATCAAATCTGGGGTAGATTTCAGGGCATACACAATTACCAAGAATAAAGGAGGTAAGTTATTTCATAATGATGGAGTCAATGAAATCAAAAGGACATAAAATCCTAAAGTGTATGTACCTAGTAACAGTTTCAAAATACATAATGCAAAAGCTGAAAAATTGGAAGGAGAAAAAGACAAAGCCACAATTATAGTTGGAGTTTTATATACCTCTCTCCCAAATGGCTATCAGAACAAGTAGATAGATAATTAATAAGAACATAGTAAAACAGAACACTATCACCAATACTGAACTGATTGAAATTTACAGAAGACTCCACCAATCAACAGAATATCCATTTTTCTTCTCAAGTGCACAATAACACTTAAACAAGACAGACCATACTAAGGACCATAAAACAAGTTTCTACAAATTTAAAAGAATTCATGCTTTGTAGTGGAATTAATTCATTAGTCAGTAACAAAGATTTCTAAATATTCTCCAAATTTTTAGAAACTAAACAACATATTTCTAAATAACCCACGGATTAAAAAAAATCAAAGGAAAATTTAAAAATAATTTGAACTGAATGGAAATACAATATAACAAAATGTATGGGAGGACAATAAGGCACTACTTGGAAGGAAAGTTAAGACACTAAATTCCGGTATTTCTTTCTTTTTTTTTTTTTAAGATTTTATTTATTTATTTGAGAGAGAGAGAAAGTGCACACACGTGAGCAGAGGGAGGGGTGGAAAGTGGGGGAAAGAGAGAATCCCAAGCAGACTTCACTAAGTGCAGAGTCCAGTGGTGGGCTGGATCCCAAGACTTGGGAGATCGTGACCTGAGCTGAAACCAAGAGTTGGACGCTCAACCAACTGAACACTCAGAAGCCCCATAAATATAAATATTTCATAAAAAATGTTTCATATAAATGACCTCATTCTCTTAATTAGAAAAAGCAAATTAAACCCAAAGTAAGCATAAACATAATAAAAATCAAAACAGAAATAGATGAAATAGGAAACAAAAAAAATCAATGCAAGTAAAATCCGATTTTTTTAAATAGGCTCTATTTTTTTTAAGTAGGCCCCCAGTGTGGAGCCTGAACTCACCACCCCAAGACCAAGAGTCACATGCATCACTGACTGACCCAGCCAGGTGCCCCTAATATCTGACTCTTGAAGAAATTGATTAAAATTGATAAAAACTGATTTTTAGGGGCACCTGGGTGGCTCAGTCAATTAGGTGGCTGACTTGATTTTGGCTCAGGTCATGGTCTTGGGGGCCCAGATCAAGCCCCAAGTCGGGCTCCACACTCAGTGGGGAGTCTGCTTAAGGATTCTTTCTGCCCCTCCCCACACTTTCTCTCTCTAAAATAAATAAGTAAATCTTTTTTAAAAACTTGATTTTTAGAAAGAGAATATACAAATGACCAGTATTAGGAATGAGAATGGTGACATCACTACAGATTCTACAACTACTGAAAGGAAATAAGGGAGTATTATAAACCCTATGCCAATAAAATTCAACAGATGAGTGAAATCCTTCAAAGATTCAAGCTACCCAAGCTCACTCAAGAATGAAAAGAACTTGAATAACCCTTTATTTATTAAAGAGATGGCCTAAAAAAAAGGTGGGGGGGAGTATGGTGCTTGGCTAGCTCAGTTGGTAGAGCACGTGATTCTCAGGGTTTGAGTTCAAGCCCCACATTTCATGTAGAGATTACTTAAGAAAAAAAAAATCTTGAAAAGAAAAAAAGGGCACCTGGGTGGCTCAGGAGGTTAAGCAGCTAACTCTTGACTTCCCCTCAGGTCATGCTCTCAGGGTACTGGGATTGAGCCCTGAGTCAGGCTCCACACTCAGCAGGGAGTCGGCTTGAGGATTCTCTCTCTCCCTCTCAGTCTGCCCCTACCCCTGCTCATGTGCACTCTCTCCTCCTCTCTCTCACTCCCGCTCTAAAATAAATAAATAAATCTTTTTTTAAAAAAGAGAGATGGCCTCACAGGTGTGGATATGATACCAATTCTACTTTCTTTAAAACATTGCAAGGGGAAGGAATAGTCCCATTTCATCACATGAGGACAGTATTTCCCTGATCCCAAAACCAGAAAACTAGACAAAAACATTACAAGATAAAACAAATATCCTTCATGAACACAGATACAAATATTCTACACAAAGTTTTAGCAAACAATTCAATACATTACTATTATACATTATTATCAAAGATAATACAACATGATCAAAAAGGTTAATTCCAGGGATGCTGATTTAATACTAAAAAAAAAAAAAAAATCAATGAGGGGTGCCTGGGTGGCCAGTCTGTTAAAAGTCAGACTCTTGGTTTCAGCTCAGGTCATGATCTCAGGGTGGTGAGACTGAGCTCCATGTTGGGCTCCACGCTCAGCATGGAGTCTGCTTGAGATTCTTTCCCCTCTCCCTTCACCCTCTCTCTCTGCTCCCCCCCCCGCTCTCTCTCTAAAATAAATAAATAAAATATTTTTAAAAATTAATGTAATTGAACTTTTAGAGAAAAAAATTCTGTGACCTCAGAAGAGACAAAGATTTTTTAGATACAACATCTATATCGATGAAAAAAACTGTCTTGACAAACCGGCACTTCAGCAAAATTAAAATGTCTGCTCTTCAAAAGACACTGTTGGGGCGCCTGGGTGGCTCAGTGGGTTAAAGCCTCTGCCTTCAGCTCAGGTCATGATCCCAGGGTCCTGGGATCGAGCCCCGCATCGGGCTCTCTGCTCAGCCGGGAGCCTGCTTTCTCCTCTCTCTCTGCCTGCTTCTCTGCCTACTTGTGATCTCTGTCTGTCAAATAAATAAATAAAATCTTTAAAAAAAAAAAAAAAAGACACTGTTAAGAGAATAAAAAGATAAACCATAGCTGGGGAGGAAAATCTCAGCAATTATCTAATTAAAGCAAAATCTAATTAAATACCTATATTCAGAATATATAAAGAATTTTCAAAATTCAACAGTAAAAAAACAAACAACTTGATTTAAAAAAAATAGGTACAAGAGTTGAATAGA
Organism: Lontra canadensis; assembly: GCF_010015895.1. Classification (NCBI taxonomy): domain Eukaryota; kingdom Metazoa; phylum Chordata; class Mammalia; order Carnivora; family Mustelidae; genus Lontra; species Lontra canadensis. The sequence continues at coordinate 28,980,133 of NW_022630997.1, forward strand.
CACTTCAACAAAAACAAAACAAACAAACAAACAAATATATATAAGGATGGCAAACATGCTCATAAAGGTGCTCAATATCATTAGTCATTAGGTGAATACAAATTGAAACCACAATGAAATATCACCACATGACTATTAGAATGACTAAAATTAAAAAGATCAGCCAAACCGGGACGCCTGGGTGGCTCAGTTGGTTGGACGACTGCCTTCGGCTCGGGTCATGATCCCGGAGTCCCGGGATCGAGTCCCGCATCGGGCTCCCAGCTCCTTGGGGAGTCTGCTTCTCCCTCTGACCTTCTCCACGCTCATGCTCTCTCTCACTGCCTCTCTCTCAAATAAATAAATAAAATCTTAAAAAAAAAAAAATGCTTTAAAAAAAAAAGATCAGCCAAACCAAGTGTTGATGAGGATATGGAAAAAAACCTTCTTCCATGCTCCTCTCCAACTACATTCTCTTCCCCCTATCCAGGGGTAATCACCATTGCAAACTTGGTGTGAATTATTCCTCTGATTTTTGTGATTCCTTTACTTCAATATGTAGTATGGTTTCTTTTGCCCTTTTTTTAGCTTTATATAAGTAGAATCATAGTGTATTTTTTCCTCCAAGATTTGCTTTTTTAATTCAGCATTGTTTTTAATTTACCCATGTCATGCATGAAGCTATTATTCCAATCATTTTCCCTGTTATAATTCTATTCCACGGAATTCGATTCCAATATATAATATTTACATATATCACAATTTATTCATTGTAGTGTACTCTTTTGAGTGTTTCCACAATTTTAAAATTATTAACAATACTACTATGAACATACCTACACGATTTGTTCACGTTTCACTTTAAATGCATTTTACATAATTATTAATACAGAAACACCAGCTTTCTTCAGGATAATATTTCCCTATTGAATCTTTTTCAGTCCTTTCAACATTCTGAGGTTCTTACATTTTACAGTAAATCTCTTGTAAACATAATTTCACAAGTTTTTTTTTAACTAATCCATCAATTGTGGTCATTCAATGAGAGACTTTTTTTAATCCACTTTACATTATTGGTGTTACTGATATATTCTTTTTTAATTTTACCCTCTTATTTTGTGCCTTCTACTTGCTCTGGTTTAACTGCCTGCCTCCTTTATGAATTAATTTAGACAAATAGAAGAAGGTAGGGTACTTTTACCATTTGGAAATCAGATAACTCCATTTCTAATCTCTAATGATTACTCTAGAAATTTAAATGATCATATTTGATAAAATTTAGAGCTAATCACATCTTTACCCTCTTCATGAACAATGCTAACAGCTTTAGCACTATTACAAACAACTCTTTCTTCACTTACATGTCATTGTTACCAGCACTTTAATTCTATTTTTTCAAACCTTCATACATTATTATTTTATTAAGAAATGTTTATTTAGATTTACCCACAAGTGTGCCATTTTCATAATCATTCCATCCTGCATCAACTTCCTTTAGAGATCATTTGTCTTCTAAGATATTTCCTTTAGCAGTTCCTTTTGCAAGAGTGTGTTGTTTGGAAATTCAAGTTTTGTTTTTTCTGGAAATATCTTTACTTTGTCATCATCCTAGAAAGACAAACTCAATTCTAGAGATTGTTATTTTTCTCAGACTTGTAAAGATAATATTCCACTGTCTTCTGGTTTCTATTATTGTGGCTGAAAAGTCAATTGTCTTGCCCAAATCTTGGTTTCTAATACTACTCCAATAAAAGGAACCAGGACTCCTTGAAGTGGCTGATTCTAAGACAGTACAGTACGTATACAAGATGATCCAAAAGCAACTTGCAGTATCAGAAAGTAGGTGGCAAAACAAAACAAAAACATGGTGGTTGTAGAGTTTGAGGAACAGACTTATCTCTGAGCCAACTTCTCACTGTACTGAGATACCAGATTTTCTCTCTTTTCCCCTTTGCTTCCAGGAACAGGAGGATTTTGGTGGGGTTCTTGACTGTGGCTATAATTACACGTTTGCCAATAACAATAAAACTATACACTACCTATGGGTTTTCTTGTGTCTCCCAAAAGTTCATATATTGAAGTCTTTTTTTTTTTTTTTAAGATTTTATTTATTTATTTGACAGAGAGAGCTCACAAGTAGAGAGGCAGGCAGAGAGAGAGAGGAGGGAAGCAGGCTCCCTGCTGAGCAGAGAGCCCCATTCGGGGCTTGATCCCAGATCCTGGGATCATGACCTGAGCCGAAAGCAGAGGCTTTAACCCACTGAGCCACCCAGGCACCCCCATATATTGAAGTCTTAACCCTAACCCTCAATACCTCAACATGTGACCTCATTCAGAAATAGGGTCTTGATAGATGTAGTTACCTTAAAAACAATACTGAGACTTCCAGTTTCAGATACTACATGTAATATCTTAAAAGAGCTTAAAAGATGCCACTCCCAAACTTAAAACAAAATAAAACAAAAAAGCTGAACAAACTGAAAACCAATAACTCTTCTTTAATTCATTAGAGACATAGGGAAGAGGACAAACCATCACCCCAAAATCTAGAGAGATATGAAAATCCTGAGAGTTACAGCCAAGATCTGTTTACCTGAAGAAACACTGAAATGGTAAGTTCAATGAACTGGTGAAGGCTGAGGATGGACTATAGCATAAGATTGAGGAATTCCTGGAGGCCACAGTTTAGGGAGGGCTTCCATATGATTAAGAGTTTTATCTCTAAGAGTCCTACCTGGTTCTCCCTGTAAAGAGTCAAGAAAGATCATCTTGCAGCCCAGGCAGAGGGAGTAGAAACAAACATTAAGAAAAAGTTCAGGGGGTGCCTGGGTAGCTCAGTTGGTTGACTACTTTCAGCTCAGGTCGTGGTCCCAGGATTCTGGGATCGCCCTGCGACAGGCTCCTTGCTCAGCTGGGGCCCTGCTTCTCCCCCTCCCCTCTCCCTGCTGCTCTGCCTGCTTGTGCTCTCTGACAAATAAATAAAATTAAAAAAAGAAAAGAAAAAGTGCAGAGCAGCCTCCATAATAAAGGTCTATACTCACTTTATCAGAACTTTATCTCATCTGGGGTAAGGATATTTCACTGATTCTAGACCCATCTAGCCTTCTTATTGCACCTAAGTAATAATAGGGTGGGGGGAGGGGAGATACTAACAAACACATTGAAGGTCGTGGCCCAGGAACACAGGTCAAGCAGAAGAATGAGACTGAATAAGATTAGAGATGGTTTCCCTTCCCTAATACTTCACCACCACACTAACAAAGATCTAACATAGTAACAGCGGTTTACAGGTAAGTTACAAGACAAATTCTTTTGAAGCAGGAGCTCTTATAGAAACCCATTGACAGCAAGGGAGACAAAACAAGGAAACTAGAGGAATCTGAAGCCTCTGGCACTTACAGCTACAACAAACATTAACCAAAGCCCAACTCCTGGCTAATTTAATATAAAAGCTATTTAATTCAGTTACTATTACCTAATAACATCACATCTGGCTCTCAAACAAAAAAAATTACAAGGCATGCTCAAAGGAAATCAAAGTATGAAGAAATAAAGTAAACATCAGAACCAGACTCAGATATGACAGATTTTGTAACTATCAGATAGGGAGATTAAAATAACTATGATAAATATGTTAAGAAATCTAATGAAAAAGTAGACAACATGAAAAAACAGACAAAGTATACAAAAGAATTAAAACTAAATACTGGAAGTAAAAAACAATAATGTATTTTAAAAGCCTTTGATGGTCCTCCTTATCAGTAGACTGGATAGGTCAAGGACAGACTCAGTGAGCTTAAAGAAATGTTGATGGAAACTTTGCAAATAGAAATACTAAGAGAAAAAAATGAAAAAAAATCCTAGAATAGCCAAGAACTGTGGAAAAATTTTAAAAGGTGTAACTGGAATGCTAGAAGAAAGAGAAAACAGAACAGATGAAATATTTTAAGTAATAATGACCCAAAATTTTCCAAAATTAACAAGATATACCAAAGCAGAGAATAGGAAGCTCAGAGAACACCAAACAGGATAAAAATTTTAGTTATACCTAGGCATGTCATACCAAACTGCAGAAAAGCAAAGGAGAGGAAAAAACTAGACAATAATTATAGGGAACTTTTCAATACAAATCCTGTAAGCAAGAAGAGAGTTTTTTGGTGTTTTGTTTTGTTTTTTAAGATTTATTTATTTGAGAGAAAGAGAGAGAGAGTGCACACACACACAAACAGGGGAAGCAGCAGGCAGAGGCAGAGGGAGAAGCAGGCTCTGCCGTGAACAAGGAGTAAGAAGAGAGCTTTTGATTAAAACTACAAAAGGCAGAAAAGAGTGGAAATGAAGGAACAAAGAACCAGGAGGATGAATAGAAAACAGTAACAAATACAGTAGTCATTAAGCCAACAATATAAAAAATAATTTTAAACATCAGTTGCCTAAATAAACCAATTAAAAAAGAGATCATCAGACTTGATCAAAACTGAAGACTCAACTATATAACATCTATAAGAAATGCACTTTAAACATAAAGATATATATAGATTAAAAGCATAGGGGCACCTGGGTGGCTCAGATGGTTAAGGGCCTGCCTTTGGCTCGGATGGTTAAGGGCCTGCCTTTGGCTCAGGTCGTGATCCCAGGGCCCTGGGATCAAGCCCCATATCAGGCTCCCTGCTCAGTGCAGAGCCTGCTTCTTTCTCTCCCTCACCCTACAGCTCCCCCTGCTTGTGTACTCCCTCTCTGTCGAATAAATAAAATCTTTAAAAATAAATAATTAATTAGATTTAATTTAATCAAAATAAATTATAAAGCTGGAGTTGCTGTTTCATTGCAGACAAAGTAGACTTCAGTGGAAGGAAAGATCAGGGATAAAGAGAGGCATTAGAATGATAAATGGGTCAATTCTCTAAAAAAAATAACAATTATTTTTTATTTATTAGAGAGAGAGAGAATGAGAGAGAAAGAGCATGACAGTGGGAAGGGTCAGAGGGGAACCATAAAGTAGGTTATGCTGAACACCCCCCAACGACCCCAGAGATGTTAGTGGCTTAAAACAAAAATTGATTTCTTGCTCACGTTACACGTCCACAGCATATCAGCGGGGGTTTTCTGTTCACTACAGTTATTCAGGACTCAGGCTGAGAGAGACTTCTATTCATAGCTCACTGACCAGAACTAATAACAGGGTCCCACCCACTCATAAGAAGGCCAGGGATAAAACCCTATCCCATGCACAGAAGAGAAATCTTTACAGGCAGTAGTAGTGCCAAGGACTGGATGTGTGAAAAATCCACTGCCCGTGGCAATCATGAACCAAATGACAATAATCCCTTACATTTCTTGGCACATTTTCTCTTTCCAAATTCCACTGGATTATTTCTCATATGCTCCTAGTATGCACTCTCCTTTGCAGACCAATGTTCTAGGTAATAAGCTCCAAAAATTTCGCCTTCTCTGAAAAACTAAGAGAGCTAAATTACATCTCCTCCCAAGGACATAGTTCTCATATCCATGGGTACATACTGCACACTCTCTACAGAGTAACCATTCTCCCCTGATAAAGAACACGGATGCTCTGCTAAATGTTTTACATTTATTAACTAGGAATCCTAAGAACAACTTTTTGTGACTGGTACTATTATTATTCCTATTTTGAATTAGCACAGCTAAGGTAATTAGAGGTTAAGTAATTGGCTCAGCTAGAAATATTAAATCAGGCAGTCTGGCTCCTATGCTCCTGTCCCTTCAAGGACCATTGAAAGTTCCCTTGCAGATTCTGCTTCCTTCCTGCTACAGCGCTGTCATTCCTAACCAGCACATTCTTGGGTAGAAAGAGACAGACCACGGGTCCTTGGGTGGCGCAGTCAGTTAAGCCCCGACTCGTGATTTCGGCTCAGGTCATGATCTCAGGGTTGTGAAATCAAGCCCTGCACCTGCCTCTGTGCTGGGTGTGGAGCCTGCTTAGGATTCTTTCTCTCCCTCTGCCTCTCTACCACCCTGCACACTCAATCTCTCTCTCTCTAAAAAAAAAAAAAAAAAAAAAAGAAAGGAAAAGGAAAAAGAAAAGAAATAGACCACCCCAAAAAAAAATCAAAATTCATTTTTTCATGAAAGATGCCTTCTTAAAGTCTCCTGAAGAACAGAATGATTATCAGTGCCCATGGTCTGCAGGAAGTTATAAGAAAGTATGGAGAACAGGAGAAAAGAAACACATGAGGAATATAAGGATCAGGAAGGGGAAAAGGAATTAGGATCTACTGACAGCTTATGGTAGGTGCTATGGACTGAACTATGTCCTTACCCTCAATTTTTATCTTGAAGCCCAAACTCCAGAGTGATGGTATTTAGAGTCATGATCTCTGGGAGATAATTAGGCTTAAATGAGGTTATTAGAATAAGGCCCTCATGGGGGGGATCAGTGCCCTTAAAAGAGATGTCAGAGAGCATGTGCGCTCTCTCCTGCTGCGATATGAGGACACAGCAAGAAAAAGGCACTTTGTAAGTCAGAAAGAAAGCCCTTAGTAGAATCTGATCATGCTAGTACCCTGATCTCAGACTTTCAAGCTCCAGAACTCTAAGACAATAAATGCCTGTTGTTTAAGCTACCTAGTCTATGGTATTTTGTTATGACAGCAAAATTTGTATTTACTATTTTATATTACCTCATTTAATTTCCCAGTAACTATTTGTTTTATAAACATCTATACTAAGATTCAACTGTCCAAGAACAAATCAACAAAAGTAGGAGATGGTTCTTTGAAAGAATTAATAAGATTGATAAACCTTTGGACAGACTTATCAAAAAGAAGAGAAAGGACCCAAATAAGTAAAATCATAAATGAAAGAGGAGAGATCACAACCAACACCAAAAAAATACAAACAATTCTAAGAACCTATGAGCAACTCTATGCCAGCAAATTTGACAATCTGGAAGAAATGGATGCATTCCTAGAGACATATAAACTACCACAACTGAACCTGGATGAAATAGAAAACTTGAACAGACCCATAACCAGTAAGAAGACTGAAGTAGTCATCAAAAATCTCCCAAGAAATAAGAGCGCAGGGCGAGACGGCTTCCCAGGGGAATTCTACCAAACATTTAAAGAATAATTAATTTCTACTCTCCTGAAATGATTCAAAAAAATAGAAATGGAAGGAAAACTTCCAAACTCATTTTATGAGGCCAGTTCACCTTGATCCCAAAACCAGACAAGGATCCCATCAAAAAAGAGAATTACAGACCAATATCCTTGATGAACACAGATGCAAAAATTCTAACCAAAATACTAGCCAATAGGATCTAACAGTACATTAAAAGGATTATTCACCATGACCAAGTGGGATTTATTCCAGGGCTGCAAGGTTGGTTCAACATCCACCAACCAATCAATGTGATACAATACATTAATAACAGAAAGAACAAGAACCATATGACACTCTCAATAGATCCTGAAAAAGCAACTGAAAAAGTACAGCATCCCTTCCTGATCAAAACTCTTCAGAGTGTAGAGATAGAGGGGACATACCTCAATATTATCAAAGCCATCTATGAAAAACCCACCACAAATATCATTCTCAATGGAGAAATCTGAGAGCTTTTCTGCTAAGGTCAGGAACACGGCAGGCATGTCCATTATCACCACTGCTAGTCAACATAGTACTAGAAGTCCTAGCCTCAGCAATCAGACAACAAAAAGAAATTAAAGGCATGCAAATTGGCAAAGAAGAAGTCAAACTATCATTCTTTGCAGATGATATGATCCTTTAGGTGGAAAACCCAAAAGACTCCACTCCAAAACTGCTAAAACTTGTACAGGAATTCAGTAAAGTGTCAGGATATAAAATCAATGCACAGAGATCAGTTGCATTTCTTTATACCAACAATAAGACAGAAGAAGGAGAAATTAAGGAGTCAATCCCATTTATAATTGCACCCAAAACCATAAGATACCTAGGAATAAACCTAACCAAAGAGGCAAAGAATCTATACTCAGAAAACTATAAAGTACTCATGGAAGAAACTGAGGAAGACACAAAGAAATGGAAAAATGTTCCATGCTCATAGACTGGAAGAACAAATATTGTGAAAATGTCTATGCGGGGCGCCTGGGTGGCTCAGTGGGTTGGGCCGCTGCCTTCGGCTCAGGTCATGATCTCAGGGTCCTGGGATCGAGTCCCGCATCGGGCTCTCTGCTCAGCAGGGAGCCTGCTTCCCTCTCTCTCTCTCTCTCTACCTGCCTCTCCATCTACTTGTGATCTCTGTCTGTCAAATAAATAAATAAAATCTTTAAAAAAAAAAAAAAAAAAAAAAAAGAAAATGTCTATGCTACCTAGAGCAATCTACACATTTAATGCAATCCCTATCAAAATCCCATCCATTTTTTTCAAAGAAATGGAACAAATAATCCTAAAATTTATATGGAACCAGAAAAGACCTCAAATAGCCAAAGGAATATTGAAAAAGAAAGCCAAAGTTGCTGGTATCACAATTCCGGACTTCAAGCTCTATTACAAAGCTGTCATCATCAAGACAGCATGGTACTGGCACAAAAACAGACACATAGATCAATGAAACAGAACAGAGAGCCCAGAAATGGACCCTCAACTCTATGGTCAACTAATCTTCGACAAAGCAGGAAAGAATGTCCAATGGAAAAAAGACAGCCTCTTCAACAAATGGTGTTGGGAAAACTGGGACAGCCACATGCATAAAAATGAAATTGGACCATTTCCTTACACCACACACGGAAATAGACTCAAAATGGATGAAGGACCTCAATGTGAGAAAGGAATCCATCAAAATCTTTAAGGAGAACACAGGCAGCAACCTCTTCGACCTTAGCCGCAGCAACTTGTTCCTAGAAACATCGCCAAAGGCAAGGGAAGCAAGGGCAAAAATGAACTATTGGGATTTCATCAAGATCAAAAGCTTTTGCACAACAAAGGAAACAGTTAACAAAACCAAAAGACAACTGACAGAATGGGAGAAGATATTTGCAAATGACATATCAGATAAAGGGCTAGTATCCAAAATCTATAAAGAGCTTAGCAAACTCAACATTCAAAGAACAAATAATCCAATCAAGAAATGGGCAGAAGACATGAACAGACATTTCTGCAAAGAAGACATCCAGATGGCCAACAGACACATGAAAAAATGCTCCACATCACTCAGCATCAGGGAAATACAAATCAAAACCACAGTGAGATACCACCTCATGCCAGTCAGAATGGCTAAAATTAACAAGTCAGGAAATGAGAGATGCTGGCGAGGATGCAGAGAAAGGGGAACCCTCCTACACTGTTGGTGGGAATGCAAGCTGGTGCAACCACTCTGGAAAACAGCATGGAGGTTCCTCAAAAAGTTGAAAATAGAGCTACCCTATGACCCAGCAATTGCACTACTGGGTATTTACCCTAAAGATACAAATGTAGTGATCCGAAGGGACACGTGCACCCAAATGTTTATAGCAGCAATGTCCACAATAGCCAAACTATGGAAAGAACCTAGATGTCCATCAACAGATGAATGGATAAAGAAGATGTGGTATATATATATATATATATATATATATATATATATATGCAATGGAATACTATGCAGCCATCAAAAGAAATGAAATCTTGCCATTTGCAACAATGTGGATGGAACTAGAGGGTATTATGCTTAGTGAAATAAGTCAATCAGAGAAAGACAACTATCATATGATCTCCCTGATATGAGGAAGTGGAGATGCAACGTGGGGGGTTTGGGGGTAGGAAAAGAATAAATGAAACAAGATGGGATCAGGAGGGAGACAAACCATAAGAGACTCTTAATCTCACAAAACGAACTGAGGGTTGCTGTGGGGAGGGGAGTCGGGAGAGGGTGGCGGGGTTATGGGGAGGGTATGTGCTATGGTGAGTGCTGTGAAGTGTGTAAACCTGGCGATTCACACATTTATAAAAACACATATTATATGTGTTTTTATAAACACATATAATAAATATGTGTTTATTAAAAAATTAAAAAATTTTTTAAAAAAGATTCAACTGTCCAGTAACTACAAAGCCACTGCTTCTATACTGACGAAGGCTACTCCTACAGAGGACAGGAAGTCCACATCTTGGCTCTGAAACCAACTCTATCAGCAATTAAACATTTCCCTTGGATGAGGCCCCAGTCTTCTGTTAACTCAAATTTACTAGACACTAAGATACCTAAGCAAGGGGTGCCTGGGTGGCTCAGTCAGTTAAGCATCTGCCTTTGGCTCAGGTCATGATCCCAGGGCCCTGAGACTAAACCCCATGTCAGGCTCTTGGCTCACCGGGGAGTCTGCTTCTCCCTCTCCCTCTCTCTCTGCCTGCTGCTTGCCTTGCTTATGTGTGCACACACGCTCTCTCTGTCAAATAAATAAATATTAAAAAGGGGCGGGGGCGCTGCCAGGTGGCTCGGGCGTTAGGTGTCTTCCTTCGGCTCAGGTCATGATCCCAAGGTCCTGGGATCAAGCCCCACATCGGGGTCCCTGATCAGTGGGAACCCTGCTTCTCCCTCTCCCATTCCCCCTGCTATGTTCCCTCTTTTGCTCTGTCAAATAAATAAGTAAAATCTTTTAAAAATAAAATAAAATAAAATAAATTTTAAAATTAAAAAAAAAAAAGATACCTAAGCAAGATACTCTCTAAAATGCTTTTGCTGCATGACGATTATCCAAAATCCATGAAAGGGGGGAAATACAGAGATTTAGAACACAAGAGGGTTTTATCTTCCTGCTCCTAAAAAGATATCACTATGCCATCATATTAATAATGAAGCAGAACAATGCCAAAATAACCTATGCTGACTCCATGTCTCAGCAAATCACTTGAGGGAAAAGATGTTTCATGTGCCATTACTCTATGTACTAATGTGGTCACCGGACTCAGCTGGCCACTAACTTAATAGAAGTTAGTACAGAACAGCAAATATTTAGAAGCTTAGCCACCAGGATCCTTGACTTTACAAAAATAAAAGATTCCAACCCTAATCATCCTACAATTCAGAACTTAAACTGGACAGGGGGCAATGCTAGTTATTACTTCTAAATTACAGCAAGACCCATTTACTGTTACAGAGACAATTTAATTTTCAAGTACATGCTGGGTTCTAACAACTACAAAGGCAAATACCACTTATTTCAGAAATCCATAAAGTACAAAGAAAAAGACTGTAATTTTAACACAAAGTAATTTATGACACCGGTCACAAACATGTAAACCACAGAGACACTGCACAATATTCAGCATCCCTGCTATACTGAGGAAACTTCAAATATATGTAAATGTAAACCAAAAGTCTTAGAAAACCTCCACTCTAAAAGAAGAGAAGTGCTCGGTTTGGCAGCACATATACTAAAATTGGAACGATACAGAGAAGATTAGCATAGCTCCATGTGCTAAGATGACATGCAAATTCGTGAAGCATTCCGTATTTTAAATAAATACATAAATAATAAAAGTAAAAAAAGGTATTTGCAAAGTAGTATAAATAGGTAAAGAAGGTCACATAAAGGGAGCTCAATTATGATTTTCCACTGAAAGTAACTGTAAGGTACTTATGGCAGATTTTGCATGTCATGATAACCTGTTGAAAAATTATTTTAAAATATTATTTCACAAACTATTACCACGATGCCAGGGATTTCCTTCAAAAGAATCTGATAGAAGTGGAAGGGAGTGGGAAGAATGTAAAACATGATAGTTCATGAATCGGTAACTGTTGAAACTGAGTAAGGGTTATATGGGGTACATTATCTTATTTTTCTTAATTCCATATAGGTTTGACATTTTATCCATAAGAAAAGTTAGAATTATTATACATTTTGATGAACAAATTTAATCCTAAATTTTACCCTAAAAGCAAAGAGAAACTAGTACCTTCCAATCTTTGAATTTTTGCTTTCACAGAAATAACAGCTTCAAAGGGTGAAACTCTCAGCTCAAAACATGTTCCAGTCAATGTTTCAATGAAGAGCTCCATGGTATCATAGAAAGGAAGTTTGTAGTAAAATGGTCCCACGTTATCTTCATTGAAGAATGGAGGATCTTTTCTGTTATCCATTACTTTGAGTTTTCTAATTCCTCTGGAATATGTTGTAGGCAACCGTATTCCAGTTCTAGCCAAATCAGCTTTAAACATTGGTAATATATATTGTTGTTCATGTTTTGAATTTTGTACCTAAAAAAAAAAAAAAGAATATTTTTTTAACGAGACTATCTCGAAGTCTCATTCTACCATAATGATTTTCTGAATAAGGGCGCCTGGGTGGCTCAGTGGCTTAAGCCTCTGCCTTCAGCTCAGGTCATGATCCCACAGTCCTGGGATCAAGCTCCCCGTCGGGTTTTCTGCTCAGTGGGGAGCCTGTTTCCCGCTCTGTCTACTTGTGATCTCTCTAGCTCTGTCAAATAAATAAATAAAATCTTAAAAAAAAAAAAAGACTTTCTGAATAACTCTGGCCCATATCAATATGCCAGACAGCCCCAGAACTCTTTTTATTTTTATTTATTTATTTATTTATTTATTTTTTATTTGACAGAGAGTGAAATCACAAGTAGGCAGAGAGGCAGGCAGAGAGAGACAGGGGAGGAAGCAGGCTCCCTGCGGAGCAGAGAGCCCGACGCGGGGCTCGATCCCAGGACCCTGGGATCATGACCTGAGCCAAAAGCAGAGGCTTTAACCCACTGAGCCACCCAGGAGCCCCACCAGAATTCTTTTTAGTACTTAATTTATCTAATCCTCTATCTTTCAAGTTTGTCTCCAAAACCACTCTCCCAATCAGACTGTAAGATTACTGAAAACAGGTATATTTACAGTAATTTCCTGTATCTTACTAAAGCTCAGCACATTTACTTGCAGTACATATTCAACAAATATATTTTTGTTGTTAATGACATTTAAAACAATGAACTCAACACAGAGATACATATTTGCAAGATTTGGGGAATTTTATGCATATCCTATACTAAACCATATAAATTATGTTTTCTAACCCATACAAAATATAATTTTATAACCACTGTATATCTAAATCACTCTGAATAAAAGAGCAACCGATTTAATAGATTCCTTAAAAAATAGGACTCATTAAATAATCAATAAGCATTCCAGAAGTTATCTATCAGTACAGCACTGAAATGATATCAATATTGGTAACAGATATTAGACATAATCTCTGCACACAAACATGCAATGACTAATGAACAAGAGAGGCAAACACACCAAACAGAAGTCCTAAGAAGTATATAATTAAGACAATAGGAACAATCAAATTGATAAATTGTTATTAATCAGTGAAAACTTTGTAAAGGGAATGTCTTGAACTTAAACTAGGACAGGTGATAGACATCTTCTTGGAGGGGTAGGTAGTTTTACTGGTGAATTATGAGTTTTACTGAAACCTTACTGAAGTTTATGATAACTTTACTGAAATATAATTTACATACCATAAAATTCATCTACTTAAAAAAGTCTAAAATTGGGGCGCCTGGGTGGCTCAGTGGGTTAGGCCGCTGCCTTCGGCTCAGGTCATGGTCTCGGGGTCCTGGGATCGAGTCCCGCATCGGGCTCTCTGCTCAGCAGGGAGCCTGCTTCCCTCTCTCTCTCTCTCTCTCTCTGCCTGCCTCTCTGTCTACTTGTGATCTCTCTCTGTCAAATCAATAAATAAAAAATCTTAAAAAAAAAAGTCTAAAATTGACTGGTTTTCATTACGTTCACAGGATTGTACAACCATCACAATCATCTTAAGAACATTTTTATCACCCCAAAAAGGAACCCCATACACTTTAAATATCTCTCAAATTCTCCTTTTCCCTCTCAGCCCTAGGTACCCCTCAATCAACTTTCTGTCATTTTGCCTATTCTGGTAATTTCACATAGTCATACAATATGTAATCTTTTGTGAATGGCTTCTTTCACTTAGTATAACATTTCAAAGTTCATCCATGATTCTAAGGTGCATCGGTATTTCATTCTTATTGCTAAATAATAATCCATTGTGTGGATATACCACTTCTTGTTTATGGAGTTGCCAATTGATGGGTGTGTTGGGTTGTCTCCGGTTTGGGGTTATTATGAATAATGCTATGAGAACATCTGATTATAGGTTTTTGTGTGGACATGTGTTTTCCTTTCTCGTCCATATATACCTAGGATTGGAATTACTGGGTTAGGTGGTAACTCCACATTTAGCAATCTGTGTTACTACCAAGTGTATTCCATCTTACCTTCCCACCAACATTGAAAGAGGGTGCTGATTTCTCCACATCCTTGCCAATACTTTTTATTTCCTTTTTTGATTAAAGCCAACCTAGAGAGTGTGAAGTAGTATTTTAATGTGGTTGTAAATTTTCTTTCTCTAAAGACTAATGATGTTGAGCAACTGGCTATTTGTGTATCTTCTTTACAGAAATATCAATTCAGAAAAATATACTCATATCCTTTGTCTATTTTTACTTCAGTTGTCTTATTACTGAGTTGTAAAAGGGATTTTTAAAGTTTTTTTTAGATACAAGCCTCTGAAAGATATAGGATTCTCAAATATTTTCTCCAGTGTTACGGGCTGCCTTTCAACTTTCTTGATGGTGTTCTTCAAAGTAAAAAAGTGTATTTTAATGATCTCCAATTTGGATTTAATGATCAACAATTTTCTTTTGCTGCTTGTACTTTCAGAAACACATTTTATTTTATTTTTATTTTTTTTAAAGATTTTATTTATTTATTTGACAAACAGATCACAAGTAGGCAGAGAGACAGAGAGGAAGGGAAGCAGGCTCCCTGCTGAGCAGAAATCCCGATGCGGTGCTCAATCCCAGGACCCTGGGATCATGACCTGGGCCGAAGGCAGAGGCTTTAACCCACTGAGCCACCCAGGGGCCCCCAGAAACACATTTTAAATACTTGACCTAATCCAAAGTAATAAAGATTTATTCGCACATAGTTTTCTAAGAATTGTATAGTTTTAGCCTTATATGTAGGTCTATCCATTTTGAATTTATTTTGTGGATGGTGTGAAAGCAGGGTCCAGCTTTATACTTTTCCAAGTAAAAAACAATTGTCCAAGCAGCATTTGTTGGAAAAACTATTCTATTCCCTTTGAATTGTCTTGGCACCCTTGTCAAAAACCAACCAACCATAAATATGAGGGTTTAATCCCAACCCCTCAATTCTATGACATTGATCTACATGTCTATCCTTGTAACAATACCACAATGTCTTTTTACCATTTATTTTTCTCTTTCATGATTCTTGAATTATTCTGGGTCCTTTGAATTTCCACATGAGTTTTAGGATCAGATTGTCTCTTTTGCAAAAACACCAGTTGGGCTTTTGAACAAGGATTGTGTTGAGTATTCAGATTAATTTGGAGAAAATTACCATCTTGACAATATTGTCTTATAATCCATGAACATGCAATGCAATTAGTTTATTTACAACTTCTTAATGGTGCCTGAGTGGCTCAATCGGTTAAGCGCCTGCCTTCGGCTAGGGTCATGATCCCGTCCTGGGATCAAGCCCCACATCACGCTCCCTGCTCAGCGGGGAGTCTCTTTCTCCCTCTGCTGCTGCTCCCCGTGCTTGTGCTCTCTCTCTCTTTCTATATCAAATAAATAAAATCTTTAAAAAAAAAAACTTTCATAAATTGCTTTCAACAATGTTTTATAGTTTTTAGAGTACAAGTTTCGTTTTAAAAACAGTATTCTTAAGAATATTCTTTTTGATACTGCTATAAATGAAATTATTGTGTCCTATTCAATTTGTTCATTGCTAGTGTAGAGAAATACAATTAATTTTAATATATTGATCTTGTACACTGCAATCCTGCAATTCATCCGTTAGTTCTAGTAGTTTTTCAGTGGATTCTTTAGGATTTTCTTCATCAAAGATCATGTCATCTGCAAATGGAGATTTTTACTTCTTCATCTCCAATCTTCAACATTCCAATAAGATGCTCTTTATTTCCTTTTCTTATTTAATTACCCTGCCTAAATCTCCAACACAAGGTTGAGTACTGTTGGTGGGAGCTGACATTCTTCTCTTATTCCTGACTATAGGGGAAAAGCATTCAGTCTTTCACCACAAGGTACTGATTTGGACTATGGGGTTTTCCATACATTATCTGTATCACAATGAGGGTGTTCCCTTCAACTCCTACTTTAAGGGTCTTTTTTTTTTTTTTGGTAAATCAGAAAGGTATTAGATTTTGTCAGATGCTTTTCTGTCCAGCGTCTATTGGGATGATCATGTGGTTTTGTCTCTTATTCTATGAATACGGTGTTTAAAAGAACACTGATGGTGGGGTGCCTGGGTGGCTCAGTTAGTTAAGCATCCGACTCTTTATTTCAGCTTAGGTCTCAGCATCATGAGACCAAGCCTTGTATTGGGCTCCCCACTCAGCAGGGAGTCTACTTGACATTCTCCCTCTCCTCTCTCTCTGCCCCTCCCCACTCCTGTGTGCTTTCTCTCTAAATAAATAAATTTTTTTTAAAAAGCCCACTGATATTGTTTTCTTTATATGCCTTTGTCTGGTTTTGGTATCAAGGTAATATGGGTCTCACAGAATACACTGGGAACAAAATTTACAGAGTTCCCATATTACTCCCTGCCCCCACACATGTACAATCTTCCCCTCTGTCAACATCCTACACCAGAGCAGTGTGTTTGTTACAACTAAAGAAACTGCAGTGATATCCCATTATCACCCAACACCCATAATTTATAGTTTAATCTTGGTGTTTTATATTTTACTGGTTTTCACAAACTTATACTGGCATGTACCCACCATTACACTATCACACAGAATAGTCCCCCTGCCCTAAAAATCCTTTGTGGTTCACCTATTCATCCCACCTGCCTTCCCAAATCCCTGGCAATCACTGATATTTTACCATCCTCATAGTTTTGCCTTTTCCAGAATATCATGTAGTTGCAATCATACAGTATGTAGCCTTTTCAGATTGTCTTCCTTCATTTACTAATACGCATTTAAGTTTCTTCCATGTCTTTTCAAGGACACCTCATTTCTTTTTGACACTGAATAATATTCTATTGTTTAAATGTCCCTCAATTTATCCATTCACCTACTGAACGACATATCTTGCTTGCTTCCAAGTTTGGGCAATTATGAATATAACTGCTATAAACATCTGTGCATAGGTTTTTGTGTGGACATGTTTTTAGCACCCCTGGGTAAACGCCAATGAGTGTGACTCCTGGATCTTACAACGTGTTTAGTTTTATAACAAACTGCCAAAGTGTCTCCTAAGTGGCTGTACCATTTTGCATTTACACCAGCAATGAGTAAGAGTTCTTATTGTTCCACATCCTTATCAGCATTTGATGTTGTCGGTATTCTAGATTTTGGCCATTCTAGTAGGGGTGTAGTGGTAACTCAGTTTTAGTTGGCATCTGCCTAACAACATATGGTGTGGAGCATACCTATCTTATTAAAAGGTAGAACTAATCATGTATTTCTTAGCTCCAGGTCCTATGATGGCTTCCACAGAATAGAATGCCTGTAGAATAAAATCACGGAATTAAATTCACTACCTAGAGAATAAAATTCAGACTCCTGAGAAACGCCCTGAGGTCATGCATCTCACCTTCCAGCCTCATTTTATTTAGACACCTCTGGTACATCTGTCTTCTAATGGTTTGTGCCTGTAGCTTCTGAATACATCAGCTCTATCTCATTTCTCTTGCTTGACTCTACCCACTGCCATCCCCACACCTGGCTACCTGACAAGCACCTAATCATCTTTCCAGACGCAGCTCAAACAGCAACTATTCCACAAATTTCATTGTTTACATGACTTTCTTATTCTCCTAAATAAACTGTAAGCTACTTAAGAGGGAAACCACAACTGATTTTCTGCCCTATCACGCACCACAGTGTTTTGTGTATACTAGTACTCATTAAAGGTTCGTTCAATAAAACAGTAAATAAATATTCACTCCTTCAATTGATCCTTGGAACAAACCTGTGATAAATATATATGGTATTACCCTTGTCCCAGAGATGAAGAAATATCTGGTCATGCTCTAAAAGTCTGTTTATAGGAATATTGCTTTCCCATGAGAATTATGTTATGATTCACTCCAAAGTTCTTTGCAAAGTTTGTCTAATTTATAACATACATGCACATACATGGATCTCTGCTACAGTGTGAATCATTGTAATATCATCTGGAAGTAGGATTAATTGGGCAAACTGAATGGCAGAATAAAGACTGCTAATGGTCCTACAGAGAAGGCACTTCAGGAAGAAAAGTTGTTGCTGGCACCACAGCTGCTTTGAGTGCTATAATACTAGTCATCAAAACAATGAGTAAGTAAATATAACAATACAAAGTACTACGCTAATAATACTGCTGGTGATAGTGGTAAAAGGTCATTACTCTTAAATATAAGCCAAATAAATGGCTGTTTTGCTCAGGTTTTGTTTTTTATACCTTTAAAACATTGAAATGGCTACAATAAAATGAATTTTTATGAAGCTAATCCCTAACCTCTTTTTCCCCCCTCACTGAAACAACTGCTTTTATAACATGACTTTGGGTAACGTGTGGAATTCTTAAAAGCATACTTATCATGCTCCATCAAATAAGAATGTATTAAAGAATTATCAGTGTCTGTTTCCCCACAGCCAATGGCAATCCCACCTACACAGCGGCAGCTCTAGCAATGGAAGTCAGGGATGGGATCCGTAAAGCTAAAATAAAGGCAGAGGTTACCAGTGCCTGCCCAAGGAATGTAGAGACAGAAGACAGAAGGACCATTTCCTTCACTACACTACTCTTCCACAACAATACCCGGAATACAATAAACATGCAGAGATGGGAGAGGGTAACAGATTTGGAAGTTCTTCACCCATAAGGAGAATGGATAAAGTAACTACGGGCCAAAAGAAAAACTGCAACTGCGGGCATCGCTAAATTGCACTGGAACACCCACCAAAACTTAGGCACAGAGAATCAATGAAGTAATCTCCAAATCCAGAAAGGAGCAAGGCTGGTAACCAAATTCAAAACTGAAATGTATGCCTCTAAAAAATAATTACACTTCAACTCGGTAGAAAACAAAGTGAGAGGGGCGCCTGGGTGGCTCAGTGGGTTAAGCCTCTGCCTTCAGCTCAGGTCATGATCTCAGGGTCCTGGGATCGAGTCCTGCATCGGGCTCTCTGCTCAGCAGAGAACATGCTTCCTCCTCTCTCTCTCTCTTTGCCTGCCTCTCTGCCTACTTGTGATCTCTCTGTGAAATAAATAAATAAAATCTTTAAAAAAAAAAAAAAGTGAGAGAGGACAAAATGAGGCTGTGAAATCTGGTAAACCAGACTGGAGGACTAGATGATGGCAGAGAAGCAAATTAAAGTTCCAGCCAGCCAAAGACCTAGTCAGTATTAAAACCCGGGCCCAATGACAGCTTCTTAACGTGGTGTGTGGTCATTCTCCACTAAGTACATTATGGAACCCTATATAATGCTGGGAAACGAGGGCAATGAAGACTCAAAAGACAGGATGGGAAATGTTGCATGAACATTAACAGCTAAATTATACAAAAGCAAGAGCAAAGAAAGAGGCAGGTAGAGAAAAGATAAACCTCCAGAATTTTTACCAGTAATTTAAAAAACCTACTTAGCTATTAAGAGGAATGGCATCAAAAAACATTCCTAGGGCGTCTGGGTAGCTCAGTGCTAAGCCTCTGCCTTAGGCTCAGGTAATAATCTCAGGGTCCTGGCATGGAGCCTCCGCATCCGGCTCCCTGCTCAGCGGGGAGCCTGCTCTCCCCCACCCCCCACCCCACGCCTGCCTCTCTGCCTACTTGTGATCTGTCGAATAAATAGATAAAATCTTTTTTAAAATGTGATCTAAAAAATTCCTAAATCAATTTCCCCAAAACATTACTTTCTTCTGCAAGAGTTCTAAAAATACACAAAGAGAAGAGAGAAATTAAAGACAGGTAAGGCAATAAGAGCGCTAAATAATTTCACTAGAAATCGACTTTATCCTGTTGTAAAGAATATTAGCCACACGGGGCAGTTATCTTTTAAACTTTTCCCCCAATATGAACAGACCCAGAATGTTATGCAACCATTAAAAAACACTGCCTTTTAATGAAGTTTTTACTAATTAAGTGAAAACATTCCAGTTTTAAACACAAGCTATATCAGTCTGCCCACCACTTCATGCATATGTACTCTAAACTTTTGCCTAGCCTCAATCTTCTAGCGGGTCTGGGAAAACCCTTGAAGCCAAGTCCGTCTACCCGAGCCTACAATGTACACGCTCGAAGCCCGCCCGGTCACCTGCGCTGCCCGTGCTCCTCCGGGATAGACTCCGGCTACCCACACGCTCGGGCCCGATCTGGAGCGCAGTTCTCAGGCTCCGCGTCAGAATCGGCGACTGGCAGATCAGCACCCGTCGGACCGGGCGGGGCGGTCCGGCGGAAAGTGCAGGCGGCGTCCTCGAGGAAGGCGTCGCGCCGCGCGGGTCTTAGAGCAGCCGCGGCCGAGGGGGCGGGGCCTCTCTGCCCCGCGCCGAGCGGCCCGCGCTCCTCTCCCGCCCGCGGAGGACGGCGGCGGCAGCGCGGCCCGGTGCAGCGGCCCGCAGCCCCGGGCGCCCTCCCGGCTGTCTCGTTCACTCGCTCGCCTGCCCGCAGGCCTAGAGAGAGGCGCGGCCCCGCGAGCAACGCCACGGCAGGCACTGACGAGCAACACTCGGCAGCCGCCGCGCCCCGCCCCTTTGTGACACCGCGTACCAATCGCTCGCCAGCGCTCGCGTCGCCCTCCAATCAGTGAGGGTGTGGGCGGGGGCGGAGGCGGGGCCTGGCCGCCCGACGCCGGCGGTTGCTCGGGAGCCCAAGCTTCCTCTGCGTTCGGTATTGGGTGTCGGTTAGAGGAGGCCCGGATGTTGGCCTTTTATTACCAGCAGTGGGCACCTGCCTGGGACCGAATTGTTTGGGTCTGCTGGAAGCAGCGGGAGTGGCCTCTGGCCGGACGATGGTGTGGACTGCACCTTACCAGAGGCCACCCAAGGTTGCTCTTAGAGGCGCCCCAAGGGCTGGGGTGACGAGGGTAACGAGCAGCCGGTCTCCAGTGGGTCCCTTCCAGAACCCGTGCATTTCTAGTGCTTTTAGGGCCGTCCTGCCTTTAACAGATATCCCCTTCCCAGTGCTTCACTGTTTCCTAACGTTAAGGCCTCAACGGTCTAATCTGAAAGGGGGCCACTATACCAAGTTGAAAACAAGGGCAAAAGCAAATCACCTCTCTTGGTCTCTATTTATGCCTCATCCGATTTACCATCTGAGAGATGTAGGTCAGGTAGTAGAGTGGGCACCTTGGGTTGTTGAATCTCAGAGTTGGGTAAACCCAGCTACACTTTTTTCCCACTCTAATTCCCAAGGTGCTGAACTCAAGTGTTTACGATGACAATATAAACCCTCCAACCTGAAATGGGCCCCCACTCCTTTTCCTCTCCATTCCCCACACGTTCTAAATCCAACCTTTACAGCTTTTCCAACCGAAAAGGCCTATTTCACTAGGTGGATTACCAAAATGACAATGAACAGTAATCCCCCTCCCAATCTAGCTTCATCATCCTCCTCTTGAGTCAGAGGAATGTATCTAAAATGAACCCCAGCATCTAATCTATCCTCACAGCTCCTCTGAGATCCCACCCACCAATTAATCTCCACAATCCAACACTGAGCATACACTGGGGTTTATGATGAGACACAACTTCAGGCTCTCGACCCTGATTCCTTCTTAAACTCCAGTACTGAATTGACTGGAGCTTCTTAAGGACAGAGATATTATCATCTTTGTATACAGATTCTAAAATAGTACCTGTGATGGAGGGAATCATATTGAATCAAAAATTTGATCTTTCAACCTGCCTCCTCACTTCAGTCAGGGAGAACTAAGATCACAGGCGTTATGGAATCAGACAGATGGGTCTGTAGCCTTGGGTTCCAACACAGAAGCTCTGTTATGTTAGCCAAATCATTCTTTCTCATCATCATCATCATCATTTACTGTTTTTAAAATGCTGTGTGGTCAACAAAGTTCATTGCATATTCTCTCCCATCACAATCCTACAAAGTTGGTACTGAACACTTGACAAAGTTGACAAAGGAGACAGAGCTAAGAAAGGTAAAACACTTCGCCTACTCTGAAACACCTCTAGAACCAGATTCTCACTACAAAAAGCCAAACTTTTTCCACAATTGTACTCTGCTTCCAGATTTTATCCTCATCTGTAAAATGAGGACATTACCTATCTGGACTTAGGGAGACTGGATAAAAGACCACTGAAAGTGCTGACCATAGGACCAATAAGTATAAATCCCTCCCCCTTTCAAACCTCTCAAAATAGCAATTTGCATTTGTTCTAACTCATGAATTCCCTGGAATCAGTCCTAATGATGAATCAGTAGAGCTATCATTCCCAAAAGAAAACAACATGTTTAACAAATGCCTACTGAGGGGCCCCTGGGTGTCTCAGTGGGTTAAAGCCTCTGCCTTCGGCTCAGGTCATGATCTCAGGGTCCTGGGATCGAGCCCCGAATCAGGCTCTCTGCCCGGGAGAGAGTCTGCTTCCTCCTCTCTCTTTGCCTGCCTCTCTGCCTACTTGTGATCTCTGTCAGATAAATAAAATCTTTAGGAAAAAAAAAAAATGCCTACTGAGTCAGACACAGGGGCAGGTAACTATATACATAAGTAACCTAAGAAACAAAAGGTATAAGCACCCTCTTTTGCCCTCAAGTCACTCTCAGAGCAGAGCACCACAAACAGCTTATCTGTGAGAGCTGTACAAAATCTCTGACTCAGGCGCAGCAATTCCAAGTTCAATCTTAAACAGTGCTGAAGGGGGACGCCTGAGTTGCTCAGTGGGTTAAGCCTCTGCCTTCGGCTCAGGTCATGATCTCAGGGTCCTGGGATCAAGCCCCACATCAGGTTCTCTGCTCAACAGGGAGCCTGCTTCCCCCCTCCTCCTCTCTGCTTGCCTCTCTGCCTACTTGTGATTTCTCTCCATCTCTCTGTCAAATAAATAAATAAAATATATATATATATATATTTTTTTAAAGTGCCAAAGGAAGAAGTTAGTGGTTTGGGGACTGGTAAAACCAACTGGGCCTGCCTGTAAGACTGTGCTATGGTTACAGTTTGAATACGTAGCACCAAGTCTGCACAGCACAAGAAAACACAGACTGCAGGAGGGGTCAGATATCCATGTGGCTAGCAGCTACCACACTGGACAACATGGTTATAGAATATTCCCATTAGTGCAGAGTTCTCAGGCACAGTGCCGCTCCACAGAAGGACATCTCCATCCTCAGTACTTTTCCTTCCATTATCTGGGTTTATTCTGCCTCATTCACAAAATAATGAAAAGCTCCAAAGGAATGGAAATGGATGCCTTAGAGCAAGGATCAGAATACTGTTTATGTAAAGGGTCTGAAAGAAGATATCTTGGGCTTTGTGGGCCGTCCAGTCTCTGTCACAACTACTGAACTCTGGTATTGTAGAAAGGGTGAAAACAGCCACAGACAATATGTAAATGAATGGGTATGGTTGTGTTCCAATAAAACTTTATTTACAAAAACAGACAACGGAGGGCCACAGTATGCCAAATGAACCTATAGAGGCATTTTCAGAATTCAGTGGAATCAGAGGAAACCTACTCTCCTACTGCAAAGAGTCATGAAGTATACAATCTCTCATCCCCTTCATCTATCACCTGCACAGGCTCTGAGCTAGGGCTTCTATCCATGAATGGAATATTCCTGGGCATCTGCCTGGCATTGCTTCCTCTGGAATTCCCTGCCCACCCATGAAAGGCACATAGAAGTTTTTTCTCCAACATGCCCAAAATCATACTGTGGCTCCATCAAGGCAAATTAAATGAAAATATAGTTAAAAAAAAAAACAAAACCAACACTGTGAAATATTTATTTTTGTTTTGTGGTATTAAGCATGATTAAAACTGGGGCAGAAAAATACTAAGTATGTTGGGTGAGAAAGAGGTGAGCTAGCTGCTTCAGTATTTGCTTTTTCTAATTCAATTAAGACAAGACAAGACAGCATCATTAACTCAAGGATGTAGCAGAAGGGTGAGATGTGATACCCTGTATGCTCTACTGGCCTCCAAAGGCATTCAAGGGATCATCGAAAATGTTGGACACCTTCGGTTCAGATCTTGATTCAGGTGCTGCCTGTGAAGATCGACTTTTTGGTTTGGTTGTCTTAGCTTGGATACCAGAGGAGAAGATATCATCTTTAAAAAGAAAAAAGAAAAAGAAAAAAAAAATTGCTGGTTAGGCAAGAAAATAGACACTTTTAAGACACATCTACATAAATCACCAAACATTCAAGTCTGGTAACAGTACGGGATACCAAAAACATTAAGAGTCAAGCCATTTAGATTCTGGTCCTGGCTTTGCTACTAATTTTTATGATCACATAAAGTCACAGGTTCTCTCTAACCACAATTTTCTCAGCTACAAGGTACGTGTGTACACGTGGAGAAGAAGAAAAAGGGAAGGATAACCAAACTCCAATCCTGACCCTGACTTTACTATCTGCGACATATCTACTTTTACATTCTCTTCCCACTGGATTTTAAAAGGAAAAAGCAATACAAACAAGCAATGGGAAATCCAACATAGGAGTACCCCTATCTCAGAATAAATGCACCTGAGGCACACAATGCCAAAATTCTAAGTCTTTATGACCACATTCATGTTTAGTTGTTTCGCTGCCTCCAGTGTTTCATGAGTCATCTTACTCACCTGAAGCATTACTGCTAGGATTCTATCCTACATTTTCACATGTGTACACAAAGATATATATACATAAATGTTAAAGACCATGGCATTATTTTTTTTAATTATTATTTTTTTATTTTTTAAATTAACATATAATGTATTATTAGCCCCAGGGGTACAGGTCTGTGAATCGCCAGGTTTACACACTTCACAGCACTCACCATAGCACATACCCCCCCATTGTCCATAACCCCCCATGGCATTATTTTTAATAAAAAAACATGGCAACAATCTGGATCACCTTCAATATGCTAATGGCTGAATACAAAGGAATACTATACCACCACTAAAAACAAGGAAGTAGACAGATCTCTATACTGACATGGGAAGACATCAAGTGACTAATAAGAATAGCAGAACAGATAAAATATATTCATATTTTGGAAAAAATAAGTATACATTTCTATGTATACAAAGCTCTATTAACATCACTCAATCTGAAAGGATGCAGAGGAAACTCTGAATAATGGTTACCTCCAGGGCTTGTTTTTCACATTTTACACTTTTCAAATAGTAGTCACCTATTACAACAGGTATGTCTTACTTTTGTTTTAATTAAAAAAAACAAAACAAAGTCTCTTCTGCATACCCTGTGGTGGGAAGCAGGTGGAGACAAAGCACATGGCTTACTCCAGGAATAGGCCCCATGTGGCACTGCAGCAGCTGCTTTCTCCCAGTTAACCCCAAGGTGTAGATCTGGGAGGGAGGAGAAAGGATGTATTTGGCTTCAGCTCAAGTCCTATCCACCAACACAGGACATGAAAGAAGTGCCATATTTAAGATCAGGCATTTGGCTTGCCCATTGATAAAGGAGATGTTATGCCATGGGGCGGGTAGGGGGGTGGAATGAGCATGTTTACAAACACAGAAGATCTCTGGTGAGACATAAAGTCTGAGTTATAAGCTGCTTTCATAGATAATCCTGCTCTGCTCTTGCACTCCCCCTGTCCATCCTCTGAACTCCTGACGCTCACTCCCCAGTTAGAACTGACTCGAACAACTGCACCATGCCCAAGGAAGCCATCAGGGCCTCCTTCAGCCTATGGGCAAGTTTCTGACCCCCCCTTCATAACATCAGAACGTTCAGAGTTATCACAGAGGATTGGTGGGGGGCTTACTAAAATAAAAGTTAAATTATAATTAAAGGTCAAATTCTGGGCTTTTTCAAATTCCTTGACGACCATCAGGACAAAAAATTGTTTCACTGAAATAACTAGTCCATTTATTGATCCATCCTCAGCCTACCTCCGGATTATATAGCAAGCCAAAGGAAACCCACTGGGGAATATTTTCCAAGAAAGGGCCCACACAAAGGTAGAGAAATAACAGTCACTGAATGGTAATCACTCTCTGTGTCATATATAGAAAATCACTTACCCGGGGCACCTGGGTGGCTCAGTGGGTTAAGCCTCTGCCTTCGGCTCGGGTCATCATCTCAGGGTCCTGGG
The DNA here is from genome assembly GCF_010015895.1 of Lontra canadensis. Classification (NCBI taxonomy): domain Eukaryota; kingdom Metazoa; phylum Chordata; class Mammalia; order Carnivora; family Mustelidae; genus Lontra; species Lontra canadensis. The sequence goes on from NW_022630997.1 coordinate 29,006,395, forward strand.
ATCGAGCCCCGCATAGGGCTCTCTGCTCAGCTGGGAGCCTGCTTCGCCCTCTCTCTGCCTGCCTCTCTGCCTACTTGTGATATCTCTCTCTCTCTCTCTCTCTCTCTCTCTGTTAAATAAATAAATAAAATCTTTAAAAAAAAAAAAAAAAAAGAACCACTTCGCTAACTAAAAAAAAAAAAAAAGAAAGAAAGAAAAAAGAAAATCACTTACCCATATCATCGTCAAATATAGACTTAGATTCCACCTTTTTTTTGGACTTCTCTTTTGGTTTTACAGTTAGGTCAGCAAAGATATCAATGTTATCATCAAACAAGTTGGATTCAAATGTTCTTTCCTTGTCTCTTGTTTTTTGTGTGGGTTTGATTGCTTCTGTAGCAAATATATCATCCTTGTTGAGCCAAAAAAACAAATGAAACAATTTTAAATCAAGTTGCAGAAATGCAAACTGCCACCATATTCTGGGACAGCCAGGTGACCTGTTCTCTCTGCTTGGAATGCCCTACTCCGTCCAGATTCCTGCCTGGCCTAGTCTTGGTCTTTCTTCTAGTCCCAGCTCAAGTGCCAGCTCGTAGAGAGGCTTTCTCTACCAATCCTACCTGAAGGAGTGGTTCCTGCCCCCATCCATCACTCTGTCCCACTGCCTTGAGGTGTTTTCTTTATGGTACTCAACATTATCTGAAAACAGTTTATTTATATGTTGCTCTCTCTCTCTGTATCCAAAGCCTCTAACATACTGGGCCTAGCTTACTTTGTGCCTCCAGTACCTGGATGCTCAACAAACATGTGTCCAGAGAGTGGCACTGAAGGCTTTCCTGCCAGCACTAAGTTGTCGGCTTCAGCCAGGGCCTGTTTCCCCAAGAACCACAGGCTAAACCCTTAAGCTGTACTGAAGCTGCTTTATGTATGTGTCACAGAGCGACAGGCCAAGGACACTGACTACAGCAACATGCTGGTAACAACTATACAAATGAAGATTTGTATCAGTAACTGTGGCTGGCCAAGAACCACCCCCACGTGAAACAAAACAAAAAACGACTTCTGAGTAAATTTCAGAATTACTAATAAAAGGACCTAACTTTAAATACTAAGCCAGTAGATAGCAAGCAGCAATGAAACAAGATTATTGTAATGTATGGCTCAAATGAGCCAATCCAGCATCATCTTAACATAAAATCAGGCCCAAAAAAGGTACTGTTATGTCCTGTTACCTCAAAAATTTCTTGTGCTTTTGAGATGACATCCTGCTGACTGTTGGATTTTGACTCATTCTTCTTGGCTTTCTGATCTGTAAAGAGATCATCCTCATCTTCCAAGAGGGGGAAAGGATTAGTTTTCTTTGCTGGTTTTGGTTTAACAGACTGGAACAGATCATCATCACTGCCTGCCTCCCCTAGAGCAGGAAACATGGAGCTCTTTTCTTTACTTCCCCCTGGTGGTTTGGCCAGGCCCTCTGCTGCCTTTGCCTTGGCTTTTCTTCTCCCCGTGGACTGAGATCCAGTACCCTTGGAGAAGATATCTCCAGAATCAAAAAGGTCATCCTCAAGAGGCTGACCCAGAGATTTCGCCAAGGGGCTTCTGTCCACTTCAGACACAGGACCACCTGACCAAGCTGGAGCGGCAGCGGCCACGACCTCATCAGAGTTGTCTTGTCCGCCAGCTGCCCTGGACCGTGGCTGAGGATCACCTGGTGAAATGTCTCCATCTATCAAGTGTGCAATGGACCTTCTGGGGACACTCACATCCTCAGTCTCAGTGGACTCCTGGGCAGCCAACCTCCGAGCCGCACGGGTCTGTGGTCTACGCTTCCCTCTCACTTTGACCCGGCTCTGCAAGGGCAAAAAACCACATATTGATCTAACGATTTAAAAAAAAAAAAAAAAAAAGTCTCTCCTCTCATGCTCTCTCTCTCAAATAAATAAAATCTAAAAAAAAAATTCTTAAAAAAAAAAGCATTCAAACCTAACATAGCAAATAATCAGTGACTCAAATATTCTAAGATTGTCTGGTCTACCTCAATCAAGATCTGATCTAAGACACAGAAGAGATTATTTCCTAAGGATTTCCAAAGACATTTAATGGCTGCTCCAAGACTGCATTACTCTAAATCTTTTAATGTTCTCCACTTTTGAGTCTTGGAGGGCAATATCAGTTGTTTCATACAGAAGGCTTCATTTACTCCTGGAATCCTGCAAAGCAGGCATGTTGGTACGCTTGTGTTCTATGCCCTAACTGGCCCTTACTCTGCCCTTGGCTTTTATGTGGGTATCTTTCAAAACAAGAATCAGGGGGAATTCTAAGGGTAACCTTTGCCAGGGGCTAGCCTAAAACCAGGCTCCAAAACCAGGAAGATAAAAGACAGTAAAGAAAGAGAGACAATCTAAAGTGTTCTTTTCTTCAAGTCAACAAACACTAAATTCAAATGCTAAATATTTCACACAAAAAACATGGTTTAGAAATCAGAACTTTTAAAATAACCACAAAATATGAGTTACTTATTAGCAATAATGCAGTATTTGTGATATTTTCCAAAATATACAATCAAGTAGTTTTAAGAAGGAATAAGCTCCTTTGGCCAAAGTATTTGGTGCTGTGTGCCTATTTCAAGAAAATATCACAAATAGTCATAAAAAGTAGCCAATGTAAACTCACCCTTCCCCTCTCCAAAGGCTGACAAAAAAACAGAACAAAAAGAAGGATATTTTTCACAAGGAAAACAGGTTTGGAAATACTTAAAATGAATATATTTGCCAGGGTTATCTGAGGTACTGTTGCTTACTCAGAGATCAGCCAAGATTTCCTAGAGAAGGAAGGCTGGATAGAAGAGAACCAACCAAAATGAAAGCAAAACCTCAAAGAGCTCAGTCTATCAAGCATACATCCACAGTCCTGTGGGCCAGTGTGACAGAACCATGCCACCGGGAAATAACTGCCCTGGGATCTCAGAGGAGGGAGCCCAGGACAAGAAGGCAGGAGGGGAAACATCACAGAAGCAGGGAAGTCTGAGCAGACTGTCAATGAGCAAGAGAACATTCCTGACAGAGGAAGCAGCCCAAGCTGTTTGCAGCAGAGGGCGGGAGTGTGTGTGTTCATGGAACGGTGCCTGGTAGGACTGGAGTTTAGGCTGACAGTGTGGTTGGTGGGCAAGCTGGAAGCTTTGGTTAGCATGTTTGTAAAAGGTTTTAACACCAAACCAAGGAGCTTGAATGTCCTCTTCCCCGCAGCACAGAGGCCAGAAAAGGAGGGATGTGATCTGCTCTGTGTTTAAAAGACCTCCAGGGGGGCAATGAAGGAGAGCCTGGAGGAAGTGGGACTTTATGTGGCTACTGAGCAGAATATAAATGTAACAAACAGAGGCAGAGGAAGGCAGAATTAGGAAGCCGTAAGGGAGATGGAAAGGCTGAAGGAAGGAAGACGTGTCTCCTTCATGTGGGGAATGGGAGGCACCCTATGATGTGTAACTGATGGACCAGAAAGAAATATACAAGTTATTCAGGCTTAAAAAAAAAAAAAAAAAAAGGCAAGCGAGCAAGCAAGCAAAGCGAAGGTGGTTTCATCACCTTGTTTGCACTGTGTAACGTGTCTGCCTGAGCTGGAAGGTCGAAACTCACGCCGGCCTCCCCACTACTGAGAAGAGTGGGCATACGTTCCAGATTGTGGGTCCTCTCAGGCTCAGATGAATGAAAAGCCAGTTCTGGCGAAACGGGCTTTATTCCAGAGATCTGGGGAACCGCTGCAGGCAGCAAGGCTGCTGGGTTAATCGCTAAATTGGCCTAAAAAAGAAAAAATGAAACTTACTCTGTATGTTTTCTTAAACACAGCAGTCTATTATCACTACTGTAACACATGACAAGAGACATGGTATACGTAATGTATAATGTGATAAGAGAAAGAAAAATGCAGGGAGGTCTCCTGATCTAGACTTAGAATTAAAACAGAGTAAGATTATATACCTGTGCCCACCATTTGGACCAAAGAAAAGATGTTACAGACGCAGCACACAAGAAGCAACAACTAGAGGATGGGGAAGAGGTAAGAAAATGCCAGGCAGCAGCTGACAAAAGTAAATATCCAAAAAAGTTTATAGATGCCACAAGGCAGGCAGTGCAGATTCCAGACATGTTATAATTACTTGTATTTTCCAGATCCGAGGGGATGGCTCTTTGGTTTTAAATGGAGCGGGACCTGGTGAGTCCTGTGTGAAATTACATTCAGTTAAAAATCCATTGGGGAGATAGAAAAAAAAGTGTCTCTTGGATTACACTCATGCCCATTAAATTTGATGGAGCAAAGCTGTTACTTTCTGTAATTCTATAATGGGAAAGGCATTCAAATCTTTCCTGGGGCCTTGAAACCTTTCACTAACATTATTTCACTTATGCCTCCTCATCCGTTGTGTAGGTGGAACGCTGTCAGACCATATATGGAGTAAAGGCCCACAAAGATCATGGATAAGATTCCTAAGAATCACAGTGTATCCGAGCACCAAAACCTGACCAGTTGGCAAAATTACCATGCTGGTTCCCCCACACAGCAAATACCACAGGGCACACCAAAATTCACACACAACCTAATGCACTGAGGTTCTAGAAGCAAGGGAAGCTGAAATTTGGGGCACGTCAATGAAAATGTGTTCTCCCTAGTGCCTGATTTTCACAGCTCAGGACACTGAAGCCTCAGGGAAACATCCAGAGACAGCTGTAAGCCAGAACCAGATCTCACTCTCCGGTTCTGGTCTGTTTCCAGAACAAGCTCCTGAGAGAAGAGGGCTGAGGACAGAGACCTATCAGCAGTAACCTCAGGAGAGGTAACCAAGAAAATGGGGGAACCAAGGAATATTGGTTACAATTTATATTTAATTGGTTATAATTTATATTTAATTTTAATGTAATTCTACTCCAACATAGCCCAAAGGGAGAAATTGGGGTTCTAACAGGGAAAATATTCCTCACCCTATATTAACTCTATTTTGGAATTGAATTTCAAAGTTCTTCAAAAACAGTAATAAGTCTAGCTTCATGGGACTGGGCTGTAGACGGAGAAGAGACGAGGCAGTAGGGAGGCGTGTTTTTAAAACAAACAAACAAACACACACAGGAGGGGTGCCTGGCTGGCTCAGTCAGTCGTAGAGCATGAAATTCTTGATCTCCGGATTATGAGTTCAAGGGCCATACTGGGTGTAGAGCTTTACTTTAAAAAAAATGTTTAAATAGTGAATTAAAATTTTTTTTTTAATTTAAAACATACACACACACACACACACACACACACACGCACACACCCAGTTAAGAAAGAGAGGCAGACCTACTTGCTGTTTCCTCCCTACTCAAGAGAACTCTGAATAGCCTTGGGTCTGCGCAATGGAGTACCTCTGTCCAGATATGCAAATGAGAGCTGAAAGTACTTATAAGCAGATCTCACCTGAGGTGTTTCTGGCTTCAGTGTGCTTTTTTCTTTGATACCCTGAGTGGATTCAGGATGTTTCTGATTCTTGAAAGAGGATACCGAGTGGTCTTTTTTCACTACTCTCTTCTTTTCTGGTATCTTCAAAAGAAAAAGAATACCAAACACCTGTCATGTATCTTAGAAATTTTAAAGTAAATTCATAACTCATAAAAATAATCTGGCTTTTGAGTTTTGGGTCATTTCTCAAATGAGGATTGAAGACAAAGGTAGCATTTCAGAAATGGGATTCTAAAGCCTGTGACCCTCTCAGGAGTCTTCACTACGCCAACAGAAAATAGAGAGTACCTAGGGATGTCTGGGTGGCTCAGTCAGTTAAGTGTCTGCCTTTGGCTCAGGTCACAATCTCAGGGTCCTGGAATAGAGCCCTGTGTTCAATGGGCTCCTGCTCCCTTCGCCCCTCCCCCGCCGCTCATGTGCGCTCTCTTTCTCTCTCTCAAATAAATAAATAAATAAATAAATTTTTTAAAAATTAAAAAAAAAGAGTATCTAACAAAATCTACTGGGGTGGGGAAAAATGACACAAACAGGCTAACACTCAGATTTAAAGTTCTGCACCTGAAAAGCAAGAATATTTAGTTGCATGCACTGGTCTTTCAACGAACAACCTAAAAAACAAATCTGGGAACGCCTGGGTGGCTCCAGTCGATTAAGAGTCCGACTCTTGAGTTTGGCTCAGGTCAAGATCGCAGGGCTATGAGTTCAAGCCCCATGTCAGGGATCCTTGCTGAGCATTGAGCCTGCTTAAGATTTTCTCTCTCCCTTTGCCTCTGCCTCTCCCTCCCTGTGCTCTCACACTCTCTCAAAAAATAAAAAAATCTTAAAAAAAAAAAAAAAATCAAACAGGGACACCTGCGTGGCTCAGTCAGTTAAGCATCTGCCTTCAGCTCAGGTCATGATCCCAGGGTCCTGGGATCAAGTCCCAAGTTGGGCTCCCTGCTCAACAAGAAGCCTGTTTCTCCCTCTGCCTCTCCCCACTGCTTGTGCTCTCTCTCTCTCCCTCTCTCTTTTCCTCTCTCTTTGCCAAATAAATAAATAAAATATTTAAAAATAAATCTGTAATGCAGTAAGAACCTGGGTTGGTATGGACTCTGAAAAACAACCTGAGGGTTTTGAAGGGGTGGGAGGTGGGAGGTTGGGGGAACCAGGTGATGGGTATTGGGGAGGGCACATACTGAATGGAGCACTGGGTGTGGTGCAAAAACAATGAATACTGTTACGCTGAAAAGAAATTAAAAAAAAAAAATTGAAAAACTTAAAAAAAAAAAAAGAACCTGGGTTGGTTAACACTCTAATGTTAGTTAGGAAACATTAGACGGGGACACCATAAGCACCGTCATCAGCATGCTATTTGCCATTCTTTTACTAGTAAGCACCACAATTCTCTGTGGATTTTCCCTACTCTTTTTTCTAAAGATTTTTTTAATTTATTTGCTTGCGATGGTGGGGGAAGAGAAAGAGAGAGAGCACAAGGGGGGAGTGGGAGGGGTTGAGGGAGAAGCAGACTCCCCACTGAGCAAGGAGCCCGACGTGGGGCTTGATCCCAGGGTCCTGGGGTCATGACCTGAGCCGAAGGTAGACATTTAACTAAGTGAGCCACATAAGTGCCCCATGTTTTCCTTACTCCTATAAATATATGTTAATTTCCTTCCCAGAACCCTTCCCCTACACCCCAGTATTGAGAACAAAAGGCTTATACCAAAGACCGTGACTTGACAGGGCTGAAAAGATCATCATCATCATCATCCCCAAACAGGCTCCCAACACTTGGCTCCAATAACTGGAACAGACAAAACTCAAATTCAATATTCACAACAAAAGCCATTTACAAAGAAAATTAGGTAAGCTACTGACACGGTATCTAATACAATAAACAGCATCATGATGTGAAGAACCTTTTGAAACTGACCCTGGTTTTCTTGGTGCCAGAGAAAAGGTCAACATCGGGGTCATTGTCCTTCTGGAGCTTGTGACTAAAAAGGAGCTCTTCATCCTGAAAGACACCTGTGCTCTTTGGGCGGGCATCAGGATCAGGACTCTGGAAAAAAGAGGATTGTTCTAAGGATTTATGCCAAGGAAATCGCAGCTGCAAATGTGGAAATACAAAGATATTCCCTGCAGCTATTTACACACAGCTAAGGGCTGGGTACAGCCCAAGTGGCAATCAAAAAGGGAAGGACACATTCACATAACAGAAGCTACCAAAAACAATGGAAAATCTATTGGTAAATACAGATCATATATATACAATCTGGAAAGATCACCTTCCACAGCTTGTGTGTAATAAATGTCTGAACTTTTTATTCAAAAAACAATCCATTAGTTCCCAAAACGAGAAACATTTTAAGGGTGAAAACATACAAAAATCAAGTAAGTGCCCTCCATCTCATTCACAAAGGGACGAAGAGAACGCAACTGACTTAATACCAGAACTACAGAGTGGTCAAGCACATATCCCTAATGGGTCAGCATCCGACCCCAACCTTCCCCTATGCCCATTCACCTTCCACCCCACCATCTTCGGATTCCGAACAAGTTCTTTTTATTAGGTAGAGTATCTGACATTTCAAAGTTATTATTCACATTACTTGTTTTGACACTCTAACACCCCCGACTTGACATTCTAAAATACTCCCATATATTTTTTTTAAAATGTTAGATAGAAGCTACCATAACAGAGCAGTGGAAGGTAGAGTCCCAAGTCCTTGAGGGGAATGAGAGAGACAAGAGCAGGAGGCAAGAACGATATAAATAAGCAGGACAGCCTGACCTTGTGACTTCCAAGACCTTGGGGCTGGCAGACCCGAGCCACAACTATGGAACACAAGCTCTCCTCTCTCATCTCTGCCCCAGGGTAATCCCTAGGCCCATTATAATGCATTTGCACTGAAGGTAACCACCCCCCACCACCAAAACCCAAGGAAAAAGGCTGCCAAGACCTTTCGGGTAACAAACCCTCGCCAAGTCAAGAACTCCCCCTCCCAACCTGTGGGAGGAGATTCCCAAATGCCTGGAAGCAGCCTCCATTACAGACCACCCCACCTCTCAGCCCAAAGAGACCCACAAATATCCAATTCCAAAACAACCACTCTCCCACCATGAGAGTGTACTTTCGCTTTAATAAACTGCTGTGGTTGCTACTTTCCTTCTGGCTGTCTTCATTCCGTTGACAATCCTCATGGAAAGCTCCTAAGGAATCCTTGACTGAGACCTTCTTTCACACAATATAGACTTTCTCGCCCGTAACATTTAGTATCACAACCACAGAGTAAACAAAAAAATTCACAACTGAGGAGATGTGTCACATTAAAAATTAATTATTATTATTGATTATACATAAAACCCCAGTGTAACACAGTAACTAAGTTTCACAACCACGAAAATCTGTACAAAATCACACACGGTAAAAGAAATAAAATATATTTGAAAAAAGAATATAGCAAATAATTCATATTCACTATGCGTAGCTCTCATTTATAAGCAGGAATATACTACTGGTATAATAAAAAATAAAACATTTTTTATAGAAATCAACATGGACCATGTCCTCAGTTTGGTTTACAGAAAAGCACTGGCAATATGCCACCTTACAGGTTTTTTTTTTTAACATCCTTACTGAGATAAAATTCACATACTATAAAATTCACCTAGAGTATAATTCTGTGATTCTTAGTATAGTCACAGAGTTATGCAAATACCACCACTGTGTAAAAGTTTAGAACACTCCCATCAACCCAAAAGAAACACCAGTCCCTCTCCCTTCCCATCTACCCCACTCCCACAGACCCAAGCAACCACTCATCTACTTTCTAGCTCTATGGATTGGCCAATTCAAGACATTTCAAATAAATGGGATCATAAAATTCGTAGTCTTTTGTCACTGGCTTCCTTCTTTCAGAATGTTTTCAAGGTTCATCCACATTGTAGCACGTATCAGTAACTCATTCTTTTTACTGTTAAATAATATTCCATTTTGAATAGATACGTTACACTGTTTACCCATTCATCAGCTGATGGATTTTTGAGTTCTCTCCATCTTTAGACTATAATAAATAATGCTGCTGAGAACATTACATTCTAGTTTTGTGTGACTGTATGTTTTCATAACTCTTAGATATATACCTACGGGTGGAATTGCTAGGTCTCAGTGATGACTCATGTTTACCAATTTCAGGAACTACGCAACTGTCTTCAGAAGTGGCTGCACTAACTTACATTCCCAACAGCAATACAGGAGGTTCCAGTTTCCCTGAACCCTCACCAACACTGGGCTATTAAAGAAAAAGTCAACAAGCATTGGTGGAGATGTAGAGAAAACAGAACCCTCAATTCTTCAGTAACTCACATGACAGAATGGAGACCATAAAAGGAAATTCTTTTATCCTTTTGAAAACCTGAAATTAATAACTTCACTGCTTTTTGCTCACCTTTCCTACTTCTTTCTTTGGAGCTTGGATACTGTTTTGATCTTCTGTTTTATCCTCTTCCTCATCAAACAAACTAAGAACAGTTTTGGTTCTACCTTTGGTTCCTTTCTCCACGGGGGATGATAAAGAAAATAAATCAGAATGCTTGACTGCTTCCTGAGCAGATACAGTCAAAGGGCCTCCCTGAAAATGGAAACAACAAAAAAATAAAGAACACGGAGAAATACAAGTCCCACTGTGGGATACCCCCACCCAAAACTCCTCAAAAATTCAGTAACGGCGACATCTGCATGTTTCCAGGTGCTATGGTTAATCACGTCTACTCCAAAGTATCAAAATACCAAGGCCAACTCTCCACTGACTACTTCAACAGAGACTCCTGTGCAGGTCGTTCACAGCCAAAGATAATTTCCCCAACTAGTTTAAAGTCATGGCTCCCTTCCTCCTACCAAGAGATTTATGTATCAGTTATAACCCTGATCCACACAGGTTGCTCATGAGCTATCAACTTAGTCATAGAGAAAACACAAATGCCAATCACCAGGAGTCGATCATAAATTTCCTAGTATTCCATTAATACTTCAGACTCAAGGACAAACCTTACTGACAAAATCAGACACTTAAACTATAGAGGACCCACACCATATTATACAATTAGAAGAATTACTAAAATAGCCTAAAATGTAGCATTTATTCGTTCAACAAGTTCCACATTTCAAGTAAGAGACCACTGATTCTAAGAACCACTATTACTGTATGAACCACTAAGAAAAAAACAACTCCCAATTGAACATGCCACTGATTGTAAAGCACAACCTAATATCTGAGTGATTAAATTGCGGAAAATGTGCTACTTTGAAGAAACAGGTAATTTCAAAGTGCCTGCTGGGTGGGAGGTAATCTGCTAAGGACTACAGATGTCACAGTGAGCCAAAGAAACCTGGTCTCAGTCCTCAAGGAGCATATACTTGAGCCAGAGCCGGCAGTGCAACAAGCAATTAGACCTCCAGCTGACTGGGGTAACTCAGGAGGCAACAGGAGCACAGAAAATGTCCACACAGAAACTATAGGTAGGGAACGTCCCACAATGTTTCAGGTACAAATAAAGTATTTGTATCACTACAGCTCTAAGGGCCTCAACAAGAAAAGTGTATGTGATATTCTTCACATAGGCCCTGAAAAAGAGATTAGACATGAACAGCTGAACAAGAAAAGTTAGAGGAAATAGAAAAGTTAGAGGAAAATAAGAAAAAGCAGGGACATCTGCATGGCTCAGTCAGTTAAGCATCTGCCTTCAGCTCAGGTCATGGTCCCAGGGTCCTAGGATCAAGCCCCACATCGGGTTCACTGCTCAGCAGGGAGTCTGCTTCTCCCTCTCCCGCTCATTCTCTTTCTCTCTCAAATAAATAAATAAATAATCTTAAAGAAAAAAAGAGAGAGAGAGAGAAAAGAAAAGAAATAAAAAGAAAGAGAAAAGGTATACAGACACTGAAGGCCATTAGTAACCCCTAGGTGCAGCCAGCAGCCTTGTCCACAGGCGCCTGATGACAGACCACCCAGGAGAAGACAGCAAACATTTTGGAAGACAAGAGATTTCACTTTACTCTCTAATTAACAGCCAACATCAACTAATGCAAGAACAGGAAATTTAGATTTTCTTAAAATTGTCATTTTAATTGAAGTACAGGTGGAAGCAAAAGAGAACTTGGCGGGGGGCGGCGGGGGGCGGGGAGACAGAAACGCTACAAGGGACACATGACCCAGAGCAGACATGCAGAGAAAATGGAAATGAAAAGCAAGCCGTGGGAGAACACCTTGGTGAGAGAAAGGCAAAATCAACATGGACACAAGATATGTCCATGTGTCTCTTTGTAGAGAGTGTAAAATGGGAGAAAGGCACAGCACTGTGTGCACCTGCGCCTACGAAAGAGACTGAACAGCAAGAAGAATGGTGAAGATTTCCCTCAATGGTGGCACCAGATTTTCTTCTTCAGGCTTTTCAGGTTTTTTCAAAATTTTCAACAAATCCTGCCATCTGTTTTCTGTGGTAGAAAAAGGTAAGGGTGTGTGCATGTGTGTGTGTGTGTGTGTGTGTGTGTGTGTGTGTTTTACAAGACACAAGAAACAAACAACAGAATGGACACGCCAAAAAAAGGCTACCTTCTCTGACTCCTCCACCACGGGAGCGCGCCCCAGTTCGGACGGCTCTTTGGCGCCCTCAACCTTCTTATCCACGGGTTTCACTCCGAATGGTGCCTCCTTCTCTTCTTCATCACTGAACAGCAAAGGTGGTACCTCAGGGACAGGCTCTTTTTTCTAGCAAAAGAAGAGTAGAGGACATCCTTAAAAACAAAAGTGTGCTTGACCAGCGTGACAACCTAAAGAACAAGGTGAAACCACAGTCCTCGAAGGAGCGAAACGTGATGGCAGGAGAGAAAGGGCGCGACAGTGAAGGACGCGCAAACAGGGCGATGGAAAACACCACCCCCAGACATGACGCTTCACACCTTCGGCTACAACACCCGCACCTGTCTCCACGTGTCCATCCCCTTCACAGACACTGCCATCGCCTAGACCCTGACCTCTGCCACCCAGACAGCTACTAGTCTCCTGCTTCCCTCCTCCCTTTCCAGCTCAGCGACATCTTCCAGAGGGCCCTGCTAAAACAAAATGCCCCCCAGATTACTTCATCTTCCACCCCACACCTGCACTATTTGTGTTAAGCAAATGCTAAACAGGATAATCAACTGACACTTCATTTTCTCCATTTATCCATCTGTGCCCTATCAACCCTCACTACTCCCTACACCTACCGTAAACTTTCACACTTCCGTGCTTGCTCCTCACTGGAGAAGCAAACCCTCATCTTTCGAGCGCGGCCCAGCTCAAGGTCACCCATGAAGGTTTCCCCGTTCTCTTTCTACCTAGTAAGTATCGCTGCTATGCTGTTAAGATTATTTATCCCTCCTCCGAGCCTTTACTTCACTTGCTTCCTAGTGTATATTAATAGCAATCATACATCTGTCCGTTCACTGAAAGGATCATGTATCGTCACAGCCAGTCATGGTGTCTTATACCAAGCAGGTGGTCAACACCAGTTTGCAAGCACTTTGTCTCATCTGTTGCTTACGTGGGAGGCAGGGAATTCAGAGATTAGAAAACTGAGGTTATGTGCCTTGTCTAGAATTACTGGCATCCTTCGGGCAAAGGATTGATCAAAAATTCTTGAGGAAAAAAACTAACTCTGTCATATCAGCTAGACTAGGTGTTATGAGGAAGTACACTCTGAAGCAGTATCTAAATCAAGTCAGGAATACAGATTTGGGAAATCAAAGAACCCTACTAACTATGAGAGAAAAAATTACAAAGGAAGTAAAAATAGGGTAAGATGATTGATTATTGTTAAGAAGAGGTCCTTAAAACGCATAATCATTTGAACCTGGAATAAAAGACTGGAAATCCAAAGAAACAGTTTCAGAAGAGATCAGGCAATACTGAAACGATTAAAGGAAGAAACTTTTGTGGAATGCGCTGGTCTTGCTGAGAACTACATACAACTTCGATGCAAAAGTCAGTCCGGGTAAGAAATGAGATTTAAATACGGTCTCTTAAATCAAGAAAAATGCCACCCAAACTTTTGGTTGTAAATGTTTCTAAAGATAAGCTGTATTCATCTTGATCATGAAATTAATTTCACTGATAGGCTGATAACTGAGTCACATCTAACTTTAAAATATTCTAAGATCTCTGATCAACAACAAAAAAATCTTTTCTATACTGTTGTCCAGAGGTGCTTATATTTCACAAGCCGTACAATTCTGTGTACAGTTTGCTTAGCTACTTAAGATGCTGATCTCTGATTTTTGTCTCATTTAATAATCACTATTACTACAGGTAGAAAGAAGTTTTCCATTTCCAGAACCTTTAGTATTTATTAAATTAATGCTCATTTATACCAGAGTAAAGGTTTTTATTTATAATCTACAGAAGAAAACCACTCAGATCTGACTCTTTTAACCACCTGATGTCGTCTTTAGGGAGATTCAAGGATGGGTGATTCAAGGAGAAGAGGACAAGAACCTCAGAAGCAGCGGCAGGGAAGGCAGCATGCTCCTCCCCATGCTGAAAGCTTCTGGTACAATTCCTCTTAATGGGAATGTGGTGGAAAAAAAAAAAATTCCTAAATCATCAACTGACATGTGCCTGGTCTGGCAAGCTTTCACAGGACAAGTTAATGTTTGTCCTATGTCTGAAAATATGAAGACTATTTCCAGATCGGGGAGACAATAAGGACCCTTGGAGTATTGTGAGACAGGGTGAGTCACCTAGAGCATATGGTGAGTGAGGGTGGTAAAGAGGAGTGCCGCTTGAATGAGATTACAGGCGACATGGGAGGCTCAGCTGAAGTATTTGTGACAAGGTCAAGACAGGACCGGGTTGTATTTACGAACAGAACCAGGGCAACGGCAAGGAAAGTAGAGGAAGAAAGGAAGAAGCAATCGTGGAGAAGTCAGATATAAAATTATCTCAAGTCAAGGCTAAATATGATAAGGCAGTAGGGATGGGAAGAAACATCCCTAATAAACTAGAAGGAAACAGTAATGGTTACTCCATCTAAGCCAAAGTCAGTCACACATGTCCCAATACAGTTACAGGGAATACCGAGAGTGGCGAAAAAGAACAAGCTCAAGCTTATGAAAATGAAAAACATTCTGCAGGATGAGAAAAAAGGTGCATAAAAATGTATAACATGATCTCACTTAAATAAAACAGACACGGGGTTCCAGGGAGCAGGCCTGAAAGAGCTGACGACACACAGTTACTGATGACTCCTCTGGGAGGAGAGTAAGGACTTTGCATTCTCTACGCACTTTCTAAACCTTTTTAAAGAAGGCACATGGGAGGCAGCCCAAGGGCTCAGCCCTTCTTCTCTGTCATGTGGGTCTTTTTGCCTCTATCACATGCCAAATTTGAAGGCCTGAAGTTGGGACTGAAGGCCTGATGGCAGGCTGTGATGTGACTTGATTCTTGGCCCTTTAGGCTAACCGAGCCAGATGAAGGATGTCTCCATGGAGTATAGTCTAAAAAGTTTTACACTCTCCTTTGGGGCTGTTAGCAACTGCCAGCTGGTAATAAACCAGCGCTTGGCCTTTGTTCTATGTGCACACGCTCACATATACCCACTAACGGAAGGAGCTGGGGAGGGATGAATGGCAGGCCAGAGCAGGATTCCAGTACACCTGGGTTCCCTGAACAACTAGTATCATAATCCCACCTGCCTCTCATTCCTTAATACTCCTTTTTGATGTAACTATCACCAAGACTGGCTAAATTTTTTAGCTTAGGTGACTGTGGTAGTGACGTCATGTACATGTAGTCACCAGAATCATTTACACCAGATAGCCACCAATTGACTTTTTCTTATCACATCCTTTTAACTACAAAAAAAAAAATTTTTTTTTTACCCTCGTTAAAAAACATAAAATTGGCCATCTTAACCATGTATATGGTTCAGTAGTGCTAAGAATATTCACTGTTAGGCAACCAACCTCCAGAATTTTTCCATCTTGCAAAACTGAAACTCTGTACTCATTAAAAGACTCCCCATTTCCCTCTCCCCCCAGCCCCTAGAAACCACAATTCTACTTTCAGTTTCTTGGAAGTTGACTCCTCCAGGTACCTTGTCTAAGTGGAATCATGTACTATCTTTTTCTGACTGCCTTATTTCACTCAGTGTGAAGTCCTCAAGGTCCATCCACGCTGTAGCACGTGCCAGAATTTCTTTCCCTTTTCCTGACTGGCTACTGACAGTAGTAAAAAGTGTTAGTACTTGAAATGTGCTCCTAAAAGGAATAACATGTGCCTTTCCGGCCTGGTCTAATGTTAGCACGATTCCACATGGCTGCGGCTGAGCTTGGCAACCCCCACCAGGACTGCAGCAGCGCTCTCCCATGAGACTCCAGATCCCTACCCCTGATGCTGAAGGGGGTGCATGAGGGAGGAAACCTTTCTTCCACGCTTTGTGCTTGTGTTTCATCTATAAAATACCACTAATAGAAGACCTCTTTCTAAAACTAGGCAAATGGGATTTTCCATTAGACTCAGCCTCCAAGATGGGTTTCAGGGGCTGATTCAGGGAAGTATCACTCCCCACGTGACATCGCCTCAAGGGTATTTCCTGGACCTAGGAAGCTACGAATACCGTTGTTGTAGGAGGAACAGATGCAGGAGGAGAGCCAAAGAGAGAGCTTCCACTGTCAGCATCGTCTTCAAAGAGGAGTGACACTCTCTGGGTCTTCTTTTGGCTGTACAATCAAACAAAAGGTCAAATAAGGCAAATGTGATTAAAAAATACATACAGTATTCCCTCTAGGCCATACTTATAGGAACCCACCACAACTAAAACACCCAAGTCATCGCTGACCTTACATAGTTAAAAAGAAACCAGAAAAACCTTTAAAATGGGTGCAATTTGCATCTAACATATCATCAGCCTCTGGCTCTCATCCATATGTAGAAGTTTGAGGGCCTCTTCATCTTTCCCTCTGACTCACTATAGGTGCACTAGTAGTTAGCTTGGCCAAGTATTTAAAAGCATGGTTGGGGATGCTGGGAAGAGAGGTAGGGTTGGAGTAAAAATGGTGTAAAGATTTGAATTATTAGATTTTATTTTATTTTTTTAATTTTTTTTTAAAGATTTTATTTATTTATTTGATAGATAGAGATCACAAGTAGGCAGAGAGGCAGGTAGAGAGAGAGAGAGGAGTAAGCAGGCTCCCTGCTGAGCAGAGAGCCCGATGTGGGGCTCGATCCCAGGACTCTGGGATCATGACCTGAGCCGAAGGCAGAGGCTTTAACCCACTGAGCCACCCAGGCGCCCCTGAATTATTAGATTTTAAAGCAACTGCTAGCTTTCTAGAATTCTTGAGAAGTACAGAAACTAGGGATCTCTAGCATCTGTTTTCAATAAAGAATATACTGGAGAGGGGAAGGGGGTGCCTGGCTGGCTAAGTTGGTAGAGCATGCAACCTTTGATCCCAGGGTCATGTGTTCAAGCACCATGTTGGGTATGGAGCCTACTTAAAAACAAAAAAGCAGAATGAAGTTAAAATATTAGAAAAAAAAGGCGGGGGAGGCTGGGGGAGCACACGCCTGGGTGGCTCAGTCAGTCGAGGATCTGCCTTCAGCTCGCGTCGTGACCCCAGGGTCCTAGGATCAAGTACTGTATTGGGCTCTCTGCTCAACAGGAGTCTGCATCTCCCTCTCACTCTCCTTGTATGCTCTCTCTCTCTCTCTAATAAATAAATAAAACATCTTTAAAAAAAAGAAAAAAGGAGTAAAAACATACTGGGCTCTTTCAGCCACAGCTCTCCTCACCACCTTCCTCTAGCCTATCTTTAGCTACCTCCTCACCTAGGATTCTGCCCTGGCCCCTACAGAGAAGGTGACCAGTAAACAAACACCTGCCAGAACAAATACTGGTCAGAACTTTTAATGGACAGAAATACAACAGTGGAGAATCACACAGAGGCTTAGCACTAGATGTGGGGAATCCCGAACAGAAAATGAACTGAAAGGTCAAGTTCCAGTTTTCACTATGTGATAAAGAGGCATCCAACTAGCACACTACACAATTACCAATGTAACAAAAACTTTAAATTCAATTTTAGGGGCACCTGTGACTCAACTGTTAAGCATCTGCCTTCGGCTCAGGTCATGATCCCAGGGTGCTGGGATCGAGCCCTGCATTGGGCTCCCTGATCAGTGAGAAGCCTGCTTCCCCCTCTCCCATTCCCCCTGCTTGTGTTCGCTTTCTCACGGTCTCTCTCTCTGAAATAAATAAATAAAATCTTTTTTTAAATAAAAATAAAATAAATTCAATTTTAGCTAAGTAAAAATGATACTAACACATCATTTCAGTAAATTGTTCACCATCTACATCTACGTACGTTAGGACATAATATATATACACAAGTATACATATAATCTTTTTCATATGTTTAATTACTAGCAAGGCACAATCTATGTAGCTTATTCATTAGTCTAATATTGACTTCTGCCTATCTTAAAAAAATGTTTAAAAACCTAAGCATCACAGACTAGGGAGCACAAGTAACCAAACCCTTGAGTGTACGTAGTTAGACATATATACCGAAGAAGGTTAAACATTAAGGCTATACCTTGAAGAAGTTATAAAAGCAAAAAGCCACAGTATGGTGGTATTTAAAAAGCCTTTATGGATATATACCACTAAAAATTTACACAAATTATAACCAAAATATTTCACTACTTGGTGATGAGTGATCACAAAATATTTACAACTATGTCGGATGCCTAAAGAATACCGAAACCTCATTAAGCTGCTACATCAGGAAAACATCTTAGGCATGATTTTCTGAACAATTTCTAAAAACAAAACAAAACACCAAACCAACCCACAAAAAGTACATGATGACAGATTCTGAAGGTAAGCTACAGAAAATGAGTTAGCTCTCTGGACAGAGCTACAACAGAAAACAAAAGACTCAGCAACTACTGGTTAAATTGGGGCCTCCCATGGAGCTCTGTCCTCAGAAGAAAAATATGCTGCTCAGTGAACTAGGGTATTTCTCACTGTAAATAACAGGTTGCGTATTTTGATTTATTTGAAAGGTGCAGACATCAGCAAACATGAAGATAACCAGAGCCTATGGCCTAAAACAGGACATTTCTGAGAATGACAGGGAAATTAACAACAAGCATGCTGGAATGACGGGCACAAACCGGGGCTGTCCAGACAAGCCAGGACGTGTGAGTGCCCTGCTCACAAGGCAGTATTTCACAACTTGTTAGAGTCACAGCTCTTCATTCTTTTTTCAGAAGGGTTTTGAGATATAATTTACATACCATAAAATTTACCCTTTTATAATATAGTATGAAATTCACTGGTTTTTAGTACAGAGTTGTGTAACTAACACCACCATCTAACTTCACAATATTTCCATCAACCCAGAATGAAACCCCATGCCTGTTAATAATGACTCCCAATTCTCCTTGCCCCTCAGCCCCAGGCAAACACTAATTTACTTTCTGTCTCTATTGATTTATCTCTTTGGGATTATTATACACAAATGGAACCATACATGTGGTCCTGTGACTGGCTGCTTTCAATTAACACAGTATTTAATGTTCATCCATGCTGTAGCATGTATCAATATTTTATTCCTTGTTATTGCTGAGTTAAGAGTCCACTGTATGGACATAACACATTTTCTTTATCCTATCATCTGTTGATAGGATGTTTGGCTTGTTTCCACTTTTTGGCTACTATGAATAAGGCTATAACAAACATTCACATACAAGTTTTTGGCTGGACATATTTTCATTTCCCTTGAGCATCTACCTAGGAGTGAAATTAAGTCTTTCGGTAACTCCACATTTAACTTTTTAAGGAACTGCTCGACTGTTTTCTAAAGTGAAACCATCTGACATTGCCACCAGCATTGTGGGAGGGCAACAATTCTTCCACATGCTCTCCTACACTTGCTAGTATCTGTGAAAGCAGCATGGTACACCACCAACAGGGCCCCTGTGCAGTCTGTAAAACATTCCGTGGGCTTTAGTCCAAGTATCCATGTGGGGAGCAGCCAGAGCAGTGAAGAGTCACCAGCCACTGGGCTGACACTGCACAGCTCTGCAGAGAACCAACCTTCAAACAATGTTTTTCAATGCTGAGTAGATTTTCATTCAAATGGGAAACTTAAGTAACTCAGACCAAACTTTGCGTTCTATAGGGTATCCCAGAAGAAAACAAAAAAGGTAACAAACTGCACCTGAATCCCCAGCAAAGAAAAATAATGTTTAGGGGTTGAAAAAAATACTAGGTAGAAGAAATTAGATAAATCCGCTAAGAAAAACATTTCCCAGCATTGGGGGGAAAATACCCTACAAATGAAAATCAAAGATGTTCTCCCTTGTATGACTACTAAGTAATGAATGATTATCACGGCACCCCAAGTAACTGACATCTTGTGAATCAAATACCTTTACTTATTACCACAGACACTGGTTAAACAATTTCTCACAATGACTATCTCACCTGTCCTTAGCAACAGCAAACAGATCGTCTTCATCATCCTCCTCAAAGAGACTGGTCTTTTTCACAGCCTTGGCCTCCTGCTCCTGAGTGGTGCCAGAATCTCTAAGTTTAGACGTATTGTCGGATGCTGAGTTTGTCTGTGAATCAGCAATATTCCACTGGTCCTTAAAATATAAAATATATATTAAAATCCTGTGGCAATTCAGACTAAGGAACCTGGAAGTAAAATGAAACTGGCATTCACTAAACTAAATTGTATTTAAACTAATTATTAAACTAAGTATATCATTCTTTTTTTTTAATATTTTATTTATTTATTAGACAGACAGAGATCACAAGTAGGCAGAGAGGCAGGCAGAGAGAGAGAGGGGAAAGCAGGCTCCCCACCGAGCAGAAAGCCCGATGTGGGGCTCGATCCCAGGACCCTGGGATCATGACCTGAGCCAAAGGCAGAGGCTTTAACCCACTGAGCCACCCAGGTGCCCCTAAGTATATCATTCTTGAAGAAAGTTCATATCTGTGGCTTTTCTCTGAACTCAAGTCTAGACATCTGGGCTCTTTAACCTCCAGTCCTGACCTTATGCCTTCCTCTATCACCACATGTTTCTTCCCTCTACGGTTTTGTTCTAGGTTAGGACAGGGGAAGTTGTCTACCTTAGCAGATTCAAACTTATGTATAGAGGGGGATGAGAAGAAAGAGGAATGTTAAAAAAAAAAAAATCAAGAACACGCAACTTTTGAGGAAAATGATACTTTAAAGATCTTAAAGCAGACTGGAAAAAAATGTATGAAAAGCTCACACAATGCACATCTAAACAAGACACAATGAAAGTGCTAGTGGGAGGCCTGGATGGCTCAGTCAGTTGTCTCCAGGCTCAGGTCATGACCCCAGGGTCCTAGAATGGAGCCCTGTGTGCGTGGGGCTCCCTGCTCAGTGGGGAGCCTGCTTCTCTGTCTGCCTCTGCTGCTCCCCCTGCTTGTGCTTGCTTGCTCTCTGTCAAATAAATTAATCCTTAAAAAGCAAAAAATAAAGAAAGCTGCTAGTGACCCTTTCACCACAAAAGGCTAAATCTTAGAAAGACCTTTAGAAAGCATTAAGGGAATCCCACCTGGCTATGCTCTCAAACACAGGAACTCCTGAACACTTCCTTAAGTGGTCCTTTGGTCTCTAAAATCTAGAGTTTTGCAAAGCAAAGTGGGGTTCACAAGCAGCGGTATATGTTATACAGACTTCTGATTCCAGCCCAGACTTTCTAAATTAGAGTCTGCATTCATAACAAGATGCCCAGGTGATATCTTGACATGTCATGGTTTGAGAAGTGCTCCTCTAGTGTAGTGAGGCTCTCCCAGGAAAGCTTTAGAACACTCCAGTGGCAGGCCATATACCAAACCACTCAGAATCTACAGGAGTGCAATTAAGTAAAAGTACTCTTTTAATTTTCTCCAGGTGACTCCAATGGGTAGCCAAGGTGGGGAGAGTAACTGTTCTAGAACCTTGGTTATCTTTACTGAGCAAATACTGTTACTCCCAGCTTTAGCTAAAACGATTGACCCTTCAACATGGGTTTGAACTACATGTGGATTTTTTCGATAAATCTATATACAGTATCGTAAATGTATTTTCCCTTCCTTATGATCTTAACAATTTTTCTCTAGCTTGCTTTATTGTAAGAATACAACGCATAATCCATATATACGTGTAACATATAAAACTAAGTGTTAACCAACTACTCGTGTTATTGGTAAGGCTTCTGGTCAACAGTAGGCTATTGGTAGTTGGCGAGTCCAAAGCTACATGACAATTTTCCACTGTACAGGAGGTCAATACCCCTAATTCCCACATTGTTCAAAAGTCAATTGTATTTTTATTTGCCCTGAACCACTTTAATACTGCGTAGGAAAAATTCCAGATAGTTGGCCATTACCATAGGGAGAACAACTAAAAACAATGCTAGAGAGAAAAAAAAATGGAAAATCTATCATAAAATTTGTATGTTTGAGTAGAAAAAGCAAATTATATTGTATCATTTTAAGTTGCTTCCAGTAAAACACATTACTATGTCTATAATTTCTCCATCCACATCATGCCTTCATAACTTGCCTACAATGTTAAAATAAAAAACAATTATTTCAATGCAAAAAGATTTTTAATGCTCAGGGTCTGTAATGTCATTATATTTAAGGTCTTTTTCTATACAATTAAATCAGCAACTAAACCATATTCACTACTAGCTCTGCTCATCTGTACCTAGACAGCAAATAAAAATATTGTTAAGACTCACAAAAAAGGAGTTAATCTTACAGAAGATATTCCTACCATATCTAGCTAAAGTTCTTGATTCATGAAACATAATAATCATTTAACAATATAAAATAGTCCTAACTCATCTGAATTGGCATATATTATAATTTAAGATGCATACTTCTTTTATTCTCAACTTTTCTCTGAAAACATTAATTTTTACATTAATATACTATACTAAATATCCTTCTTCCAGAAAAAAATGAGACAGTTTTATGAACAAAATCTTTGGTGACTAAACTTCACTGGATATAAAATAGGTAGGAAAAAAGAAAATGTTTAGGATAGTTGTAACTCTTAAACCCCATCAAACAACCTCTTGCTCTTCTCCAGGAGAAACTTTCCACCCACCTCCTCATCACTGCTGAACAACAAAGCAGACGCTTTCTTTCTGGAGGGCTCAGATGGTTTTGCTTTTTCTTGGCTCTGAGTTAGAAGAGATGATGACTGCTTCTTAGCAGCTGTTGCCGCAAAAAGATTATCCTAGAAAAACAAATGGCAGAAGAGTACGGTAACTTTATAGACATAAAGCAAAAAATAGACAATCTTCCATGTCTTTAATCAAGTACAGAATACATATAATACCTTAAGGGGGAAAACACAAAATGCCAGTAAATCCCACTTTTCTCCTACAGATAACCCTAAAACAACAGTCTATAATCTTCTCTAACTGTATTCTCCATCCACAGAAAGGAACAGACCATATGGAACTCAAAGGCAAAACACTTGGGAGGGAGTGGGAAGAGGCCAAGGTCACAGAGAAAGGAAGAAACCTGGCCCCACTCAGGCCAGCTATATGTGGGCCCTCTATGCTCATCAGTGAGAGCAGTCCAGACTGTGTGACAGGCAACAACTTACACAGCTTTCTATGACTTAGAAACCAGAGCAATGAATTATAGAGAGAAACTGGGAGCTTTCTCCACTCTCTCTCCTACAAAAGACACATACCTGGGACAGTGGGAAGGAATGACTTGTGTTTTCTGGTTAATTTTAAAGAGACGATACAAACATAAGAAACAGTTTACCAAATAAAATCACTGGCCTACTAAAGAGCTGATTCTCAGGTTCAATGGCATTTACCGATTTTTGTACAGTCAAGCATTCCAAAAGTATCTATTATTTTCATTAAGGTAATAGAAACAAAATCATCAGAGCGCCTGAACCCGAGTTAGACAAAAAAATACTCTTAACAATATACCACAGCAGATGAATAGCCCTAAAACGTAAAGATTTGATAAAGGGAAGCTTTAAGCAAAGTGTGAGAAGATAGGAAGGGCAAATGAACTGCTA
The DNA here is from genome assembly GCF_010015895.1 of Lontra canadensis. Lineage (NCBI taxonomy): Eukaryota > Metazoa > Chordata > Mammalia > Carnivora > Mustelidae > Lontra > Lontra canadensis. Next base: position 29,029,955 of record NW_022630997.1, read on the forward strand.
TCCGATAGAGATTCTAATGACAACAGTGAACACTTCCCATGCACTTACTATGTGCCAGGCACAGTGCCAAGAGCTGTACATGAGCTGTTCCAGCTGCCACAATGAATCCACATACTATTAAGCCATATAGGATTTGGGAAGTTTAAGTCACTTCCTCAAGGTCCCTGATTTGCAGGTGAATGCAGGGGTCTGGTGCCAAAGTCCATGAGCTTGACCACTGCACAGTACTGCATAAGAAAGAAGGTTTGATTCGTCTTCCCTCTTATTTACTTCCCCCACTTTGCTCTCTCATCCAGGGTAGAAAAGAAAAACGAGGTGAGGACATAGCTGTCTTCTATTTGTACTTTATCCAAGACATTCTCATAGGTCATTGGGTATAATAAAGACATCCTCTGAAAAGTATTTTCTTTTTTTTTTTTTAAGATTTTATTTATTTATTTGACAGAGATCACAAGTAGGCAGAGAGAGAGGAGGAAGCAGGCTCCCCGCTAAGCAGAGAGCCTGATGCGGGACTCAATCCCAGGACCCCGAGATCATGACCAGAGCCAAAGGCAGAGGCTTAACCCACTGAGCCACCCAGGTTCCCCTGAAAAGTATTTTCTTAAAGACAGATTTTTAAAATGCAATCTACAAAGCCTTCCATTAAAAGCTGGGTCAAGAATCTAATGTCCATAGGGCACCCAGGTGGCTCAGTTGGTTAAGTGTCTGCCTTCAGGTCAGGTCATGACCCCCGGAGTCCTGGGATCCAGCCCTGCAGCAGATCTCTGTTCAGCGGCGAGCCTGCCTCTCCCTCTCCTTCTGCCTGCTGCACCCCCTGCTTGTGCTCTCTCTCAAATAAATAAAATCTTTAAAAAAATAATAATCTAATGTCCTGCCCATTGTACAGCTAGGAGTCAAGGAAGAAGGCAGAGACAAAAACTAAAATATTTTTGTTATGTAAGCCTCAGATTGTTTCACTGCCTCTCATCACCTTGTTCTACTGTATGAGCCTCCAACTATAAAGCTACATCAGAAACGGTTTTCTACTCATCAAAAACCTATTTATCTTGCATTGCAGTAATACCATTTACCTCTTCATCTTCATCATCAAAAAGCGAGACTGATGTGGGGAGTTTGCTAGGCTGGAGAGATGCATCTTTTGACTTACTCACATTTTGAGAAGAAAACAAATCCTGTTGGACCAAGATTAAAGTTCATGGTTAACAAGACAGATCAGCTTTTAAAGTATCAGTTAAATATAAAACACTGAAGACTATGGCATGATGGCTCCTTGAGTCTAGGTCTCTCCGTGAGAGGGAAGCTGGCTGAGAAGACACGTCAGTTTGTCCTGGCGGGTGCAGCACGGACACCCGCATGTGAGAAGGAAGAGGCCCACATGGAACTCCAGGTGGCCTCACTGGAACTCTGGGGTTTCTAAACTCCCACATGGACAACATTTCCCAACTGATCTCTTATCCTGCTAAAAAAGTAACAATGACTTCCTTTTTTTGCCCAGAGAATTGGAACAATTAAACAGATTCAATATCAGAAGTAGAAGCTAGATGCCCAAATAACTGCATCTATGACTCTGTTGTATTTACTAACACTCTCCTCTCCCCTTATAAAGGTATGATATTATTTCTTCCAAATATATACAAAGCCAGATTTTATTTTAAAATGTTTGGTATTCTACTTGAACTATAGATAACAGATGTTGCAAAAGATCTACTAGACTCTGAAGAAACTTCATGTGGTAAGTGTCAGCCTATGATGCAAACTGAGCTGCATGAACTAGAAACATAAAAATAGGATACCTATTCCCTTAGGACAGAAACATCAATAGCCAAGAGCCAGACAATTAAATAGGAGGAGAACATAGTTTCTGAGAGCTCTCTGGGTATTTCTTTTTATTAAGGCATCAATGCCTCCTCTCAAACACAGACCTGATGAATTCATTAACTGAGAAGAGCTCTTCTCAGCCCAGTGGATTCACCTGGACCCCATGGAGTCCCACGGATCTGTTGAGGTAAAGAGGCCACATGGGGGGAACGACAGCCTCTCCTGCATTTTACACATTGGCAAGATTTCACTTACAGAAAGATTTCTTTGTCTCACTTTTCCTTGCATAAGTACCCCAAGAGCATCCAGTAATAACAATCTATGACAATGCACACAGGACAAAGCCTTTGGTGGTGATAGTGAAACCTGTCTGTAAATGCTTATACACTCCTCTACCACCAACAAATAAAGTCTGCATCGCCCCACCTGGAATCTCGGCAGGTCTCTGTGACTATCTCGACCATGCTGACCTTCAAGGCCAGGTTACAAAGAGCAATATGGCCTCTGCACTGCTCTCTAAGCAATCTCACTTTGAAGCCCTGCGCTACCACCTAAGAACCCACCTTCCCTGCAGCTGCCATGCCAGGAGACCAAAGAAAGATGGAGAAGGGTGCCGCCAGAGCCCCAGCCATCTGAGTCTTTCTGCCCAGCTACCGGACACAGGAGTGAGAGGATTCTCAGCCCAGCCACCTTCAGACCAGAACCACATGAGAGACCCTAACTGACAAGTGCCTGGCTGAACCCAGTCCGGTTCTAGAACCACAGGAGATAATAAAACTTCCTGGTGTTTGATACCACTAAGTTTGGAAATGATTTATTTCACAGTTAATAGAGAACTGGAACACATTTTAAGTCACTGAAATTGCTCACATTTGGTTTTTTCATGTAGTCAACAACTCTTAAATTGGCTTACCAAAGGCCGAGCACTAGCCTAAGTGTTAGAGGTATAGGAGGAGACAAAAAGGCCAGCCCTCATGGAGCTTATTCTAGTTGGGACTGAGGTAATGAACAAGTATACATGAAATGTCACACAGCAACACATATCATGGGGAACAACAGAGCAGAAGAGAAGGCAAGGAGTACGGTGTGGCAAGTGCTGGCGGGCTTGCAATCATGCAAAGGATCATCAGAGGAGGCCTCAAAAAAAAAAAATTGTAAGAAGGAAGGAAGCAAGGCATCCAGATTCTAGGACAAGCACTCCCAGAGGGCAGGAGTCAGTGCAGTGTGCTTGAGGATGAGGAAGCCGGGAGCGTGGGATGAGACTGGAGTGCGAGGCCCCACCATGCTGTGCTCATGTGTCAGGAGTTTGGCTTAACTGGAGTCTGGTTAGTTCCTATCTTCTGTACACTGGCCGTCAATGAAATATAAGCCTTATGGGTTCTATTTACATCAATGGCAATCACTCCACTTCCAAAGAGTTGTACGTCCATCCTGGCTGTTAGTGCAAAGTAACCACAAAAGCTTAATCCAGAGTTCACAATTTATTGACATTACATGTAAATTTCTGCCATGTCCATACATTTTTCTGTAAAGGGGATTTACGATGCCCATTACATTTTTCAGACAGGTCTCTGATCCCCTAAAGTAACCACAAAAGCTTAATCCAGAGTTCACAATTTATTGACATTACATGTCAATTTCTGCCATATCCATATATGTTTCTGTAAAGGGGATTTACAATGCCCAATTACATTTTCAGACAGGTCTCTGATCCCCTGAGCCCCATACTGGGTATAAAGATTACTAAATAAATAAATGGGGCACCTGGGTGGCTCAGTCCATTAAGCATCTAACTCTTGATTGAGGCATGAAATCAGATCTAAAAGGACCTAGTCCCGTGAGAGACACTTGTGAGAGGGTTGCTGTTCCACTGGAAAGATGCTTCCAGATGGGAACCTTCAAGAACCGAGGCTGTCTGCAAACACTGCCAGCCCACAAACCGTTACTGGTCACAAGATAAAAGGCTATGCCAGAATACATACCATGCAGCACTACGCCCGTTACTCAATGAGACTACTGAAAAAGGAGACAGCATGTTGATTTCTGTTCTGGTAAAGGCACCTCACCGCACCATGGATCAACAAAGAGCCTGAGATTTGAGTATCCTCAAGAGAGTATTTTTCTCCCAGGAGATGCACTGGATTCAAACCCAACAGTGAAAAGTATTACTACACATACTGCTTTCTAAACACCATGTGTTCTCAAAACATGTATTTCTAAAAAAAGAAGTATTTAATAAAAGGTCTTGTACCTCTACTAAAAAACCCTGATTTAGAAATATTTTGTCATATCCAAGATTAGTTCCCTAGAACTAAGAACGAGAATTCCTTACCTCAGAGTCCTCTTCATCTGAAAATAAACCTTTTTGAGTCTTTGTTTCTGGCAAGAGCTTGGGATTTCTGCTGGAAGGAAGGGTAACCTTGGGGGGGGGGAACCAAAAACCTAAAGGTTAACAAACAAGATAAATAGAAATGAGGGTTTATTCAAACATTCATTTGGAATACAGACTGGGTCTCTGCTCAGGTAAGGCACCAGGCCATATGCCAGGGGAATAAGATGCAGACCTTAAACACGTACGAAGAATTAATGCAAAAGAAGAATCATGAGAATTTAAAAATCAGTATAAGTTAGGAAAGAAGAAAAAAACAGTTCCTCGATAAAGTAAATTTCTCAGGACAAAGCCAAAACACAGGAGATGGTACAAGTGAGGACAGGCTAGGCAGAGGGAACTGCAGGAGAAGAGAAAAACAAGTTAAGCCAGAGGGTACATCTGGTGGATCCGGGTACTCAGTACCCAAATGGGACGTGTATAGTTGGAGCCAGCAGAGAAAGGCAAGTTACCCCTAGGAGCCTGCCAGAGCTGAATGCTAAGGCACAGGTGGTCAGCAGTGGGAAGGTCTGGGTTTCATAGAAACGACACACAAGAGGTGCTTTGGAAAGAGGATGATCAGGGCACCTGGCTGGCTCGATTGGAAGAACATGCAACTCTTGATCTCAAGATCATGAGTTCGAGCCCCATACTGGGTGTAAAGATTACTAAATAAATAAATAGGGGCACTTGGGTGGCTCAGTCCGTTAAGCATCGGACTCTTGATTTGAGGCTCAGGTCATGATCTCAGGGTCCTGGGATCGATTCCTGTGTCAGGCTCCATGCCTAGGAGGAGTCTGCTTGAGATTCTCTCTCCTCTTCTCCCTCTGCCCCACCCCCTCATGCACATGTGTGCACACGCTCTCTCTGTAAAATAATCATTAAATAAACAAACAAACAAAGTTAAAATAGAGAGAGAGAAAGAAAGAGGACGGATCAAGCTATGTAGGATACCAAGGAAAGGGACAACAGCCGGAAGAGCTTCAAGGCTGATGGGGATGCATCCTGCTAGCTAAACACAGGTTCACTTAAAACAAACAAAAACAATGATGCTAATGGTTTATAACAGGTTGAAGAGAGAATCCATAATCTTATAGTGACAACTTAAAAATCAGGAAAGAAAGAGGAAAGAAAGTTCTTCTGTTCTGTTTGGAAAAATGTTAGCTAATACAGAAGAAATGAGAGAACCGGAAAAACGTTCTTTTGTAACCCTTAACATGATAATTGGTTCAGGAACAGATCATCCATGGAGGTAAAACCCACTGAGCAAGGCAAAATCCAAACAATTCCACAATCTAGGTGGTAGGTATTCGGATGTCAGTGCTCAGTGTTCTTTCACCTTGCTGTATGATTCAAGTCCTTCACCATACACCTGAAAGGAAACACCACTTCCCTCTGGGTTCCAGACAGACTCATAAGATGCCCCAAATCAACACTTAACAAGGTTTCACTATGTTAAGTTTCCTTCCTGCTCACCTTTTTCTCTGCCCTTGCTTTATTTTCTTCTGTCCGAGTCACAGTGGCTTCTGGCAAAGCAGCTGCTTTTTCTTGGAACAGATCTCCTTCCTCATCATCAAAGATATTGGCAGTGGATTTGACTTTGTCTTTAAAACAGATACAGCAGAAAATTACACTAAAGGCAAAACTCCCACCACTAAATTCACAGATTAAAAATTCTTCCCTCCCAAGGAGTAACTAGAAGAATATTATTCTTTGATTAGTTATGAAACAGTATTAAGTTGGAATTTTTCAAAGTACACAAGAGCAGCTCAAATGAAACACAGGACCCGTGGTTTAACCACCTGGCTCACACACTCATCCAAGCAGTGGAGTCCTACGCTTAGCCTAGCTTGGACTGCCATTAAAGATAAACAGAGACCTAAAGAAAGAGAGATCATTTAAGAAGCAACCACCTTGGGAATCTGAGAGTGAGGGTTGGGTCTTCCTTTTATTTTATTTATTTTTTATTTTTATTTTTTTTTTTTTTAAGATTTTATTTATTTATTTGACAGAGAGAGGGAGATCACAAGTAGACAGAGAGGCAGGCAGAGAGAGAGAGGGGGAGGAAGCAGGATCCCTGCTGAGCAGAGAGCCCGATGCAGGGCTCGATCCCAGGACCCTGAGACCATGACCTGAGCCGAAGGCAGAGGCTTAACCCACTGAGCCACCCAGGCGCCCTTTTTTTATTATTTTTTTTTAAAGATTTTATTTATTTATTTGACAGAGAGATCACAAGCAGGCAGAGAGGCAGGCAGAGAGAGGAGGAAGCAGGCTCCCTGCTGAGCAGAGCCCCATGTGGGGCTCGATCCCAGGACTCTGAGATCATGACCTGAGCCGAAGCAGCGGCTTAACCCACTGAGCCACCCAGGCACCCCGGGTCTTCCTTTTAAAAAGTCAAACTACTGGGCACCTGGGTGGCTTAGTTGGTTAAGCAACTGCCTTTGGCTCAAGCCATGATCCTGAAGTCCCAGGATCAAGTCCCACTTCGGGGGGGGGGGGGGGGGGGTGCATGCTCGGTGGGGGATCTGCTTCTCCCTCTGACCCTCCCCCTGCATGCTCTCTCTCTCAAATAAATAAATAAAATCTTTAAATAAATAATTAAATAAATATATAAAAAGTCAAACTACTGGGGTGCATGGCTGGCTCGGTCAGCAGAGCATGTGACTCCTGAACTCAGGGTTGTGAGTTCAAGCCCCATGTTGGGGGTACAGATTACTTAAAAATAAAATTCTTTTTAAACAGTAATAAATAAATAAATAAAAATTAAAAGTCAAACTACAAAGGCACACAAAAACAAATACTGAAATCTCCCGCATAACTCCACCTGCCCACCCAAACAAAACCGCCATCAGGAATAGTTTATATACACATACCTAATTCCTCCAAAGGATATACTGACATACTCATTTCAGTGACTCACAAAGCTATAAATGATAACATAACTCTAATAATATTTCTTGTGATTTATGTTTTTCACTTAACGTACCTACAGAATCTTTTTCATGTCAACATACACAGACTTCATCCTTTGTAACACCTCACCAAATCCCACTGAACAAGAGACCACTGTTGACCCTATGGGTGAGAACCAGGGCAGTCTCCAGCCTTTCACTACCAAGAGCACTTTTGTATGGAACGAGGTACGTGTCACTGCAATGAGGACACTGACTTGTAGCAGCTGTCAACTTCTCTGTAATTTTAAATCAGTTCTCAACAATCCCCATTAGGCGAGAGTCCTTCCAGGCCAAGAGAGGCACCACGACCTTTATTCACTGCCATTTTAGTCGGCCTAGATCTGAGTGTTTTATACATCTGTTTGCACACTTTCTAAAATAACTAGGTGATCATTTCTCTCGGGTTTCTGTTTCTATCTTTACTTCTCACGTTCACCACTGGAAAAGGAGTTAAGTCCAGAGAATGTGTTTCCCTCTGAATCCTGGTTCACCTTGTCTTCAAAATAACAGTCTTCTTCTCATATTGCTGGAATGTGTACACCTAGTAGTATCCTTCTTTTCTGGAAAAACATTTGGGTGTTTCCCACCAGGAAGGCTGTCAGAAATGCAGAAATCACAGGCCTCACCCCAAACCTGCTGAATCTGAATGTGAATCTGCATTCTGATGAGAGTCCCAGAAGACTCATCTGCACAGAAACAACTAATTTAAGAAGAGCGACTTCGTGACCATATGGGCTTGAATTTGAGGAGAGAAGAAAGGAGAGTGACAAAGTACCCAAGGGGCTGAAAACCCTGCCATATAAGAAAGGCTAAGGTTAGGTGGGCTTCCTGGTACAGGGACGAGAAGCTGGGAACTAAATAGCTAACACGTGGCATTCTGCTCATATAATTTACTACATGCTGCCAAAAGAAAGAAAGCATCATTAAAACTTCCTCTGTAACTCCAAGGGTCACAACCAGAAATCTTCAGAAGGTACTACAGGGGAACAGATTTTAGCTCTCCACAGGGCAGATAATCCTAGTAATTATTTTCCAAAGCAGGAAAGATTAGTTTGGGAAACAGAGACCTCTAGGGCACCATGACTAAGGAAGGCAAGATAACACTCTATGGCAGGAATGCTTGAGGAGGGTCCCTGTTACTGGAAGACACAGAGAACTTGACAAGCTTTGTCAACATTCTCTCCCTGGCTCAATTCCCACAAAAAGATGCTGGAAGAGGTACCTGTTTTGGAAGGTTTGCTGCAGGATGCCGTAAAAAAGTCATCGTCGTCATCATCATCATCAAAGAGGCCAGCTGGTGCAGGAGGGTACGGGCTTTTCCCTGGAGTGGGCTGCTCGGGCTTCTGGGGCTCCTTGGCCTTCTGGGGCTCCTTCAGAGATGGAACAGAGGTGGCACCAAACACATCAGTGTCCCCTGTGGGTGGAAGGACAGGACAGCCACAGCAGTGAGCCAGAGTGGGTAGGTCTCTTGATTTTACAGGGGGGAAAAAAAAGGACCACCCACCAAGAACAATCAGTTTCCGCTCATCCACAAAACACATTAACAGGACCCAACAAACCCCATTCTTTACTGCTACAGAACATCCCATGACGCGAATCACCTGGTCACTAAACCATAAGGAAGTCCAAGGCCATTGCCTTCTGAAAGAATATGAGCTAAGACCAATGAATGAGCTCTTCCTGCAGGCTATCCGTTGCCCTCTGAAGCTCCCCCTACTCAAGATGGCACTTGGATGACAATTTAAAAAATGACAAAACAGCACTTAGCTGGTTTTTAAAAAACAAACCCTAGGTCATGATACCTAAAAATACAGAAACAGCTCCTGCTGGGATTTTCTTTCCAGGTTTGGAGGACGAAGACACTAAAAATGAGAAAGAAAAAAATTAACTCTTCAGGAAAGATGACTTTTCTTGTTAAAGGCACCTTACTGAAATATGTACAACACAATACAGAGCTAATGAGAGACCTTTGAAAACTAGTTTTTCCTAAAAGAGCCATTTTAAAACTCCTTAGCTTTAGTTCACTCTTCTCTCCACCCCAGTACTTTTTTCCTGGCACTAATAAAATCCAAGCTTTGATTCCTAGGGATGATTACTCTGAGTCTGGTCAAACAATAGCACTGGGTGGGCTGAGGGGCCAAGGAAGGGGAAAGGCCCAAAGGGGAGGCAGAGAAAACAGGCCTCCTTAACAGTTTTGGCTCTTTGCATTCCAACTGGAGAACAAACAAGTCGAAGAGAACGGCAAAAATTGTGAAATATCAACAACAACAAAAAAATGAAGATAACAACAATAAGGAAGGGAAACCAGCATCCACTGATGCCAAAAAGTAGAGAGCAGGAAGGTCAAGACATCAAACCAACAGCATCACAACAAGTCCAAAATCTGATGGCTGGTGACCCAAGGAGACCATTTGCTTCAGTTAATTAATTCCCAAATCCCAAGAACTACCACATATGGAATGAATAAAATTTGTCAAGTTTTTTCTTTTTCATATGTGCTCCACAGACGATTCTGATGAACACCGGACAATGGAATTACTGACCTCCAATTTATATGCAGAATTCTAGAAATGCTTCTTTGAATTAAACATGATTAAATCAAAATATCATCAACACTGCTACAGAGTACTTTTCCAGTTTGACTTTTTATGATTTCTCTATTAAGAAAGAGATAAAGGAGGGCATGTGATATAATGAATACTGGGTATTATAGAAGACTGACGAATCACAGGCCTGTACCTCTGAAATCAAGAATACACTATATGTTAATTAATTGGATTTAAATTTTAAAAATGTTAAAAAACACAAAATTTTAAAAAGAGACAAAACTATGATGTGGGTTTATAAGACATGAATTAGAGAAAATCAGAAGCTCTTAACTAGACCAAGGCTATAAAACAGCTTCCTGCCTAACGAGCGAGGCTTGGGGAACAACTGTAGGGGTTCCTCCTCCTACTGAGAAATTAAGTTCTGGAATTCTGTTCACGAATAAGAAGAGCCAGCCTCAACGCAAGCTTACCTGCATTAACAGAGGTTTGAGCTTCCCGATCCTGAGGGGCTTCTGTGAAGAGGTCACTCTGCTTGCATGAAAGTACGGGACATGAAATTAAAAAAAAAACAAAAACAAAGGAAAATGCAGCTGCGTTTGAGGATTTCTAAAAAAAGTACCTTGTAAAGTTTAAAGATACATATTTACTGTTCTGCCAGAATTTAGTTTCAAAGTTAAAACTATGGCCAAATCAGAGTCTTAAAGAGTTTAGGTCTATCCAGGAATTAAATATAATGGAAGAAAATAACAGATAAGAAATGACCATGTGATCAAGTATTCACTATAAATGCTCTCACAACCTCTCTCCACCTAACAAAGGGCATCAGGATACAGTATTTTCTCACTTTGTGATCCTTAGTTCAAAATATGAGAAAGTACAACTTGCAACTAAGAAGCCATTTCTTCCCTACTGATTGTGAACCCATGACACAACGAGGGGGAGCTTCATTGATTACCAAGGACTCACCTCATCATCCTCATCATCGAAAAGTCCTTTCCCTCCACTGAACAGGCCACCTCGGGAGCCAAATGGGGAGAAGTCTTCATCAGTCAGCTTGGGGGGTCCGAATAAGTTGTCCTCTTCATCTACCAAGCAGAAAGGGAAATGTTTTGCAGGGGGAGAGTTAAAAGATGGGTTTGGAACTCAAATTTCCAGGGTTAGTCTTTACAACATCTCTGAGACTGACGTGGAGTGTGACTAACCATACCATATGTAACAGCAGTCCGAGGAATTTCAAACAAAATTCATTCAACAGTCCAATGAATCCCTTAAAAGGCTCTCTGGGTTCCTACCCTTAACTCCGTACATGTCTGAAGCAAGATGAATTCCCCAGGCAACCCTCTTCACCTAGATTTGTTTCTCTGGAAGCAAGTAGCTGGTTCAATTGCCTTGAAGACCCACCCCACCAAGAATTTGGGAGGAGGGCGGACTGAACAAAGATCTGTAGATTGACACAGTCACAAGTAGGAATGTAATGGATGTTAAATATGAAAGGCTCTGATATATTCGTTACTGAAAATAAATGCTAAAAAAAAAAAAGAAAGAAAAGAAAAGAAAACAAATTCTAGGGTTCCCTAGTTTCTCTACATCCAGAGAATTCTAGAAAGATGCTGATGATCGCTATAAAACTTAGTAATTCAAATCTTTACAGCATTCTGACGCCATACACAAATCTCCTCCCAGGACCCCAAAGCACACTTTTAAATAGTTTAGAAATGAGAAGAGAGAGAGACAGACCCCATTTGTCGGCATTTAAAGCAGAATTCTATGAATTACAAGTGATATTCCTGAATCAGGAGCCTCCGAACGTAACAGAATTGAGGGGAAAGGCTTACCATCTGAGGGAGTTTTCTTCTCCTTCTTCTCCTTCAATGTCTTCCGAGGTTTTGCTTCTCCTGGAGACAAGGCTTGAAGAGTATTTCACAGTTTTAAGCATACACAGTCTACCCTTAGTATTTATAGACTGACTTTTTACGGTTATTTCTGTCAGCCTTGGGGCTCCGAAGCTAAGAGCAGGACGTTCAACTTTGTGTCTCAGCTCTACCTTAGAACTACAGTCAGTACCCTCAACCTGAAAGAATTATTCCGACATCATTCCATCCTGCTCAGTTACTAGAATATATGAGATAGTACATACGTGTTTAGTCAAATATACGAGTAAATACTGAGTGAGAGATCCCTAATCTGGAGCCTGTGATAAATGATTAGAGCAGCTATTAATCCTCTGAAACTCCATATAAAATATTACACACATGTGTATATGTGCATTGTTCCTGGGGGTTCCACAATGTTCAATTATGAGAGAGTCTATAAACCAAAAAAAAAAAAAAAGAATAAGCCTCTCATGCCTCAGTAAAATTAAACAGGGAAATGTGCTTTCAGTGAAGCCCAGCAGAGGGTTCTGCACTCCCTCCCTGACCCATCAACTCCTCTCAGTGACGTACCTGTTCGCTCCTCTTCCACCTGGCCTGTCGCCTCCCCTTTGATTCGAGCCGCCAGCTCATCAGCAAATGATGTAGGTCTACTTTTTTTCTACAGGTAGAGAAGATCAAAAGTATCACCTTTTTTGGTAACACACAAACTACCACAGTTTCTTTTGATACCTAACAAAATTATGTAAACAAAGGCAAAGGAATTGAACTGATTAAAAATTTAACTAAATGAATGTAAGCATATGTCCCCTATCCAGATCACGTGAGAAACAGAACTCCTTTCACAGGGAGATGCTCCTTATTTGCTTACTTTATTTCAATATTTCACTTTAATCCTGGAAGAGTCAGATTAAGAAAGCTTCCACGAGGACTGAGGGTGAGAAGAGGGGTAGGGTCTTAAAACTCTAGAACTGAATAGACTTGAACGATCTGACTTGTAAAACTTAACAACTGGAAGAGAAAGTGATCCTTGTAAGGCCAACTAATGATGCTCAGCCATTATTTTCAAAAGTGTAAATGTACAAAATATAATGCAAAATGAGATAGTTATGAACATAAATGACAAAAGAAGTAACGAGTCCTCATTTCTAAAACCTTGTCAAGAGAGTTAACTGTAGTCTTTCTTACCGGTCTAGTATTTTCTTCAATGTCCTCAATATCTTCCTCCTCCTTCTCAGAGTCAGCGAAAATGTCACAGCCGTCATCATCCTCTTCTTCATCACTCATTTGCACAGTGTGCTAAGAGCATAAACCTTGAGATTAGAACTAGGAGATAAGGTCATCCAACTGAAAGAGATACTGCCACTTAGCCTATCGGCAAAACATTCACAGCTTGTCAAACAAGGGGCATGATGGTGGGGATGCAGCGGAAGTCCCAAAGCAATAAATGTGCTACAACAAATAACACGTAAGATGTATTTTCAGTGCAAATACTAGACAGAATAATAAACACTGAAATATGTAAAACGTCCGTCACTAGAGAAATGATAACCTAAATAAGCAGAATCTCATCTTGCTAAGAATATGAATAATTAAAAGGAATCAGATGTAACAACTGCAGAGGCATCAAAGGCATCAAGTGAAAGAAATGCTGAATGAGAAACTGAGCATGATTCCCTGCCCCCCACCCAAACACCTATCTCACTTCTAGGGACACAGATACATTTGAAAAAGCAAAGAAAGCACTTATACCCCCAATCATAACACCAGTTACCTCTGAAAGAGTGTAGGATAATGAAGATTGGAGGGCTCAAACTAAGCTTTATCTGTGAAGTTCTAATCTTTATAAAAGCAGCCACTGGTAGGTATCATTTGTATAAACTGTGTGAGGTACTAAGCTAAAAGCACTTAATAAGCTACTTTAATCCTTAGAATCCTGAGGCTTGCTGGGGCACAGAAAACCAGTCTGTCTTTACCAATAAAATAAATGGTTAGGTCAATGCTTTTAACCACTATATTGTATTATATAAAAGTCTGAAATTATCAATCTTTTTTTTTTTAAAGATTTTATTTATTTATTTGTCAGAGAGAGAGGAGCTAGAGAGAGCACAGGCAGAGTGGCAGGCAGAGGCAGAGGGAGAAGCAGGCTCCCTGCCATGCAAGGAGCCCGATGTGGGACTTGATCCCAGGACGCTGGGATCATGACCTGAGCTGAAGGCAGCTGCTTAACCAACTGAGCCACCCAGGCATCCCTGAAGTTATCAATCTTAATAATAAGTTCCATAGATATAAATATCCTCTACAGACCGATTATTAAATCGCCTCTGTGAATACAACCGGGAAAATACGAGTACTAACCAAAAAGTATGAAATCCTTTACTTGGTAGCTGAAAATTTTTGTGAAAAAATATTTCCCAATTAGGAAACTGAAATGCAAATTGGGACTATCTCAATATACCACTGTATGTATATTACGGTAGCAAAAATCATAATCCCAGTGCTGATGAGATTATATAAAACTCATTATGCATGATCTGTAATGAGACAATAATATCAACAGCCTTTATTCTAATTCTATACCATCTCATTCCTAAGGAAATTGTTCATATAAGCGGATTTTTGTGTATGGAAATAACGTAATACAGCATTAACTCAAAAATAAAATCCTGGAAATAAACTATTTCCCATATAAATTTAGAAACTATGAAAGTATCATTATATTATTATGCTTAAAATATGGAGTTCATAAAGCAAATACGAACAATTCAAAAATAAGAAAATATTTCAATATTTTAACATAAAAGAGCAGGAAAGATATGCATATTAAGGAAAGATTACATCCTTAGAAGGTCATGCAAAAATTAAGACTGCTATGCTAACACAGTAGGATTAGATTTGCACCTTCTGAGTGTCCCTTAACCTTATTGCTGTATTATCTCAAATTTTAAAACAGGGGAAGGGGATTCATGTGAAATAGTTCCACTTGAGTAACTGGGCCTTCTTTTAGAGACTCTGTTTCTCAATTTTGTTTTTCACTTCTTTGTTTTGTAAGAAAAATGAAGATAAAATACAAAGCAAAACGGGAAAAAAACGAAAAAACCACAAGGTGATAACTTAAAAACATGAAATGCTTGAAGGAAAATTAGCAGTAAAAATAAGGAATAAATCCTTACTTTCCCTTAAGTCATTCTAAGTAATTTTTTATTTGATTTTTTATTGTTTTAATTCCAATATAATTAACATACAATACTATATTAGTTTCAGGTGTACAATATAGTGATTCAACAATTCTGTATGTTACTCAGCGCAATCCCCTTCACCTATTTCACCCATCCCCCCCACCCAGCTCTCCTCAAAAGTAATTTCAGCATACATTTAGTATACATGCTATGCTTCAGGTAAAATTTAAAAGCAAAGTCACTTTAGTACATGAGACTCACCCGGTTTTGATCATTGTCACTATGATTAGCAAAATCTTCATCTGACTCCTTCAGGGGGAAAAAAAGGCTTTGTTGTTAATACAGGATTTACTCACAAGCACAGAAATGACTTCAGGTCTAAGTCTCTGCCGCACATCTATACTCAGTCTCTTTGTACTGCTACTGGTCACTTGGAGTATCAAGGTGCAGATAAAGTGGGGAGTTGGCAGTAGCACCAAGAGCCATTCAGGCTAACATCTAATTTTTGTGGTTAACTTAAACATCTCTAATAATTTGCTCATACCTATTTGCACTATCATTGCTAACCTCTGAAGTTAAAGTAATATTTGCACATTTAATTAAACTATCACAACTTGGTTTGTGTGATGTCACATTTTAGACTCCACTCTCTATATTCCCTCTAACTAAGATAACTACTACATCAGGCCCAAGAGGGGGAGCATCAGAGTTTCCTACCAGCAATCGAAAGCTAAAAGCAAAGGATTCAGCTAATGAACATCAGTTACAGCCAGTTTATTTAGGAAAAGTTTATTCTTACTGTTAGGGGCTATATTTGGAGGGCCAGCAGGAGGGTAGGGGAGGCCAACTGCAGAAAGAAGGAAGGAGGAGAAGAGAGGAGCATACATATAATACCGTCTCCTTTTAGGAATCCACACTCATGAACTATCCTTCACACATTAGTAACAAATATTCTGTCTCAAGGAACAACCCCAGATACAACAATGGTCAAGGTCCGCAGAGGCCAAGATCTAGAGCAGAGAGTCAGATCATATTCTGTAGATGTGAAGATACTAGAGCCAGCAGCAAAATGAAAATGTAAGTGAATGCTTCAAGCATTCTTCTGGATTAGGTTTTATAGTATAAACAAGTTTTAAATATGGACTTTTTCCCTAAAATTATTCCAAAATAGAAACTCAAAGACAGCACTATAGGCAGATTCTTCCAAAATATCTAAGCTGCCCCCCTCAAAATATACTGGTAAGAGAAGGGCTTGATGGGGAGGTGGGAGGGAGGGGAATGGTAAAAAAGGGATTAAATGGGACGCATGGGTGGCTCAGTCAGTTAAGTGTCTGCCTTGGGGTCAGGTCATGATCCCCAGATCCCAGCCCCCTCACAGGGCTCCCCACTCAGCAGAGCATTCTGCTTCTCCCTCTCCCCCTGCCCTTCTCCTTCTGCTCATGCTCTGTCTCTGGCTTTCTCTCTCCAATAAATATATAAAATCTTTTTAAAAAGGGGGGGATTAAAAAAGCAGTTTCCTTGCTTTTGTACACAAGACAAAAGGTAAACTCAGTAGCAAAGAAAAAAAAAACACCTCAGATTATGGCTGCTATCACTATTAAAAAAATTTGTGAAAAGAGATTGTTAATTGACAAATACTTATTTAGCCTGCTAAACATACCCTTAGGTTCCTGCCCACCATGACCTGGAGACACCAAACAGCCCTTACCTCTTCTTCATTCTCTTCACTGTCTGCAATACTGCCACGATCACTGCCTACCGACCCCTCTGGTTAGAAGAAAGAAAAAGCGTTATCGCCAATATCCATAATAAAACATCCTTAGTTCCTTCTCAAAAATCACAAAACACAACACCTGAGCATCACAGAGATTTTGATAAAAGCATCTATACACATTAACTGGAACTAAAAGTATCTTCACTGTAGTGAGGAGTAAAACATTTACATAGCCTTAAAGGATCTCCCCATAAGGTACTTATTAGCTACAAAAAAAGTTAATTACCAAGGGAAAAAACTGGCCTGCATGCTTCAAAAATGTGAAATCTATAAAAACCAAAGAAAAGCTGAGAAATTATATCAGACTAAAAGAAGACCAGAGATTTGTCAACTAAATTCAGTGGGTGATCCCACACTGGAGCTTAGACCAGAGGGAAAAGAGCCTGTAAAGGACATAAGTGGGACAACTGGCAAAATCTGAAATATGACTGAGGATTAGCTAGTAGAATTATGTCAGTAAAATTTCCTGACTTTGATAATAGACCCTAGATACATTTGAGACTGTCCTTGATCTTAGAAAACACACACAGAAATATTTTGGAGTAATAGGGCATGATGTCTGCCTCTCTCAAATAGATTCAGAAAAAAAAAACATGATGTATATATAATCGAAAAAATCAAACAAATGTGATGGAATGTTAACAACTGGTAAACCTGAAGGAAAGGTATAGAGGAGTTCTCTGCAATATTCTAATAACATTAAGGTAAAGACGGAAATTATTTTAAAATAAAAAGATATAAATGTTCAAAGTAACAAAAATATTTGGCTCAAAAGAATACCTTCACTAGACAGCTCTCCAAGACCTACATCTTCCTGTTCCATGAAGAGCTTTGACCCAATTAAATAAGGTAAAGGACGATCAATGTATAGATCCTGTAAAGAATGAAAGATAATAGCCATGAAATATTCAGGTTGAAAAATAAGTTTCCAGGGCCTCTGGGTGGAACAGTCATTAAGCATCTGCCTTGGGCTCAGGTCATGATACTAGGGTCTTGGAATCAAGACCCGCATCAGACTCCCTGCTTGGTGGGAAGCCTGCTTCCCCCTCTCCCACTCCCCCTGCTTGTATTCTCTCTCTTGCCGTATATCTCTCTGTCAAATAAATAAATAAAATCTTTCTTTAAAAAAATGACAAGAAAAATAAATTTCCCATTTGACATCTTGTTGCATCTGATTACCCCAAACAAGTTACATAATGAGAGTGAAGAATAAGAAACAGCAGGATGCAAAGTACAAAAAAAAAATCACTGACTTTTTAAAAAGTTAAATCTTTAGGT
Source organism: Lontra canadensis (assembly GCF_010015895.1). NCBI lineage: Eukaryota > Metazoa > Chordata > Mammalia > Carnivora > Mustelidae > Lontra > Lontra canadensis. The sequence continues at coordinate 29,047,746 of NW_022630997.1, forward strand.
AAAAAATAGCCAAAAGAAGCTAAATCACACAGAATGTCCCTTCTCAAGGGCCTCATTATACTCGAAATAGCAAAGGTATGCACAAAATTTACCAGCAGTAACCAAATAAGGCTCACAACTTCATAGTAACATGTTCAAGAGGAGGACCAAATAAAGAAACTGAAAGCTCTGGCCAGCTCTGATGGGTCCTAGCCTGCCTTCCTCCCCTAAAATGCAGTGCTGCTGAGCAAAAATCAACCACTCAACCAATCAATCTTGAGAATCATCAATCATCGTCCTAAATTTGCAAAAAAGCACACTGAGGATATAACCCAGATGCTTTTTTAGGACTGTGGGAGGCAGGTGGGTATGTCCAGGTTTAGGAGTGGGAGAAGGTGGGGACCAACAGCAGCTTCCTACACACTGCACTGCAGTGAAGAAAAGGCCGGAGAGGGCACATAGAGCATGGGCTAGATAAGAGGAAAACAGACAGCCACTATGCAAGTATCTACGGTCAACAAAATGAACTAAAGGCACATGAGAACTGATGAGAACCTGCCTAGGAGAAAAAAATGACCCAAAGAAGGAAAAAGAATAATATCCCCCAGCAGCACCCACTGTATAATTTAGAAAAATGAAGTTGGTAAAATAAAACCAGATTATAAAACAACAGAATAAAATGAAGGACACAATATATAAGAGAAAACCTGCTGGACACCCTTCCATTCCCATCTTCTAAGTCCCACCCAACACACGTGTATTAAAAATTTAAGTTCAAGAAAGCACTTCACCCCAGGAAAACCTCCCACCTCCACAGAAAAAAACTGATTTGTCCTTTGCAAAGTAGGGCATTTGGCCAACATCTCTCTTCTGTACTGGAAAGACCCTAGGGGTGCAGGAGAAAACAATTCTGATGCTTAACGCAAGAGAGAATTTGGGAAGGTTAATGTAAAGGTTAAAGACACCACAGCAACTGGGGCACCTGGCTGGCTCAGTTGTAGAGTGCAACTCTCGATCTCAAGGTCATAAGTCTGAGCCCCGCACAGGGTGTGGAGATTACATGAAAAAATAAAAACTTAAAAAACAAAAAGATACAACAGTGCAAACAAAAAAGTACTAACTGGGCTAACTGTGACTTAGAAGGCCTTCCCACTAGAAAAGAAAGCAGTGTAGGAGCTGGAACTAACAAGTATGTCCCAGGCAATACACCTGCCCAGGGTCCACAGCTGACTGATAATCTCTACAGTGGGAAGGAAAGCTAGCAAGTGTACCAGTGCAAAAGGAATGGCCCCGACACCGTACAACACTGGAAGCTTGAACTAGAAGGAGAAGCATGCAGCAGAATGAATGACCAGAAGAGCTTGGCTCTGTGGTATGTTTCTTTTTTTTTTTTTTTTTTAAGATTTTATTTATTTGTCACAGAGGGAGACAGACAGAGGGAGCACACAAGCAGGAGGAGCGGCAGACAGAGGGAGAAGCAGGCTCCCCACTTGAGCAAGAAGCCTGATGAGGAACTCAATCCCAGAACCCTGAGATCATCACCTGAGCTGAAGGCAGATGCTTAACCCACTGGGCTGCCGAGGCGCCCCTGTGGCATGTTTCAATTCATAACACACTTGTGTGTCACAAGGACTCTCTTTCAAAATCAATATGGCAACCTTTTGTGTTTACTTCCGTGTGGCTGTGCTACCCCAGATGTCTGCTCTGCAGATCTGAAATAGTAAAGCAGTACCCAATTTCAAGGCTAATAGTCTATTCATGAGCGCTCATAATGGCTTTACTCATCCTAGCCAAAACCTGAAATCAATCCAAATGTCTTTCAACGCTTTTTTTTTTAAACTCTTTCAACACTTCTGCAGTCTCCCTTAGCACAAGCTACAGAGAACTTCAGGTTCCCAACAATCTGCCCCTCTCATGAGCCTTCCCATACTTGGAAACACAATTGAAGTCTCCCCTGTACCCTCATTTCCCAGCTAGAAGTCAGTTCTCTCTCAGAACACTTATGATCAGGACTCATATAAATGTCTCCTCTCTCCCACCAGCTGGTAATGCTGTAAGAAGCATTGTGAGAGTAGGAACCATGCCCCACACCTTTGTAGTCTCCTACCCTGGCATGCTGCCTTGTATCAATGTTCAGGTAAACCAAGTCTTTCCAGAAGAAGAAATGTGAAGTTGCTAAGTGCCACGCCTGCTTCCTCAAAGTCAAGTCCCTGTCTTACTGATTCTGTGCCCAAGTAAAGCACCCAAACACAAGTGTAACAATAAATATATGAACTGAGTGTCTTTACCTTGGGTTCAAGGATCAGTTCCACCCGTTCATTAGCATCTTCTTCTTCAGAGTCTGAGTTTCCCACTTTTACATCCAGTTGCTCAAATGCACTGTCCAATACTTGCAAACCATAGTTCACAGCCTCCTGAACTTTAGGAATCAGATCTACTTCTTTCTGTTCCCGGGTCTTTTCCTACAAAAAAAATACTGTTCAGCATGAATCTCCAAAATATTGATACCACCCTAATAAAACACAATAAAACAAAAAGAAATCAATTAAAAACGTTAACAGAAATCATATTCTGCTAAATGTCTCAAGAGACCTTGGAGTAGGTTTTAAACCCCAAATTTGTCACTCTCCAGACATGGATCGAACTACCTAAGGTCCCAAAGTTCCCAGTTCACCACCTACAGAAACAAAAGCACAACTCTGGTACGATGGCTCAGCTAAGTAACCTATGTAAAAATCCCCTGCCCATGAATGGCACATCACTCCCCTGCCACTGAAGGAATGAAGGGCCTAGATTTTCAGGTTCATCATGACTGCATCCCATGAACTTTGGTTAATGTGTCTTTGGACAATTCAGAGGTTAAGACTTTAGAAATACTCCAGCCAGAGATGTCATTTTTCAACTAGTTAAAATACAAAAACCAAAATCTAGTAATTATGGCTATTTTATAAATCTCCTTCAAACCAAGAGAGGGTCAGTTCCATCTCGGACTTATCCTGTACAGGATCCTAAAACAATGTCCCCGGTGAATGTCTGTATGTATCACCAAGCTGCTGAAAATACTCCACAGGCCTCCATTTTCTACCACAGCAGCTCTCAGTGACAGTCCCCTCACTCATCAACTGTGTCTTCAGTTGTGAGAAATATTGAAAAAAAAAATCATGTCATTTCCCCTCTTCATAAATATTCTAGAAGCCGATATAAAATTATAGAAAGAAACAAACCATACAGTGCTGTTATGAGGGTCAAAGGGAAAACCTATGAATCTCTTACACTTTTACCTCAAGTATGGAAGTCTTTCTAATGGGGCTTTTTTGTTCTGGCTGCATCTTTTTTCCACTCTGGTATCCTTGGTTCCAGTTAAATAGCTAACAGTGCACTGCATGTGTGAAAACATGTTTGTGAAGTAAATATAAAGTAACTTTTTAAAAATAGTGCACTACACACTCATCACTTCACAATGAACCTGACCTGGTGTAACCATATCCATTGCATTCAAATTTAAATGGTTAGCAAATTGTTTGAGAATCATTAAAAGTAACTTTTTTTAAAGCTGATAATAGGCAGAAGTATGGGTGGTGTCTAACATCCTATCTTAACAGTTTCATCTGAGTAACAGTTACTCACAGAATACCAATTATTTCAAGTGATGTGTATTTTCTCAGTAAATTAGAGCTGAGCCGAGGCTACTCCCATTATAAACTTATATTCCAGCGCTTTCCTAAGTGGAAGGTACAACTTATGCCAGGGGACTAGAAAGCCCAGAATGTCTTAACTATGCTCTGGCCCATGGTGTGGCAACACCCAGGGATAGCCCTCCAGCACCCCCCCCCACTCCCTTTCCTTCTTCCTGCCTAGCCACCAGTATCTTCCATTAACATAGTCCATAAAATACCAGGCACATACCCCACCACTGAACTTCAGCTGCTGGCATTCTCTCTCACTGAAATGGCCTTAAAATCTGGCCCTTCTTCCTTCACCTAGCTAACATCATATCCTTGTAGGTTTTCCCTGCTTATATCACTCAGCCCTTCTCATCTGAACTTTCAGAGCAGTTAGCAGTTCTGACATGTTATTCCCTAGTGCCCCAACCAAGACCATAAACTCCTGAGGATTAAGTCTTTAAGTCACCAGCTCCCTGCAATCTTAGGAGAGTCAATACATGCTCTCTGAGCATTCCATACCCTCTACTAACTCATCCTGTGGCAAGCTGGAGGCACGCAAATATGTGTGGATTAAACTAGCATTTGTCTGTCATTTCCCACTGGTAGGAATCCAGGCTGTCATGAAAGAACAGGGAAACATGGTCTTCAAAGAACTCACAACCTACAGACCAGTCTGTGGCCTGCTTTTGTATAGCCCTCAAGGTAAGAATGGTTTTCATTTTTTTTTAAGATTTTATTTATTTATTTGACAGAGAGAGAGACAGCAAGAGAGGGAACACAAGCAGAGGGAGTGGGTGAGGAAGAAGCAGGCTTCCTGCCAAGCAGGGAGCCCGATGCGGGGCTCAATCCCAGGACCCCGGGATCATGACCTGAGCCGAAGGCAGAGGCTTAACGACAGAGCCACTCAGGCGCCCCATGGTTTTTACATTTTCTAAGGGTGTGAGAGGAAGGAGGAGAAAGAGAAGAAGGGAAAAGAAGGGAAAGAGACAGATGTAGCCAGACAAACCTAAAACATTTACTATCTGGCCTTTTACAGAAAATCTCCACTGACCTGTGCTCTACTCTGAAGCCAGAATTTAGAAACTTTATATATTTCTTACTATACAAAATTTCAGAAACAAACCAAAAAATTTAACCCCTGGGCTATCAGGAGCAGCCTTTCCATTTCCCCTAGTAACCATCCTCTTGCCCACAATCCCCCACCAGCCACGTTACAAAGTTCCACCACTTTCTTTCCCTAAGTCAAGACTCAACAGAATAGAGATTTAGTGCCAGTACCTGTTCTGCTTTTTCTGTCTCAGCCTTGAGCACCGGTTCCTCCACCTCTTCGTCATATACACGCTACATGTGGAAGAAAATTCACTGTTAAACGGTCAAAATATTTGCAACACCATGCAATATACAATATACAAATTCAACACTCAATATAAAAAGTCAAAGACAGAGAAGAAACAATCGTTCAACAAATGACTGAGGCCATCAGTCAAAGACAAAAGTCAAAAAGCAACAGTTAATGCACCAAATACTAAACTTAAAAAGATACAAAAAGATACGAAAGATAAAAAGACTAGGAAACGTGAAAAAAAGTTCAATCTCATGGCTGGTTGATGAAAGAGTCACAAAAACAATTAAGATACCATTTTCATACCTTCTGGTGTAACCTAATACCTAATGCTGACAGTGCAATGATACAGGTACTTAAACATGAGGCTACTGGAAATGCCAACTCGTAGAACTTACCTACTAGGTAACAAGAGTTTTAACACTTTGAGCAATGGAAATGGTAAAAGTTGTTTTTCATCCTGTTGCTTAAAATTGTTGGTAAAATTTATTATCCCGATTATATGAAAGCAGGTAAGCCAAGCCCACCAAATATTTGCCAAAAGGCCAGGCATTTGACTGACCTGTACAGCATGGGCAGGCAGGCATCTCTTTTCCAAGAGAGCTATGGCTCCAGTAACTCACTGTGAAGTCTTTTACTTTTTAACTATTTAACTATTAAAATGAAGACATGGGAATGTGTCCTAGTAAGACTTATTCGAAATCTACAGTATTTAATATTGGGATGCTGGCATAGAGATAATCATAATAAAATACAGAGGCAAGAAGCTGATCCATAATTACACATAAGCCTAATTTTACATTCACAAAACACAAGTGTGTATATATACATCCATACACATGAGTCAGTGAGGAAAAGAACTTAAAATAAAGCTTACCCATATGGGGGAAAAAAACAAAGTAACATTGCTATTTCGTACTACATCTAGTAACACTCCTACACATCCATGCAGATATATACTTCCCAGGTAAGAATAAAAATACAGATATACAAAGAGAGGCCCTCACCCAAAATACCTAGAGTTAAGGTAAAAAATGGGAAGTTGGTGTCTCTGAAGCAAATATGGAAAAATATTAAAGTCTGCTAATGCAAAGTGGTGCATATTACTAGCATTTATGGTTATTCTTTGTTCTGTTCTAGACATTTGAAAGATTCCATTAAAATGGTTATAAAATAATAAACTAATATTAAGAAAAATGTGGCCTGCAAATATATACATACAGAAAAGATTAAAGTTTAAAAAAAAAACCTAGAAAGAAATATGGCAAAGTGTTCAATGGCTGGTTAATTTGGGGAGGTGGAATTATAGTTGATTTTTTGTGGTTTTAATTTTTTCACTTTAGTACTTTTTATCTATGCCAATCTCTTCTACAAGTGTTCATTACTTTTGTTAGGAAAGAAAAAACTTAAAAGGCCAATGTCAGCATGGGAAATGGACTTAGAATGCATATATGTCAGAAGGCTGAGAGGCCCCCCTCCACCATCTGAAATTTCAGATGCTGCTTCGTTTTCCATACTTTTAAAAAATAACTGTTCTATAAGGACAAGAAATTTGGGGGGGCGGGTAATCTTCAGAGACAGGAACAGAAAAGTAAATAAATCTCAAAACTGAGGCTTTCAGACATGGCAGCTACCAGGGACATTTCAGATTTTAAATAGCAAGACCATTTAACTTAAAAGGTTGAACTTCACGCTCAAGTCTGATTAGCACCAACATGTTACTTTTTCCCCTGCTTGTCATTAAAAACTACTTCCTAAGATACTAGTAGACTGCAGCTGGTAGGCCAAACCTTACCTCTAAGAAACCATCCAGCAAATACATAAAACCTGTGGATCTTCTGACAGTGACGAGAACAATGTATCTCAAGTCCTCAGCATGCAGCAGATAATCAATGCTAACTTCCTTCACTCTTAACAGGCTACCCTCACAGCTTCGTGTGTTTCTTGATAATTTTTAAATCAGGTAGCTATTCCCAGATTGTAAATATCTTTAGTATTTCCCCCTCAAAGGATCTTTTCTTCATTTGGGGAGATGGGGTCAGAGATATGGTGGTAAACTGGTGAAAAGGAACCAGGGGCTGAGGACTTCTTAACAGACTATAAACAGCCCTGGTCCTTTTCATTTATGTGTTCTCTCCTTCATTCATTCAGAAATTCTCTAGGGTCCTACAAACCAGGGACGTGCTGGGCCCAAAGAATACAATATTTAGAACAAATGTGGGGCCTGACTTAGTAGCGTAGTTTGACACAACAAATTATATCAATAAATATGAAATTACACTAATAAGAAGGGCACTGAAGAAGTCACTTCTGGGGTGCCTGGCTAGTTCAGTCAGAAAAGCATGCGACTCTTGGGGTGCCTGAGTGGTTCAGTGGGTTGAGCCTCTGCCTTCAGCTCGGGTCATGCTCTCAGGGTCCTGGGATCGAGCCCTGCGTTGGGCTCTCTGCTCAGCGGGGAGCCTGTTGCCCAACCCCCTGCCACCGCCTGCCTCTCTGCCTACTTGTGATCTCTGTCAAATAAATGAATAAAATCTTTAAAAAAAGAAAAAGAAGAAGAAGAGCATGTTATTCGTGACCCTGGCATCATGAGTTCAAGCTCCATTTTGGGTGTAGAGATTACTAAAAAAATTAAGTTAAAAAAAAGTCATCTCTAGGTCACTTAACGTTTCAGGACAAAATTCTTAAATTAATAGGTTAATGAAACCTTAAGAATTCTGTTCCCTTCTGATAACATGCTACTGTTAATTAGTAGATCTCCTCCTTCAGAGTCCCCTCTTGGGCCTTTACTAAAGGTACTAATTTCTCTTGTCCTAGAAAGTTTTGATTGCTCTTTAATTTCACTAATTCTGTAATGCATTTTTCAACCTGGGTACCTGCTTCTGAGGTTAACTACTAAAACCCAGAAACCTACCTGTGATTTTGAATAACTTTCTAATAAACTACCGTGAAACTAAATGGCACCATCATTCAAGCCAGAATTGTAATACATGAGCACCAGTGTCAGGGTTTGAAGAAAACATATAAAAAGCTAAATCACTGCAAAGTGTCTTAACATACGTACGTAGATTTTTTTTCCACAGTTTTATTAAGCATCAGCTGCACCCTTCACATCATTATGTTCTGCCACAAATGAGAAGACCACGTAACACGTGGCATTACAGGGACGTATGAGAAGCAGTAAAACAAGCACACTGAGAGGGGAATTCTGGCTGCAGAATGGAAGGGGAAGAAGCTTAAGGACTAAGGCAATGGAAAAACGTTTGGAAAAAAGGGCATCCAAGAAGTGAATAGAAATAAAGTACTACAAAAAAAAATCAACAGGAACAAAAAAACCCGCTAGATCAAGGAAAACTCAAAACCTAAAAAAACCTGGCCAGAAAGTAACAAGCTAAGTGAGAGGTAAGTATGACATGAAGACTGTGATTCAGAAAAAATAGTTTATGATGCCCACCCCTACTCCACAAAATTCAACTGAGTACCAACTGAATGTGGGTGCCTGGGTACAGGCACATTGGGTACAAATGGACCCTTCCAATTCAACTCCTTGCCCATTCTAGGGCTCCAGCACTGACTGCAGAGAAGAGCTGAACACCTGACCCAGCAAGAAAGGTACAGAATGAGGGCAAACAAGTATACTCAAAAGGAGACTGTATGTGGCTTGATGAAAAGGAAATGGGGCTGCGTACACCTGTAAACTGCATCTGCCAGTGAGAAAGATGCTCAGAACCAAACACGCACATTCTACACAGATGGCCAAAAGCTGAATACAGAGTTTACTAGAACACTGGCCGTATCTTAAACTTACTGGCAAAGAGATCTCTAACTCCTTCACTAAATCCTTATTTTATACAGTTTCCCCAAAATGGTAGTGGTTATTCAACACGAACTACTAAAAAAAACGCATTACTATGTGGCATAAGATACCTGCATGACAATATTTGGCTCTCTCGTCACAGTCCTGAATCTCGGGCTTTTATAATTTTGCAATTTTCAAAATCCTTTCTAATACTTTACATCTAACAATCTCGGGAAATAGGCTACTTTAATAATCCTCTTCTGGCAGATTATTTAAGGCTGACACTCAGGAAGTTAACCTCCCGATGGACACAGAGAAGCGCTTAACTAAGCTTCCTCTCCATTCTCATCTCTTAGTAGTCTCCCCTTCACTCACTGGGCTCTAGCCACATTTGTTTTCTTTCTATTCGGGAATTACACTATTATGGAATATTGTGGTATTCTCCAAAGAGAGGCCTAGCTAATTTACCTATGTATTCCTAGGACCTAGCACTTAGAAAGTCAATACATATATAGTGAAAAATCATGGCTCAAAGCTCAATACTCTGTTTAGAGCGGACTCCATATCACAGGTTCAGCCATTGAAACAAAATGTTAATCAATACTACAAAAAGAAAAAAAAAAGACTATTCCAAGTAGGCACACGCATGCCTTTAATATAACTTATCAGAACGTGATGGACACAGTCAATATTGCAGCCACATTTTGGTGCCCAGAGGATCAGACGTGGCGTACAGCTCTCCTTACAGAACATGTCCACAAAAAGGCTTGTTGGAATGCCATCCAAGTCAGCACAACTAAAACTAAAAACGGATGAAAAAACTAGAACTAAGAAAAACTGTATCACTAGATTTTTTTTAAAGCTTGAAAAAATAAATTTTACTAATTTAAAAAAAGGCATTAATCCTAGAGGAAGAAGCTTCAATTCCCAAGAACCCCTACATTCATCAAAATTGAAGAGGGTACCTAATAAAAAACCACTAAGTATCACAAAAGAACTCTCGCTTCTCCAAAAAACATTATTTATAAGTCTGATACAACTACGTAACTCACGTTCTCAATGAACTGGGTATTAGACAGCATAAGGAAGTCATTGAAGACATTATGAAGACGACAATCTGTGGCTTTAGTTTCCCGGATTAGTCCATCCACTTGTTTCTTGATTTCATGGGTCCTAGAGATAGTCTGCTGTGAGAATTCCTGTAGAAACTGTAGCAGCTATTTAAAAAAAATAATAATAATACAGCAATATCAGTATCACATGTGTCTGCTCTGTGGGTCAAAAGAAAAAAGAACCCATTTTCTTTTCAACTTTGAGTGTGTGTGCAGGAATGTAATGGATGCTGCTTTTGACAGTACCCAAGACCAAGCAGCAGGGAAAAACATTAAAGCAGCTCATCACAACAGTGGCAAGGAGTGAATGGACGGACACGTGCTATCTCATATCTGGAGAAATTTTAAAGTCTTGTTTGGTAATCGTTCTTCAGAAATCTCAGACGAAGAGCGAAATAACAAACCACCACTCTTATTGTTTTTTAAAAAAATGTATTCATATGGGACTTTAGAATCACAGTTCCGAGCTTCTAGGGCCCCAGGCCTTTAAAGTCCCACTGCAGGAGATCCACACAGCGGTTTGTCTACCTCCCCATACAGTCCGGGTCACAACGTGGCATGGCCTCACTGGTGCCCTAGCAATCCCGGGCGCAGTGAAAATCCATCTGCCTCCCTCAAGATGGAGGTGGGTGCACCGCTGGAAAACCCAAACAAGGAACAGAACCCCGCGTCTGGGCTGCAGTCCAAGTGGGGGCACTCAGCCAGCTAAGAACAAGCCCGCCCCCGCCCAGGTGCCTAGGGTCCGCCACCGTGGCGTTTTTGATATAGAGAAGGGGCGTGTTATTAAAAATAACAGAGACAGCGGGATAGACCGGGTGGAGAAGGATTCAGGGCTCCTATCCTTCTGGTAGCAAGCTGCGCGTCACCCCAGGCGGCCCCCCCTCCTCCACTCCCGTCCCTGGGGCCCGCCTCTCACGCCCGCATCAGCCGCCAGCGACCAGCTCTGGCTGCTCCTGCGGATCTCCTCCACCGACCAGGGTCGCTCCCACACGGGCTCGGACGCCGGCGCCCGCTCCTGGTCGGGGGTCGTCCGGTTCATCTGCAGCGGGAAGGATGAAAAGAAGGGCTGAGCTTCGAGGAGACGGCGGCCCCAGCCCGGCCCCGACCCAACCCTGCCCGCTGCACACAGCCCTCCGCCCTCACCATCCCGGCGGCGCAGTTCGGCGAGCTCCGGAGTAGCCACCACGATATTAGCCGAGGCCCGCAGGGCTGCGAAAGCGGAGACCCAACCCCTGAGGCCCTGGCACGTGACCGGCTGTCACGTGACCGGGCTCGCACGTGACCGGATGTGCCGCGCGGGCGGAAAAAAGAAGTGGCCACGGATTCGGAGTTGAGTCGGAAGGCCTGCGGATGGGCTAAGATGGAAGCGGGGAGAAAGAGAGGATGCGGACGCCTGGGGGCGCTGGTGGTCGGGTTACTGTGGATCGGGAGGGCGCAGGCGGTGGCTGTGGAGCGCGCTGCGTGCCCGGCTCCTCTCCAGAAGGGCACCCCGAAAGGAACCTGTGAAACAACCCGTCTAGGGGCTCCGGCCTTCGTGGGAGGAAGCAAAGCTTTCCCAACTGCGTGTCTTCCTGGTTGCAACTCCGCTGCCCTTCGCTGGGTCCGCGCCTTGGCGCTCAGTAAGTGGAGGAGGATGGACCAGTCTGACCATCACCATCCCTGCTGACCTGCTCTGTTTCAACTCGTTGTGTAGGTCCTGCTTAATTAAAAGCCTTTACTCACTCGGCATTGTCCACAGATTGAAGTCCAGACTTCTCATAAGACAAGCAAAATCTTTTATAATCTGATCCCTGCTACGAGTATATCTTCAGTTCTCCCAGCTCCCCGCTAACGCTGAGTGATCCAGATTTTTCCCTTTGTTGAGTTCTTCTTCTGCCAGACCAACCCACGAGCAAGTCATTTAACTTCTGTTAGCGTTCCTCCTCAGGAAAAGGAAGATACATGTCTTTTATTCCCTAGTCTGTTCTCAGGTATTAAATGTGATTTTTTTTTTTTAGGTTCTTCACTTGTTTGTTTGTTTAATTTTTTATTAACATATAATGTATTATTAGCCCCAGGGGTACAGGTCTGTGAATCGCCAGGTTTACACACTTCACAGCACTCACCATAGCACATGCCTTCCCCAATGTCCATATCCCAACCACCCTCTCCCTACCCCCTACCCCTGCGATTTTTTTTTTTTTTTTAAGATTTTACTTATTTGTTTGACAGAGAGACAGCAAGAGAGGGAACATAAGCCAGGGGAGAGGAAGAAACAGGGCTCTCGCTGAGCAAGGAGCCCCATGGGGGGCTCAGGACCCTGGGATCATGACCTGAGCCAAAAGCAGACGCTTAATGACTAAGCCACCCAGGCGCCCTTAAATGTGGTGATATTCTAAAAACAGCTAGCACAATTCCTGCCTTCTGGTGAGTATTAAACATGGATCTTACACTGTCCCTATCCTCTTTGTCCAACTCTTGGATTTTCTTTTGGTTTTGCTTCCATCACCTCAGTGAAAATGTGCCCAGTTATTCCAAGTACAGTTTAATTGCCCCTGTCGTTTTCTATATGTTTGTATAAATATCGTAAAGTATTACATTGTATTATAATTTATTTCTATATCTGTCTCCCTTTAATAGTAGTAGCTAACATTTATGAAGTGCTGAGTATTGACCAAACACTTTATACATATTAATTCATTTAATTCTCACAAGACCCTGTGAAGTAGGTGCTATTATCTTAATGTTATAGTTGAAGAAACTGAGGCACAGAAAGATAAGTTCCTGAGGGTTGGACAATCAGCAGAGAATCAGAGCCAGGAACCTACACTGTTAACCACTATGTTATACTGTATCTCATCTTACTCTCTTAAGGGAACTCTATTTTTAACTGGCTGTCTACCAGCCTTGTAGTAGAATGCCTCACTCCATAAAAACAAAACAAAAGCCTTTACAGTTTGGTTGGTAAAATTTAGGTGAGCCAGTTACTGCCCTTGCATCTCATCTGACATCATCAATTTAGGTAGCCAGTCAATGACCCTGGGCTCAATGTGTATTAATAACCTTGATCAACATCCCAGTTCTCAGCGTCCCTCACTTACCCGCACCCCAGTTCTTATCACCTGATTTTCTTACTTCTAAATCTGGACTGCAACAGAGCAGCCTCTTAAATTTTAAGGTCTTTCTTTTATTCCCTAGTCTGTTCTCAACGAGCCCAAACCTCATCCCTCAGTTTTCCCCCGGTGCCACCTTCTTAGCTTTATTTCTTTCCCTGTTCTGCATAACACACATGATAGTAGCCATCAACTTCCCTTGAAAGTTCTTTAATATCCTCGTGTCAACCTTCTGACACATAGCCCTGCTAGCTCCTAACTTTGAATCAGTCCAATTATGTCCTTTCTCCTTTCCCAAACCAAGGTTCCCGAATGAAATCACTAGAAATTATATTCTGCAAATATGGCTAAAACTTCAGCCCTGATTAGCAGTCCTTTTACTTATCCTTGATCTTTATATTTATCCTTGATTAGCTCCTTTCCATAACTTCATAGCGTTTTTCATATTATCTACCCCACTTGCCTCTGCGGGAGAGAACAGACTTGCCCTTCCCACCTCATGCTTAAAATGTTTCTATGTATACACACCTTGATGTGTACACACTCTTGATGCTCTGTATCTCATACAGCTCTTTATTTGTACAGAACAGAAATTGGAAAACTGACAAAATTGAATTTGGGGGAAAGAAACTACAGAACTCACAGTTAAGGAAAAACTAAGCAGGCAGGGCTTGGGAAGGGCATAGACCACAGAAACTCAGGAGTCCCCTTTGAGCCACTGCCACCAGAATGACAAAGGTCCAATCAATTCCCCTCTTGTGTTTCTTTTCTGAACTTTCAAATTCCTGAGATAAATAGAATCTGATTGGCTTCCCTTAGATCATACTCCCACTCCTCCCACCTCTAAGTGGGTCCCCAAACAAAAATTTGGGACTTTTACCAAAAGCAGAGGTAAGAGATGCTAGGAAAACAAAAACAACAGGCTACATGCTCCCTTCTTCCAGTCCTGGAAAAGCTGTCCCCACTCTTGCCCAAGACTAGTGACCACTATGCTCTTGATGGAGGCTTTCTAGCCTCCCTGGGATGGTGCTATCTTGAAATCCTCTTCTTGTCTGCTGAATCCTACAGTCATTACTGGCACTTCTCCCATAGACCTTTTCAAATGTTTCTGAGTCATGCTTTTTACTGAATTTGTTAGAGAATTCTTGCCCTGCCGTAACCATGCCTGAGAATTCAGATAAATCTACCCATTTTACAGTATAGTAAAACTTGTTTTGGGGTACCTGGCTGGCTCACCAGGTAGAGCTTGCAACTCATGATCTCAGGGTCATGAGTTAAAGCCCCGTGTTGTATGTGGAGTCTATTTTAGAAAAAAACAAAAACTTTTTTCATGTGCATTTTGATAAGCTCACAATCTTTTGAATAGTTGTAATAAGAGTAGGGATGTTTTATGATTTACAAGATTTTATTTTTCACATAATGGAAACAATGGCATATTTTTGTCTTTATTTTTCAGTGAATGACTATAATGTGGATATTGCACAAAGTCAGGGACAGGTCTAACAATTTTGTTGAAGACATAAACTGCTTAGCATTCTACAATCCAATATAATACATATTATTTCCTAATAATTTAATGAATTGTTCATTAATATTAGAGGATTTAATAAGAGAAAAGTCACTGACAAAATCTGCCTTAAAATCGAAAATCCAGGGGTGCCTGGGTGACTCAGTCAGTTAAGTGACCAACTTTTGATTTCAGCTCAGGTCATGACCTCAGGGTCATGAGATCAAGTCCTGGGTCAGCTCTGTGCTAGGCTTAGAGCCTTCTTAAGATTCTCTCTCTCTCCCACTGCTCCTTCCCCTCCCTGCCCCCTGCGTGCACTCTTTCTTTCTCTCTCTCTAAACAAACAAACAAACAAAAATCCAAACAACTGAAAACCCAGCATTTTCAAAGCTACAGAACTGTTCACTGTTAAGACACAGTTTCACAAAGTCATTGCTGAAGCTGCAAATACCAATGGAAAAAGTAACAATAATACTAATTTTAAAAGCCTCAATTTATCCAAATTCTTTATCATTGATATAATTCATACAAGCAGTGTTAAATATCACATGTTTTACATTACAGTGTGAGGCAAGATATTTATAACAAGATCTGTGCCATAACTTCAGTATTTAATACATGTAAATGAATTTGGACCCATAACTAAAAGTGCTTAAATCCAGCTGCTTTTCTAAGTCATGAGTGATACAAATGGTGTAACTATAGCATGAGAATTTGGGATTGTTACCAACTATCTCTAACAAAGCCCTCAGTTCCTGTGCATGTATTGCTACCCCTCTATGGTTTGATTATTCTAGAGGACTTGTGAGTTTTGTTTTATGAGAACTCACAAACCTAAGAATCCAGTAATATAGTTCTGACCCAATTTAATAAGTCTACTAACTGTAAATTATATGCTTTTTTAAAGAAATGGTAGTTATGATTTTTTTAAGATTTTAATTATTCATTTGAGAGAGAGAACACAAACAGGGGAGGGGCAAAGGGAGAGAGAGAGAAGCAGACTTCCCACAGAGCAGGGAGCCTGATGCAAGAGTCAATCTCAGGACCCCAAGATCATGACCTGAGCTGAAAGCAGACACTTAACCAACTCAGGTGCCCCAGTTATGATTATTTTTAAAGTATTATTTTAGTACTTAATTAATTTAGTACTTAATTAATTTAGTACTTAATTAATTAATTTAGTGCTTTATTAATTCTATATCTGGTAGTATGGCCAAATTGAAGCCAAATTACTACCACTAGTATCATTTTGCACTAGTATATGAAGCGTGAGCAGCAAATGTGTGCAACTATATTCCAACAGTGTCAAATTCTATAACTCTTCAAGTTAGATTTCTTAGCTACAAGATATATTTTACCAATCATCCCCTGACCAAATTCTTTTTTTCTTTCTTTCTTTCTTTTTTTTTTTTAAGATTTAGTTATTTTAGAGAGAGAGAACGGGTGGGAGGGGCAGAGGGAGAGAGAGAGAATCTCAAACAGCCTCTGCAATGAACGCAGAGCCTGATGCAAGGCTTGATCTCATGACCCTAAGATCACGACCTGAGCTGAAACCAAGAGTGGGACGCTTAACCAACTTCGCCACCCAGGCCCCCACCAAATTCTTTTTTTTTCCCCACCAATTTCTTTTTAACAAGACTCACAAAATTATTTATGACATTGTTCGTTATCTCTGGTGAAACCCCTCATTTAGTTCAGCAAACTACTGCCTGCAAGGTGAGTTTACAGCTCTTAAAATGTACATGTAGTTATTCTGGGTAGCCTTTATCTGAAATATTTTTGAAATACTGATGATCACAAAAATCTCATTTTATAACAGTTTCTAACTTAATTCAATGTATACGCAATAGTGTAAACAACAAGCTGCTTGCCTTTTCAATAAAGGAATTCAAGGTATTAAATAATGTGTAATGTTTTCTATAATATTATTAATTTTATATCTTTAGGGCATTACAGGCTGAGAAAGTTGGCAAAAAAAAAGAGTACATGCTTTTATGCTTTTATAATGCATAGCTCTCAGATTTTCACACTGAACTACCCCCAGTTTTAAAATACCCATGGTTGGGGCACCTGGGTGGCTCAGTGGGTTGGGCCTCTACCTTCAGCTCAGGTCATGATCCTGGGATCGAGCTCCGCATCATGCTCTCTGCTCAGCAGGCAACCGGCTTCCCCTTCTCTCTCTGCCTTCCCCTCTGCCTACTTGTGATCTCTCTCAGTCAAATAAATAAATTTAAAAAAAAAATTTTTAATATCCATGGTTGAGGTTGACCATCAAATGTGTTATACGTAAGAATTGATTTTCTAACTCTGCTTTCTTGAAAATAAAGTTTAGCCAACCTGCTTTATTTTACAGAGGCCCCTCCAGTGAGCAAGCCATGGTTCTTCTAACAGTCATTTAAAGTGCCTGAGAGAAGATTTTCTCCAAGAACAGGCAATTCAGAGGCTCTGCGTGAGGTGAGTCAGAAATGTCAGAAAACCCAGACACCAGGCACCCCACAGTAAGTACAACATACTCCTCTAAGAGATCCCTGCTCTCTGACCTGGGCAGAAAAGCTGATCCACATACAGAGTGACAGAGGCTGATGAGTTATGGGAATCAAGCGGCTTTGCTTGCTGATACTAAACTCCGACTTTATATGTCAAAAAGTGGCACTTTCTCGGCGGTCAGGAATACATTTCTACCATAGCCTTTCTCCCTGCCTCTGTTAATCATTGAGCTCTTTTTTTCTGAATTTGAGAGTGAGTCAAGGCTTTAACACTAGGACAGCCTGATAAAGATTCAAGAGTTGGAATTTTAAATCAGCTGCAAACCTTTGAGTTTTAGTACTATATGACATTAAATAACCCTTCCACAAGAACCAAGATGCCCTTCAATGGACAAATGGATAAGGAAGTTGTGGTCCATATACACTATGGAGTATTATGCCTCCATCAGAAAGGATGACTCCCCAACTTTTGTAGCAACATGGACGGGACTGGAAGAGATTATGCTGAGTGAAATAAGTCAAGCAGAGAGAGTCAATTATCATATGGTTTCACTTATTTGTGGAGCATAACAAATAACATGGAGGACAAGGGGAGATGGAGAGGAGAAGGGAGTTGAGGGAAATTGGAAGGGGAGGTGACCCATGAGAGACTATGGACTCTGAAAAACAATCTGAGGGTTTTGAAGGGGTGGAGGGTGGGAGGTTGGAGGAACCAGGTGGTGGGTATTGGAGAGGGCACGGATTGCATGGAGCACTGGGTGTGGTGCAAAAACAATGAATACTGTTACGCTGAAAAGAAATAAAAAATTAAAAAAAAAAATAACCCTTCCACATGTTTATCCAACCTCCCCTTGGCTCTGCTACTTGCCCAAATACATCAGAAGGCAGGCTATCCGGCCTGCACCGCCAAGTAATGCCAACATCATTCCTAAAAGTGGTTGGCAAGACTTATCAGGAGACATTGTCATCTTCCTAGGAGTCCAGTTCCTGCACTGACAGTTTAATCAAAGCTAAACTACTAGGAAATGCTCATCATGATAGTTTTGCCCACCCATTTGCTTCAAAAGTAGCTAGTCTGCAACTCCTACATTTGGCAAAGAGATTGATTATATATATTACAATATTTTATAAATATAATATTTACTTATGTATAATTAAATTTTTTCTCATCTGACCTCCACCTTTTTTTGTGGAGAATGTTAGCCAATTCTTGTATAAAATTTCCCTTGGTTTTCTCATGATTAAATGCAGGTTATGCATTTTCAGCAAAAATACAATATAGAGGGGCGCCTGGGTGGCTCAGTGGGTTAAAGCCTCTGCCTTCGACTCAGGTCATGATCCCAGGGTCCTGGGATTGAGCCCCACATCAGGCTCTCTGCTCAACAGGGAGCCTGCTTCCTCCTCTCTCTCTGCCTGCTTCTCTGTGATCTCCATCTGTCAAATAAATAAATATTAAAAAAAAAGAACACAATATAGAATAAAATATGCAAAAATATTTTGGCAAACAATGAAAAGGAAAACCTGAGGAGGTCTAGCCTTATCAGATAGGAAAGCACACTAAAGAGCCTCTATAACAAAAGTGTGCAGTATCAGTGCACGAGTAGACAAATAGACCAGCAGAATAGAATAAAATAAAAAGCCCTAAAATAGACTGAGACACATTTGGAAACTTGGAATATTGGTGGAGGGTCATCTCAAGCCACTGGGGCAAAAATTGACTTTCTAAAAAATAGTGCTGAAACAACTGGGTAACCATTTGAGAAAAGATAAAAGTAGAACCATACCTAATGCTTCACATAAAAATAAATTCCTACTAGATTAGGGATCTAAATGCAAAAACCAAAACCATGCAGTACTAGCAGACAACATGAATAATTTCCTCTTTAGCTTCAGTATAGAGAAAGTCTTACTATGACTTGAAATCCAGAGTAATAAAGAAAAATTGATAAATTTGAATACATAAACATAAAACATTTTTCATGGTTAGAAGCCATCATAAAAAGTCAATGAACAATTGACAAACCACGAGACAATATTTGCAGCACATATAACAGACAAATGGTTAGTATCACAAATATATTAAGAGTATATTAAAGAGTTCTTAAAAATTAAGTAGCAAGACACCATGAGAGAGAGAGAGCGCATTACCTGCCAGTATCTCTGATGAATGTAGATGCAAAAATCCTCAACAAAATATTAACAATTCAAATCCAACAGTACAATTAAAAAAAAATCATTCACCATGATCAAGAGGGATGTATTCCCAGGATGTAAGACTGTTTCAGTATTCAAAAGTCAATCAGTGTGATATATCATATCAATAAGAGAAAGAATAAAACCCATATGATCATCTCAGTAAGTGCAGAAAAAGTTTTGACAAAGTACAACATCCATTCATGATAAAATCCCTCAACAAGGTAGATCTAGAGGGAATATACCTCAACATAATAAAGGCCATATATGAAAAATCCCAAGCTAACATCATACTCAATGGGGAAAAACTGGGAGCTTTTCCTCTAAGGTCAGGAACAAGACAAGGACACTCTCATCACTTTACTTCAACACAGTACTGGAAGTCCTAGCGACAGCAATTGAACAACAAAAAGAAAGAAAAGGCATCCAAATTGATAAGTAAAACTTTCACTATTTGCTGATGATATGATACTATATATAGACAACTTGAAAGACTCCATCAAAAAACTACTAAAACTGATAAATGAAATCATAAAGTTGCAGGATACAAAATCAATGTACAGAAATCTCTTGCATTTCTATTTACTAGTAATGAAGTAGCAGAAAGAAATTAAGAAAACAATCTCATTTACAAGTGCAAAAAAAGAATAAAATACCTAGGAATAGACTTAAACAAAGTGGTAAAAGCCCTGTATTCTGAAAACTATAAATTACCAATGAAAGAAATTAAAGACAACAAAAAGAAATGGAAAGACAGTCCATGTTCATGGGTTGGAAGAACAAATATTGTTAAACTGTCTATACTACCCAATACAATCTACAGATTCAATGCAATCCCTATCAAACTATCAACAGCATTTTGCACAGAACTAGAACAATACTAGAATTTGTATGGAACCACAGAAGATCCCAAAGAACCAAAGCAATGAGAAAGAAAAACAAAACTGAATGTAGCACATTCCAGACTTCGAGTTATATTACAAAGCTGTATTATTCAAAACAGTATGTTGCTGACATAAAAATAGACACGTGGATCAAGGGAAGAGAATAGAAAACCCAGAAATAAACCCACAATTATATGGTCAACTAATCTTTTACAAAGGAGGCAAGAATATGCAATGGGAAACAGTCTCTTCAACAAATGGTGTTGGGAAAATTGGCCAGCTACATGCAAAAGAATGAAACTGGACCACTTTCTTAACACCGCATACACACACACATACACACCCTCAAAATGTGAGACCTGAAACTATGGAAGCACCCAAGTGTCCATCAATAGACAATAGTCAAAGACATATCACACACACACACACACACACACACAGTGGAATAGTATTCAGCCATAAAAAAGAATGTAGTCTTGCCATCTGAGACAACAGTGAGAGTATAATGCTAAGCAAAATAGGCTGATCAGGAAAAGACAAATATATGATTTCACTCATATATGGAATGTAAGAAACAAAACAAACAAACATAGGAAAAAAAGAGAGAGACAAACCAAAGAACAGATTCTTAACTATAGAGAACAGAGGGGAGACTACCCTGTGGTTACCAGAGGGGAGGTGGGAGGGTGGGTGGGTGAAATAGGTAGAGGAGATTGGGAGTGCACTCGTGATGCACACTGGGTAAGTATGGAACTGTTGAATCACTATATTGTACACTTGAAACTAATATAGCTCTGTATGTTAACTGCCCTGGAATTTAAATAAATAAATAGCCTGATGACAATGGCGCTTCACATTTGTGACAATTAGATCATATAGTTTACTGGGACCAACGTTGACCCTGCATCTTTAAACCACACCCGCCATCCTTCTTTGTACATCACCACCACCACTCCCAATAAAGGAAAGCCCTAAATAGCCCAGGGTCCTTTAAGACTGTTACTTGGGGCTTTCCTCACTTCTTGCCCAGCCTACTCCAGTTCTACTCCAGTTGTATCAGTTAGCAATCATGAATTGCATCTCTGAGTTTGCAACCAGTTTGAAGGCCCCTGAACTTGGTATGATATTTGGTTCTTTGTCTTTGACCATTGGCAAAAGATTTTGACTCAGATTCTCTGCTCTGATTTTTCTCTCATGGATGTATAATTAAATTTTTTCTCATCTGACCTCCACCTTTTTTTGTGGAGAATATTAGCCAATTCTTGTATAAAATTTCTCCAAATGGTAATTTGAGCCATATGAAACTGCTGTTTTTATATGACAAAAACACAAATATTTTGTATGGTTCAACGTAAAAGGTTACCCAAAACCTGGCCTGAACCTATTGACCAGCACAGCAGCAACGCTGTGTTCTATTTCAGTTTTGCTTTCCCAAATGTTTAATTATTTTATTATAGTCTCTTTTGATGCCTGCTAAGTCCCTTTCCATTCTTTTTTAGAATTATTCAGTGTGCTGTTGCTTATCTCATCATTTCTTTGGATATCTCATCATTTCTTACTGAAAACCTGGCTTTTTAAATAATATAACTTGGCAACTCTGTAAGTCAGATACCTACCTTCCAGGATTTATTTTAGTTAATGTTTCTTACAGTTGTTGTTGTTATGTGTTTATTTAGTGACTTTCCTGTACTACTTTTGTAGCCTGTTTTCTTTGTCATGTGTGGCCACTAAAGTCTCTGCTCACTTAACTGAGGGGTTAACCAGTGACTGGAGATTCCCTGTATGCCTGGTACCAGTAAGTCTCCCAGCCTTTGCCAAGGGGTCTGTGTCTGTGTGTTAGGGCAAACCTTAAATCTAAGCAGTTTACAACTCAGGCTTAGCCTTCAGTTCCTGCTTACATGGAGTCTCAACACTAACCAGAGGTGAAAGTTTAGGGCCTTCTCCTGGGCATGTGGACTGGCTTGTACATCAAATGGCCTCTAGGCCCCAGGAGTGCACTGGCACTTTTCAAAGTCTTCTATGGACAACTCATTCCCCAAACTTCCTTTTCAGTTTTTGGGCAGTCTCTTCTTTATTCCACAACTGTTAACCTTCTTCACGTACCTACAATGTTAAACAGTCACTACTGATTTTCTTTTTTTAAACAGAAGTTCCAGGAAGAGGCTTTCACAGTGAGTAAGCTCTGAATGAGGTCAAGTAAAGATAATCCCTGTGAGTGGGAATTTCCAGGAGCCTCTGAAAAGGTCAAACTGTGTAATTATCTAGGAGTGGGGCTTTTTAAGGAGTCCCAAACTTGTCTGTTCTCCAGTGGTTGCTAGGTGGCTGGGTTGCACAGCTACCATGTTGTGAGGCTGTAGGTTTTCAAAGCTACCATAGAGTTGGGAAGAAGGGGATCAGAATAGGGCAAGTTATAATTCTGAAAAGCTCCCTGTCCTTAATGGGACTCAGCCATTTTTCTTGAATAAATGTTCTTTGGATTGTTGCAAGCCTTTGGTTTATCTTCAGAGTTCTGAAAAAGTTGATTTTAAATTTTTTTGCCAGAGTTCTCATTGTTTTTGTGGGAAGTGGATGGAGGTTCTTAGTCTGCCATTCCATTCTCTGGTGGGATTTTGAAGTTTCCTTTCTTTTCTTTTAAATCTTATTTATTTATTTGAGAGAGAGAGAGTATGAGAGTGAGAGCGAGAGAGAGAGAGAGCACATGAGCAGGGTTAGGGGCAGAAGGAGAGGGAGAAGCCACCTCTCAGCTGAGCAGGGAGACTGATGCGGAACTCGATCCCAGGACTCTGGGATCATGACTTGGGCCAAAGGCAGATGCTTAAACAACTGAGCCACCCAGGTGCCCTGAAGTTTCCTTTCTATAGATATTATACATTTCTGAAGTTTATTCCTAGGATATTTTTGTTGCTATTTTAAATACATTTTCTTCCACTATATTTTCTAATTGGTTTTGTCTTTATTTAGGAAACCTCTTTTTTTTTAAAATTCTAGTATAATTAATGTACAACATTATATTAGTTTCAGGTATACAATATAATGATTCAACAATTCCATACATTACTCAGTGCTCATCATGATAAGTGTCCTCTTTATCCCTTTCACCTATTTTACCCATTCTCCCACCCAGCCTCCCCTCTGGTAACCATCTGTTTGTTCTCTATTGTTGAGTCTGGGTATTTTTGGTTCATCTCTTAGTTTTCCTTTGTTTCTTAAATTCCACATATAAGTGAAATCATACGGTATTTGTCTTTCTCTGACTGACTTATTTCACTTAGCATTATACTTTCTAGGTCCATCCATATTATTGCAAATGGGAAAATTACATTCTTTTTTACGGCTGAGTAACATGCCATTGCATATATACACCACATCTTCTTTATTCATTCATCTATCAAGGGATACTTGGGCTGCTTCCATATCTTAGCTATTATAAATAATGCAATAAATATAAGGTGCATACAAACCTTTGAATTAGTGTTTTCAAATTCTTTGGGTAACTATCTAGCAGTGGAATTATTGGGTCATATGGTGATTCTATTTGTAATTTTTTGAGGAACCTCCACACTGTTTTTTATGCTAGCTGCACCAGCTTGCATTCCCACCAACAGTGTAGGAGGCTTCTTTTTTCTTACATCCTCACCAACACTTGTTGTTTCTTGTGTTTTTTATTTTAGCCATTCTGACAGGTGTGAGGTGATATCTCATTGTGGCTTTGATTTGCATTTCCCTGATCATGGGTGATGTTGAGCATCTTATCACGTGTCAGTTGGCATTCAGAATGTCTTCTTTGGAGAAATGTTTGTGCGTGTCCTCTGCCCATTTTTAAATTGGGTTATTTGGTCTTCTGTGTGTTGAGTTGTATCTTTAGATACTTTGGATCTAACCCCTTATCAGATATACCACTGCCAAATATTTTCTCCCATCCAGTAGGTTGTCTTATTTAGGAAACCTCTTGATTGTTATATATTAATTTTGTATACAATGGATTTTGTTGAATTGTTGTATTGCTTATAATAGTTTTGTTGTTGTTGGTTCTAAATTTTCAGGTACATGAATAATGGTACTTTTGCCATCTTTTTTCCCTCCAATGTTAAATCTCTTTTTCTTATTTAAATACATTTGTTAATACCTCCAAAGCCAAGGTAACAGTAGTAAGAATGAGCATTCTTGCATTGTTCCTGACTCAAGTGGATATTCTTTCACTATTTTACCATTAAACTTGGTGCATTTTTTCAATCATCTTCATAGTTTTTAAATACATGCCGATGACCTATTCTCTCTGCCTATTCTTCATCATGACTTCATTTCTATGCAATCTATTCCAGCCCTTCCTTGTCTAGCCTGGACTCCTTCTAGTCATAACACTCTTCCGTATCTCCCCCTGGAGCAGAGCAACCAGGATTTCATCCTCTGGTGGAATACCCCAAACAGAGAAATATGGCACAGAGATGATGATAGCAGTAACAACATATCAGAGGGGAACCTTTGAGAATATTAAAGCAAATATTTTTAATTTGTATTAGCAAACAGAATCCAGAAGCACATGAAAGTAACAATATGCCAGTAATATGTCTCTTTTCCCAAGCATGCGACAGTCTTCCAGTAAAAGGGAATTTGATAATATAAGTTGCCATTTTAAATGTCAAAGAAGATGATCTACTATCTTATACTAGACACAAAAATTAACTCAAAATGGATTAAAGACACAAAAACAAAGGCAACAGAAGCAAAAATAAACAAGTGAGACTATATCAAACTAAAAAGCATCTGCACAGGAAGGAAAACATTAGTGGAATGAAAAGGCAACCTATGTATGGGATAGGGAAAATTTGCAAAACTGACATATATCTGATAAGAGATTAATATCCAAAATATATAAAGAACTCACACAACTCAATAGCAAAAAACCCCAAAACAATCCAAGTAAAAAGCAGGCAGATATAAACAGACATTTTTCCAAAGATATATAGATAGCCAGTGGGGTGTATGACAAGGTGCTCAATATCTGTAATCACCAGGAAAATGCAATGAGATCAGCTCACCTGTTTTAAAACACACACACACACACACACACACACACACACACACACACGAAGCAGCAAGGACAGATGAGAACATAGAGAATTGGGAACTGTTGTGCACTACTGGTTGGAATGTAAATTGGTGCAGTCACTATGGAAGACAGTTGGAGTGTCCTCAAAAATCAAAAATAGAACTACCATATCCAGCAATTCCATATCTCAGTATTTATCTGAAGGAAATGTGAACACTAATATGGTCATTGTGTCACCAGCTAGACCCCAAGACCTGATCTTTACTGCCCACTTGCTTATTCTTACTGACCTTTCCCCACATTTTTCCTTAAGTTCTTTCCAGCTTATCTTTTAACTCAGGCTAATGGAAACCAAAGCACCCTCAAGCAATAGTGACTACCCAGACAAGACCTCCTGCTGGCACAGACTACCCAGACCAGTTTAAGCATGACTCCACTGACCTGGAGTCACTCCACTGACCTGGGGTCATTCCACTGACCTTTGCAGGATATAATTCAGAAACAGCCAGATAGAAGAGATGCATATGGAGAAGTATGTGGGGAAGGGCGTGGAGTTGTCATGCCTTCTCTAGGTGCCACTCTCCCTGCACCTCCCAGTGTTCACCAACCCAGAAGCTTTCAGAACCCCACCCTCCTGGGCTTTTATGGAAGCTTCGTTATTACATAGGCATTGTTGATTAAATCATGGCCATTGGTGATTGATTCAGCTTCCAGCCCTTCCCTTCCCCTGAGGTCAACCCTCTAATAACCTCTGATAACAAGGTTGGTTGCCCTAGCAATCAGTCCCCACACTTTGGGGCTTTCAAAAGTTACTTCATTAACACAAATATGTATGTAGTGGAAGGGGGCTTGATACGAATCACAAAAGACACCTTCATTGGTCTTATCATTTAGGAAATCCCAGGGGTTTTAGGAACTCTGTGCTAGGAGTGGGAATAAAGACCTAATATATATTTCTTATTACAAAGCACAATATTACAGTGCCCCAAATGAGGAGCAAAAGAAATGGCATCTTGTGGGGCGCCTGGGTGGCTCAGTGGGTTAAAGCCTCTGCCTTTGGCTCAAGTCATGATCCCAGGGTCCTGGGATCGAGCCCCGCATTGGGCTCTCTGCTCAGTGGGGAGCCTTCTTTCTCCTCTCTCTGCCTGCTTTTCTGCCTACTTGTAATCTCTGTCGAATAAAGAAATAAATAAAATTAAAAAAAAAAAAGAAATGGCATCTTGTTACTTTGCAGGCATCAATTTAACTTTTATTTCAAGCCCCCATCCCGTTGGGATGGTAGATAATTTCATCTCAGCCCTTTTGGGAAATTTTTGCCTATACTTCAGGGCATGCCTAGGTTATAGGGATTACACAGAGTCAAGATTTTAGAGGTAGTGCCCAAGTGGTTTTCAAACTCCTGTCTCCTCATGTTTTTGGGCAAACACTTGTTGTCTCTGGCCATGTGATCTCTTTGGTGCGCGGGGTGCAAGAGCACCTGTGCCAGAGGGTCCCAAACACACCAGGTTCAGCCATTAGTGCTGACAAAATCCACAGGCAGAAAGACAAGCGACGGTGAAACAAGAATGGAGTTTATTTCAGTGAGGCCAACATCAGGAAGACAGCAGACTACCATCTCAAAGACTGTCTCCAAAGGGCTGAATATACTTTCAGGTTTATATAAGGAAAAGGTGGGGCAAAGGTCAGTGGGTACATGCATCTGGGCAGTCAAGGTCAAGTTGGTCAGGTTGTCTTGGGGTCAATCAAGCAGGGTCTTGCCAGCTTAGGACCATCCTTATTGCCTGAGTGGGTAGTTTTAGTTTCCATCTGGGGATGCTTTGCCCACAGGGTCTTTTGTCTAAGTTAAGAGATAAGCTGGAGAGAACTTAATGAATTAGAAAGTACTGACTGAGGTCAAAATGGAGTTAGTTGGAGTCCTCTTTTAATACATCATTATTTTTATTGCTTGATAATATGCCATTGTAGGGGTGCCTGGGTGGCTCAGTGGGTTAAAGCCTCTGCCTTTGGCTCAGGTCATGATCCAGGGTCCTGGGATTGAGCCTCGCATCAGGCTCTCTACTCAACAGGGAGCCTGCTTCCCTGCCCTCCACCCCGCCTGCCTCTCTGCCTACTTGTGATCTCTGTCAAATAAATAAATAAATAAAATATTTTAAAATAATATGCCATTGTATGGATAGACGACATTTTGTTTATCCATTCATCCAGTACATACATTTGACTTGTTTTTATCTGTTCTTTTTAAACTATTGGCTCTTGTGAATACTGCTATAAACATTAATGTACAAGTATATATCTGAATACCTGTTTTCAGTGGTTTTGCGTATATACCTAGAAGCGGAATTGCTAGGTTAAATGGTAACTCTGTGTTTGACTTTTTAAGGAATCGCATCCAGTTTCTATATCTCCTTATTCCTGGCAACACTTGCTTCTGTCTTTGTTTATTATAGCCATCCTAGTGCATATGAAGTGGTATCTCACCGTGGCTTTGATTAACGTTTCTCTAATGACTAAAGATGTTGAACATCTTTTCATGTGCTTACTGACCATTACAGTGGAACTTTAAAAACTTTTAATTTTGATTTAGTTTCACATTTACAGAAAAGTTCCAGAATAGTAAAAAGGAAAAAAATATATCCTGTATGCCCTTTACCCAGAATCACCAACTGTTAACATTATGTTCCCATTCAAGTTATTTCCTCTCTCTGTCTCTGAGCACTCCAAGAGTGATGCACATTCATCATGCCCCTTTTCCCCTGCATAACTGTGTGAATTTCCTGAGAACAATGGCTTGTTTCTTAAACATGACCTCAGTACATTTATCAAAATCCTGAAACTTATTAAAAATTTTTATTTTAAGTAATCTCTACTCCCAACATGGAGCTCAGACTTACTACCCTGAGATCAAGAGTCACATGCTCCACTCCACATGCTCCAGTGACTCCACAAGAGTCACTGACTGAGCCAGCCAGGTACTCCAAAATCCTGAAAATTTAACATTGATAAAATAACTATCTAATCCACTATATATTTGAATTTCTCCACTTGTCCAGATATTCTAGTTTTGAGTCCAGGATTCAATCCAATATCCCATTTATTTAGTTGCCTTTAATCAAAGACAGCTCCTCAGCATTTCTTCATCTTTCATGGCCTTGATACTTTGAAAAGTATGGGCCAGCTATTGTGTAAAATATGTTCACATGATGTTTCCTTGTGATTAGATAAAAATATGCATTTGGGGCAGGAATTCCACAAAGGAATGTCCTCGGGGTCTCATAAAAGGAGGCTCCTTTTAACCCAACCTTGGCGGTTAGAGTTGATTCTTTGGTTAGGTAGTATCGCTTGGCCTCCATTGAAATTGCTCTTTTTTCCTTTGTAATTAATAAGCAGTATGGAGGAGTTACTTTGATTTAATATAATATTCTGTTCCTCATTAAATTTTCACTCACTAGTTTCAGCATACTGTGCCTTTATAAAAAATCAGTTCTAAGGTATGCCTCAGTGGCTTAGTTGGTTAAGCATCTAACTCTTGATTTAGGCTAAGGTCATGATCTCAGGGTCTGTCTCTCCAAAGGAATAATGTGAGACAATAGATAGAACCCCAGACATGTGCTATCCCTAATCTTAAAGAACCTTGAAACTCTTTCTGAACCAGGCCTAACCTTCAAGCTCATTGTCTTGGTAGGAACTCAAAACACTTTATCCCTGACTCTTTGGGTGGGAGGGAAGCCACAAGGCAACAGGTCATATAGAGCATGAAAACATATTGGAAGTGTTTCCAGAAATATCCCTCCATGACTAGGGGTTCTGTTTGTCTTCATTGCAAGGCTCTTGCAAGCCTGATGTCCTCTCAGAGGCCACAAGAGCACAGATGTGTTCCCTCACCACTCTTGGGGCCTAGGAGACAGGGCAGCTGTTGCCCCATAGTGCTATTGTCACCACGTGCAGTGGTGTGGGGACACTTGAAGACCTGGCTTGCTCTCCCTGGTCCCCACAAGAATTGAGGACAACTTTCCTGTCCTGCTCAAAGACTATCCCACTTACCTGAGGATTCTGTGGCCCACACTCTTTTCTGTGCTGCCTGTCCTGGGTGGGGTAACGGATAGAACAAAAGCTCCCTTTCAGGGACCCCATCAGTGGCTCGTCTGTTGCTCCTTCTCCAACTCTCTCTTTTCCCAAAGCTATGTCATCTTCATCTAATCTGCCTGGTATTAGGTATTTTTCTATGCCTAGTGCTCAGGCTAAGAATTGGATTGTTAATGCCCCCAAAGCCTTTTTCTCCTAAGCTGTTATCTCTGCCATGGGCTGTGAAAGTCTACTTTGAAATTAATAGTTGAGCATTGAGTCACTTCTCTCTGAATTGCTGTAGGAAGTACTACTCTACCATCAGCCTTAGGTAACAGGAAATAGAATAGGGTGGGAGGAAGGGGCAAGCCTCTGGCTAATAAATGTCCATACCATGCCATTATTGTGCAATTGATTTGAGGGAAATAAACACAGGGTTTCACGTTTATATACCTTAAATATTATTATTATGTATCTATCTTAACTTCTTCTCCTTTTAACTTCAGGACAGACCAGATAAGGAAATCTCTCTGTTCACTGTTCATTTTTCTTTTCTGGTAGTGTATCAGGTAGGAAGGAAGATAAAGGTAAAGTAAAGATGACTGGAGAAAGCAATAAAGGATTAGATCCTGTAATGGGATGTGAGTTTGGGCTTTGTGGAACAGAGCACCTGGGCCTGAAGGAAAAGAGAGGCACCTTTCCAAGCAGTTGAGAAGATGGCACATGTGCTGACCAACCAGTGTAAAGGGAACTGAGAGGGAAAGGGGGCCATGTCCTCCAGTATCATCTCAACCTAGGTATGTTTATTGTGCAATAAATAGGATATATTTGTAAATACTTAGTAGATCTAATACCATTTTCACTTCTTCCAGAATTTTATGGATAGTGTACTTATTGTTAATTACTTCAAGCATGAATGGAACTTCATAATGAACGTACTGTTTTCCTTCCTATTGTATTAGTCCGCTTGGGCTGTCATAACAAAATACCACACACTGGGTGGCTTAAGCAATAGAAATTTATTTTTCACAGTTCTAGAGGCTGGGAAGTTCAAGATCAAGGTGCTGGCAGGATTGGTTTTACACCTGTGAGGGCGCAAGAATTCCTGTCCCCTTCAAGGGTCCTTCTAGCTGGACTAAGAATCAAATTGACACAAAACAGATTAACAGGAGAAAGTTAACAGCATATCTATAGGAAATCTACATAGACATGGAAATTCCAAAGATAGGCAGGCAAAATGAGGTATATATGTAATTCTGAACTAAGGAGAAAGGGGTAGGGGTCTGGGACTTCAGAGGAAAGAAATACAATTTACAGGAGAGTAAGAAAAAAAGCAGATGTTTGGTAATTAGTTGTTTGGTCTGCTATACAAATGGGTCACTCAGACAAAATTTATCTTTGCTAATAACCCTTATTCTAGGAAAGAACCAATTTAGATTCTTCTGTGTAGTTAAGGGAAGGGCAGAATTTTGTCCTCAGCCCACAAGGTTTCTATTGCCTTCAGCTCAAAATCCACGTGCCAAAATATCCCATCTTGGGGAAGCCTGTCCTTGGCCTCCATAATTCCAAGCCCTCTGCCCTTGGCTTGCAGACAGCAGCCTTTTTGCTGTGTGCTCACATGATCTCTTTTTTGTGTGCTTGTTCGAAGAGAGGGGGAACTCTCTGGTGTCCCTTCTATAAAGGCATTAAACCCACCTTGGAATTCCCATCCTCATGACTTCATTCAATCTTAATTACTTCCACAAGGGCCCTGTGTCCAAATACAGATATATATGAGGATAGGAGTTCAATATGTATTGGAGGAGGAGGGGAGACACAAATACTCAGTTCATAACACCTGTCTAAAACTGGTCCTTTGGTTTTCCAATAGTGTACCCTCCCCCAGCTCTGATTTCCCAGTATTTCCAAAAAGTTGTGGCCATGTGTAGGTCTCCTTCTACAGGAGTTTACAATGAGCTTTAAAAAATTAAAATGCTTTTGGCCATCTCAGTAGCAAAAGACAGTGGGAAGCTTTAATTATGCCTTAACACTATTTTCACATTCTCATATCTAGTGCCCTAAAAGCTTATATAGACACCAGTATTCTTCTCTTAAGAAGTTCTGCATAAAGGGTGCCTGGGTGGCTCCGTGGGTTAAGCCTCTGCCTTAGGCTCAGGTGATGATCTCAGGGTCCTGAGATCGAGCCCCGAATCAGGCTCTCTGGGACTATAACAGCATTCCAACCAGGAGTTAAAGGTTAAACAGTTTCAAGCTTCTGTGCTCCCTGCTTGCTGACCTAAGCTCCCTGCTTGCTGATCTCAGTTTCTTGGTCTATAGCCCAACTAACCTACTTTCCTTGAGATTTGCAGGCCACTGGCCTTGAGGAGTGAAGGCCCAGACTTTTCCAGAGGGTAAGGCCTGACCACCATTGAAAACACCTACCTCTGATGCTGGCCAGGCTGTTCAGCGTCATGTCCACATACGACTAACTGCCTGGCCACTGCTTCTCCTGCATAGAGGCCCCCACACCCACCCTTGCCCATTTCCTGCACCCGTCCCCTTTAAAACCCTTCAGCTTGAGGGGCGCCTGGGTGGCTCACTGGGTTAAGCCTCTGTCTTCAGCTCAGGTCAGGTCCTGGGATCGAGCCCCGCATCAGGCTCTCTGCTCAGCAGGGAGCCTCTTCTCCTTCCCCCTCTGCCTGCCTCTCTGCCTCCTTGTGATCTTTCTCTCTGTCAAATAAATAAATAAAATCTTAAAACAAACAAACAAACAAACAAAAACAACCTTCAGCTTCGCCTGGATGGGGAAGATGGTCTTGGAGATGTTAGTCCACCATCTTCCCAGGTTGCCAGCTTCCCGAATGAAGCAATATTTCCTTTCCCAATATCATTTATCTCTTGAGTATTAATTTCCAAGTGGCAAACAGCAGAGCCTGAGTTCAGAACCATTCTCCACCTGGTAAGACCTGGGGAGGGTGGGCGACTTGCCCAGGTCTTTCACCAATTTAGCAGTACGCTCCTTTTTACCTTGCCCCCCCCCACTGCCGCCATGGCAAGATTAGTAACCATGTGACAGGCATTTCTTTTCTGAACACCTATTAAAGGAGGGTGGTTTGAAAAATAAAAATGAAAACAGGTGAGCTGTGTCCTAAGTTATTAGGCTGGTTGGCTTCTGCTGGAATTCCCTAATGCCAAAGGTCATGGGACGTTCACACACATTGTCAAGAGAGAAGGATGGAAGAGAAGTAGGGCAGTAGACAGCCTGGCCTGAAGGCCCCATCCAGTTGGTAATGGCATTCTGTTTTTTTTGTTTTTTTTTTTAAGATCTTATTTATTTATTTGACAGACAGAGACCACAAGTAGGCAGAAAGGCAGGCAGAGAGAGAGGAGGAAGCAGGCTCCCCGCCAAGCAGAGAGCCCGATGCGCGACTCGATCCCAAGACCCTGGGATCACAACCTGAGCCGAAGGCAGAAGCTTTAACCCACTGAGCCACCCAGGCGCCCCTGGTAATGCCATGCTGGTGCTCCAGCTCCATAGTGCTTTCGTTCTTTTCACTCGAATCTAGCTGTCGCAGGCCCTTCAGGTAGGTGCGTGTGGAATACAGAATCAGGCTGTAGAAGGAGCACAGGCTCTGAGTCAACAGGCCTAGGTTCAAACGTTGCCTCTTTCTCACTAGCAGGAAAACCTAGAGAGATTTCTTTGCCCTTCTAAACCTCAATTGTCCCACCTATAGAATGGGTGTGAAAATGCCTATTTTGCAGTGTTGCAATGAAAAGGAGGCGATGTATGCAGGCAGTTCTAAGAGGCCTGGTATGTTGGTTCTGCTCTACTCCTGCCTCTTAGGCCTCTGTCCTGAGGGGATTCCAAACAGCATGACTCATAGGGAGACTGCAAAGGCTGCTGGTGACTTTCTTCTCTCTCATGCTGGTGGCCATATTTACTTTGCAGGTGCTCCTTGACAAGAGACCATCAGGGCTGGTGATGCCGGCGTGCAGCAGTTCAGACCTGCTGGGGAATAAAAGGCCACTGCCCTTAGTCCCTTAAGCACCTCCACTCCCCATGGAGAATATCTCGGCCCCTCCACACCTCCGCAGACCTGGAAACAGAAGAGGTAACACCTGGCCCCGCAGGGTCCCCCGCACAGACGGCTGGCAACTGTACTAGTGGCTCGGTGGTTGAGTCACAGTGGTTGTTCAACATTTTGACTAGCACCCATGAAGAAAGAGCAAGCTCTCTGTCACCAAAGCCTTATTGTCACCACCTGGTCTTCAGTAGAAGGCAAGGACCAACTTCACAAAGAGTGCTGTCAGGGAGGCAGTGGCTCCTAATGTCTTTGTGTAGTTGCTCTAAATTGGAAACACATGATCCTTGACTAAATAGCCTTTAATCCACTTGCCAAACAAGAGTTCTGAGGCTTTCAGGGAATGCCTGGGCCACCCCCTCTGTCTGGAACAAAGCCTGGTTTTGTTTCTTGGAAATCCCAGACCTGTTTGCTTCAGCATGTTATCTGTTGTTTTCACCCTCCTCTGATAAACTTTCTAATTGCTTTACAGGGAACAGAAAAAGATTTACCAGCAGTCTTTTTGGTCTCCAGCTCCTTAGCTTTAAACATTCTTCCAGTACCTGCGCACAGTAGACATTGCTCATGGTGTTTAGTGTCCCCAGATACCCACAGCTATTCTTCCAGTGGCTTCACAGTCACACTGTGAGGTTCCCTTGGAACTACAGAATCTCTGTCCCAGAATCTCTGGCCATCCTTCCCCATTGTAGAGAGGATTCACCCTACAACATTCCCAATACTGTGAAACACCCTCTTATTGCAACTTTGGGCACAGAGAAGTGAATTTGCCCTTATTGCCCTGTAGAAGTCAATGGAAATATTCATTTTTGCATAAATTAACACACAGAATAGGGCCGGCCTCCATCTTTCTGGTTTCTGGAGAGTGAAAACTATAAGGTCTGACACAGTCTCAGATCCTATTTCCAGAAGCCTATTCACCTCTGGATTGAACACTTGAAACCAAAACATTTCCATTTACCAATGCTCATTTGAGTCCATTTTTCTAACACAGCTTACGAGATCCTGACTAGTGCAGAAATTGGTCTTGCCATACGCTATTGTCACAGACTCTAGAATGATAAACTGATGGGGTTGGGTGGCCCTTCAGAGAGGATTGTTCTTTCCTGGCTGGAAACTTGACAATTCTCACTTACTGGGTATTTTTCCATCTGCCCCATCAAGCCCGCCTGTCATGAGGGAGGCTTGAG
This sequence comes from Lontra canadensis, assembly GCF_010015895.1. NCBI lineage: Eukaryota > Metazoa > Chordata > Mammalia > Carnivora > Mustelidae > Lontra > Lontra canadensis. The sequence continues at coordinate 29,082,162 of NW_022630997.1, forward strand.
GAAGCCCCTGGGAAGGTGTGTAGAGGTGAATGGGATCCAAGATGGCGTCTCTGATAGAGCCAGGAAGCTGGAGGGAGAGATGAAGGAATAGACAGGTGGGGCAGTTCTCATCTCCCTTCTCTGCGAAGTAAGAGGCAGGGTTATCTTCTGGGTGTCAAGGAGGCACAGATGGATGGGAGGTTTGGGAGAAGTGATAACAATCTGGGAAGGCTCTAGAAAAGGATGGAGAGTGACTAACAGGAAACAAGTACTCAATTTGGAGACTGATGGAGAGGGGTTCCACTCATCCTAGGAACCCAGTCTGACGCTTCAGTCCAAGGGAGGGCCAGCTGGCCAACTGTGGCTCTCTGGATGCTGAGCAGCTCTGTGGGGCAGAGCTGGGGCAGCGGCTGATGGGCTGATGGACAGGCAGGGATAGTGTGGGTGCAGTGGAAGATGGATGCTGAGGAGCTCATACTCAGGCTGACATCCTATTGGAGTCCACCCTCCTTTGAATGACAAACTGCACCTCTTCCCACAGTAGCCCAAATTCCAAGAAACAGCAACTGAGAAGATAGGCGTACACCTGAGGCATGGAGTGGGAGGATGTGCCTTGACCATTCTTGTCTGGCATTATAGTCTCCATGAGAAATTGTCCATAGGAAAAATGTCCATTACAAAGATTCCATTTCAAAGCCTGGCTTGTAAAGGCCAACCTAAAATAGCTTTTAGGTTTTAGGTGGTGAGAGAGGACAGCATATTTTCTCCCATTGCCACCTGATCAATCAAATTCAATAAGACTGAGCCTCAGCTGGCAAAACAGTATTTCCTATTCCAAAGACAGCTCATCCCAAGAGATTAAAAATTAGACCAGTAGTTGTCCACTAGAAAACTCCTGAACAGTCCTTATTATAATTATAGCAAGGAATAGAAAGCCTCGTTTATAGGGTGTTTTATGTTCATTCTTTGCCATCTGTTACTTCCCTGAGTCTTCACAATAGCCCTGGGAGGTAAACAGGCTTATCCCACTCTTTCTATATTTGGGATGATGATGTGAGGTGCCCCATGCTCATTCTTCCTCCTTTGCCCTGCTTCCTGAGACTAAAGGCATTTACCTCTGACAGCGTATGGAAGTCTACAATTTACTAGCTAGTCACCGGATTTCCCTCCACCCCCACCCCCACCCTGCCCAGTCTCCAGCCTTGCTCACTGCTGCTTAAAAGCCATAATACAGTTTGTTACAATAAACGTTTCAAAGGCTCACTTGTAAAATGGACTTGGCAAAAAGGCAAAGGACCAAGCAGTATTTTTTCTGTATCATTTGTCTCCCATGGGAGGGATGAATCTATGTTAATTAAATTAATTAAATTGCAAGACCAGCTACCTGTCAATTTGGCAAACATGAATCCCTCTGGGTTACTATAAGGGAAGTTGTGTTTCTGAAAACAAAATAATCCCGGATTAGTACTTGAAAGGAAAGAGTTGTTGTGCGATCAGAAGGCACCAAATGGGCACTCGATGAATATTTTTCAAATCAATGCATCAGAACTCCTGCATGTGCCAATACGTTGACTTTTCTCAAAGGCCTATCTGTGAACTACAGGGAAGCAATGTTTGGGGATCAACAGGAAAGATATTTACCCAGTAGATATGACAAGATGTCACATGGTATCTCATAAAATGTGAAATTGAAGCTACTTCTAAGAGGAAATTAGAAAGTAAAAACATACATGTACCAAGATCATCCACTTATAGAAGGCAGCTGTCCCACCTCCCCTCTTCCCCAGAAGCACCAGCTGCAGACAGATCTCATGATGGAGAGGGTGTGTTCCCAGTGAAGTATGGCCTCGTGCTTGTGGCTTTTGGCACTGTCCCCAGTGTGAAAGCAAATGGCACATCACAGAGACAAAATCCAGCAGAGAATTGCCAACACTGCCCAGAGTAGAGGAGACTTGGGCTACAAGACTCGGGTGGGGGGAGGGTGGGTGGCAGTGTGGGGGCGGTGGGGGGGGGGTATGCAGCAAGACACTGTTGCTTGCCGTTACCTGCCGTATCAAAATGATGACATCGCCCTTTATCAGGCCCTGGCCTGAATCTTTAGAACAGTATGTCATTTATTTTTCATGCCAATCCTTTGAGAACTTGGATTAGAACATACTTTTGTCGGCCTGTGCACAAATCTTGCTCTGATTCTGCATTCACCCGGCTCCTCAGGCAGTGTTTTCTAAAGGAGAAGACTGTGGTCGACCGAGACCATGAGACCCAGTTGAAAGTGAGTGCTGGGAGCTAGCAGATCAGAGTTCTGATTCAGATACTCTCGTTTGTGAGCTGTGGGATAGTGAGAGGGTCTTCTCTTTTCTCATCATTCTCTTTCCGTAGTGAGAAGATTTGGTGACCTCAGAGGGAAAAATCTCTTTGCTGCTACAGGGAAGCCCCTCCATATGTGTTCTCCCTTTCCTTATTACCCTTATCAGTGTGATAAAGGGAACTTGGTAGGTCAATATTCATTTATGGGTTTTTGGGGAGTTTGGTACAATCCCGTGGATTCACAGACCAAAGCAAGTAGTGGGTTTGTCTGTAAACTCAGATGCCAAGCATCGCAGGCCAGCATTCCCCATAAAGACCCAGCTGCCGAGCAAGCCCACTTCCCAGGAGAGTTCTTTTTAACTGCACTGATATTAAATATATTGGCACAACACTGCCTGTGGCCTTGAAAGTCCATTTCAAAGGAGAGTAATAGAATATTTTCTCTCCCAGCAGTTGGAGCCTGGGAGGGCATGGCAAGTGTCCTGGGGGCAGCAGTGATTAGAAGACTCTGGCTTAGAGAGAGGGTCTTGGGTCAAGTGCAGCCGGTGTGTTCTCCTTCGCAAGCATTTGCATCTGGTGGGGCAGAACACAGAGCACAAACTTTACATCCTGTCAGGGCCAAACTAATCTGCTTGGAGTTACTCTGTGATAGCCTATGAGCTCTGTTGAGTACCAGAGTCTGGTCCCCAAAATGAACCAAGTCTCCAGGTTATCACCAAATATCCTTGTGATAATAATTCTCACCCCTATTTGCATGACACTTTATAGTTTCTATCACCCCTTCCACATACATGGCTTGATTTAAATCTCACTGCAAGCCTGGTGCTTGTTATCACTGGTCTCAGTTTCTACAACAGCAGCAGTGAAGCTGTGGCTCCCATTTCCAGTGCACATGTTGGGTGTCAGGAACTGTGCTAAGCACTTTTTGGTCATTCATTCAGTCATTCAACAAGTATTTGTTAAGCCCCTACTATGTGCCCGGTTCTTTTCTGAATGTTGGGAATAAAACTATGAGCAAAAGTGTCAAAATACGTGCTGTAAGGGAGCTGAGAGTCTAGCTGAGGGGAGGCAGACAATGACAAATGAACAGGTAGGTCACTGTATCTTAGGTGGGGGAAGATCTGTGCTTTGGAGAACAAAGCAGGGGAAGTGAGGAAGAAGGTAGTGTGTGGGGGCTGACCTGTGGGTGGGATGTTGTGTAATTGCTCAGGAAAGGGCCTACTGAGAGGGTGACATTTGAGCAATGGTCTGGAGGTGTCTGCAGCCAGCAAGGAGGGTGGGGGCAGTTGGGATGGAATGCGTGAGGGTGAGGGGGTCTTGGAAGGGCTGACAGGCCAGGGAAGGACTCCAGCTTGGACTCCGAGCGAGTTGAGAGACTGTTGGAGGAGAGACCTGATGTCACTTGACTTTTAGCATGTTTTATTTAATTTAATTTGCAGAACAACTCCACAGAGTAGGTGCTATTATAATCCCCATTTTAGGTGAATAATTAGGCACAGGGAAGTTAAGTCATTTGCCCAAGATCTTATGGTAAACATTTTAGAACCAGGATTTGAGCCCAGGTCTGTCTGCCTGCGTAGCCCGCAATCCTAAGTCCTTCCTAAGTGATACTAACTTCCAGGCACAAGCAAACTAGTGCCACACATATCCAGGAAGCCATGGGCTAGTTGGCCAATTTGAAATCATTTTCCCTTGCACTGATGTCTTGTATTTGTTTATATTTCATTATTTCCACCTCTATTGGAAAAGGTATGGGGAAAATAGGTAAAATATTTTCCAATGTACCAATCTTCGATTTTTCCTACCCCCCCTTAGATTCCTACCACTTAGATTTTTCCTGACCGCAGATTGACCACACACACACACACACACACACACACACACACAAAGAAATAAAATGTAAGTGTATCAGGGACCTTGATAAAAGCCACCTATTGAAGGTCATCAATTGTGGAAAGATTAGGCGATGTCTAATGCTACTTTGGCAAGTGACAGAGCCAGTGTGATATGTCACATGGCTCTTGACTTACCCTACCCTGTAACATGGTGGAGAAGGCCCAGATAGCCAAGTGGGATGGTGTTAAATGGGACCCGGGCACACCAGAAAGCACATATAAAAACTTCCGAAATCAGAATTAAGTCTATAGTTTAAGTCATACTATTACACAACTGTGCCAATGTCAAGTTTTTGGGTTTTGAAAATGTGCTATGATTATTTAAGAGAGTATCACTAGGAGAAGCTGGGGAATGGTACACAGGAACCCGCTGTACAGTTTTTGCAACTGCTTGTGAGTCTTAAATTATTTCAAGAGAAAAAGTTGTTAAAGAAGTGGGAATATGGGGCCCCTGGCTGACTCCGTCAGAAGATCATGTGACTCTTGATCTGGGGGGTCATAAGTTGGAGCCCCACATTGGGTGTAGAGATTACTTAAATAAAGCTTTAAGAAAGTAAGAATAGGGCTCAAAATCAGGTAAACACAAAAAGAACAGAGCACTAAGAGAAGAAGGTAAGATGCAGAAAGAACAGTATGCAAATGCCATGTGAACTGGGTTCCACAAAGTATGCACATACCCATGTATGTGCAGACCAGCAAGGCTGAATCAGTGACAGCCACAAGTTCAATCGAGAGGAGCGGACAGACTGGGAGACAAGTGGAAGAGAGGCACGTGTGTGTGCATCTACAATAAATTTTAAAACAAAGGGGAAAATAAGGCCCATTCAGTCTATAAAAAGGAAAGTTGAAATTGGAGCAAACCCTGAAAATCAATCTGGCAGGTTTGGGTAGAGCTGGCTGCAAGACATCTGGGGAGGGCTGCTCCTTTTGTTTTCCTCTCTCCCCGCTCTCTGTGAGCAGCCCTCACCTCTGCTCACAACATTCTTTCCCTAGTACTCAGGCTCCCGGGGGTGGAAGGGCCTCGAGTGAGGGGGTGGGAAAGCAGAATCACCTTCCTGCCAGCACCTGCTGGGTAGCAGATAAGCTCTTTCTAACCACAGCACAGATCTTTCTCCTGCTCTGAACACCTGCATTAACCTAGCTGCGATTCTATCCTGTGTGGCTGCTCTCTGCCAGGCATTGTGCCAGTCAGGGGGAAGGACATCAACAGAAATAAGTTATGCTCACTGATTCACAGAGTTCTCAGCTATAAACAACAGAACCTCCTCCAGTCTGTGAGCAGGAAAGGAATTTATTAAAGATAACGGGAAACTCACAGGCTTTGTGGAAGGCCGGAGATGCAGTCTTGGCTCATCCAATAAATACCCCAAACCCCTGTCCAGCGGCTCCAGAAAGACCTCACTGTCACTAGTCCCAGTCACTGCACATTGGCCTCTAGAAACCCTTGTCCTAGGAGCTGCCTAGCCACCTTTGTTCCTAGGTAAGTGGTTCCCCTGCATGCTCTTTGAGGGAGTCCTGCTCGGTGGGTCTGATTGTGGAACCAAGGTAACATGTTTGTGACAAGGATACTAGCACAGCAAGTCCTAGCCTCTACCTATCTGTAATGGGACTCAGACCCTAGGAAATTCGTCAAACTTGGTGTTTCAAAAGAAACGGAGGGGGTACAAACCATGAAAAATATGCCCTTGACTTCCAGGAACTTAGAGTTGATGTGGTTTAAACATACACAGGCAAAAGCAGAAGTGTGCAGGGGCCTGTGGTCTCCTAGTGAGCGGGGAGGCAGGCCTTTGAGGAAGCAAGAGAGTACCCCAAGCAGTGTCGGTGGGTGGTAAGACTGACTTTAGAGCTGGTAGAGGATAGCACTGGAGAGGATCACTGTGGTCTGCTCTGAAGATCCCAGAGAGCCAACTGGTTAAGAGGCCTGTGCTCTTCTCTGTGGGTAGAGGAAAACTGAGGGTGGAATTTGAGGCACTGTAGCAAGCTGTGGAGGGGAAGCGATTAGGGACAAAATGGTGTGGTGGGTTGAATTGTGTTCAACCCAAAATTCATATGTTGAAGTCCAAAGCCATAATACCTCAGAATGTGACTCTAATGAAGATAGGGTCTTTATTTATTTTTTAAAAGATTTATTTATTTATTTGAGAGAGCGAGAGAAAGCATGTACATAGCGGGGGGAGGTGCAGAGGGAGAGAGAGAACCTCAAGCAGACTTACCACTAAGCATGGAGCCCAAAGCCCCAAGCCGGAAGCCCTGTCTCAGGACCCTGAGATCATGACCTGAGCTGAAATGGAGAGTCGGAGGCTTAACAGAGCCACCCAGGCACCCCTGGGTATAGGGTCTTTAAAGAGGTGTTTGAGGGTAAAACAAGGATGAGCCCTAATCTAGGCAGACTGGTGTCCTTTTGAGGAGAATAGGAAGCAGATGGCCATAGAGGAAAGAGCATGTGAAGACTCAGGGAGCAGAAGGCCATCTGGAAACCAAGAAGAGAACCTCAGAAGGAACCAATCATGCCGATACCTGGATCTCAGACTTCTGGCCTCCAGAACTGAAAAAATAAATTTCTGTTGTTTCAGCCCCCCAGTCTGGGATATTTGGTTATGACAGCCTGAACAAACTCATGCAGATGGTAAGCCCCTCAAAAATACCAGGAGGCTCTGCTTGTTGCTGCCCCTTAAAAGCCATCCTGGGCATCGTGGGAGCAAGCAGGGTTTTTTTTTTTTTTTTTAAGATTTTATTTATTTATTTGACAGAGAGAGATCACAAGTAGGCAGAGAGGCAGGCAGAGAGACAGACAGAGGGAAGCAGGCTCCCTGCTGAGCAGAGAGTCCGACCCTGAGATCATGACCTGAGCCAAAGGCAGCGGCTTAACCCACTGAGCCACCCAGGCGCCCAGCAGGGTTTTTTTTTGTTGTTTTTTTTTTTGAAGATCATTGGTTTACAAAGGGAAGGAAGGCTTGCTTGATACTTGGTGCTTGAAGGCTTGCTGCTCAAGATTCAAGAAGAGTTCTAGGAAGTTCGAGCTGTGGAGGCTGGGTTTGGGACATTCCCACTCTCTCAGAATAGACTCCAAGAGCAGTGCGCTGGTGGCTGTGCTGAGCCTGACCCACTGAGCTATTCTTACACCTTCCTGAAGTCCAGCTTGGACAGGCTGCATGATTGGCATCTGTGAGTCATGTGCCCAGCCATCTACACAGCACAGGATAAAAGCTCAGGAAAGCAGTTCTCTTCTCTGCTCTTTCAAATCAAGAGCAAATGAGGGGTGTCATGACAAAAGTAAACGTATAATTGGGGTGGAGACCTGATTTATGAACAATGAAAGCATCTAAAAACATAGTTTCTTGTTGGTAGTCAACCTTCTGTAAATAATGAATGTGTTCTTGGTGAGTTGTCTTTCTGAGTGGTGCCACATAGGTGGTTGCCCTCTCTTGTATAAGTTTGGATGCGTGGCCTGTAATTCCCGGGTGCATGGCCTGTAAAGATTCCTGCTCATCACGACGGCAGGTAAACTGATGTATCCTGCCGTGTTTCATTTCAGGATACATAGTGATCATTTGCTCATGGCATTTCACATTCTTTTACCTCCTTGGTTTATCAGGTTTTTGTTTGTTTTGTTTTATTTTGTTTTGTTTTCTTGAATCAGCATGTTCTCAACTAGCCCTGTTCTTGGGCATTTGTGTTGGTTGTTTGGTTCGTTTTACATTTTCCCACTGCAGTGGGTATCATTGAGGATACCATACCCCTTCACTATACTGTCCTTCTGAGAATCAAGTCCTCGAGGTGAAAAGGTGAAGTCAAATGTTGTAAACAGTTTTAAGAAGATGGAGATGCACTATCACATCCCTCTCTAATAGCTCTAACATACACCATCCTTGTGCATTTCACTTCCTGTACATACCTCTATTTCCCTCTGGGTATTAGAACTTAAATAATTATTTTTGTTATTTCATTATGGTTCCGTTTTATCAATGTACTTACCTTTTTTGTGTTATCAGTAAGTTGAACTTTTTCATGTGTTCACTCATCATTTCTATTTGGGTCCATGCATGTGTGTGAAATGTCCCTTTATTTCCTTTGTCATTTTTCTACTAGGATGTTTTTCTTTTTCCCACTGATACTTAGAAATAAAGTCTTCATATAATGAAATTGTTCTCCAAATTTGGTCATTGCTTTTTAATTTTGTTAACAGACTCACCACTTTCACATATTCAAACTTATTTCTTTTATTTTTTTTTTTTACTCAGAATAAGACAAATATTTACCTGTATTTCCTGTGATGAATTCATGATCTTACTGTAAAAATTTAGCCTTTGGATCCTTTTAGAATTTATTTCATTGTGGGAACTAAAGTAGAAGGTTAGTTTTGTTTCTTCCCAAATAGTCTACCACTTGTAATACCATTTATTGAATGATCAATCTGTACAGATTTCTAAGACTAGATTTATTTTATGTAATCTTTTATATATACTTGTATTTTCTGGGTTTTCTATTTCTGTTACCTGTGTCTTTCTATCCTTATATCAGTAGCACACTACTTCAAAAAGTATTCATAATTAATTTTAGACATCTTACAGAACAAGCATCCTCAGCCCATCTTCCTTTTCAAAAGGTTCCTGCAAATTCTTACAAAGTCTGTTTATCTAGCTTGCTCATCTCAAAATGTTGACAAAAGCAACTTGATGCTTTTCTTTGTCTTACAGATCCAGTATCAGCCTAGATGAACTGATATATACATGTAGCCCTCAAGATGCCTTAATCATTTGGAAGTGAGGTTCTTTGCCTCATGGTCCGGGAACTTGGACTAACCCAGTTACCCCATCAAGGCTCCTATTGTAATTTCTTTGTCTCTGTATCTTTATCAGTATTTTATCATCTTCCTGAAAGTTCCTTTACTGCCTTCTTTCTTTTTTTAAAGATTTTATTCATTTATTTGTGAGAGGGCGAGTGAGAAAGAGAGAGCATGAGCAGGGGGGCGGGGGAGAGGGAGAAGCAGAGTCCCTGCTGAGCAGGGAGCCCAAAGCAGAACTTGATCCCATGACCCTGGGATCATGACTCAAGCGGAAGGCAGACGCTCAACTGATTGACCAACCCAGGCGCCCCACTGCCTCATTTCTATCCTTTAAATTATACGTACTGTGAAAAAGCAGCTAAAAATCACCTATCCACAAGGGTTTCTAGAATATCCTCTGTAATAAAATAGCACATTCTCATTGCTCTGTGACTTGGGACTCACATTTAGCTCTTTTCCCAGTTCATTTCAAGTATTATGTGTAGGTCTTGTTCATTTGCTAGATTACCTAAGGGAAGAAGGTCTACCTTTAAACCACCTGCCTCAGTCCAGCAGGGATCCTGGTACAGGATTTTCACTCAGTGATTACCATCTGAATTCATTGGTTCTCCTTCTCAGCCCTGCTTACCATTACATAATGTTCTGGGCAGCCTCTGGGTTTTGGCCTCGTTTGTGATTTTATGCAGTGCTCAGTGCTCTACCTAATAAGAATGCTCCATGTGATTTATCTAATGATAGGGCCTGCTTCTCAATTTGTTATATTATTGCATCCTGATAGATGTAACCTGTTGGCAGATGAAGGCCTTTGCATCTACATGAGAAGGAGGGTTAGGGCAGATATAGGAATGGAGTAAAATGAGGAACTTGGATATTCCATTTATATAAGACAGTATTTCTCAACCCTTGCTGTTTAAGAATTTCGTGGAGGAAAAAAAAAAAAGAATTTTGTGGAGGGTTTTTGAAACTTAGCAATGCTCAGGCCCCATCCCAGACCAGGTAAATCAGAATCTCTGGGGTAGGAGCTGCATGCACATTTAATAGCTTCATGATCAACTCCTACATGCAGCCAGGGTTGAAAACCATCCATGATTCCAAAGCAGTACTTCTCAAACTTTAGTGTGCATGCAGACCTTTTGGGAATCTTGTTAAAATACAGGTTCTTATTCTGTGGGCCTGGAGTGGGAGTGATGTCCCAGATGGCCTCAGTGGGTGCTGATGCTCCTACTTCTTCCAGCACACTTGGATCACTAAGGATCTAATCTCACCCTTGGTTGAATATTTGAACCACTTGGGGAGTTTTCTGAAAATATGACAGGCTGGACCCTATGCTCAGAGATTCCAATTTCACTGTTCTGGGGTGGGACCTAGGTGTACATTTGAAAATACTCAAAATGTTTTACATGTACATTTGGGGTTCAGAGACAAAGCAAAGTCAAGAAATGAAGCATTTCTCCAGTGATAATCCAACAGAAACAAAACAAAACAAAACAAAACAAAAAACTTGGCCCCAGGCACCCATCAGCTCATAAGAGCTGTCTGATTAAAGAGGAAGACCTTATTTTTTTTTTTAGATTTTTTTTAATTTTATTTTTTTATAAGCATATATCTTTTTTTCCCCCCAGGGGTACAGGTCTGTGAATCGCCAGGTTTACACACTTCACAGCACTCACCATAGCACATACCCTCCCCAATGTCCATAACCCTACCCCCCCTCCCAACCTCCCTCCCCCCAGCAACCCTCAGTTTGTTTTGTGAGATTAAGAGTCACTTATGGTTTATCTCCCTCCCAATCCCATCTTGCTTCATTTACTCTTCTCCTACACCCTTAACCCCCCATGTTGCATCTCCTCTCCCTCATATCAGGGAGATCATATGATAATTGTCTTTCTCCGATTGACTTATTTCGCTAAGCATGATACCCTCTAGTTCCATCCACGTCGTCGCAAATGGCAAGATTTCATTTCTTTTGATGGCTGCATAGTATTCCATTGTGTATATATACCACATCTTCTTTATCCATTCGTCTGTTGATGGACATCTAGGTTCTTTCCATAGTTTGGCTATTGTAGACATTGCTGCTATAAACATTCGGGTGCACGTGCCCCTTCGGATCACTACGTTTGTATCTTTAGGGTAAATACCCAGCAGTGCAATTGCTGGGTCATAGGGTAGTTCTATTGAGGAAGGCCTTATTTTTTCTTGAAATGTCTGTTCTGAAATAAAACTTGGAAGGATTTAAGCTTGCTTTAAGAAAGTATGATCAAAACTGGACATTACCTGAATTTAGCTGTGGGTGAACTCAGAAGCATTTTCTTAGACACCTTTTATATTGATGAGATGGTCCTTCTCTGAGAGAGGGGCAGATGGCAAGGGCTGTCCTATGTTACATGACTTGGGGACTCCACTGACCTTGCCACAATGCCACATGTATTATTTTAGAATGCAAGGATTTCGGTGGAATATTCCACTCCAAGTGGAATACTTAAGGTTTGTGAGGAGTGTTTTTCTGGCCAAGATGGAATTAACTGTTGCTACAAGGAAGTCTCAAGCTAGTAGGGTCAGTAGAGGGTTTCAGCTCTGTTGGGCTGCTCTCTGAGGAGTAGCTACTCCCTTCTTTAAAATTCCCATCCTGAAGGGGTTTAGTTTTTCAGTGTATTTCTTTCTTTTTTTAAAATTTGTGGTAAAATACATAAAACATAAAATTTACCATTTTAACCATTTTTAGATGTAAAATTCGGTGGCATTAAGTACATTCACATTGCTGTTTAACCATCTCCAGAACTTTTTCATCTTCCCAAACTGAAACTCTGTACTCATTAAACAACTGTCTGTTCCCTCCTCACCCAGTCTCTAGCAACCCCCACTCTACTCTGTCTCTATGAATTTGACAACCTTAGGTACCTCATATAGGTGCTATCTTACAGTATTTGTCATTTTGTGACTGGCTCATTTCAAGGTCATGTCCTCGAGGATCATCTGTGTTGGAGCATACCTCAGAATTTCCTTCCTTTTTGAGGCTGAATACTGTTCCATACATTTGGGTTGTTTCTACCCCAGGCTGACTTCCTTTATGTAGATTTTGAAACTTGATAAATATTTTATTATTGAATACCTATATCCAGATGGGTTGTGCTCAGGATAGGAAATCATACCCAATCATCTGAAGGTATTCTAGAAGTTAGCCAGTGTCACTTCAGCTTTGGCTTGTGGCCATTTGCAAGAACAGAAGCGGTGGTGAGCGCAGTGGAAGGACTGGATGTGAAGGTACAGAGGATGTCTGTAGTGTGCTTTACACTCTAAACCCTGGTTGCTTTACTGCTCAGTTTAATTCAAGTCAGCACAAAAGTTGTGTAGATGTTTTCTGCTGGATTACTGTGGACACCAAAGGTCTAGTGCTTGGGGTGATAACACAGAGTGTACTCAAATTTTGGCCCTAATTGTTCTGTTTCCTCAGTGGCTATGTCCATAAGAGTGACTTTCCTCCACCCAAGTCCATGTGTCGTCTTCAAGCCAGTCTCGGCCTATAGCGTTTTGCAGGAACAGGAGCTGCTCTGATGACAGAAGCATTGGCACAAATAGCATTTCCTAAACTTGCCCAATCACATACAGAGCTGGGAGATTTGATGAAATACAAATTTCTGGGGCACATCCCAAAGCCTACTGCATCAGAATCTTTGGGCAAAGAAATGGAATTTTAACAAATATCTCAGAGAGACTTATGGCACTATCAGTGAGTAGAGGGATGGAGCACTTGACTTAAACACCTGAGTGCTACAGATTTTAAGTGTCGGGAATATTCCAAAAATATGTATTGAGTGTGCCCCCATGCTAAGTGCTTATAGGACAAGAAGGATAATGGATTAGGAGGCTGGCTGGCTGGCTGGCTGGTGGAAGCAGGTTTCCAGGTATTGCCTTGGTGGGGCCACCACCTATTACAGTTGAAACTTGGTTTTATGGTTCCAGAAATCTGACATTGTCTTTGTATAAAGTGTCAGTGTGGCTCTGGGGTGCGATTTATTGGACCAAATTAAGGGCTTGTGAAATGTTCCTCTCTGATCTAAGAGTGCATCTCCAAAGAGGCCAATGCATCCATGTCCCCTGGATTTATCACTCCCCCACCTTGGTCAGTGCCGCATCATCACAGCTATGTCAACACAACCCTCTTCCAGGGTTCCTGTGGATCTAGTATAGAAAAGAGTGAAGTGAGAAGAGCCCCGATGCTCGAGTCAGAGTAACTGGGTCTGATTCTCCATTCTCTTTTATACCAGTTGTGTGACCCTGATAAGTTTCTTAATCTCTCTGAGCCTTGGTTTACTCACTATAAAATAAGGAAAATCAGGTGAATATGAAAATTAAATGAGATTTTAAATATAAATTAATTAACTCAAATATGTAATGCCTTCTCTCTGCTAGTTCAGAACCTGAGTCAGTAACTGACATCTAGTGTGGGCTCATGGTGGCCCCCCCTTTCCTGCCACATTGCCTGTCCGTCCTTTTTAGCACACTGCTCCACACAGAGGAAATATGTGCACTTCTCCCTACTGTTCAGAGCCAACTCCTTTGCCCTGTAATTGTTTCACAGCCCACTGAGTTTTTCTCATGAACTTTAAAAATTTTTTTATTTTATTTTTTTGCCATAGCAAAATAGAGGGTTTGATTACATTTTTTTCTGGGAGAATTTTTTGACTTATTGCATTTTCTGTCCAGATGTCAAGCTGCCCAGTGGTAGTCCAGCCTGAGGTTGGAGGCCCAGGCCCAGACTGCCCTGGTTTCCACACTGCCCAGGACACCCACTGCAGGAGCCCTGGGAAATCTTTTTCCATTTCTCATTATGGTTTCTCCTCTTTGGGGAGAGTATTGAAATGTCCTCTTTTGTTAAAATAAATCAAGGGCCACATTTTGGAAGGAAACATTATCACAAAGGACCCTGGGGATAGTTGTTTCTATGTATACTTTGGGGAAGGGCAATTTAAATCTGGGGTTTATGGGGTGTTTCTGGAGGGCGATGAGCCCTAAAATGGTTTGCACCCTTGAATGTGTGGGTGGACTTTCCCAGGGAGATGATCCTCATGTAACAGCACTCCAACCTGTCTTGAGGGTTGACTTGCTTCAAGCTTAGGCACTCCTTGCTTGCTGACCTAAGCCCCTTGGTTTGCAGCAGAACTAACCTACCTTCCTTGAGATTTTGCAGACCACTGACTGGCCTTGAGGAATGAAGGGCCAGACTTTCCCAGGAGATAAGTCCTGACCACATTTGAAAACAGCTGCCACTGATGGCAGTAAGTCTATTCAGCATCAGATCAATGTATGACAAACCAACTGAGCCCTGGCTTCTCCTGAGCATAGAGCCCTCTCATTGTTTCCCTGCTTTCCTGTTTACAACTCTCTGGCTTCACCTGGATGGGGAAGATGGTCTTTAGGACGTTAGTCCACCATCTTCCCAGGTGGCTAGCTTCTTGAATAAAGCAACCTTTCCTTTCCCACCATCACTTGTTTCTTGAGTATTTCGGAGCAGTTAAACCTGAGTTTGGAATTGGTTCTCTGTCTGATAACATCTAGTTTTCATCAGTTTCTTTCTGAGCTTCATGCACCTGGAGTGATTCTATTTTTTTTTAATTAAAAAAAAATAATTTGAGAGAGTGAGCACACACATGCAAGATAGAGGAGGAGCAGGGGAGAGGGCAGGGGCCGAGTGGGGGAACGAAGGGGGTGGGAGAGGGAGAAGCAGATTTCCTGCTGAGCAGAGAGCCCCATGAGACAACGTGGGGCTTGGTCCCAAGATCCTGGGATCATGAGCCAAAGGCAGAGCCACTTAGGTGCCCCCCACCTAGTGATTCTTTGTTCCTCTTGGCTGAGCCAGCTCCTGTCCTAACTGGCCTCCATGCCAGGGAGAGTTCCCTTCCCATATTCAAGCAGCAGTACCGCTGGCAAATCCTGAGTAGGGAGGGCAAGAAGAGTCTCTGGAACAAGCTGATTGGCCCCACAGGAGCCCAGATCTGCTTCTGGGCCTGTCAGAACTTACTGCTGCCTTTCTGTGGACGCAGGGCAGGGTGGAATTTTGGAGTGATGCCAGGGATGGTCTATATGTTGATAGTTCAAGTTCTGTATGTTCAGGTCCAGGTTCCTGAAGGTGGCACTTCAGTGTTTCCAGCCAAAGAGTGATCTTAAGTTGGTGAGGGTCACCCCAGACAGCTGGAGTGTAGGCTGCTTCCATCACTGAGCTAGTCCTGGGGAGGCCAGGCATTCTATGCCTTCTAACAGGCCTCGCTCTCATCTCAATGACAGCCCTGCTACACCTATGTGCTAATGACAAAAACCAAGTGCCAGAAAATCTTCAGGAGGAGACCTGCAGCCATAAGGTGGCAGAACAGAATCACCCAGAAAGGACTTGTATTGTCAGTTGAATAGGTAATGTAATGTGCTTGTTATGGGCCCAGGGCTTCCAGCCTGAGAGGGCCCAGGCTTTCGCAGGCCAGGCCTCGTTCCTCTTTGGTCTCTAACAATCCATGATTGTGTAACCCTACCTACCAGTAAAAAAAGCTTTTGAACAAACACTTAAATCTGTGTATGCTTTTAGTTTATAAATTATTATGCATCAGTTTATAAATGTGTATGTGTTATAAATCATGGAAATACTGAAAGGAGACAAAAATAAATATGAATAAAAGTTATAATGGTTTTATAATGTATACTGCAGTAGATCATTGTATGTCTCCTACTTAGGGAACCACTGCTGCTTCTGTCACTTATAATGTCTGCAATCTTCTGCCCTGGTGTCCAGCTATCTGGAGAACAATCCAAAAAAAGCATGTGTCTTCAAGATGAAATCAGATCCCTCATTTTCTTTGAGGTTTTCGTGTTTATCCTTCCTTCTTTTTCTTCAGAAAGCATTCTCCATACTGTGTCCTACATATACCCTTGTGTTTGCTTGAGGTTAGGACAGGGTTTTTTTGTTTGTTTTGTTTTGTTTTCCAAAGTAAGCTCTAGACACAATGTGGGGCTTGAACTCATGACCCCAAGAACAAGAGTCCCATATTCTACCAACTGAGCCTGCTAGACACCCCAAAGTTACGGCAGTTTAGATCAGATGGCCTGGGAGAATCACCTCCAAGCCCACAAACATCCTGACGGGGTATTAAAAGGCCGGGGATTCTGCCTTGTAGATGGAAGTGGCTTGGGTGCAGGGCTCTAGTATCATTTGCTGCATACAGACCACCCCAAAACATCAAAACTTACGTTTTGTGACAGTGACAGTGTTAATCACCTCTTGCTGTTTCTGTGTTAGAGAATATTTGTTCACTCAACAGCTCTTTACTGAGTGCTTGGGCTAGATAGTGGTCAGAGCCTGGGGCTAAGCAATGAACCAGAGAAACAAGGTCTCTGCTGTCCTGGGGTTTAGAGTCGAATGTGTACGTGACAGATCACAAACAAGCAAACAGTCCTCTGTTGAACAATCTGCGGGCTATCAGTAAAGAGCTTTATTTTTCCTCTGCCCCTGAACCCAACCTGTTTAAACATGCTATGTAGACTAGAGCAATCTAGGCAGGCCCTTTAGTGTTTTGGTCCCGAGATAATTAAAAAGTGCTTTGGTCACTTTTAGTTACACAAAAGTATCAATCCAGAGTCTGTATCTGAACTGGAGAGGGAGATGAGAGAATTAAGGGTCAGGTACGTCTTGGCTGCTTCTGCCAGTGGCAGTGTTTAGGATGATTTTCTTCCTTTTGGGGCTTTTGTGGACTTCTCCAACATGCCTTGCTGTTCCTTCTTCTCAGCTCCCCTTCCACTACATGCTCTGACTGCCTTTTAGCGTCTGTATTTAAACCCATGCTTCCCCTTGCCTTCTGCAGAGATTGCTTTGCCCCTTGCCACTCTTGGGTGGGACCTACTTATGGTCTTTCACCTTGCTGGGAAACATAGCAGATAGCTGAGAACTGAGGACCTCTGTCAAAGCTGAGACAGAAAGAGTCCTGTATGAATATCTGGTCACAAATAAAGAAAAAAGTTCTGATGTGGGTAGTGTCACACTGTGCAAATTTTGAGAAAAGGTACAGAGAGGTGAAATGTGGAGAATGGTACAATGTGGTGCAAACGAACATATGCTTTGGAGTCAGATGATGTGGCTTGGAATCTGGACTCTGACTTTTGTTTACTAAAATTAAAAAAAGAACGTTGTAGCCGAATATACAGGATGTAAATTTTACCACTTTAACCATTTTTAAAGTTTACAGTTGAGTGGAATTACATCCACATTGTTGTGCAACCATCACTACGTCCATCACCAGAACTTTCCATCATCGCAAACTCAAAGTTTATACTCATTATACAATAATTCCTCTCTCCCAGCCTGTGGCAACCACCAAAGTGTTTCCTGTCTCTCTAAATCTGACTTGCTCTAGGTACCCTCTGTAAGTGGAATCATACAGGATTTGTCCTTTTTTGAGTCTTCTGACATTTATTTTTGCAAGCATAGGTTAAAGCTAAAATCTATCTTATGAGGACATTTTCTTCTGAGAGAATCACTTAGGATAATCCTTGGCACAGAGTGTGCCTGCAATAATTTTGCTTCACTTCATCTGATTTATTTAGAAAGGGTGGAAAAGGACACGGATACCGAGCGCCTGAAAGAGTGCGCGCCTGCGCTCTGTGCTCTCTAGAGGGCGGACAAGGGCTTTGCGCTGACCCGAGCGAATATCTCGCGAGACTGTCAGACGTGTGGCGTGAGGCGTGGGAGGAAGGTTGTGTTCTCGCGAGAACTCTTCCTTTCGGCCCCTTACTTGATCGGGCTGGTCTCTCTCCCACGAAGCTTCCACTCCGATCGCCAGGAGCGGCACTTGGAGCTGGTAAGAACCGCAGTGGCTCGTGGGGCCTGCACACCTCCTCTAGCCCTCAGGTCGAGGGCTGGTCCGGGGCGCCATGACCGCTTGCTTGCCAGGCATGGGCCCATGCCCTACCCGGCCGGTCTTTACCTCAAACCGTCCGGCCCCCCGGGGTGTGGGGGGGGTCACCTTTTCTTGACTGTTGGCTGCTCTGAGCCTGTCCTCTCCTCAGCTCTTGACACTGGCTCTGCCAGGGATCACCACCTTCTGCCCGCCCGCCTTCTCCCGGCCCCGGGAGTGACAGCAGCAAGGTTTAGCGTGCTCTCTCGCCAGGGCCTCATGCATGCGAAGAGGTCCCCGTTTTCCAGAACGGGCGCAGAGCATATCCATTCCCAAAGTGTTGGGTGAAAACGCGAGGAAGATGATGTTTTTTTCGGCCGTCTATGTGCCAACACAGCGTTACCTACCCTCTCATGTAATGCTCCCCACAATCCCGAGAGGTAGCTTGATTCTCTTTCCTTTTTTACAGAGAAGAGCAAGGTTTGCTCATTCCTTGATTCATCCCACCAGCGATCATTTATTCATTGCTTATGTGTTCAGCCTTTGTTGAGGCCACAGCAATGAAAAAAAAAAGGGGGGCACAACGCTTATTTTCGTGAAAGTAAATTCCTGTGGCGGGGTAACAGTAATATAAAACAGTCTTACGTGCCATATGATGTAAGATGGGATGATGCGATCCAGAATGACAGCGGTCAAAGCTGTCAAATGGAAAAAGCAGCTTTTTCACAATACCGTTCTCCGGTGTTTTCTAATCAGGGTAAGGTTCACCATAGCATAACAGTATTTTGGATAGATTTATCTTTCCACCACCCACTTGGTGATCTGGAAATGTGGTTGTAAGGACTCTTGAGTTATTTCCTGGGGTGAGGATGAGACAGGTAATCATGGTTGGCTCATTTCTGTACTGGGGTCCTAGCGTGACATTTCTGAACTTTAAAGACTGTCAGACCCTTTAAGGAAGACTTATGCAAATGCTACAGTGGTTGGGGGTGGTGGTGCATGTGCCTTGCGGCTTAGGGAAATTACTTGATTTGCTCTTTGGAATGTTTGCTAGCTTGCCTATTTGTTAAGAGAAGTGAGATAATATATGTAAGCTCTAGCCCAGTAATATTCCTTACATTTTATTTTTCCTTCCCCCTCTTCTATGGGACTTTTATCCTTGGGTGGGCAGGGAAAATCCTAGGGGTTTAAAGTTTTGTGATATTTTGTGTCTAAATAAACCTCTACAATTACATTATTATTGTTGGACGGGTAGGTATTTAAAAAGTGGAAAAGCACAGTGAGCTATGTAAGGGAAGGAAAATGTGATTCTCAGAGGGGGAGGAGATATTTTAGAATTACATAGGACACGCCTAGCCACCCGATTTAAATCAGCTTAGCTGTGCCAGAATTTCAGGAACCTGTGGAGGGGCTTCAGATACATCCCTACCCCCATCTAAAAGTCTCTTGGCTCATGTTTTATAATGATTTCCTTCTGAGAGTAAGGGTTAGCATACTGGAAAACATTCAGAAACAGTCATCATTGCTGCTGGTGTATTTTTAACTCTCAGTGTCTTATTTCAAAGAATTAGTATGTTCTGAATTTTTGGTGAATCAGTGGCACAAATTCTCCTCTAGGTAGGAAGTTCACCGTTGTGCTCAGGGACTGTCCTAAGTATATCTCAATGTACTCACTCAGTAAATATTTGTTGAGTAAATACATAAAATCTTAGTACTGAAGTGATCCCTTTATCATACATTGTGTGGCTAAGGACTTTAGACTCAGACCTGAGATTAAATCTTAGTTTCTCTACCTGGAAGCTTGTGATTATAGGTGATAACATATTTAACTTCATCAAGCTTTAGGATCTTTATTTTTATTTTTATTTTCTTTTTAAAGATTTCATTTATTTATCTGACAGAGAGACAGATAACAAGTAGGCAGAGAGGCAGGCAGAGAGGCAGACAGAGAGGCAGACAGAGAGAGAGGAGGAAGCAGGCTCCCCTCGGAGCAGAGAGCCCGATGCTGTGCTTGATCCCAGGACCTTAGGATCATGACCTGAGCCGAAGGCAGAAGCTTTAACCCACTGAGCCACCCAGGTGCCCCTAGACTCTTTATTTTTAATGAATTGTGGTGATAATATGTACTTTAAATGTTTGTGGGGACTAAATGGAAAGTTAAAAAAAAGAAACCCTTGGCACATAGATGTATTAAATATTACTGAATTCATTCAGAAAATACTTATTGAATACCTACTATATAACAGTGAACAAAAAGACAAAGTTCCTTCCTGGGTGGAACTTACCTCCTAATGTGTTTTCTGAAGTGGAGTCAGAAAATAAATGGTTTCTACATGTCAGATTATCATTAATACTGTCGAAAATACTGTGGAATATATTAAGGGGGAGTGTATGGAAGAAAGATTTATTTTGTATAGGATAGTGAGGAATGGCTTCACTGCAAAGACAGCCTAAGGAAGTAGTAGTCAGACACCCTAAGGAAGTGAAGGAGTGGGCATAAGGATATCTGGAGGAAAGTGCAAGGGCCCTGAGGCAGAAGTACCCTGGGTATGCTGGAGGAACAGCAAGGAGGCATTTGTGGCTGGACTGAGTAAGCAAAGAGGTGAGGAGAGAGGAGTGGGGAGCAGTCATGAGGCTTCTGTAGGAATACTGGAGAGATACAATGGTGACTTATTAAGTTGATGAGCTACATAATAAAATGTGTTCTTTTATTATCATTCCACCATCATATAACTCTTACCAGAAGTAATAAAAATAGCTACCTATTATACTAATATAGGTATCCTCTGGTTTTTTAAAGCTTGCATTATGCCACTTTACTTTATGAAAGACCTGCATTTGTGTCTGTTTTCGATAAGTGAAAGAAATCCAAAGAGGATTTTGCGTTTTATAAAAAAGGGCAAAAACCAAAAATGATGTTCAGCATTTGTTTTGCTGTTGAGGCGGTATGCAGTATGTGCCCCAGCAGCTAGAGTGGCACTGCCAAGCTCCTTCCCTGGGAGTTACACTCAGCATCTCAACATCAGGCCACCACAGCTTTGAACTGTGTCTCTGAGGACCAGTGCTTTATCTCAATTAATTTTGTGCATCTGTTTGACTTTTTCAGTAGCCGGAGCCTCAGACAATAAAGATTTATCACAGTGCATGATACACAATAGAATATGCTCCTGGTTCAGAGAGCACTTTTTTAGGCAATGCTGAAATCAGTGAATTTAGTATTTCTGTTTGCATACCAGGTAGGTTGCAAGTCTAAAGTGACTATGATCAGGTATGTATGTATGGATTATATATATTGGATTAAGTTCAGTTTCATGGAGGCACCATAGATGTCCATGGCATTTTTGTTACTATTCCTGCTACTTTTTAGCTTTCTTAAAGCTTTTATCCACAACTTAGATTTTGGCTTTGTTTTCATTATGGATATGTCTGAATGCTTTGTTTCAGCATAGAACACACAAACAAGGTGAGTGGCCTAGGTGATATGGGGGCCAAGTTGAGCACTTTTACTTGAGTAGCTTTAGATAGTGTCTCTAAATAGTGTGCTTGTCAGAGGAGCTGCTGTTTAGTTCTTCTCAGCTTGTCTTTGCTTGTTAAATTATAATATTCGGTCATAATTTATAAAAATCACATCAAGTCTACAATACCTCAGAGCCTGACATGGTAATCATCCTCTCTGGGTTAGGTAGATTCACTGGCAAGAGAATAAAATAGTTATTTTTTTTAAACAGTGTTTCAACTTTTTTTTTTTTTTTAAATTAAGATTTTATTTATTTGGGCATCTGGGTGGCTTAGTGGGTTAAGCCTCTGCCTTCAGCTCAGGTCATGATCTCAGGGTCCTGGGATCGAGCCCCACATGAGGCTCTCTGCTCAGCAGGGAGCCTGCTCTTCCCCCCTACACCCCCCACCTGCCTTTCTGTCTGCTTGTGATCTCCGGCTGTCAAATAAATAAATAAAATCTTTAAGAAAAAAAAGATTTTATTTATTTGACAGAGAGAGAGAGAGCATGCGCACCTATGAGGGAGAAGCAGGCTTCCTGCTGAGCAGAGAGCCATATGTGCAGCTCTATCCCAGAAGCCTGAAATCATGACCTGAGCCTAAGACAGATGCTTAACCTACTAAGCCACCCAGGCATCCCTAAAATAGTTATTTTGAAGCTGTTCTTTTTTATTCTGATGTGAATGATTCATTCTAATTCTCTTAGCCATTCTTATCCCAAGTCATCATCCCTGATTTTTGCCTGGCTTGATTATTCACTGGAATCAAGATGTTACTCTCTGGTGCTAGAAGTATGTTTGGGGACAATTGAGACGTACTATTCCTCTTACCCAGTGCCTAGAGTGCTCTACAGATGTGACAATTTCATTCAGTGAAGGAGTGAACTGACCATATACGTTAAAAGGTTTTTGATTGCCAGTTTGGTTACAGGTAAGAAATTAAGTCTTTTAATACAAGTACTGATTTCATAAGAACATAATCTTAGGTGTATTTTGAATTTAATTTTGACATTATTGCTAGTCCCCTGGGCTTGAAAGAAGAAAATATTGTATTACTTGTTCACTTCCTGTTGGAAAAACCACAAGATACTTATCATAAAATTGGGGATAAAATGGTATCATTACTGTGATGGTAGATGTTTTCCTATCCTTGACTGTATTATGGGCAGAAGTTTCAAGTTGAAAATCGGGTAGGTCCCCAGTTCTGAAAGCCTACCAAACTTCTGTGATGTCAGCTAGAATTTCTGTGGTACTGCAAAAATCTTAGGAAAAAAAAATCCCGAGTTGGCTCAAGTACTTAACTGTGCTCAAGTACAGTTAATATTTCCCCCTTTAACTCACAGACTTCCTGATGTTTGTGAGTCTCTATAGCTGAACTTTGACATGTTTGGACCCAGGAAAGATGCTTTATCTCAGTGCCTGTTCTGGGATCATGGTGTCAGTGGCAATACCCTTGCTAGTTTTATCTTGTTTGAGAGAAAACTAAAAGTAGCATTACACCAGAAACATTTCCACCTCTGAAAAACCTTCCTGAATTAATGCAGGCCTTAAGTGTGACATCAAGTTGATTATCTATGTTTAATCAAGAACTATACTTCATCTGGCTAGTCTGAACTTGAACATTTGCTTATCATTTATTCATCTATCCATTTATCAAACATAGTTAAGTCTTTGTTGAATTTAGGGTCACAGCACTGCACAACTTCAGGGACACCATTCTCTTTATGTCAGTGCAATAGAGCATGTAAAGTGAAGAGGGTTGGTAATGCCAAGACACCCTTATCAGGCTATCTGTTCAGCATTAGGGTGTACAAAGCCAAATAAAACATGATACCTTCTCCTGGAGGTCTCAAGCTAAGGAGGCAGAAATGTAACATGTAATTAGAGTAACATGTTACAGGTGTCATGCTGGAAACCTGTACTGATTAGAGTGGGTCCAGAGGAAGGAGCAGCTAACTCTGTCGGCCCAAACTAGTGAGGAGTGGGGTGCCGGGTCAGGAAAGGCTTCATAGTGGTGGGACTTGAGCATAGTTAGAAAAGAAAAGCATACAGGTAAGGAGAAGGGAACTGGTATTGCTGGTGGAGAGCACTGGGAGAGCCAAGCTGGACAAGGTGAATCCGCCTGGATGACTGTGGATAGAATAGCTGTGTAGCAGGTCACAGTGTGGGGCTGCCCTGAGGCGATAGCAGGAGAATCATGTTGGAGCAAGAAAATAGAGAACTTTATTAACTTTGTAAGAAATTTGGACTTTATCCTATAGGCAAGTAGGGAGTCATTGGAGAGTTATAGTTTATGTTATCTCTAAATGAGATGATCTACTAGGAATGGATGGTTCTCTTGTTCTGAGACAGCATAGAAATCTTGAAGCAGAAGAGAGGTAAAATAGAAACATTTTATAAAGATGTAAGGGCAAATAATGAAGTTTAAGGAAGTCAAGAGGAACCTACAAAGTATTTTGAATGCAGAATTCTTCTATATTTCTTTTTTATTAAGATTTTTTTATTTATTCTGGGCGCCTGGATGGCTCAGTGGGTTAAAGCCTCTGCCTTCAGATCAAGTAATGATCCCAGGGTCCTGGGATCGAGCCCCACATTGGGCTCTCTGCTTAGCAGGGAGCCTGCTTCCTCCTCTCACTCTCTCTCTCTCTGCTTGCCTCTCTGCCTACTTGTGATCTCTGTCTGTCAAATAAAAAAATAAAATCTTTAAAAAAAAGATTTTTTTATTTATTCACTTGAGAAAGAAGCAAGAGCATGAGCTGGGAGGAGGAGCAGAGGAAGAAGCACACTCCCCACTGAGCAGGGAGCACGACCGAGGCTTGATCTTAGGACCCCATGATCATGTCCTGAGCTGAGGGCAGACATGTAACCACTGAGAAACCCAGGCACCCCTGGAATTCTGGATTTTTATGATTTTTTCCTCCACAGTCTTTTTATGTTTATATAAAATTGAATAAATCACATCATTATAGTAAAAACTAAAGCTGACATAAGCTGACAGAACAAACACTAACTCTCAGTTGCTGTAACTCAGGAATTCAAGTGAGGGAGAGCTGGAGCATTTAGTGTGTGGAGGCTCTGGTCAGGATCTTTTAGAGAGGGTGTAGAGACTACCGGTTATGTAGGTGATAGCACAGTTTCTACTGTATTTACATTGTGAGTATTTTATAGGGGCATCTAAAAGATGAAAGTTCTTGACATCAGTTATATTTTAATAGAGAATTCCTCCTTTCTAGCCATTTGACTTCAAGTACAAAATTTAAACTTTCATCATTTAGAAGTATGTCTAATTTTTTATCTTTACAAAATGTGTTATCCAATGAAGAAATTGTTTTCTCTTTATTTCTGGTAATTAATATCTGAAACGGGATCCCAGAAACTTTGTGCATCATAGGTAAAACAGAGCCTCCACAAAGTCTGTTCATCTGAAATCTGAGGGTTTCTTAATTGAAGGTGATGGCCGTTAGTGTTTCCTTTGCTTTTTTTATATGGTTTTGCTTTACTTACTATTTACAAAAATAAAACTATTTTTATTTGTCGCAAATATTTTACATTAATAAAATTGATTGAAAGGGAATGACTAGTGCTGTCTAGATTTTGTCTTCTGGCCTGATTGGATATACAGGCTGTAAGGGTTGTTTTTGGAGAAAAGGACACCAAATTAGTCGTACTATGAGCATGATAATCAAACAGGAATACTGTATGCTAGGTACTGTCGTAAACATTTTACATATAATTCATGTAATTCTCATTGAGTTGGCGACAGTAATAATGGACACCTGGAACAAAAGGCGAGGGCTGAACTCCAGCAGTGCTGACAGTGGTTATCTCGCAGGCATAAACTACTGGGTAGGAACATTCCAAGAATAACTCGGTAAGCCTTCAGAAGACCCACGGTTGTTATTTCTCTGTAGTGAATAGCAGCAAAATCCTTAAGCCTTAGACGTCTTGACGATTTGGAGCGCGGAGCGGGGTGGACAGAGGCTACGAGCTGGAGCAGCAGGGCCGAGGGGAGTTTGGAGAGCGGCCCCTGGTAACCGGCTTCCGGAAGCGGCGGGTCGGGGAAGGAGGATCCACGCCCGAGCTTTGCTAGCTGCTGCGGGGGCCTAGGTTTGTCGGGGGAGGGGAGGTGCCCGAGTGGGCGGAGCCTCTCTGCTCGTCCCCGGCGCCGACGTGCGCGCTCCCAGCTGCGGAGGTCTGCGGCCAGTATCAGGCAGGGTGGGACGTGGCTCGTAGCCTCGGGAACCTTTGGCACTCCAGTCGTGGTCAAAGCGGCTCGGGTTCGGCAGGCTGGTCGCGCGGCGGAGACCCGCCTGCGAGGTTCGTCGGGCAGCCCAGGGGCGCTGCCGGAGCGCTTGGAGTCTCTTGCCACGCTGGGGTGGGGAGGTGGGGGTGCTCTGCGGCCCCGGCTGTGCGCATGCGTGCTGAGCGGTGACCCCTGAGGGCTGCGGGTTCCAGGGACCGTACCGCGGCTTCGTAGGGCTACTGTGCTCTTAGAAAGTGTTGGGGAACCTGGAAAGTTGCATGAATCATTGTTGCTTTTAACTAGAAAAGTCTTACTTGGCATTAGGTGGGGAATTTTGTGGTCGGTTTGCAGTTACTGCTTCGGAAAGTTGATGTGCTCGGTTGCTGTAGTTAACAAGTTTATAGATCCCAGCGAAGTAAACTCTGAAGTGTGAATCTTAAAATATGCTATCGTGATTTCATGGTTACTTATTTTGTGTAAGTCTCTTCAGGTATTAACCTTTATTTGCGAGGTGTAAAAAAAGTTACGGAGAATCAGATGCTGAATTTCAAAAATACTTGTGTTGATAAAGAATTAAAAGTGGGCTGAGGCTAGGGTAGGACATATATAGCATTTGAGTGAATGAACTGTGAAATAAAAAAATAACCCCCTTTTTTTAAAACAGTAACGTGTGACGAAGAAATGTCTCAAGGTAGTGTGGAATATTACTTTATAATTAATAATTTTTTTCCGGAAAATTTGTACAGTCTAATCTATATTGTCTCATCAAAGATAACCAAATTGGCAGTATTTCAGATTTAGTAATCCATACAACATAGATGTATGCTGTGCATTGTTTTTTCAGGGTGTAGGCTTCTAGCAATGATTTGGATGCCAGGAAAATAAAAAGTGGACTTTTTTTTCTTTGGAGAGGAGGGGCAGGTGGGAAGGGTGAAAAACAGTGAGAGCTGGAAGGTGCAGTTAGAGATGACCTGGCCGAAGCCTTCAGATAGACAAATGGAACTTTGTGATACAGATGTGAGATCAGAATCAAGGTCGCTTGCTGTGTCCTTCATACTTGGCACTGGTATTTGGCAGTGTTCTGATTATTCTGAAACTGTCATGACATGCACAGGTACTATTTGTTTTGTTAGCATTATCCAAGGAAGAAGTTCTAAATATAGTCATAATTTCATTGGGGAGGGTATGTACTATGGTGAGTGCTGTGAATTGTGTAAGACTGATGAATCACAGAGCTGTACCCCTGAAACAAGTAATACATTATATGTTAATAAAAATTGTCATAATTTATTGAGGACTATGAAAATGAACAGAATCTTAGTGGAAGTTATTCCAGTAGCATGCCATTGGAATGTTCATTCTTGGTTTTTTTTTTTTTTTTTGGAATGTTAATTTCAAACTTTAGTATTGGCAAATAAAGTAATTTGTGGGTGATAAGACACTAAAGGAAGAACAAGCTGGTCAGAGAGCATCCAGGACTAGACCTTAGGAACTTTAGTTCTGAACTCAAGCCTGTGGTCTTTAGATAGGTCGTTTAAATTGTCTGGGCCTTAGTGGCTTCATCTGTAAAATGAGAACAGTCTACAAAAGAGATGGCTAAGAGATTTTCAGCTTCAAAGTGTGGTTTGTGCTGGTTACTAGAGGGTTATAGCTTTTTGGAAATTTTATGGTTAAACCACATGATAACGATTTAGCTTCATTTGTGGTTAGTTGCTCAATCCTGGTTTCATGATCTTTGGATTTCATAATTAGATTTGTGCAAAGATAGAATATATAGTTTGTAGAACTCTTTGGGGAGAATTCTAGGTTTTCCTGGAGCTTTCTTTATTTGAGGGGTGCGTGTGTGTCTCTCTCTCCTCCTTCCTCTTCCCCTCCAAACCTAGTAGGACAGGAATCCTAGAGGCACGAAAGTTTTAGAAGCACTTAAACTTTTGACTTTGTCCAAAAAATGTACATTTAAGACAGTCTTCTGTTGAAGGTGGTGGGGCAGTGACAGATGGGCTCTAAAGACCCTTATTAACAAGATGACTGCGTTGAAGGATAACATGTGAAAACGTGATAAATATGTGGGGAAAATCAGTTTTGTAACTTAAATCTCATCCTGCCTTCTGTCCATAGCTGATAAAGAGAAAACCCGGTTTGTGTACTTTTGCCATATTTTGTTCCTGTTAGATAGTTTTTATAGTACTTGTAATTGAATTCAGAAGACCTACTTTAGGGATCTAGTAATAACAGCACTTATATGCATTTGACTTTGCCACCTGTGTGATCTAGAGCTCGGGTTTGGCATTGTGAAGTACATTTTAATTTATTATTTATATACTTATTTTTTAAAAAAGATTTCGGTTTTTTTTTGGTCAGAGGGAGCACGAGTGCACACAAGCAGGGGGAGCAGCAGGCAGAGGGAGACACAGGCTCCTCGCTGAGCAAGGAGCCTGATGTGGGACTTGATCCCAGGACTCTAAGATCGTGACCTGAGCCGGAGGCAAACACTTAACCGACTGAGCCACCCAGGTGTCCCAGTACATCTTAATTTAATTTTATTGATTGCATTTTACACTGTGCCAGGCATTATGGCATCCCATACAAATGATGAAGACCTAAGAATGGGAAATTTGGCACAAGTGAAAGTTGGTTAATAATTGGAAAGACAGCTAAATATGCCTTGTATGTAATTTTTAAGTGCAAAGTGAAGCAACTTGTGGTAATGAGATGACACTCTAGCTCTCCACATATGAGCCAGCAGTTCACTTGTGTTGCACAGGTATTGTTCAGGATCTCTACAGTGTGCACTAAGTGTACATTAATGCCTCTGCTTAAAACAGGTCAGTTTACAGTGTGGAAAAGAAGTTAGCAAAATAGTTACAGCTGGCCTTTTGAGGGTTAAAAAAAAATTCCACAAAGATTTCTGTCAAATTTAGTTACAGAGGCCCTTCCTTTTTAGAGGTCATTATGGGGAAACAGATTGAGGTAGCGAAATAACAGGGAAGTTACAATGTTTCCTGAATCTTTCAGTTTCTTAGAGGATCTCTAGTTCCTCAATATGTATTTTTCCCTAAGATTCTCAAAAGAAAGCCTACTAGGTTTCTTCTTCCCATCATTTTATTTAAGGATGGGGGTCATACCACTTTTGTCCCTTCCCAGCTTTTAGCTAGCTATGTGGGTCCTGAATCCTAGGCTTGCAGGTACAGTCTAGGCCAGAGGTCACTTGCTTTCAGATGAAGAGTCAGCCTTTTGGGGGACTCTACATTGGGTAGATTGCCGTTCAGCCAAAAGCTGGCTTCTTTGAGAAGGTCTCTGCCTTCAGAACTGACAGGAGGTTCTTTCATGTGTTCCCTTAGATGTCTCCTGGTAATCCTCCTCTACTCCCTTTGGGTGTTTCTGAACAAATCTAAGTCTTTTCAAGCGGGCACCAAGTATTTGAGTGTCGTAATCAAGTCCTCCCAGAGACTTATCTAGGCTAAACAGCTTCCCTTCCTGGAGAAATTTTTCATGGTTTGAAGGTCCCTTTGCCTGTTCTAAACTGTGTTATTCAGAAAGAAATTTTAAATTTAGTTTAATAAACATGGAACAGCTTAGTCCTGTGACAAATACTGTACTGTTGGTAAATGCAAATGGTGTGTTTTCTCTCAGACCCAGCACAGTGCTAACTCATATAGAGGTTACTTTCAATTAAAAATCTTCATCCTTTTAAAAAACATTTTATTCTCTTCCACTTTGTCCTCCCCCATTCAAGTTTTAAAAATTTACATTTTGTTTTATCAAATTTAACAGCTGTATAGAGATTGTTGTGGAATCTTTTTATCAAAGTGACTTGTTAACTGCAACTGTAATAGCTGCTTTCTGTTTTGTTTTTTTTTTTTTTAATCCATGTAATTAGGAAAAACAGGGGAGTTTGGGGGAAAATATACCTCTAAAAACTTTATAGACTGGCTTCATTCAGTCTTCTATCCTTTTGAGTTGTTTGTGAAAAATAATCTTAGGATTCCATTTAGTTGTACCTGTTTATCTCATATTCACTTGTCCCCAAAGATAGGATATCACCTTGACACAGGACATACTGTTGAGCATCCAGATAAGAGTGTGGCTGTTGGACTACATTGAGTGGCTGGTTTAGTAGAATTGTCCAAGAAGGAAATAACTTTGAGTCATCGGGCTTAGTGAACACCTGCTGGGTTACATTGATTACTGCTTTTTTTCTAAGTGTTTAGAAACTATCTCTGATTCTAGATCTATCTAAGATAGACACCATACTTCTTCCAGTGGTTTTTGTCAAGCTTTTGCTTCATTGTTTTTCCAACCATCTTCTATCTCAGTCTCTTATTTTATCATTGCTTGTGTGCTGTTCTTTCCACTTCTGTTTCTTATCTCTTGTAAACCTAAGATGATTAGAAAACTCTGTAGTTTCCCATACCAATACCTGTAAGCACCGCCCTCATATCAGAATCCTTTGAAATTACTTTGTTAGATTTCTTGAGAGCATCCTACCTATGAAACCATTCCTAAAGCCTCTCTAAATAAAAGTCCCACCTTAAAGAAAATAATTTAAAATTTCCATTTTCCCAATCAATTAAGGTAAATGCCAAATCCAGACAGTGTTCTTAATTCTGCTTACCAAGTTAGTAGTTTGTAGTTGCTTTTCAAAGTAATTACGGATCCTTCTAGACCTTTCAGAACAAGAACACGTGCCCCCTATGTGTGTACATAGTGTACACAAGAACACTGTAGTGTTCTTTTAACTTCTTGGAGGCCATATGCCATATCAGTTGAGGAAAATTAGTGCTTTTTGTTTTGTTTTCTACGAATAACCTGTTCACATTTAAAATGTCACTAAAGTACATGCATAGAATTGTAGGGTAGGAATGCAGTAGTGGTGGGGAGGGAAGAAGAGGCAGTATTTATTAAGGGTATACGGTGTGCGAGGTCTGTGTTGGAAGTAATCTAAATAAGTTAGTAATTGGGAGCTGGTTGGAATGATCATTTGGGGGATGATTGAAAGGTGGTTTTTGGTTGTAATTACAGTGCAACTTAGATTGTTCTTTTTTTTTTTTTTTTTCCTCTCAAAGGACCAGTGAGCAGAATGAGTACCTCACAGGACCAGAGTGGCTGCTCCAGTACTAGAGAGCCCCTTTTGAGGTGTTGTGATGCACGGAGGGACTTGGAGCTTGCTATTGGTGGAGTTCTCCGGGCTGAACAGCAAATTAAAGATAACCTGCAAGAGGTGTGACATGTGCTTTTTTCCTCCCTTGTCTGGATTCTCAGCACAGGGCTCGTTAGAGTATGGCTAAGGGCTTGGCTTCTGTCTGCCAACCAAAAAGCTTCACCTGATGCCTTGCATGGTGTGCCTGAAATGTTGGTACCTTTGATTCCCAAGTGAAATTAAGCAGATGGGAGAAGAGTCTGAAGAACCTTGTACTACCTTAAAGAGTTCAGTTCAGC
Source organism: Lontra canadensis (assembly GCF_010015895.1). NCBI lineage: Eukaryota > Metazoa > Chordata > Mammalia > Carnivora > Mustelidae > Lontra > Lontra canadensis. Next base: position 29,113,181 of record NW_022630997.1, read on the forward strand.
GTGCGTTCTTTAATTGCTCCTCTGTGTGGTCCCTGGGCCAAGACTGCCCTCAGGAAGAAATAACAAAGTGAATGAGTACCATACTTCCCAGCTGTGTGTCCTTGATGCCTGAAGGGTGGTACTTCATCATGTCCCCGGCCATCTTTTAACGTAGCGGTGGCATGGTTTTGGCGGTGGCATGGTTCTGTAAATAACTTTATCTGTTAGATCAAGCCAGAATGCAATCTCTTTGTTCCATTGACCTAGTATTATTCTGTTGGTGAGTGGGAAGACCACGTATTACGTGACTTTGAAATACAACTTTATTATACAGGAAAAATTTGTTTTAAAATAGTTTCTTATGTGAATTCTCATGGATAATTTATAGCTGTTCTGATTTCTGTCCTGCGGATTTCTATATTTATTCTTTTTTGAATTGCTCTTTATGCTTCCAGAAACATTTAGTTTATAGGTTTACTTAAACTGTCTGTCCTTGTGGTCTTCTGTCTGTTCACAGGTAGTCGCACATCTCTTCACTGAATTGGCCTCTGTAAATAGATTGCTCATTCATAGAATGAGGAAAGAGATAAGGGCTAGCTATTAATACTCCTGTCTTACTCCACTGGCAAATTTGCAAGACTTTAGGTTTTCAACTTGTATGGAAAACTGAGGGGGATCAGCATTACATGATCTATCCTTTTATTTTCTCTTGATTACTTTAGGTCATCCAAATAAACCTGCTAATCTTTGGAGAGAGGGGGTATTGAAGGAGGATTTTAGAGCTTATGAATGCTTTTATGGCTGGAATTCTTAAACTGGGTCCATGGTTTTGCTTTGGGGACCATAAATTCCAGAATTAACGGGTAAAATTTTGAGTGTATAATATGTATTTTCTGGGGAGATGCTCCATAGATATGATTGGATGATGAAAAGGATTTGTGACCCCCCCTCACAAACTTAAGAAACCATTCTGTGGGAAACACCATTCTTTGGGCTTTTTAACAGCAGTGAGGCTAATAGGTATATGTTTCCTAGGTCAAAGCCCAGATTCACAGCTGCATAAGCCGTCACCTGGAATGCCTTCGAAGCCGTGAGGTGTGGCTGTATGAGCAGGTAGATCTCCTCTATCAGCTTAAAGAGGAGACACTTCAGCAGCAGACCCAACAGTTCTACTGGGTAAGGAGGTTGCCAGGCTATAATCAGTTTGAGTATGGTTTCTGGTTTCCAAAGAATGTCTTTCCTATGATGTAGCATTAATAAAGATCAGGTATAAGTTTAATTTCAAGTGCTGTTTGTTAACTTGGATATATTTGGTGCTTTTAGTATCACTGGCTACATGGTTCCATTTTTCTTACAGTTACTGGGCCAGTTCAATTGTCTTATTCATCAACTAGAGTGCACCCAAAACAAAGATCTAGCCAATCAAGTTTCTGTGTGCCTGGAGAGGTAAAGATATTTTTTACTTGTTTTGACTTTTGGCTCTTTGATTTGATGTATGTATTTTATTTTTTAAAAGATTTTATTTATTTATTTGAGAGAGATATCAAGAGAGAGCAGGGGTGGGGGGCAGTTGGGGCGGGGGGGGAGAGGGAGGAAAGGCTTTCCGCTGAGCAGGGAGCCTGACATGGGGTTTGATTCTAAAAGCCCCGAATCGTAACCTGAGCCCGAGGCAGATGGTTGACCAACTGAAGCACCCAGCTGCCCCAGCTTCAATGTATTTAAAAAACAAGTCAATTTTGTGACTTATTGTATGTCTTGGATTTAACCTGACTTCTCTTTTCCTATGATAAGATCATCTGACTTTATATACTTAATATTATACCTGATGGTACATAGTGAAGTCATCTGCCTTTGATGAGTTTCTTAGAAAAGTAAAGTACAATCATTTCAAATCATTCACACTTTGGCTTTTGTTTTAGATTAAAATCATTATTCCTTAAAAATAGATTTTGTTTATTTTTTTTCCAGACTGGGCAATTTGACCCTCAAACCCGAAGATTCGACTGTCCTGCTGTTTGAAGCAGACACAGCTGCTCTGCGTCAGGCCATCACCACGTTTGGATCCCTCAAGACTATTGTGAGTAGTGTTGATCTCAGACAATTCATAAAGCACTTCTCAGATCTGTGGACTCACAGATGGTCTTGAAAATTTTTACTATGAATAGTGGCTTTCTTGAGCATTTGCTATGCTTCAGAAGTTTCATGTTCTGATTAAGTTGATAGAGCATTAGGCTGGTAGTTCTTGGAATGTGGAACTGACTCAGTTAAAATCTCCAGAATTCATCTTGTATCCTTTTACGTAACTTTTGACATATTTCTTATAAGATCTATGACTTGAATGGTCTTTAAAAAACCAAACACGGTCTCCTTTGGGTCTGGTAAAAGCGGTAATACTACCAGTTCTGGTGAAGAATTCTCTTGTATAGTGAGTTATGTAGTAGGGAATTCTCAGATTTCCTAACTACTTGTGTTGGTCATTGAATTTAGTGTAAAGAATATTCTAGTGAAATGATAATGCTTTGCTTATTACTTTTGAAATTGAGGAATTATAGTTTCATCTTTTTGGGATGAAAGCATGATGTTAATAAATGTGATTAATTTCCTTTCATTTTATAGCAAATTCCCGAGCACCTGATTGCTCATGCTAATTCATCAAATATTGGGCCTTTCCTGGAGAAAAGAGGTTATATCCCATTGCCAGAACAGGTAAAATGTCATTTTTGTTTCTGGTAACTAAGTTATTACTTGGCTTATATGTCTTTTGGCTTTTGAGTAAATCACTTTTATTTGTTTACTTTTTGGTACCATTTATTTGCAAAATGGCACCAGTGGAAATGAGTTAATTTATGCAATTTAACACTCCCTTTGAGACTGAATGTCAGATAGAAATTTAGAGGTTTTATAGGTGTTAGGAGAAAAAGTCAATTGTTATCAATTAGTTCATAAGACATATTATCATTAGCTCTCTGATTGGGGTAGTTCTCTTTTAGGGAACCTTCTCTTTATAATTCTTAAGGCAATGTGAATAGGAATGCTAGATGTTTTGAATTGAGAGCAACCCTGGAGATGAGCTATACTTCTTGTTTTATAATTGTGAAGATGGAGGGTTAGGGAAGTCATGTGATATGTGCAGGGTCAGTGGGAAGCTAAAATTAGAAAGTGTGGATCTCCTGCTTTTCTGGTGAACCTTCCATGGCATTTGGCATTGCCTCGTTAAGCAGCAGAGTATTATGTGATTAGCAGAAGTCAGCATCCAGCACCACGGCTGTCTCTCTCAGTGACTGGCTCCTTGGAAGCAAACCTGCCAGTGGTCGTCAGGCTCCTTACATCCCCAGCACCAACCTCCAGGACTGGCTCACCCAAAAGCAGACCTTGGAGAACAGTCAGGTGTGTTACTTCCTTTATTGTTTCTGAGGTAGACGCAGTAGTAGTAGATGGTTTTAGTTTTTAATTTATGGTTTATATGTCTTTGTTTGGTTTTTAGTTCTAAGCTGAAAATATTTTTACAACTCTTTATTACAACAGTGACACCTCTTCACTACAGATAGAAAGCTTAGAAAACAGAACCATAAGGAAATACAAACTCATAATCCCAAAATTCAGAGCTAACTACTGTAACACTTGTTTATATACTTCCATTTTTCTGTGTGTGCATATACTTCAGAAACATGATTCTGTAAATCCTGTTTTGACTGGATTTTTTCCACTAGTAGAGCACAAATATGTTTCTCTTTAATTTCTTCCATAAAATCCTTAATAGCATATAATATTTTATTGATTGGCTATAACTTAAACTCTAGTTTTCTAGGTATAAACAGAGTTCCCCTAAACAGCCAGGAGTTCATTTGTGCACATTCTTGATTAGTAAAATCCTAGAAATTACATTTCTAGATTATAATTCTGCATACCCTTCAAGACTTTGGATACATAACCCCAGTTTGGCTTTCCAGGAAGTTGGTACCAGTTTATATTCAGAAGAATACGCAGCGGAATATTTGAGGGTGTTTCCTTCCCTCAAGAAACTTCTTGAATAGTGACAATCATATTTATATAAGTTCCTTTTTTCTCCAAATTTGATACAAAGTAACAGTTTTACTTGTTTTGAAGTTTCTTTGCTTATGGAGGTTGAATATTTTTCATGTTTATTAGCCTTCCTGGATGAGTTCCCTAATCATATTCTTTGTTCATTTTTGTCTTCTTTATTCATAAAGATTTTTAAAAAAAATATTTATTAGAGAGAGAGAGAGATCACAAGTAGGCAGAGAGAGAGGGGAAACAGGCTCCCTGCTGAGCAGAGAACCCGATGTGGGACTCGATCCCAGAACCCTGAGATCATGACCTGAGCCGAAGGCAGAGGCTTAACCCACTGAGCCACCCAGGCGCCCTATTCATAAAGATTTATTACGTAGAACTGCCAGACTCTTTTCTATCAAATATGATACAAGTACTTTCTCCTACTTTGTCTTTACTATTTTTTTTAGTTTTTTTAAAGCTGCAGAAAATTAATTTTTTTGTTATTCACGTATATAAATATTGCAGTAGAGAAATCCTTTGTCTCTTGGCCTTATCTATGTAAATTTAGAAACACTGGGCAGTGTAATAAATGTGCAGATAGAACTCTTATCATTGAATTCCAAAGCAGCCATAATGTTCTTTTGAACTAATACTGTGTACTTCTTGTGTAGACTTCTGCCAGAGCCTGCAATTTCTTCAGCAATGTCTGGGGCAACGTAAAGGGCTTAGAAAACTGGCTCTACAAGAGTCAGCAACAAGAGGTTTCTGAAAAACCAACTTCCCAAAAGTGTAACAGCCATTCTACCACCAGTTCTTACTCTGTTGAAATTGAAAAGGTTGGAGACCTGGACCTTCTTGATCAAGATGAGATGGACCTTTCTGATTGGCTGGTGACTCCTCAGGAATCCCATAAACTGGAGAAGCCTGGGAATGGCAGCTGTGAAACCAGTGAGAAGTTGAAGCTCCTGTTGCACGTGTTCCAGGAGCCCTATAGTGTGAATGATTGGCTTGTCAAGTCCGATTCCTGTACCAATTGTCGGGGCAACCAGCCCAAGGGTGTAGAAATTGAAAACCTAGGCAATCTGAAGTGCCTGAATGACCATTCTGAGGCCAAGAAACCCTTGTCTACTCCGAGCCTGATTATGGAGGATTGGCTTGTTCAGAACCATCAGGACCCATATAAAGTAGAGGAGGTATGCAAGGCCAACGAGCCCTGTACAAGCTTTGCAGAGTGTGTGTGTGATGAGAACTGTGAGAAGGAAGCTCTGTGTAAATGGCTTCTGAAGAAAGAAGGAAAAGACAAAAATGGTATGCCTGTGGAACCAAATCCTGAGCCTGAGAAGTGTACAGATGCCCTGAGTATGTGGCTCTGTCCTTCCAGAAAAGAGGCAACACAACAAGCTAAGATGTCAAAGGCAGTGGCTCCTTCTAGAATTGCTGATTCCTTCCAAGTCATAAGGAACAGTCCTTTGTCAGAGTGGCTCATCACACCCTCATGCAAAGAAGGTTGTCCCAAAGAAGTGCCTAGTACTGAAGATAGAGCTGGCAAGCAAAAGCTTATGAACCCGGCGGCCACTTCGTGGTGTCCCTTAAACACAGCTGACTGGGTCTTGCCAGGAAAGAAAATGGGAAACCTCAGCCAGTTAACCTCAAGAGAAGACAAGTGGCTACTTCGAAAGAAGGCCAAGGTGAGCACACATCAAAATAACACCATTGGAACTATAGTTAGTAGATTTGTACTTTTTTTTTTTTTTTCTTTTAAAAAGGAAAATTTTACTTGACAGAGAGACAGTGAGTACAGGAACACAAGCAGGGGAAGTGGGAGAGAGAAAGCAGGCTTCCCTCGGGGCAGAGAGCCCGATGTGGGGCTCGATCCTAGGACCCTGGAATCATGACCTGAGCCGAAAGCAGATGCTTAACCATCTGAGCCACCCAGGGGCCCTGATTTATACTTTAATCATGAATCTTGTAAAGGGGCCAGATCCTTCAATATGTTAAGTGTTATTTGGCCTATTAATTTTGATGGAAGATTAGGGATTCACACTGAAATTTTGGTGTATTTTCCAGACCCCCAATTCCCATCCTGCAGGAAACAAAAAAAGGAAAACAAAACAAAACCCATACTGTTTTATTGGCTGTTTATAGAAAAGATTAAACTGTTGTACCGTTGCTCTTACTTATTAGAATGGCCAACATTTACAACATTATTACAACATGGCAAAATATTCCTTACAGATACTACACTATTTGGAAGATGAGTTAAGTTGGGTCTCTTGCCTCCCAGCTGTCATGTAGCAACCCACCCTTTTTGTCTTCTTGCAGGAAGTATTACTTAACTCACCCCTACAGGAGGAACATAACTTTCCCCAAGATCGTTACGGCCTCCCAGCAGTTTGTGACCTCTTTGCCTGTATGCAGCTTAAAGTTGACAAAGAAAAGTGGTTATATCGAACTCCTCTAGAGGTGTGTACATTCCACTAGTGTTAAGGAAAATAAAAACCAAAAACAAGATTTTAGCTGTTTGAAAATGTTTTGTCTTCACTGGGAAGTAACAGGACCCATTGAACTATATTCCTGTTAATGGCATGTATGCTAGGCAAGTGAGAGTGGCTGGGGTGGGGGGTGGGGGATCATAACAGTTTTTCAGGTAATTCAGTTGAACTTGCTTTATGAAATAACTAGGACATACTTGAAAGTGACCCTTCAAGATGATAAAACTGTTGGGAATTTTCAGAGCCGGTGTGGATTTTATTAGCCTATTTAGAAATAAATCCGCTCTAAGGGAGGTTGTGGGAGAGATTTGCTTTTATCCTGTAGTGACGTGACTCTAATCTTTGGACTTTTCTTTATAGATGTGAAAGAATGGAACACGAGTCAAGCAGCTTTTCTGCAGATTCACACATCCATGGGCCGAGTGACTGTGTGGCTTACCAAATCATTGTATTTCTGGGTCTGACCAGTCAGCTTAGTTCCTTTCCTGTCTAATTTTGAGCTAGTGAAGAGAAATAAGTCATCAAATTATGAGTTACTGTGTAAAAGAAAAAGGCTGTTTGTTGATGCTAAGGTGATTCAGTTCCTTCTTACAGAAGTATTAACTCAGCCCTACACTAGAAATAGCATCTTGGTGGATAGGTCTTTTTCATAAGCCTCTACAGCTCCTTAGATTGGGTTGTTACTAGAAGTACATTAAAACACTGTAGTTTTAAAAATGAAATAGTTGTATAATCAAGGCGTGTTGATGTATTGGAAAGCTAGTAAGCTTCCCTAAACTTTTGATTGTCCTCTTTTAGATGCTTCCCTTGCTGTGGGTTTTCTTCCGTTGGTGGTGAAAATGATTTCTTCTGTTTAATATATAGTGTATTTCACACAAATAGTTAACCTTGCCAATGTAGTGATGTTTTTTTCTCTTACCAAAATGTGTATTAACAATCTTGGCCATTTTGGACATTAACTACAAAACATTATAACTTACATGTCAGATTCTACATTATTTTTCTCTTTTGAAAGATTCAGCTACTGCAAATTTTGTCTTTTTCCCTTTTCTAAATATTATTATTATCTAGTGAGCTCTAAAAGAGCTCCATATTGCCTCAAGACTATATTTAGGGTAGTCCTAGCCACTTTCAAAATATTCTGAACTATAGGTCAGAGAGCCCTAGTGCTGACTAATCAAAGAACAAAAGGCAAGACATGTTGGAAATGTACTACTTGAACTATTTGCTAAGGGTTATTGGTGCATCCTGTGTAAGGGTAAGCTGAGCTTGACACCTGGTGCTTTTAACTAGGAATAAATTAAATGTCCTCTCACTGCAAGCATAGCAAACCTGTATCTCTGAAAGTATTAGAATGCAGTGACATTTTAGTGAACAGGCCGTTTTGAACACTTGTGCCTTGGGGGTGTTTACTGAAGCTTTATGAAAACTTGATGTCTTCTCAGTATCCTTAAAAGTCATGTCCATGCTTTAAAAGGTTTCTCTGTAGGAAATGCGATTTATAATATTTTTAAATTCTCTGAGGTGAGATACATAGCTGCTTTCCAGGCTTTTAAACTATTAAGCCACTCAGCTTGCCTCTGTGTTATTGTTAATACTTTCCAGGTTTGTGATATGGTCATCTAAAAACCCTTCTGGGGAAACTTCATAGTCCCACAGCCCTTGCCATACAGCTTCATTAGACTTCTTGAATCACAGCTGAAAAGAACCTTCTATTTTTTTTTTTTTTTTTTTTTTGCCCTCCGCCCCCCCACCCCCAATACCACTTAGAACTTTATTAATAAAGATGGCAGGTAAAAACTTAAGGAGCCTTTTCCATTATCTTAGGTTGCGGGAAACTTCGTAGTTTTTTGAGGTTTAAGGATGTATTTCTAATTTTACATTCATCACCATGCTAATGAATATGTAAAACATTCTTTTGCATTGATGCATTTTGTACCCACTCCATTAAAAGCATTAACAGCCATAGTTGTTGTGTGTATTTCTAAGACTACCTTGTCACAAAATGTTCTACCACGTTAATCATTGGGTAGGAGTACAGCTTAGAAACTTGAACATAAATTGTTTTTATATTCACTTAAATATCAATATATTGTATGAATCTTAAATTAGTAAAAGGTATATTACTAACTTCATTTTGAGTCTTTTCCTGCAGACTTCAGACCTGCTCTTTTAATTTTTAACCTGCTTTTTATGAAATATATTAAACTCATTTTTAAGAACTAGAGGCCTTTAGCCTCAGAGCTTTCCTATCAAGACTCCTTACTCGGTGCATGCCAAAGGCCCTACTTTTCCTCTTTCCCTTCATAATAATCACCAGTTGTTTAGTATTTATTACATATAACCTGCAGTGCAGTTTTATTTAACTTTATTTCATAGGTGAGAAAACAAACTCAGAAATTAAGTAACTTGCCCTTACCTCCCTTAGCTTTCCCAAGACCTTCTTAAACCCTTGTAGCTTGTCCCTTTCCTCTGATTATGTTTTTAATTACCCTCCATGAGATGACGACTCAGTGAGTAGAGTTAAGCATGATGGTTGGACAGACTAACATACTACTCTAAGGGCATAATGGTTAATCTCAAGTATCTTGAGGGGGTTTTGTGTCAACTCCGTTAAAGAAAAATTATAACCTAGCTGTTAATGGTGCCAAGAAGCCCTTCATTTCAGCACAACCAAGAAAACATGTATTGGCCTAGTCAGGGCAGACAAAAATGCTAAGAGTAACTTTTCACCAGAAAAATGCTTTTAAATGGAGACTCACGCTATGTTTACACTTTGGTTCTATTTTCACCTTTTATTGGGAATACAAGGCAACATTACAGTTTCAGATCATTAAATAAACAAATGTGGTGATACTGTATTAACAATCATGACCTGAATTCTGTGAGTAAGCAGTTTTCCAGTTCGGGGAGTAGGGGAGAACCACATTACTCAGCCTCCAGAGGGTTCTGGCTTCAACTCTGGGTAGAAGGAATGCCAGTCCTGGTCAACCATCCATGATCTTCACCACAGCAAACTGGAATCTCCAATTTTTCAAACTAATTGTAGGAAGAAAGAGTAACTCCAGACTGACATATAAATTGATCGGGATGACTACTAAAGTGTCCTCCACTCCTAAGGTGGCAAAATCTTCAGAGTGACTGTTGGAGTAAGGAGCCTTTCATGTGCTCCCAATTGTTATACAGTGCATAGAGGCTGGTAAGCGTTAGTCCTGCTAGACCACCTCGTGCTACCCCTCGAAGACCACCTGGAAAACAGAACGGGGGGAATAGCCTTGTATTATACAGTGTCCTGGCATCAAAGGATTGAGTAACATTATCATGAAATTGAAACACACAATTCATGTTTATAAATATTCCACCTCAAACAATAAAAGTCCTAAAGTAATATAAGAAACCAAGACCTTTCAAGTGAGAAATTCCCTTAAATCACTTGTTTACTACATATACTGTATTCTCATTCACAACCTTTCCCCTTTACTTTCAACTCATAATTACAGATAAGATAATAAGCATTAGTAATTTGATCTTTCTCAATTTTACTTGTTCCTATAACACTTCAGACAAGATTTTACGCCTATTATTGAAGTCCCAAACAGATCAATAATTTCCTCCTAGTCCTACTGTTATAGAACCTCATAGGCATTGCCAGTTGATTTAAGGCTTTAATATAAACAAGGTGACACCCTCTTTGGGAAGAATATTAACAAACTTTGGACTCTGGACAGGTTCTCTGTTAACTCTGAAAACTCAAGAAGTAGTGGTGATAAGATGGCTATATCCTGCTTTGAGTTAAGTGATGAGAAAGCACCACCCGCCGCCGCCACCCCCACTCCTACACTGACGCATCACAATCTTCGACAGCTCATGAGCAATGAGGCACTTAGCATCATCAAACTCACTGAAAAACACTGAAGGATTAGACTTAGAACTATTTTTGCATAACAATAGTTTTTCATGTGAAAAAAGATTAGCAATATATATTTCACTTGAAATGAAATATAAAAACAATGCTTTAATCATTGCCTGAAAACCAACCCGAGTCTAACATGAGGGCTAGGGGGTACACAAATAAGTTTTTAAGAAATAACCTGATGCTCTCTTACAGTTTTACAAACAAGTGGATAACATAAACTTAAGGTAGCCTATGCTATACCTATGGATTATTCATTCCAAGTCTTGTGTTAGGAAGGCAAAGGTTGAATGGAGCTGTGGTTCAGTGATTACCTTACCAGAGGTCCTTTGGCTATGAGCCAGTAAATTCTGTGAAATTCAGTGACACTGCCAAGTTAGAACACTTCAGACTAGCCGTTGCAATGAATGTTCTGCCAGATGCCTTCAACTGATAGATTAAAAGGCCAAACCCTCCAGGAGCCTCTCCAGTCTGAAGATGTCTGATAGCTGACCTATGTAGGTTTCCACCATGAAGTGCCCTAATTATCTCTCAAACACACTGAAACAAACTGCAGGCATCATCTATAAACAGCTATCAAATACACGGGAGGGAATCAGAAACAAAAAATTCAATGGAAGATCTCTCCTTGAAGCTCACACCATCTCTTTTTATATCATCTTGCTATATTTAGAGTGGGTATGGCAGTTGAATTTGCGGCTGAAGAATGTACACTCAACCGGCTAACTTAAAACAATCTGCCCAATTTAGTAATGATCTACCTCATGTCTTTGACTAGTAAGTCAATAAAAAGTTCTAGGGACTGAAGGTGAACTATAATTAGACCAATTACTAAAATGGAAAAAACAAAACTCTGAAGCACAGGAGAATAAATGCTGCAACACTCTGTGATGAGGGTTCTTTGAACAAGCAGGTTACAAGCATACAGTCCCCCATTCTGAGTCAACATAAAACAAAGGAAAGGTGGCCTCACTGCTGTTTATCAGCAGAAAAATGATGGAGGGCGAGTAAATGAAAGCACACTAGGTTTGCAGATGTTTTCCTGGGACCAAACACTCAACTTCAGACTAACTCCCCCAGGTCGATTACAGATCCACAAGGCTCTGACCACTGCCCACTGGTTTGAAAATAGCTGTAAACTGTTCCAATTGGTCCTTTGCTTTGAGTGTCCCAAGCATGTAGTTCCTACTCAGCCTTTTTTGAAAGATTTTCACATTAGTTTTAGGCTATCAAATAAGCCTCCCTGGGCAGAGGCAATAAGGGGTAACCTAATGAAACTGGGAACTCCAAGACTAAGATCTTTGGGACACCACTGGCATATTAACTGTCCCTGGAGAACAATTTATCCCCTAGAAAGCTTTCTATTTTGACCAAAATGAACAAACTCTTCTATGAAGGTTAGAAAACACTTATTTCCAGCAAGCAGACACATGGGGGAGCATCTGATTTACTTTGATCAGCACAGCTGATCCTGACTCAAGGGCAGCCTCTTATCACATACCAACCCATGTTTTAGTTTTAACTTTCCACTAATTCCAGCATTTCCCAACTGGTTGTGTTAAATGTTTGAAGGCCTTGGCTTAAGGCTTTCTGTAACCAATTTATGCCCAACTAAGCACAGGAAGTTGATTAGCAAACATTCCTGCTTTGTACCCAGTAACCAAGTAAGGCCAACGGTCAATCTGTATAAAGGAAAACAAACACAAGACGTGTGTTTCAGTTTCACCTTCTATCTTTTGGTCCTTACACAACTCTTCCAGAAAGGGCAAGTATTATCTCTTCTCAACATAGGAAAACGAGGCCCAGATTATTAAAGGACCTTGTTGGTGGGGTATAGAGTTGGTTAGTGGCAGAGCTAACATACTGAACTGACAATTACATTACAGCTGGGACCAGCAAATTTTTCTTAAAGTGGCCAGAAAGTAGACATTTTAGGCTTTCAGGGCCCAAAGGCCATTATGTAGATAGTTACATAACCACTTAAAATGTAACTACAATTGACCCTTGAACAGTGTGGGGTTAGGAGTGCCAACCCCCCACATCCATGCACATCTTCTGATACTCCAAAAACTAATAGCCTACTGGTGACTGGAAGCCTTCCTGAAAACATACACAGTTGATGAACACGTATTTTGTGTGTTCACAAATTATTTATTCTTTATTTATTGCATTCTTACTTATTGCATTCTTAAAGCAAGCTAGAGAGAAGATTAATACAAAAATCATAAAAAAATTAACAGTACTATACTGAACGAAAAAAAATCACGTATAAGTTGACTCCTGCAGTTCAACCTCACGTTGTTCAAGGGTCAACTGTATTTAAAAATATAAAACACATTCTCAGCCTCCAGGCAGTGAGCAGACAGGCGTCTGTCTGGCCAGCAGAAGTTGCTGGCCTCCGCAGCCTTAACCTACACACTCACATGGTTACTACAGAATACTATCCACATTTTTTTTGCACTATTTAAATTTTGTTAAATTTATTTTTAAAATTGAGGTAAAAGACACATAAAATTGACCATTTTTAACTGTACAGCTCAATAGCATTAAGTATATTGGCATCGTGCTACCATCCCCCCCAATCCATCTCCAGAGAATTTCAAGTTGCAAAACTGAAACTATGTACCCATTAAACAGTAACTCCCCAATCAATGCCTAATTTTTATTATGTTGATAAATAGATATTTGATCACTTAATTATTAATATTTTTAAAAGATTATTTACTTAGTTATTTGAGAGAGAGAATGAGAGAGAGCATGAAAGGAGGAAGGTCAGAGGGAGAAGCAGACTCCCTGCTGAGCAAGAAGCCCAATATGGGACTCGATCCCAAGACCCTGGGATCACGACCTGAGCTGAAGGTAGTCCCTTAACCAACTGAGCCACCCAGGCGCCCTCACTTTTTTATTTTAGTAAAGTAGTCCACAGGCATAATTTTAAGTCAAAATAGTACTAAAAGATTTTAGTGATGCACAATGTGGCACACAAACCATCCTGTTAATTCCTAGTACCCAAAGGCAACTACTTTCATTCTTTGCTCTTTACTTCCATGGTTTTAAATAGCACAACTACCTTGCTATTTCTTGATTTTTCAATCTGACATTTTATCTGACTTCCTACCAGGAAAACTGTGTTAAGCCTTGTAAGAACCATATAAAATGTGCTTATGGTGGGATTTAAGTCACTTACTTTCTATAGGTTATCCCATTTACAAGTCAGTGAAGGGAAAATATAGGTTGCCTTCATATAACAAAGTGAAATTCAGACAAGTTCCTCTCTGTATGTAGTGGTTCAGGGATCTAGTGGTAGTCAAGTCAAACCCAGTCTGATTCCAAAGCCCTTTGTCGTTTCACCACACTGAACTGCTTCCAGGATAGATTAAAAAAAAAAAAAAAAAAAAAAAAAAGATCTATCTATTGAAAGGGATAATAACAGTTGAGTTGGGCCTTATGGATGGACTGGATTTCAAATTTATGTGTTTGGTCATATGATATATTAAACAGATTTTCATATGCCATAGAAAAGCAAATAATTTTTCATACCCTTTGAAAATATTTACATAGATCCATTAAACATGTATTAGGTATGAACTAAAATCACCCCCTCAGAATTATTCCTTTTTTGGTCTGACAACTATCCATTTTCTCATGTATTTTTCCTCATGACTTTCTTTCCACTAAAGTAGCTCCATACCTACGTTGAGTCAGACTACTTTAATTTTAAACCTTTTTAAAATTTTAATTTCTATTGTTAAAAAATACATTGGGGATTGGAAATGTTTTAGGTTGGCAGTAATCAGCCATTCCCTAAATGTAAACTTCTGTCCTTAGGAGTTTATGCCGGCTCTAGTCCAAGAGTGCTTGAACTCTACTCCAAATCCCTGAATGTACAAGTTGGAAGTTGTATTTGTATTTCTGCCATACAAAATTCATAATCCTGTGCTGTCTTATTAAGTTCATTCTAAACCAGAAATCAGTAAAATACACTGATCTGCCTTTGTAGACTGATTTTGATGTGTTGAGCTAAATTTAAATTGTTCGGCCAGGAAAGATGAGTCAACATTGGAATTCTAGGTCAGCAGTTATTAACTTCCTCTCTGCTTCATAATTGCAATGGAAGATGAAATCTACTGTCACCTGACACAGAATTAAGGGATAGTCTTTTTTGCTTTTTCTTTACTGAACCAAAACCTTTCTCTTTTATAATGTATGTGGCAGGTGTGTCAGACTGTGTTACAAATACCATTACTGCAGGGAAGTTTTTGACACAGAAAGCTAGTCTCCCATTTCCTTCAAAATCAATCATTCAGCCTTTTCCTTACTATCTTTTAAATATGCATAGTATGTCCCAAGATGATAATCCGGTACATTCTTATATGCCGGGCTGCCCTCAGCACAGGAAATGCTACAGTGGTTTGCCCTGAAGAAGACAGGGACTAGCGGGATGAGCTAAAACTTCAGGGCCCATCCAACCAGTAGAGAAACAGCTGCCACTCAGCCCCAGGCATTTTCCAGTGTGAATAATGTAAGCTTGGTGTTTTCCATTTATTCAAAAGAAACTGGAATTCCACATTTTTATGTGGAATCTTGTCTTTAAATATTAATTTGATCTTTTGTAAACCCAGTTCGGGCCAGGTAAACTCTTGCTGAGTGCGCCCCTGTGCCAATTAAAGTTTTAAATTCTTCTGTCTGACCCCAAAGATTTTTCAAAAATTATATCTAGATTTTTAACGAGGTTTCTCTATGCCAAGGTAACATCTATGTGGACATAAAAGGTAGTTGCTGTCTCACTCTACCTGGGAGGTCCATTTATGCAAGTACATACGTGTGATTGTGTTACAAGTACTGTGAGCTCTTAGGGATAAAATTCCAAATGTGGTCCATTTTCTTTTCTCTTTTTTCCTTCTTTTTAAAGATTTATTTATTTATTTTAAAGAGAGAGAGAGAGGGAGAGAGAAAAAAAGAGGGAGAGAACGTGCACACACGTGCACATGGGGGAAAGGTAGATTATCCCAAGCGGACTCTACCCTGAGCAAGGAGTGATAGTGGGGCTCAGTCCCATGACCCTGGGATAATGACCTGGGCCAAAACCAAGAGCTGGATGTTCAACCTACTGAACCACTCAGGTGCCCCTGGTCCATTTTCAATATAGGAAAAAACTCTTACTCTCAGATATATCAGGAAATCTTGATTTCATGATCCTGTTGAGTCTTGTCTTTTCTTCTAGTAAAAGTGAAGTAAAAATGCTACCTGATATTTGTGATGGAGGAATTACTAAAAAACAGATTTACTCAGTTAATCGTGTCTAATGCATAATAAAACAGAAGTTAATTCTCAAAAGCATGAGTACAGAACATATGTACTTTAAGCTTTTTTTTTTTTTTTTTAAGATTTTAAAGATTTTTACAAGATTTTTTAAAAAGATTTATTTGACAGACAGAGATCACAAGTAGGCAGAGAAACAGGCAGAGAGAGAGGAAGGGAAGCAGGCGCCCTGCTGAGCAGAGAGCCCGATTCGGGGCTCGATCTCAGGACCCTGGGATCATGACCTGAGCCGAAGGCAGAGGCTTTAATCCACTGAGCCACCCAGGCGCCTAGTTTAAGCTATTTAACGCAGAAATGTGATGAAAAATTTGGGCCTGTCCCTAATACTGTGCTCATCTATTAAACTGGGGTGTGATGATTATCATTTCACAGTTTTAAATAAGTTATAGTAAGTGCTTATAGCTGAAAGTATAACCACAAGTCAGTGAATGTCAGTTTGTTTTCGATCCCAGAGGAGAATGTGATATTTGATCTCCACGCAGGTCATTTTGGTTCAACTCTTAGGGTTCTGATTATTTTTTCAAAGTTGAGCTATATTTAGTTCACCCATCATTGAGGCATTATTCACAGCGGTCAAAAGTGGAAGCAATCCAACTATCCATTGACAGATGAATGGATAAACAAAATGGGGTAGATACATACAATGGAGTTTTATTCAGCCTTGAAAAGGAAATACTGAAGATGCTACAACATGGATGAACTTGAGGATATAATGCTACATGTGAAAAGACAGTTATAAGAAGACAAATACTATATGATTTTGCTTACAAAGCTAAAGTACCTCAGAGTTCAGATTTATAGTTAGAAAGTAGAACGGTGGTTACCAAGGGCTAAAGGAAGGGGAAAATGAGGAGTTTCTGTTTAATGGTTATAGAGTTTCAGTTTCGTAAGATGAAGAGAATTTCTGGAGTTAGATGGTGGTGATATTTCACAATGTATATATTAACAATGTATATATTAACTTAACATTTCTGAGCTTACACTTAAAAAATAGTTCAGATGGTCAACTTTATGTTTTGTATATTTTATCAAAATAAAAAACCAAAATAAAACCCCAAACCCAAAACAACTATTAGGTTTTAGACAACACTCCATTAAACTGCAAAAAACGTGTCAAGTATCCTTTAAAAACTGTGGATACCTAGTTTTTAAAGCATACTTCAAAGTATATTGAGAGAGCTCTTTCATTCAGTAGCACCTACCTGTACATTTATACAACATGCCTGTCATGGTTCCAGCTGCTATGGTGTTAAGGTCATCTTCTGCACCTCGTGTTTTCTCAATGATGACACCAAATGCACTATAGAGCAAAGCTACAGGGAAAATGGAACTGATCAGTAATAAGAGATTAAATGTCAGTACAGCAATTTTATTTAGAGAAATATATCTTATAGACATTATATAAACATAAAGAATATATATATTCTTTATGTATATATATACTATTTGTAACAGGAAAAGCCTGGCACCGAATAAAATGCCCTTTGACTTTCCATATAATGAAATACTGCATACTCCAAAAAAAAAAAAAAAAAAAAAAAAAAAAGGCAAGAAAAACTACATTCACTAGTATGTAAAGCAGGGACATGTGTATACAACTTGGGAAACGCAAAGAAAATCTTTGGAAGGCTTCCGAAGAAACACGAATAGTAGCTAATTATAAAAAGTACCACTGGGGAGTCCCAGGAGAAATATTTTTAATCTTCACTTATATTTTATTCATAATAGCTATACTTTGGATTTAGAAACAAAAATACATACATTTCTACTGTAAGAAAAACGTTCACTTAAAAAATTGAGGTATGGTTCCAGCCCATGTAAAAAACTGTAACACTAGCACTATTTAGTTTTAACAAAATGTTCCCCCAAAATACCTTTCTCCCACACCTGTAAAGATTCCTAGTAATCCTTTTCCTTATATTTTCTCAAAATTATACCATGTTTGACCCATCAATATTATACCAAGCTCTGCCTTACAAATCCTGCTGTGATGTTCTTATACTTCTATAAAGGCTCTTACCATTTCAACTTCTTTAACTGAAACTGAAGTTGAGCAGCACATTGTGATTGATCATATTACAATGGGAAAACACAAGGCAACTGGCCATCCCAGTTCACCCACGACTGAGAGTTTCCTGGACCATGAGATCTGCAGTGCTAAACGAAGACAGTCCCTGGACAGACCAGGATGGCTGACTAGGTATATAAGCATCCAAACAGAATCGAAGAAGGGTGACTCTGTATGGGGTGGGAGCAAAGGTGACATGAACAGGATATGGAAGCAGTCATTTCCTAGGAAAAATGTACTGCTTCTAAATCCCATGGCAAAGCTGGGATATTATTCTCTCACAACAGATGCCTCTTCTATTTTGTCAAGAAGATGCTTGCATTTTCTTTTACTTAATCTGCCACCATTAAAAGATTTTCAGACTTTCAACTAATTTACAAAAACACTCTCAGCTGTTAAGAGTGTAGGTACCACAGGTAGTATAATTTTTAAAAGCCATGAGTCATCAAGAGTCAATCATTCATAAACAATATAATATGAAATACTTTGGTCCTAAGTCCTACTAAATGACCCTTTGCTTAGAACTACAAACGTCTTTATTATCTACAAAGGCCCTATTGCAACTCTGGAAATTAGGTCTGAGAAATCTCCAAGGTAAAGAGAATGCTGAATGGGCTATTAGGAAAACATACGAAGAGGGATGAATTAATCATATCTCACTACAGAACCGCTGAACCTTTCCTAACATACAAAGGCATTTGACTTGGACCTAAATTATCTGGATTTTCTATCTACTTAAAACATGATTTGGTAACTTGCTTGGACAGGAGAGTATGTAATATTGAAAAAGACTTTTAAAACACTGAGAAATTGTATTAGTATTACTTTGTTAGATTGTTCATAGTCTTTTCCTAAGTATTATCTACACTATTCATTACAATAGATTTAACTATAATTTTTAATATCCTGAGGCCAGAATTTTGATTAAATTGTTCGTGATAAATATACATTCCTTCTTTGCATTAATGATTTATTATTAAGTGAGATCTCTACTTACCCAGAGAACCTAGAGTATTAGCCCAAAGTGCCCCTTGCCTAGTCACCATGTTCAAAATCCTACCGGGACAGAAAGAGAAAGAATTTGTGCTTAGAATCACCATTTCTCTAATGTGAAAAATCATAACTATAGCTATTTACAATGTATAAATCCAACAGCCAAAGTTTTCTTAATTTTATTTATTTTTTATTTTTAAAAGATTTTATTTATTGGGGCGCTTGGGTAACTCAGTCACTAAGTGTCTGCCTTTGGCTCGGGTCATGATCCTGGGGTCCTGGGATTGAGCTTCTCCCTCTCCTACTCCCCCTGCTTGTGTTCCCTCTCTCAGTGTCTGTCAAAAAAAGGATAAAATCTTAAAAAGAATTTATTTATTTGAGAGACACAGAGAGAGAGGGAGAGAGCGCGCAAGCAACAGAAAGGGGAGAGGCAGCCCGATGGGGGCTTGATTCCGGGACCCTGGGATCATGACCTGAGCCGAAGGCAGATGCTTAACTGGCCGAGCTACTCAGGTGCCCATAGTTATTTTTATAAAGATTTATTGACTTATTTTAGAGAGAGAGCAGGAGCAGGGGGTAGGGGCAGAGGGAGATGGGAGAAGCAGACACCCCACTGAGGCAGAGCTTGATCCCAAGACACCTTGATCATGACCTGAGCTGAAATCAAGAATCAGATGCCCAACCAACAGGTGCCCTCCAAAGTTCTATTAACTTAATTTTATTTTTTAAGATTTGTATTTATTTGACAGAGACAGTGAGCGAGGGAACACAAGTAGGGGGATTGGGAAAGGGAGAAACAGACTCCCCGTCGGGCAGGGAGCCCAATGTGGGGCTTGATCCCAGGACCCCGGGATTATGACCTGAGCTGAAGGCAGACATTTAACGACTGAGCCACCCAGGCGCCCCCAGTTTTCTTTTTCTTTCTTTCTTTTTTAAGATTATTTATTTATTTGACAGAGAGAGATCATAAGCAGGCAGAGAGGCAGGCAGACAGAGACAGGGAGGCAGGTTCCCCGCCGAGCAGAGAGCCTGACCCCGGGGCCCGATCCCAGGACCCTGAGACCATGACCCAAACCGAAGGCAGAGGCCCAACCCACTGAGCCACCGAGGCGCCCCCAATTTTCTTAAATTTAAAACTTACCTCAGTATCTCCTCAGAATTTATTAAGGATGATTATATAAATATAAATAAAGGTTAAACCTCCAACATTTTCAGGCAGTGAGTAAAGAAATTTATTATTTTTAAATATAAGTCAAATACAGAAAGGCTCGAAGGACAACCTAGAATGTATTTTATAAAAAAGTTTATAGTAACTGATTTACATTAAAAATACCATTATAATGCACAAATTAGCTTAGAATTAATTTTTTTAGGGAAGAATATACTTTGGATGTTAAATAGGATCAAAGCGTGGGATACTGTAGAATATAAAGCAGAATTAAAGGGAAATACTCAAAGAGAAGGGAAAAGCTGTCCAACTAGAATGCATGGAGAAAGCATCCTGTGTATGCTCCCAGGCTAGAGCGAAGCGGCCAGAGTGAACGCTCAGCACACTCTCAAGGAAGCACAGTTCTGCCTTGCACCAGTGCCAGCTGTCACCAGAACAGTGACAGAGGCAACTGGAGGAAGAAGACAGGACATTCCTCTCCCAGCAGTGTAACACCATCACAGGAATGGGTCTATCCGGACAGCTGACTACTGCTGGAAATTATGGAATTACAGTAAGAGTAAAAAAACTTATTTAATGCAATTAAAAATTCATTTAAATTAATGCCCAAATAACAAAAATTTGTATTATTTCTAAAAGGTTTTTAAAAAATATTAGTAATGAAGTATATTGCTTCTAATTAATTCTGTTACATATTTCCTAACATTTTAAGTTCAGCATATTGTTGTCATATGTAACACTTTTTTAAAACTAGTAATTTTCATTACTGCACTGCTGGAAGCACTGCAAACTGGTGAAATTGTTTGGCATATGACTGGACAATGTATCTCCACATACTGGGCCCTTACCTACTTTAATCAACTCTCAATAACCCTTCAAAGCCGAAAGCAGAAAAAACTTACCTAAGATCACAAAACAGTAAGTAATGAAACTAGGCTTTGAAGCTACATAGATCTGTCTGGCCCCAAACCTTATCTTCTTTCCATTTTTAGAGGCTGTCTACTATTTTATTAATTTTATTTTTCAAAGATTTTATTTACTTATTTGAAGGAGAGTACAAGAGAGCACAAGAGGGGATGAGAAGTAAAGGTGGGGAGGGAGAAGCAGACTCCTCATTGTACAGGGAGCCCAAAGCAGGGGTCAATCCCAGGATCCTGAGATCATAAACTGAGCCAAAGGCAGCCACCTAACTGAGCCACCCAGGTGCTCCAGCTGTCTCCTATTTTAAACACTTCTTATTTAGTAAGATCAGAATTGTTATATAAAAATGATATATCTTATAAATCTTATCTAAAAAATACAAACCGATTTGACTCTCTCCAAAAATTAATAACTATCACTGTTTTAAGAAACAAAAGTTACCTTTTCCAGGAGACCTTCCACTTTCTTTCCTTTTTTTTTTTTCCCTTAAGATTTTATTTATTTGACCAAGACAGCGAGAGAGGTTAACACAACCAGGGGGAATGGAAGAGGGAGAAGCAGGCTTCCTACTGAGCAGGGAACCCAACAGGGGGCTCGATCTCAGGACCCTGGGACCATGACCTGAGGTGAAGGCAAATGCTTAAGGTCTGAGCCACCCAGGCGCCCTGACCATCCACTTTCATATTTAATATGATGTTAGGGACTTGCTTCAAAGTAATATGGGAGAGAAGAATGAGATGGAGCATAATTGGTCCCAATCCTGGTTGACTGTTGAGGATGGATTATGGTTCATGGGTCTTTACTGTACTATTCTGTCTACTATGGTATATTTCCAAAATTTTCTATAACACAAAAAAGTCAAAAATAAAAATTATTAGAATAAGGGACAAATATATTTTTAAAAGATTTTATTTACTTATTTGACAGTGAGAGGGAGAACAAGAGTGAAAGCACCTGAGAGCACAGGCAGGGGAGTAGCAGGCAGAGGAAAAGGAGAAGCAGGCTCCCCCATGAGCAGGGAACCTATTATGGGGCTCAATTCTAGGGTCCTGAGATCATGACCTTAGCCGAAGGCAGATACTTAATTGACTGTGCCACCCAGGTGCCCCGGAGTAAGGGACAAATATTAACATACATGTAAAAATATTCAAGGATGTAGCTTAGTAAAGCCA
Organism: Lontra canadensis; assembly: GCF_010015895.1. Lineage (NCBI taxonomy): Eukaryota > Metazoa > Chordata > Mammalia > Carnivora > Mustelidae > Lontra > Lontra canadensis. The sequence continues at coordinate 29,135,223 of NW_022630997.1, forward strand.
AGATCCACATCCTAACAGGAATGTGAGAAACTTGACAAGTGTTCAGGATTCCCAATATCTAATTTAGCAAACCTGCTGCCACCTGCTGGCTAAATAACATGCAAAGAAAATGGAGCTTAATGTGTCCTAAAGCAAAACCAGGAGCCATAAAGTTATGTAAAACTAAACATCGAATTATTTAGAGAGTATCTACATGGACTGGTCATGTTTATTTCTTAGGCAGGGTGAAGACATCTGTACTTTCCTTTCTCCACAAACTTGAATTTCCTGAGAGAAGACTCAGGAACTACTGCTGATTTCTAGGAATTTTGTGATAGATTTTCTTTAGCCTTCTTTCAGAAACGGAGTGTGAACTCAGTAAGTAGTTCAATTCAAATGACAGCATATCCAGCAATCACTCTTACATGCTTATTTCTTTACTACCAAGTCCTGTGGTTTCTGCATGCCCTCGAACAATCCAAATAATGCAGCAACTCAACAACTTGAAAAGCACGCCCTACAGGCCCACAGAATGAAAAGGTAGGTAAGTTAGGTTGGGGTAGCACCAGCTAACTGAGGGACACTGACCAAAAATCACTCCTTTTAGAATGTTAGCCTCATGCTGGCTCAATGGTTTAAGCATCTGCCTTCGGCTCAGGTCACGATCCTGGGGTCCTGCATCAGGTTCCCTCTACCCTTTCTCTCTGCTCGTGGTATCTTTCACTCTCACTGAAATAAATAAATAAAATCTTTTAAAAAACAAACAAAACAAACCTTAGCCTCAGTAACCCGATTCCTTAGTTTCTTTTATTTTGATTAAGAAAATTAAAAAAAATCGATCAAAACGGATGTCAATCCTCTAAACATGTGTAATCTCAAGATTGTGTTCATCAGGTCAAAAAAGTAGAGGTTAATATTCAAACAGCACTACATGAGATGATTACATAAGACTTACTGTACGTTTCTTGGTTTGGACCAGGACATGCTCTGGGTTTCCTTCAATCCTAGCCGTAGACCATTCATTGCTCCAAATGCAGCCCCTAGTGAATCGCAGTAAAAAACAACTGCACTTCAGATTCTTTTTTACTTTTATTTAATAGGAAAAAATAAAAAATGTAAATAATGATCATTTACTTATTTACTATTATTAAAAATTCTATTTTTAAGTAATCTACATACCTAACATGAAACATGAACTTAAAACCCCAAGATCAAGAGTCACATGGTCCACTGAGTCAGCCAGGTGACTCTCAATAATGATTTTTTAAAACCCTGAAACCAGTACTTGAATTGCTTTTGATTTTAAGAACTTTTGCCTACTTGGATTGAGGACAGTGAAAAAAATTATCATACCCACCTGTCATACAACATCCTCCAATGGTAAAGAAGGCCAGCTCAAATCTGCCCCGGGTTTTATTAGCTCCAGTCGGTAAAATAAACTCATCTGTATCCTAAAGGGGCAATAACAAAAAACAAGCTGAGCTCCCCTCAAAACCCAGTATTAAAAAGTGTTTTTTAATTTGTCAAATTCACAAAAGTAAAACCTGAGATTAACTAAAACTCAACTATACTTAGTCAAGCATAAAGTAAAACTTTCTGCAACAGCAACACCTAAATCAAAGTGAAGTGAAATGAACTACACATACAGTTACATTCATTAGTTTTCAGGGGGCATTCTCATCAGAACTTTGCTTTTCAATTAAGTTTGACCAATTGTATGTAATTTGCCTTCCTTAATAATAAATATGATGCAACATGCAAGAGAGTTTAGGAAGACCAGCTCTAGAGAAAGGTAAACGGAAAGGTAAGAGAAGTAACAGTTTATTTGATTGAGATACCACTGTGGAAAAAGAACTCTCATTCTATAGCTACTATTTATCAAGCATAATTTTACTATTATCATAAAAAATGGGCAGAAACTATAAAAGCGTAACAGTTTGGATCAATTATGCAAGGACAAAATTACCTTCTTAATTCTTAACAGTTTGGGGAAGTATCTATTTTATTAATCTTAGACAGCTATAATCTCTTTCTAGTAAATGCATATACAAATTTGATATGAAACCCATGAAAGCTATCTAAGAATTTTAAGTTGAAAATGCTACTGTAAGAGCACAATATGATTGATTCTATAATTATAATACACTCATACAGAACACATTCAATACAGGTTTGCCTAGCTTTCTATACAAAGATGGTTAAAATAAGCCATAAGCACACACCGCTGGCAATTTGCTAACAAGCAAACATCACTTTACCAAATATGGAACTTCAGTAAATGCATTCCTGATTAGGAAAACTGCAGCTATGCACTGGTTTTTGATTTCTAGCTTATGCATACATTCTCACCAAAAAGTGCACAAATAAGCAAGCACATCTACTTTCATCACACAGAAACAGTCTGTTGGGCAATAATAAGCCAACTCTGAAGAGATCCCATATCATGATACACACGGTTTCTCAAAGTTTTGGACCTTTAAATTAATCACTTAGTTTTAAACTGTACTTCTGGCTTGGAATTTTTAGAAATACTATATTTAATGAGGTATATAATTCTTCAACCTAGAAATGGATCGCTAATTACGAACAGGGAATTTTTTTTTAAAGGTCATGATGAACATTAATAAGCAAAGTGCATGTTATCACCAACTCAACTCTTTGCTAGGGTCAACCATAATAAAAGTACTAAGAGGACTGAAGGCAAATGTATATCAGTTCACACACAGAGCCTCTTGAAAACAAATTCATGGTTAGCGGTCATTGGGGCTTAATCTTTTAAATGCAATTAGAATGTACTGTTTCACTTAATTTTTTAAAAAGATTTTATTTGTTTACTTGACAGAGACAGAGACAGTGAAAGAACATGAGTGGTGGTGGGGGATGGGGGTTGGGGAGAGGGAGAAGTAGGCTCCCTTCCGAGCAGGGAGCTGGATGCACAGCAGGAATTGATCCCAGGACCCTGGGATCACGACCTGAGCTGAAGGCAGATGCTTAACTGAATGAGCCACCCAAGAGCTCCTTAAATGTACTGCTTCACGTAACAAAAATTTGCAAAGACTTTTTTGAGGGAGGGGACACTGGCCAAATTACATTAATCCTGGGAGAAAATGAAAAGGCTTTTGATTTCTATAAAAATATGATTAATAGCTTATTATGTTATGAAAAAAACTTCTGCAAGCCAAATTTGAACTGCAAGAAATAAGCACTTAACAGGTTGCTCTTGAAGTAAAGATAACACATGCATGTAGGGAAGATACACTGAAAAGTTCTTGTGCTGAGGACACTGTGTAACAATCACCAGTATCACTGTTTGCCACACAGAAGAGAAATGCATCCAAGGATGGGCACCACTGTACCTGATAAAATAGTCAGAAGGCCAAGATTATGTGAAATATTTATATTTCAACTGGAGATACTGGATGTTAGAAATATTCAAATTCATCTTGTTTTTATACTGGATGTTCATCTGGCCTAAAAAGCAGAAGATTATCTACCAAATGTAATTTTTAATTTATCAGTGATGATGCAAAGGTGGTGACAACACAAAGCAATAGTAAGAGAAACCACAAATAGTGCCTCAGATAAGAAGTTGTTGACAAAAACCAGTATACGGTGAGTTCACATGTAGTATTTAAGATGTCTCTGTACTTCAGAAGTATGGAAAACTGTTCCATAAAATTCAGTTTTAACTAAGGTAACCTTTAAATTTAGGCTTTCCATGGTTTTTATAACGGACGAGAAAAACTTTTCAATTCTGAAACCCCTTTTGCATTTGAATGGAAAAGGTCACTACAAACGTTTGTGATTAAGCAAGAATCCCAATTTTTTAAAATTGATGTCTAACCTTACCAAGCCCCACCTAGCACTGTAGGGTCACAATGTTATGTATTTATGTATTTATTTTTTACTAACATATAATGTATTATTAGCCCCAGGGGTACAGGTCTGTGAATTGCCAGGTTTATACACTTCACAGCATTCACCGTATTTTTAAATGGAGCTACAGTACAACCTTTAAAAGGTTGTATATTCAACCTACATTCAACATTTAAGCAAAACACATGTGACTAGTTTTGAAATTTTGAGTAAAATACTGGGAGAGGTACTCTTGAAATAAAATAAATAAACATACACTGCAGATATTTGACAAACATTTCCTGCAAAAACAAACAAGTTTTAAACAAGTCCCAAATCAACTTGCTTCTATTGAAACACACTGAACAAGAAATGCAGGCAATTACTATCAGTGATTCAACTTGAAACAAAAAGTCCCAACCACTTCTCTTAAAAAACCACCCCAAAACCCATCCTATTTACTGATATGTAATTCAAATACCATATAATTCACCTATTTAAAGTGTATAATTCAATGGTTTTTAGCATATTCAGTATTATACGACAAAGACTGTTATCTTTAGAGCATTTTCACTATCCCAAAAAGAACCCCATACCTGTTAGCAGTTATTCTTCATTTCTCCCCTACCCTGGGTAGCTACTAATCGGTCTGCTTTCTGTCTCTTTGTATTTGCCAATTCTGGACATTTCATGTACATAGAATCATACAATATATGGTCTTTTATGACTGGCTTCTTTCATGCAATAATAAGTTTACAAGGCTCGACCATGTTCCAGCATGTATCATCACTTCTTCCTTTTTTTCCTGCTAAATATCTCATTGCATGGAGATGCCACATTTTGTTTATTTTTAAGTTGACAGACATTTGGGTTGTGTCTACCCCCTGGCTATTTAGAATAAACCTGATAAGAGCATTCGTGCACAACCTCTTGTGTGGACCTATGTTTTCAATTCTCTTAGATATATATCTGAGTAGATTTACTGGGTCATATGGTAACTCTATTTTTCATATTTTGAGAAACTGTCCAATTCTCTTGGGTATAAATCTATTGAGCAGAATTAGTGGGTCAAATGGTAACTCTATTTTTAATATTTTGAGAAATTATCAGACTGTTTCCAAAGCAGCTGTTTCAATTTACATTTCGACCAGCAGTGCATGAAGGTCCAATTTCTCCATATCCTCACCAACATCAGTTATTGCATGTTTCTGATAATACCTATAGCAGTGGTGAAGGAGTATCTCACGTCGGTTTTGTGATTTGCATTTCCCTAGTAAGTGACATTAAATATCTTTTATGATTATTGAACATTTCTATATCTTTTTAGGGAAACATCTACTCAAATCCTTTACTCTTTTATTTTTAATTTTTAAAGATTTTATTTATTTGTCAGAGAGAGAGAGAGAACACAAGCAGGGGGAGTGGAAGACAGAGGGAGAGGCAGGGTCCTTGCTGAGCAAGGAGCCTGATGCAGTACTTGATCCCAAGACCCTGGGATCATGACCTGAGCTGAAGGAAGATGCTTAAGCTTAACTGACTGAGCCACCCAGGCGTCCCTAAAGCTATAAATTATTAACATTAACAACTGAGAGGAGGAGTACACACCTGTTAAAGAAGAAGTGTTTTTGCATGTTATGGAAGTTAAACTGGTAAAAATTCTAACTAGATTTATAATTTTAGGAGTTAAATTTTAGGATGTTAAATCCCTCAGGAACTAAAAGGAATATAACTACAGAACATACACAAAAGAAAATGAAAAAGAGATTTAAACATTTCACTGAAAAAAATAAATCAACTAAAAACAAAAGACAGTAATTCAAGAAACGAAGGACAAAAAAGCTAGAGGACGTATAAAAAACAAACAGCAAAATGACAGAAATCCCTCCTTATCAGTAATCATTTTAAATATAAGTGGATCAAACTCTCTAACCAAAAGACATAAGACTGGCACAATAGATAAAATACCAGGATCCAACAATACTGGGGGTTACTTTCATTCCAAAGACACAAAAAGATTCAAACTGAAGTGATAGAGAAAGATATTCTATGCAAATAAAATCCAGGACAGCAGGGTGGCCATACTAATATCAGAAAATATAGACTTTAAATAAATGAAAGATTACAAAGAAAGAGAATATTAATAAAAGGTCCAATACAACAAAAAGATTCAATTATAAACATTTATACACCTAGTAACAGGCCATTAAAATATATTAAATATAAAACAGTGGAAAGAAAGGGAGAAATAGAAATTTCTACAGTAATTGGAGACTTCAATACTCTATTCTCAATAATGATAATAATCATAACCGGACAGAAAATAAGGAAATATGAGCACTTAACACCATAAATCAAAGAACAAACAGATCTAACAAACATCTACAAAACACTCTACCCATCAGTAATATAATAGCATAGACATTTTTCTCAAGTGCATGTGGGACATTTTCCAGGACAAATATATCAGGACACAAATTAAGTCTCAATGGATTTTAAAAATATACATTCAGACTATCTTCTCCAACCACAAGAATATGCATTAGAAATCAGTAACAGAAATAAAATAAAAAATTCACAAATTCATGGAAATTAAACAATACACTCATAAACCACCAACAGATCAAAGAAGAAATCATAAGGGAAATTAGAAAATACTTAAGAGATCAATAAAAAAGAAAACACAACATATCAAAACTTATGAGATCCAGTGAAAGTAGTGCTAAGGGGAAAATTCAGAGCTATAAATGCTTATTAAAAATATCAGAAAGATCTCAAATATACAACCTAACTTTGCAACTTAAGGAAACTTGAGGAACTAGAAAAAGAAATAAGAGTACTATAAAAAACTGCATGCCAACAAATTGGATAACCTTGATGAAATATACAAATTCCTAGAGACATAAAACTCACCAAGAAACAGGAAATCTGAACAGGCCTATAATTGGTGAGAAGTGTGAAATCAGGAATAAAAAATGTCACACCAGGGACACCAGTGTGGCTCAGTTGGTTAAGGGTCCAACTTTTGATTTCAGCTCAGGTCATGATCTCAGGGTTGTGAGATAGAGCCCAACATTGGGCTCTGTGCTAGGCATGGAGCCTGCTAAAATTTCTCTTACTCCTTCTCCCTCTGCCCCTGCCCCCCTTTAACTCCATGTTCTCTCTCTCTCTAACACAATACATAAGTCACAACCAAGAAAAACCCTGGACCTAATGACTTCACTCGTGAAATCTATCCAACATTTAAAGAAGAACTGATGCCAATTCTTTTCAAACATTTCCAAAAAAATTGAAGTGGAGGTAATATTTGGTATAAGGCCAGGATTACCCTCATACCAAAGCCAGACAAAGACACTACAAGAAAACTACAGACCAATATCCCCTATGAATACTGATGCAAAATCCTCAACAAAATACTAGGAAAACAAACTCAGCAGCATATTAAAAAGATTACACACCATGACCAAGTGGGATTTATTTATGTAATGCAAGATGGCCCAATATATTTAAACTGATCAACATAATACACCACATTAAAAGAAAGAAGAGTGAAAAAAAAAACCACAATCACCTCAACTACTGCAAAAAAAGTATTTTACAAAATCCAACATACTTTTAAGATAAGAAGAATTCAACAAACTAGGAATAGAAGGAAACTACCTCAACATAATAAAAGCCATATATGAAAATTACACACTGAACATTATATTAAAACATAAAAGATAAGTTTTCCATCCAAAATCAGAAAAAGGAAAGGATACCCATTTCTGCCACTCTTCTTTCGACACAGCACAAGTCCCCTGATATCTGTAAGTAGAATATTCCTATAAAACCTCCTGTAAGTCAAAATGTCATAAAGCAAAGAAGCAATTATCATCAACTTACATGGAAAAATGTTTTGAGTACTCCTAGACCCAAAATAAAACCTCTCTGTGTTTTCTGATACCTTAAGACACAGCTTGCTATCAAACACGCAAAATAAATGAAGATAAAGCACAGATGCTCACAGATAAGCTGCGATGGCTTGATGCTGAGATGCTGAGTGCAGATCCCCAGGAAGGAGCTCGATGGTGCCATTATAACAGCTCACTGCAAAACAAATGCTGAATGCTATTTTTGCTTTTTTGGTAAAAGCAAAAATTCTCTTCTGATTTCTTCTGTTCAGTATAAACAGGTACTACATACAGACCTACATAATATAGACCTCTCATGAAGGTGAAATGGAATAATGTGAACTTTCAAAAAGCAGGGGATATTTGTACTAGATGTCCTAGCTACAGCAATTAGGCAAGAAAAAAATAAAAGGTATCCAAATTGGAAAGGAAGAAGCTAAATTTTCTTTCTTTGCAGATAAAATAATCTTATATGTAGAAAATCCTACATATTGCACAAGGAAACCTATTAGATCTAATAAACAAATGCAGCAAAGTAGCAGGATACAAAGTCAACACAAAAAATTAAAAGGATTTCCATATGCTAGTAATGGAAAATTTGAAAAGAAATTTAAAAAAGCAATTCCACTTATAATAGCATCAAAAAGAATAGGGGTGCCTGGGTCACTCAGTTGGTTAAGTGTCTGCCTTCAGCTCAGTTCATGATCCCAGGATCCTGGGATCAAGCCCCAAAACGGGCTCCTTGCTCCACAGGGAGCCTGCTTCTCCCTCTTCCTACTGCTCCCCCTAGTTGTGCTCTCCCTCTCATCCCCTCCCCCTCTGTTAAATAAAGAAATAAAAAACCGTATCTTTAAATAAAAAAAGAATACTTAGGAATGAACTTAACCGATGAGGTAAAAGTCTTACAAAATGAAAACCATAAAACCTCTTAAAGGCAAACAAAGAAGAAAGGGAAACATAACCCATGTGTGCGGGTTGGAAGACTTAATACTGTTAAGATATCAATACCATCCAAGAGAATCTACAGATTCAATGTAATCCCTATCAAAATACCATGTTTTTGCAAATGGAAAAACCTATCCTCTAATTAATATGGAATCTCAATGAGCCCCAAACAGCCAAAACAATCTTGAACAAGAACAATAATCAGGATGCTTAGGTGGCTCAGTTGGTTAAGTGTCTGCTTTTGGCTCAGGTCATGATCCCAGGGTCCTGGGATTGAGTCCTGCATCAGGCTCCTCACTCAGCGGGGAGCTTGCTTCTCCCTCTACCTGCTGCTCCTCCTGCTTGTGCTCTCTGACAAATAAATTTAAAAAAAAAAAAGAAAAAGAAAGAAAGAAAGAGAACAATAATCACATTTCCTGATTTCAAAACTTACTACAAGGCTACTGTAATCAAAAGAGTGTGATACTGACAAAGACAGACAAATAGACCAATGAAACAGAACAGTGAACCTGGAAATAAACCCTCACATATAGTCAAATGATTCTGAACAAGATTGCCAAGACCACTCCATGAGGAAAAAACACTCTTAACAAATGAGGCTCTAAAAACCAGATATCCACATGAACAAGTAAAGTTGGATCCTTACCTAATAAAAAAATTAAACACCTAATATAAAAATTGAATGGATCTAAATATAAGACCTAAAATCAAAAAAACTCTTAGAAGAAAACATGGGAGAAAAGCATGACACTGGATTTGGCAATGAATTCTTGGATTTGACACCAAAGCACAGGCAACAACAACAAAAAAAAGAAAAATAAGGGGCGCCTAGGTGGCTCAGTGGGTTAAAGCCTCTGCCTTTGGCTCAGGTCACAATCTCAGGGTCCTGGGATCGGGCCCCACATTGGGCTCTCTGCTCGGTGGGAAGCCTGCTTCCCCTCCTCTCTCTGCCTACTTGTGATCTCTCCTCCCTCTGTCAAATGAACAAAGAAAATCTTAAAAAACAAAAAAAAAGAAAAATAAGAACTGGCCTTTGTGAAAATTTAAAAATACTGTGCCTCAAAAGATAGTAATCAGCATAATAAAAAGGCAACCCACCGGATGTGAGAAAATATTTGCAAGTCATGTTACCCGATCAGGGATTAATATTCAGAATATATAGAGAACTTAAATTCAACATCAATAAAGACTCAATTCAAAAATGGACGAAGAACTTAAAAATAAGCATTTCTCCAAAGGTATGGCAATGGGCATAAAATGGGCAAAAATCATATGAAAAGGTGTTCAACATTACTAATCATTAGGGTCATGCAACTCAAAACTACAAGGACCACCACCTCATACCCATTAGAATAGCTATGATCAAAAAAACGCAGAAAATAACAAGTGTTGGTGAGGATGTGGAGAAATCGCAAACTTTGTGCAGTTCTTGGGAATGTAAAAGGGTATAGTGCTATGGAACACAGTATGGCAGTTCCTCAGATAAATAATAATAAAATTTCCACAAGATCCAGTAATTTCACTTCTGAATATATAACTGAAATTAAAGGGTTCAGGAAGAGACATTTGTACACTAATGTCCAGAGCAACACTACCCCCAATAGCTAAAATATGAAAGCAATCCAAGCGTCCAGGGACCGATGGATAAGCAGAATGGAATATTATTCAGTTACGATTAGTCGGCCTAAAAGGAAGGAAATTCTGACACATGCTATAGCATAAGTGAAACTTGAGAATATTACGTTAAATGAAATAAGCCAATCACAAAAAGACAGATACTATAATTCTACTTATTTGAGGTACTTAAGAGTATCAAAACCAGAAACAGAAAGCAGAACGGTGGTTGCCATGGGATGGGTGGGTGGAATGAAGTTACTTTTCAACGGGTATAGTTTGTTTTACACGATGAAATGAGTTACAGATATGGTAGGTGGTAATTGTTGCACAATATTATAAACGTAGTTAATACTACTGGACAGTACACTTAAATATGGGTAAGATAGTAAATTTAATGTTAGTACATTTCACAATTTAAATGGGAAAGGGGAAAAAAACCCAAAACACCTCAAACCCCCAAAACCCTTTAAAGGGAATTAGTTAATTAGTACCAGAGAGATAAAAGTCAAACCCTGGAGTTTCTGAGAAAGGAAAAAGAAAAAGAAAAAGAAAAAGAAAAAGAAAAAGAAAAAGAAAAAAAAGAAAAAGAAAAAGGAGTTGGTGCCTTCAGAAATATGTATCACAGATCTAGTTAGCATAAGAACCTGGATTTTTTTTTTAAAGCAGTAAGATAAATCACCAAACTAATAAATTCATAAAAGGACTAGTCTTAATTTTACCTGAACGAGATATCGTGGATCCACATTTAAATACGGAGACAGAGGATTCATACCAGTCACTAGAGAGAAAACATCACATTGCAATGAAATTTTAAAAAGTTATTTCATTCAGTGTTAATTATGCTGTTTCAGGTGTTCTTCAATTTTGATTTACAGGCTCACTGAATATGAAATTTTCTCCTTTTCTACTTTTCTCCTTATCCTGTCTGGCAGTTTTGTGGCTGTCTCCTCCTGAGGTCCTGAATTTCAAACTAAGTCCTGCACTAGTGGCTCAGGCTCTCATACCAAGAAGATATTGGCAATAATGTGGATCAAATAATCAAAGGAGCAGGAAGCGTAGCCGAAGTCAATTATAAAGCTAATTTCCTCTACTTTGCTACAAGGATGCTTGACATCTACACAAATTGCAAAATAAGACTGAAAATAGACAAGTGAATTTCATGGGAAAACCAGTGCTTGGGTTGAGTTATATATAAATATTTTAAGGCCGTTCCTTCAAATCTTAGTATTGACAGTTGCTGACAAAGGTGATTTGCTGTGGCAGTGTAGAACATTCTTGGGTCATCACCACAGGAATGGGAGTCAGGACAAAAGAAAATGGAAACTCTCAGAGAGCCAGACTTGAATCCCACTAACTTTGACAATGGGAAAAAAATCTATCAAGGAATATCAACTTTCTCATATTCTGAATTTAATCCTTGAATCCTTTGAATGTTCACAAATCTAAGAAATACCCATGACTCTAGTCCTTTCGTCAACTGAAAGTCCTATTAATTCTATATTCAATATTCATCTCGAACTTTTACTTACCACCATCTTTACTGCTACCATCTTAGTCCAACCATTAAATCTCACCTAGACTACAGTAACAATCTCCTACCTAAATGAACTCCTTAATCTGCTCTAGTCCCTTCAGTTCACTTCCTATATAGTAACTAAAGTGACTTTTTTTTAATAAAAGGAAATCAGCCTTAATGGCTTCCATTCACAATTTTAATCAAATCCAAACTCCTTACTATGGCTTATAAAACAATGCATTAGTGGCCATTACTTGCTCTCCTGATCTCATTATCTCCTACTGCTCCAACTCCCTCTCAACTTTGTAGAAACACTGGCCCGTCAGATGTTCTTTAAACATGGCAGGTCTGTCCCCCCTCACCCCAGGGCACTTGGACTAACCATTTTCCCTTGTGTACCTCCATGTGCCTATGCGGCCCCACATTTGTATTGTATCCAAGTCACAGCTCAAATGTAAACACCCTCTGGTTGCTTTCCCTGACCTATTTATTCTAAAACAGTGACCTGCTCCCATCCCCTGATCCTGTTTTGATGCCTTTACATGCACTTATTAACTGAAATGTGTTTGTGTTACTTGGCACACTAGGATGTAAACTCCATGAAAGCAGCAATCATCTCTTTTGACCACGGTAGTCCTGCACCCAGAAAAGCCGTTGGCTCATTCCAGGTGTTCAGTGAATGGTGGTCACCCTCGACCTCTCAATTTACCTTCAAACCTTAATCAAATTAATATAACAATGCTTTGTCATATTAAGGCAGTGCCCTTTGTGCTCCAAAACTCAGACCTCGGAAGGCTTATTATATGTAAAATGTGTTCCAGACTCAGTTTTGACATAAGTGACACTAGGACTCTTTTGCTCTTGACCAAAGAAGACCTGGAGAAGTAGAACAAGTTATATTCATCCAGCTGAATACCCACAAAGTCCCAAACGTCTGGACGACATTCACACGACTGAGAGGGCACAGACAGGTGGTATTCATATTTCTGCACTTTTGACCCTGCATATTTCGTTTCCTAAAATTCTTACCTGGCTTCTTTTTTCAAGTCCATAAATGGCCTATAAAGTGCAGTTCTCTTCTTGGCTCCTCCGCTGGCCCGACTCAGATTTCTTTCTTGCCTACATTCAATATTAAATGTTCTGCCCTGAAGGCTATATCGCAGTTTCGAAACACCGACTTAGAGCTTAAAAGTTATTTATAGCCTATTTGGAATGTATTTACTTGCAGAGGTAGGCTCTCCTCTTAATCTAGAGTCAAACACACAGCTCAACGCACAAGAAATGTGTGGTAGGAAAGATAAGGCACCACACTCGTCTATAAAGGGAAGAAAACATGCAGCATCCCGCGTCCACGTCACCCGGACAGAACTTCTCGGGGATCCATAGCTCCAAAAACTCGAGCGGCAGCGCAAACACCCTAACCCCATCACTCGTACTGAAGATTGTAAAAGCCAGCCGAAAAAAAACCACAGTAAACACACTATACGTCTGGCGGAGTCGCCAAGAACCACTGAGAAATGTTCACAAGGTAGGCCTGATACTTACGCGGGACGCCGGCCAAATCCGCGTGCGAGTAACCTGCCCCGCCGGCTCCAAAGAAGCCGGCCAACCCCCCTGTGGTTTTGTTCCCGCTTCCCCCGCCGCTCTCCATGGTGTCGCAGCAAACTGCTCGTCTCCTTCTCACCGCCGCCTCAGGCCAGGTTCGTCTGTTCTGCGGTTGCTCCCCAGAAACAGCGGGGAGACCCGCGTTCCCACCGCCTCCTTCACGCGGTGACCTTCCGGGAGCCGGTACCCGCTAATCCTTGCACTTCCGTTTTGCGACATTATACGTCCCGGAAAACGGAAGCGCCTGACGGCAGCCTTCCGGTGGTGGGAAAGTGAACCAAGGCAGAATCAAAGCGGCGCATCCTGAGGCAGGTGGGGGTGCCTGTGGAAGAGGGAAGGCAGGCGACTGGCTAGGGCTTGGCTCGGGAGGCCCGCGGAGCAGCAACTGCAGAGAGACGCAGCGGCAAAGAGGGAATGGTGCCGGGAGGCGCCGAGGAGGAGGCGCAGTCCGTCCCTCTCAGGGTTAGTGAATGAGGCTCTCCGCCCGGGCCGGCCCGGGGACTCTGCGCTGCGGGTCCCAAGCATGAGTGCGGGCCCCGGCTGTGAGCCCTGCACCAAGCGACCCCGCTGGGGCGCCGCTGCAACTTCTCCGCCGGCCGCCTCGGACGCCCGGAGCTTCCCCAGCAGGCAGAGGCGCGTCCTCGATTCCAAGGACGCTCCCGTGCAGTTCAGGGTCCCACCGTCCTCGTCAGGCTGCGTCCCGGGGCGGGCGGGACCGCACAGAGGCAGCTCCACCTCGCTTGGTACGTGGGGAAATAAAGATCTTTGTCCTTCGCTTTGGCCCGAACCTTTCGGTCTCTGTCTGGGGACCCAGGGACTCCAGTCACCCCTTTCTGGTGTCTTGTGTGCACCACTCTGAGGCCGTCTTGCTGAGCCAATGAGGTCACTAGTAGGGGAATGTGGCCGAATTTTCTCTTTTGGGATTGGTGGTGTGAGAAACCCTGGTGAGCAGTTACTCTCAGGGGGGAAAATGGCAGTAGACTCCACCTGTTTGCTTTTCTCGAGTTTGATTGAAAAATTGCCTTAGTTGTTAAGAAAGTCTAATTGTGTATGTGAAGCTCCAGCCTTTAGATGGAAAAAAGGTACAAAGAAGGTCACAACTTCTCTTGGTTCAGATTTTATATCCGGGGGCTGCAGAGCTGTTAGTATTAGCTGGCATTGTGCTTGTTTCTGGCATACAGGGTTGAACAAGTGTAACTTGGGCACTGTCTTCAGATCCTAAAATCTATCAGGAGAGATAAACAATTACAAAGTCCACATGCTGACAGGTGAGAGACATACATCATTATGGTAGGAGTCAGGAATCTTAATCCACTCTGTGGGATCAGAGATAATCTGCCAGAAGATGAGGTGCTTATTCTGAGGGCTAAAAAAGAATGAAGAGTTAGCTAGAAAAGAGGAAGTAAGGAAATGTTCCTGAAGTGCATCTGGTGCATACTTTCAACAGAAGAGAGTAGAGAGAGATGCGGCTGCAGGGAGGTAGGAAAGGATCAGATCATACTGGCAAATATAGGCAGTCCTGAGGGTTTTGAACTTTACCTCTAAGGACAGTGAGAAGCTTTTAATGTGTTTTCAGTAGGGAAGCAACTATGTGTATGTGCATGCACCCACATCTTTTTTTTTTTTTTTTTTTTTAAAGTTCTCTGGCTGGTGTGTAGAAAATGAAGAATGGATTGAAAGAGAGAGGAAGTACAGGCCCAAGACTAAAGGAGTTAGTCTAGGTGGGAGATAATGATGGTTTATATTTGGTTGTGTATAGTAGAGAGGGAGAGAAGTGAATGGAATCAGAGAATGGGATCTGTGGGTTTGTACCTCTTAAATTAATTTGTGCTGGAAATAAAGATTTGGGGATTCTTGGCATAAACGTGATCATTGATGCTTTGGACATAGATTCGATCATATAAAGCATATAGAGAAAATAAAGGTGACCTAGGAAAGAAACTTTAGGAACACCATCATCTAAGAGTAGACTGAAGAGAAGCAGTCAGAAGAGTAGAGTGAAAGCCTGACTTTTGTTGTGTCATGCAGGAAAGAACATTTCAAAAAGGATGCAGTTGTCAACAGTGTAGAAGGCTGGCCAGAGGTCAGTCTTTGGGTGACTGGTGTAAACTTAGTTCTCTCAGGACTTAGAGGCATTGGGGAGTAGATCTCAACTGTAAATCGAAGGATGAGCAGGATTTGCTGTATAGATCAAGGAGAAAAAGAAATACGCAGAGGGAATGGTATGTGCAAAGGTGGTAGGAATGGAGCATAAAATGACAGGAGTGACAGGACTTAAGGCCAGGAGGAGGACAGAACTTACTGTGGACAAATTCTAGTGCCATTTCAAGGACTTTGGACTTTATTCTCCGGTTAATAGGAAGCCACTGAAAGCTTTTAAAGAGAGAGAGAACATTTGTTTAATATTTTGGAAAAGATGGCTTAGTGGCCTTTGGACTTCTCTACCTGCAGTCCACTGTATAAATTCAGCCACTACACAGAGTAAGAAATCTTTGAACTGGGTAAATATGCCATATTTATTGCAAACATGTTTCATGAAATAATACCTATTATGTAGGACGCATTCTCACGTTGTTTGTATTTCACTATAAAAAGTTAGTCCTTTAAATATTACTCAGCCATCAGAAAGAATGAAATCATTTCTTTTGCAATGCTCTCGGATGGAGCTAGAGTGTATTATGCTAAGAAAAATAAGTCAGAGAAAGACAAATGCCATATGATTTCACTCATAAGTGGAAGAAACAAAACATGAACCTAAAGGGTAAGGAGTAAAAAAGGGGGGGGGGGAGGCAAATCATAAGAGACTTTTTGAAAAGATTTTATCTGTTTATTTGAGAGCATGAGCAGGGATTGTGGGTGCTGGGGGAGAGGGAGAGGCAGACTCCCCCCTGATAGGGGAGCCAGACATGGGGCTCAGTCCCAGCAACCTGGAATCATGACCTGAGCGGAAGGCAGACGCATAACTGACGGAACCACCCAGGCGTCCCGGAAGACTCTCAGAGAACAAACTGAGGGTTGTTGGAGGGGAGCTGGGCAGGGAATGGTCTAAATGGGAGTTGAGTATTAAGGAGGGCACTTGTTGGGATGAGCACTGGGTGTTATATGTAAATGATAAATCACGAAATTCTCCTGTAGACAATAGTACACCATATGTTTAACTAACTAGAATTTAAATACCTTTTAAAAAAGTTAGTCCTTTATGTTAACACTGGTTTAGAGATAGTCAAGACTAGACAAGGAGATCAGTTGCAGGAAGTACATGCAGTTGTCCAAAAAGTACCTATTCTTTTGATATTGGTGCTGTTTTGAAGATGGAGAGGAAGGAATGGATTTAAGATTTAGGCTGTAGATTTCAGAGAACTTAGTGAAGGAGAGTGGAAGAGAGGGGCGAATTAGAGTGACCTCCAAGTACGGTATCTGACTTTTCTGCAAGAAGCTAATTTGTAGACCCATTAACTTTATTTGCATATAAAGGTGGAAGAGTTCGTTGCTAGTGGAGGAGGGCAGTCAATTCTCATGGTTGGATCTTATTTTCTGCAGATTTCTGCAGAAGAGGAACCAAATTAATACTTGGGCTATACTTCATATGTGTAAATATTTTTGTATATCGGGCACAGGACACCAATTAACAAAATGTGCAAAGTCTAAACAAAAACTATTCAAATTTGAAATTCTTTTAGGAATTTCGTATTAAAAATTTTAGTATATAGTTCTCTTAGGAGAATAGGTGAGAAAAAGAAATGGATATTCATTCAGCATCTTTAAATATGGTATTATTTACCTCCCTGGGCGTTATTATATTAGTTGAAATCTGTAGATCTGCATAGGCAGAACTCAGTGCTACTCTTTTCTGCTTTTTATAACTACCTGGAGTTTGTCTCCCTGCTCCAGGCATGGTCTAAGTGTAGGTCAGTGGGGGCGATGGTGGTAGCAGTTGGTAACTGGACCCAGTTTGTCCCCCTTCCTCCATGTCATTCCTTCAGCCTCAGCGCTGTCAAAAGCATCTTCTGACCTCTTTCCTCATCTCAAAACTCCACTGTCCATTACTTTGGTCTCACCATACCCTTCCTTCTCATACCTTATCTTGCTCCTGCTGGAGGAAGGGGCCTTTTTGTGGAGGTGGGTTGTTCCTTAGAAATGCAGATTAGTTTCAAAGCATGTTGTGTCTTTCACCTGTGTTGGTGGCAGGAAGTAACTGATTTGCTCACTGAACTTTGAAATACACTGGTTACTGAGTGATGTTACTAATGAGATTAAGTGTAAATGGTGTGATACTAGAATAGGGTTGGAGAACTGCTGATCTCATTGAAAAAGAGATTGGGTGGAAGTGTTGCAAGAGAAGACATTTGTTGAATTTCTGCTTTGTGAGACTAGACACTTATTATTTTCTCTCATTAATCTACATAAACCTTTAGGTAGATATTTACTGCTAACCCCGTATTATAGTTGAGGAAATATTAGAAGCTCAAAGAAGCAAAGTACTAGTAAGTGACTGAGCAAGGATCTCAGTCCAAGATCTTGTTTGACTCCAGATCTTGTATCTTTTTCATCACCTACCACTGCCCTCCTTTTTGTTTGCTGTGATTATTCCTAATAAAAAGACAGAAATTACCAGTAAATAATGGAAAGCATAATTTTATCCTCATTTCAGGAATTAGGGGGTAAAATTCTGAAGCAGTCCTGTGGCATGTTGCAAAAGAAACCTTTGAAAGCCAGAAATAGTGGCAATGGAAAGAAGTAGGACTCAGGAGGACTGAAGAGTATCTTATTATCAGGAAATACTGGTTCCTCAGCTCCTGCTCCTCCTTTATCTGTTCACAGGCTTCAGGAATTATAGTAGGAAACTTGAAGCTGAAGAGAGGACACATTCTCAGTGTCAGTTGCCCTCATAGTGCTGGGCATACCATTTAATCCTTATATTTATGGAGAAAGGTGTTTTAAATTCCACAGTGGCAAAAAAAAAAGTGAATTTGGGGCCCTTGCTGGTTTGTAATTTGAAGATTTTCTACACTTGTGTTTGATGTAATGAAATTAAATGGAGAAAGATGAAACTACAGAAAAAGTCTTGGAATCAAGTGGTTCATCCTTTTCTGATTGAAGCTAGTATTTTTCTCTGAAGCCTGATTTTCTGTAGAAGTACTAACTAAGTAAAATCACTGAAATGTGTTTAATAAGAAAATCAAATATAATTACTTTGTTGTGATAGAAACTATTTTTAAAATACTAATCAAAGATTTTTACTAGTTGTAATGTTAGTATTTTATGTAAGGAATGTAAGGAATGAATTATATGGCACTCAAATACAATGATAAAGCTGTTGATTTTCATGTGTTTGGGACAGCATCTGTTATGAGACTTGTTATGCTAATGTTATAGTGTTTGAGGAGAGACATAAGCAAATAAGAATGAGTCTGTGTCTTAAGGGGCTCAGATTCTTACATTGCAGTTTGGGGAATAGTTGAGAATATTTATCATCTTATCTTTTCTTATACTAAGGTATTATATACATTTAATCCATAGGCAGTGCAGTTAATTTTGAAAGCATGCTTATTTTTAAATGCTTATGTAAATTGTGGTTTGCATTTATTTATGTTGTATCTTCCTCTACTGAGCCATCAGTTCTACTTCTGCTATTGTCTGCTGGTCATTTCTATCTGGTTATTTCTGGCATCTCAATTTTAGTATGTTCACAATTGATGTAATCACATTTTCCCCAAAATTCAGTTGTCTTTTTTTTTTTTCTTTTTTTAAATTAAAGGGGCAGGGATGTAGACTGCATGCCTTATAGGGAAGAGTGGCAAAGTCCCCCCCCTTTTTAGATTTTATTTATTTGTCAGAGAGAGTGCACAAGGGGGGGGCGGGGGGGGGCAGCAGGCTGAGGGAGAAGCAAAGCTCCCCACTGAGCAAGGAGCAGGACTCCCGTCACAGGACCCTGGGATCATGACCTGAGCCAAAAGCTGACGCTTAATTGATTGAGCCACCCAGGAGTCCTGGAGAAGCAGACTTCCTGCTGAGCAGGGGGCCCCCCATGAGGCTTGATCCCAGGACCTTGGGATCATGACCTGAGCCAAAGGCAAATGCTCAACTGATTGAGCCACCCAGTTGTCCCTCCAATTGTCTTATAGTCTACATTTTAACTTAATGCTGTAACCATCTTTCACGTCTATCAGACTTAAAGCTTAGTATCACCTTTAACTTCAATCATTGTGAAATCTGTGATGATCCATTTCTCAACTTTTATTCTCCCTCTCACAATGACTAGTTTTGGTCCTTCGCCATTAGTTCTCCAATCTAGCTAATGATCATCAGAGTCACTTTTTGAAAAAAAATACAGAGTCCAGCTTCCCTCCTGACTCCATCATCACACATAGAGTGATTCAGTAGGTCTGGGGCCTGGTCCCAGGATCCATTAATTACCAGCCCCCGATGATTCAGAAGGTTTGGGAGCTACTGACCTAGACCAATAGCTTCATTTCTACCAATAGGCTCTTCCTTCTGGCCCCTTTAGATTTGCCCTCAAGGGTATGTATCGTGCATGACTGGGCACCTCCTAGATTTGAGTTTCGAAATTATAGCTCTGAGTGTATGCTTTTTTTTTTTTTAATAAAGGATTTTATTTATTTATTTGACAGAGAGGGTGAAAGAGCACGAGCAGGGGGAAAGTAGAGGGAGAAGCAGGCTCCCTGCTGAGCAGAGAGGCTGGCAGGACCCTGGGGTTAGGACCTAAGTTGAAGGCCGACAATTAACCATCTGGGCTACCCAGGTGCCCCCATTTGTACCTGTTTTTGTGGGTCATTCAGGAAACTCTCTCATATGGTCCTAGTTGACTTTCCAGTCATATTTTCTGCTGCTTTCTTTTTAAGTTCTTTATATTTCCCTGGCATTGGTGCCTTTGCTTATGATTTTCCCTTTATGCGAGTATACGTTTATTCTTCAAGGACCAATTCAAGCCCTACTTATCAAATTGTCCCACTTACTCCAGTTCCTTAAAGTAGTTTCTTTGGTGGCCAGAGGCCACCAGAAGTGCACCTTAATTCTTTATCAGGATCTCTTTTAATACTAAAGGTAGTTAAGAACCAACATTTACTGAGCATGGACCAGATTGTGCCTTAAACTTAACACCTTGCATGTGTTATTTAATTTAAACCTCATAATAAGCCCAGGGGAAATAATATTAATTTGCAATTTTACAAATAAAGAATCTAAGAGACAGAAAAATGATCCCTCACAAAGACACACAGGAATCCAGTGGGAGTACTAGGATTTGAATCCAGGTGATTTGATTTCAGAGCCTGTACTCTCATCCATTAGGCCATCCCAGCTCTTTGATGAGCCTGTCACTTTCTGCTCAAAGCCAAATGCATTTATATTTATATTTCTGTCTTATCTCCCATTGCTTGAGTGTGGAAGGAATGATTAATCTCTGTTTAAATCACAGAACCTAGCACAGTGCCTTACATGTATAAATGGTGCCATAGGTATTTTTATCTTTTTGGTGTGTGTCTTTTCTTTTTTTACAGTTTTCAAACAAAAGACTATTACCAGTTGGATGGACACTAAAGGAATCAAGACAACTGAATCAGAAAGGTATAGAAACATGCCTATATAGAAAAATATGTAACATGATATATGAATGTTTTATCTTGGTTCATGTCACTTTCTCCTTGCTTTTCCATTTTTTTTATCTGTATTTATTTTTTCACTTTATAAATACTAATTTTTAGAGTCCTTCATGTGCTAGGGTCTATCCTATATACTTGACATACAGAGATGAAAAAGGAATATAGTCTGTGTGTTTAAGATACAGTATACTGGTGGCAGTTGCAAAAACACATGATTATTACATAGTGTGATAAATAGAACAGAAAGGTGGTGGTGGTTAGCAAGTAGAACCAAGAATTAGCTTTATCTTTGCAGGAAGGCCTGCCAGGAGGTGAGTGAAGTTTAACATTTAAAGGAATGGCAGGTGTTTCCCAGGCATAGAGTTGGGGAAAGGGCGTTTTAGGCATATGTGCAGTCATGGAGTCATGAAAGAGCATGCTCTGTGTTTAGGATATCACCAGTAGTTTAATTACTGCTGTGACACGGGGAGTGTGGTTGGACAAGTGATTTTTTTATACCATAAATTCTTTTTATTGTATCGTAATTTCTGTTGTCTCATTAGTTCTTTTTATTCTGTTGTAGTTTGCATAGTAAAGAAAACAACAATACAAGAGTAGAATCCATGATGAGTTCTGTACGAAAAGATAACTTTTACCAACATAATGTGGAAAAATTAGAAAATGTTTCTCAGCTAAGTCTTGATAAATCACCTGTTGAGAAAAGTACACAATATTTGAATCAGCATCAGACTGCAGCTATGTGTAAGTGGCAAAATGAAGGGAAACATACAGAGAGGCTTTTAGAAAGTGAACCTTCGACAGTAACTCTGGTACCAGAGCGATTCAGTAATGCTAACGTTGATCAGTCATCCCAAAATGATGATCACAGCGACACAGATAGTGAGGGAAGTAGAGATAACCAACAATTTTTGACACCTGTAAAGTTAACAAATAAAAAGCAGACCACAGAAGGTGAACAGACCAGAGAAGCCAGAAGCCACCAGAAGTGCAGCAAGTCTTGCCGTCCTGTAGAAGACTGTGCAGGTTGTCAGCAGGAAGAGGTAGATGTCGTGCCAGAGAGTCCCTTGTCAGATGTCGGCTCTGAGGATGTTGGTACTGAACTGAAAAATGCCAACAAACTGAATAGACAAGAGAGTAGTTTAGGAAATTCGCCCTTTGAGAAAGAAAGTGAACCTGAGTCACCAATGGATGTGGATAATTCCAAAAATAGTTGTCAGGACTCAGAAGCAGAGGAAGAGACAAGTCCAGGTTTTGATGAACAAGAAGATAGCAATTCCTCCCAAACAGCAAGTAAACCTTCAAGGTTCCAAGCAAGAGAAGCCGACACTGAATTGAGGAAACGGTCCTCTTCTAAAGAAGGTGAAATTCGATTACATTTTCAGTTTGAAGGAGGAGAGACTCAGAGTGGAATGAATGATTTAAATGCCAGACTACCTGGAAGTAATTCTGGCCTGAATGTAGAATGTAGAAATTCAAAGCAACATGGGAAAAAAGATTCTAAAATCACAGATCATTTCATGAGAATGCCCAAAGCAGAGGACAAAAGGTAATTTTTTTCAATAAGACTATCTCCAATAGTGTAATACCTTTTATAATTTTGCAAGGGGGTTTAACAAAGTTATGGTTTACACTAAAGCGAAGAAATAGTTGTGTTTCCTGTTAATTGCTTATGGTAAATTTAAACCTAGATTCAAAAAGACCAAAACAGATAACAAGAAGCAAATGAATATTATTAATTGGAATTTTTTTGTTTTATGATTTTCCTTCTAGAATTTATGGGGATTATCAGAATATAAAAATACTAGGTTGATAGTAGCTTCTGTTTATGTATCAGTTTTTCTAAGTTTTTGTACACTACATTTTCTCTAATGCTCTAATGGGTAGGCAGGTGATACTGTACTCACTTCGCTAATGAGAAAACTGAAATTTGAATTAGAGAATTCACTGAAGTTTTAACTTGTGGGTGGTAATGCTGGAATTTAAATCCTAGTTTGTTTGATTATAAAGCTTACATTTTTACAGTTATCCCATATGGAATCTTCAAGCTTGCTCTCCATAATTTCTGTGATATTTTCTGTCACATGTGCCACAGTAAGTTCACTTTGTTGAAAATTATTCTAGAAACCTGAGAAGTAGCTGATGCTATGAACCATGACTCATTTGGCAGTGTGCATATTCTTACCTGGTCTTTTTTGGGAAGGTGATTTCTTCTGTTTAGAAATTCTTAACACAGACTTGAAAATAAGCTCTTTAGTTTTACTCTAAGGTTTATAATTTTTTCTTTTGATTGTAAGTACCTAGGGGAGAGAGCAAGCCTGGCACACTTTTTTTTTTTTTTTTTAAGATTTTATTTATTTATGTGAGAGAGTGTGTTTGTGTGCACTCAAGCTAGAGTCAGGGATAGGCCCAGGGGGAGGGATAAACAGACTCCCTGCTGAGCAGGGAGCCCAACGCAGGGCTCAGTCCTGGATCCTGGGATTATGACCTGAACTGAACACAAGACAACTGACTGAGCCACCCAGGCACCCCTTGGCATGTTTTAAACAATAACATTCTGGGTAAGTTTGGTACTTGTTTATCCAAAGCAGTTGAGTGATTTGTGACTGAATACATTTGTTTTGACCTTAGAAAAGAACAGTGTGAAATCAAGCATCAAAGAACAGAAAGGAAGATACCTAAATACATTCCACCTCACCTTTCTCCAGATAAGAAATGGCTTGGAACTCCTATTGAGGAGATGAGAAGACTGCCTAGATGTGGGATCCGGCTCCCTCTCTTGAGACCATCTGCTAATCACACAGTAACTATTCGGGTAGGTATTACTTCTTACCGAAAAAGAGAGAAGACTCTTAAGTCTTGATTTATTATGGTACTTACTCATGTGAAAAAGAGACCAAGGCATAGAAACTGCTTCTCTTTTCTGGATATATAAAATACTAAGAAGTCTGTAGAGAAACATAATGATAGCTTATTTGACAATAGTACTTAATACACCCATAAGATGAATCATTTTCAGCTGATAAGGAAATTGACTTTCTCAGTTTTGTTTTGGGAGAGGGAGAAGAAGCAGGCTCCCTGCTGAGCAAGGAGCTCGATGTGGTACTCTATCCCAGGATCCTGGGATCATGACTTGAACTGAAGGCAGACAGACACTTAACCAACTAAGCCACCCAGGTGCCCCACCATAGTCCAATTTAAAAAATTTTATTTTATTTTATTTTATTTTGTTTTGTTTGTTTATTTTAGATTATACTGATTTGAGAGAGAGAGAGAGCGAGAGAGCATGAATAGGGGAGAGAGGGAGAGGAGGCTCCCCACTGAGCAGGGAGTCCAATGCAGGGCTTGATCCCATTGGGATCATTACCTGAGCCAAAGGCACATCCTTAACTGACTGAGCCATCCAGGTGCCCCAAGATTTTGTTTTTTTAAAGTAATCTCTACACTCAACATGGGGCTTGAACTCATGACCAAGATCAAGAGTCATGTGCTCCACTGACTGAAATAGCCAGGTACCCTTCTTAATCCAATTTTAGATTTCTGTCACTCATTGGGTAGTTTTCAATAGCCACCCTATTTTTTTGTCTCTGTATTAGATTTCACAGGAACTACTTAAAAAAATCTCTTTTATTATACAGCTTAGTCTAGGGTTGATTAGCTATTTTGAAGTATAGAATTTATCATGGCTGGAGGTGGAAGCAACATTGAACAGGGTAGGGTTTGAGCTGAGCTCTAAAAGATGAGCACAGGAGTGCCTGGATGGCTCAGTAGGTTAAGCGTCTGACTCTTGATTTTGGCTTAAGTCGTGATCTCAGGGTCATGGGATGGAGCCCTGCATTGGGCTCTGTGCTTAGTAGGGAGTCTGCTTGAGATTCTCTCTCTTCCTCCCCACACCCATGCTCACTCATTCTTTCTCTCTCAAATAAATAAGTAAATCTTAAAAAAAAAAAAAAAAGGCAGAAATTAAGGGAGAATTAATAAGTTAAGAGAATTCCAAGACACATACATAATCCTTAGAAGAAGAGGCTGTGTAGTTGAAAAACTATTTGTTTTAGACATGGAAAATAATTACTGGAGCTTAGAATTTGGATGGAAGATGGTGGAAGACAAGTCTTGAAAAGTGGATTAGGTCCATATTATAGAGGGCTTTAGGTATCAGGAATTGGACTTGAGTCATTAGGTATTAGAAATTGTTAAAATGTCTGTCCATACAATAGTTACGCTATAGCAGGATTAATCAGACAGTTGTGTGGAAGGAAAGTCTAAGTGAGATACATTGAAAACAGAATTGTAACGTAAGAGCTCAGATAAGAGATGAAAAATACACAAACAATAATTATCAAATTGTGCTGCATGGAAGTGGTTCATGGTTTCTTAGGAAATTTGACTCATCTGTTATATCTAAAGTATATTTTTAACTGTGAAAAGCCTAAAATAAAGGAACTAACATACTCAAATATGAAAATGCTTAATATATTTTACTCAGCAGATTTTACCAAGAGAACTCATTTTAGTGCAGACCATACCATTGATGTTCCCTTACCACTGCTGTTTAACTGAAGAATTTCCTTAAGCCTCAGAGTAACAGTTTGAAAACCTTACTGTCCATCAATAGATGAATGGACAAAGAAGATGTGGTATATATACACAATGGAATATTACTCAGCCCTCAAAAAGAATGAAATCTTCCCATTCACAACGATGTGGGTGGAACTAGAAGGTATTATGCTAAGCAAAATAAGTCAGTCAGAGGGACAAATGCCATATGATTTGACTCACGGGAAATTTAAGAAACAAAACAGTTGAATATAAGGGAAGGAAAAATAAAATAAGATGAAAATCGAGAGGGAGGCAAATCATAAGAGATGCTAAACTCTAGGAAATATATAGGTTGCTTGAGGGGAGGGTTGGGGGAAGGGGTAATTGGGTGATGGGTATTAAGGAGGATGTAGTGAGTGCTGGGTATTATATGCAGCTGATGAATCATTAGACTCTGCCTCTGAAACTATAAAAACAAAAACATCATTTGCAATTATTTAGGCATAGCAGTAGGATTTTCTTAATACTGTGTAAGAGATATAAATGTAAATTAAGTAGAAGGTTGATACAAGCTTTAGCTGTCATCCCTAATTTTGTATTTCATATCTCCTTGTCATTTATTGATGTTGGAACAAATAAAGGTTACTGTAAAAATTATATTTATAAAAATAGTTTTGTTTATATATGATTTCATATGAGATTTCTTAGGTGAAGAAAGGGATATGGTATTTAAAAGAATTTGCAAATCACTGAGATAGGGTAATATGGAAATAAAAAAGATCATTTAGATGGTTGCTTTGTTTTGGGGTAAAATTGATAGGATGTGGTAAATATTCTTAAATACAGGGTGATAAGGGAAAAGGAGGCACTGATAATGAAGGGAGAATTAAGAAAAGGCTGGATGACTGAGAAAATGTTAATGGTCAAGATTCAGAGAAAAGATTGATTGGGGAGATAAGTGATATTTTGAGTTTACTGCCTTTCTTTGTCTCAGTGTCTGTAAGTAAAACCGAAAGCATCCTATACCATCATTACTTAATCTCTGAAATTACTGTTTGCTTATTTTTAGATATAACCTGTGAATTTTAAAAATCTTTTAAAAGATCTTTCTCTTATTACAAGAGTAATGTAGGGTCATTGTAAACAAACAAAAAAAGGCAGCTATTATATGAAAGTATGTAGCTCAAAACCCATGTCTTTCTTAGTCCTATTTCCAAAGTTTAGCAGTTTGGTGTATTTTCTTCTAGATTCTTTTTTCTGAATACAGTAATCTATATATGTAATTAATAATTATTGGATAAACCTAGTTACATTTCTAAGATGCCACATATTAATAGTTACACATTTTAGAGTAATAAAATAAAGCTGATATTTACTGTTAGAAATGTAGGGCAAACTGGAAGTGCAGGGACATGTTATTTGGTGTTTATTTATCTTTAAAGACATGATAAAAACATGTAGACACATTCAGATGCAAACACACAAAGCCTACTTTCATATATATAATGTGTTCCCATGTGTGTGAACCTGGACTGGTACCTGTTCTGTCACCTCTTATCACATGGAATATTTTTACAAAATCACCTTTGGGGCCTCCAGCTGAGGTTGAAAATACTTTTAGCATAGTTGTTGACTCTTGACTCTTCTTTCTTCCTCAAAATATTCTCGTTCCTTGGCTTCTATGATAACATGTAATCCTAGTTTTCTTCCTACCTCCTTAGCCATGTCTTATGTTCCTTTAGTTTTTCTGGCATATGTGGCCATTAAATCTTGTTAGAGTTTCTCAAGGCTTTTCCGTAGGTCCTGTTTTTTTCTCACTTTGTTTCTATGGGTGGTCTCCTCCATGATGAGGGTTTTAACAGCCACCTATATAGAAGGCCTACAACTTTATTTCTCTGGAGTTGCAGACATTCTTTTCCTTTTTTTTTTTTTTTCCCTTTTCCGGGACTGGGGGGCAGAGGGAGAGAGAGAATCCTAGACAGTCTCCACACTCAGAGCAGAGTCTAACTCAGGGCTTGATCTTAAAGCCCTGAGATCATGACCTGAGCTGAAATCAAGAATTGGATGCTTGACTAACTGAGCTACCCAGGCGCTCCTTGAGTTACAGACTTTTTATGAGCTGTGTATTGGACAGTCTTCCTTTCCATAAGCTATTTCCTTTCTGAGGAACGAGCTTCATGTCTTCCTTTTCATAGTGAACTTTATTCTTCGGAGTTTGGCTCAATTGCCACTTCCTCAAGGAAACCTTCTCTAAGCTCACCAGGTGAGTTGGAATTGTCTAGAGTAGGTTCTCATAAAACCATGAAGCTCTCATTCATTCATTCATAACATATTACAGTTCAAATTTTACATTTATGTGATTGTTTATTTGCAGTGAAGAACTAATTTGTGCTACAACATTGATGAACCTTGAAAACATTACATTTAAGAAAAGAGACCAGACACAAAAGGCCACATACTGTATGATTCCATTTATACGAAATGTCCAGAATAGGCAAAATGTAAACCTTTCATGTTTCAAATATTCTTTTCCTCAAACATTTGTTTAATGCTTATTATAAGTAGCATATGTATATGTGTATGTGTACACATACATACGTATTTGCGTATATATGGATCTACACATACACATACAAAAACATATAAACCAGGCTCTGTCATAAATATTTAGAGTCTATAGTTAATATGGTTATTGTTCTCAAGAAATTTAGAGTCCAGTGGGGGAAGGAAAAACAGATGTTTTCTGGTGTGATAATGATCTAATAAAACAAGAGTAAAGAAACTAATTGTCCTTAAGTTTTTGAAGACTTCTTAGAGGAAATGAAATTTGAACTGCGTGTTGAAGTTCAGAATAATGTTTAACCAGATAGTGTTTGAGTAAGAGGTTGTTAAAAACTGAGAACATCATTTGTATCACTATAGGTAGAGGGGAGCCATTATAGGATTAGGAGCCTGAGAATATTTTAGAAAGATTGAGTTTGTTCTCAAGGGGTTTATGGAGGGTGAATATCTGGGGGCAGTGGGAGTAAGGGGAGGGATAGAAGGGAAGCAATAATGAGGAACAAGGGCCTAGATGGGATGGAGATGGAATGAGCAAACATGATGAGTTGGAAACTGATCAACTGGAAATAAGGAGCAGGAACAGCTGGAGAGGACTTCTGAGATTTCTTACCGAGGAGCTGGTCTGCATTTTATAGCATTTGCTTTGGCTGCTTTCTTTGGATTATTTTGTAGAAGGTATGCCTAGTTTTGATGCACTTACAGTTTCCTTGTTTCCCTCTCTTTCAGGTAGACCTTTTGCGAGCAGGAGAAGTTCCTAAACCTTTCCCAACACATTTTAAAGATTTGTGGGACAACAAGCATGTTAAGATGCCTTGTTCAGAACAAAACTTGTACCCTGTGGAAGATGAAGTAAGCACAAAACAGATGTTCTTTTAGTCTCTGAAAGACAGTTTTGTATGTGCTTATTTGACTTCTGATTCTATGACCCAAAAGAACTTAGAATAATTTCATTGCATTTCTTTCTTTTCCTTAAAGAATGGTGAGCGAACTGCAGGGAGCCGGTGGGAGCTCATTCAGACTGCACTTCTCAACAAATTCACAAGACCCCAAAACCTGAAGGTAGTTGTTTTTGCTATTGTTCTTAGAGATGGGCCTTGTGTCTCCCTCAAAGACATTTTTTGATCTTTAATAGACTCTATTAAAGGGGAAAGAAGAGTCAAGAGTCAACAATTATGCTAAAAGTATTTTCAACCTCAGCTGGAGGCCCCAGAGCTGATTTTGTAAAAATATTCCATGTGATCAGAGGTGACAGAGGTAACAGGATATTTGTTTGCAAATTGCTTAGTTCTTGAGGAACTTTCTTCTTAAGAGACATTTTTGGTTTCCACTCCATCACTAGTAAATGAGTAGAAGAATCTAGAGTTGTAAATGACTTGCCTGGAGACACACACAATAATTTGGAGAACCAGGAATAAGACCTTTGTTTCTTGATTCCCCATGCAGTTTCCTTCAGACCAAGCTTCTCTTTTATTTTTAAAAATTATCATGTTTCTGAAATGTCCTTAAAAATAAGTCAGGAAAGAATTATGACTTTAACAATATTTGCCAAAAGGGAAATATCATTTCCTAATGATTAAAGTATACATTAAACATTCTGTTTTGTATTGCTGTTAGTATAGCCTTCTAGCAATCTAATTATTTATTAATTTTACATTTTGGCAATAATTTAGTTTTTGATTTTTTAAAAATATTTCACTTAAGACCGTAAGAGCAACGATTAGATTATTTTTCTAATATCTAAAATATGGGTGAGTATAACTGTTTTCTGGCATTGTAGCCACGTAAACTTTTGAAGGTTTTATAACTATTAACAATAACAGATTTTTCTATGCTTGTGTGAAAAGGGTTTTTTTTTTAAAGGTTTTATTTATTTATTTGACAGAGATAGAGGGAACGCAAGCAGGGGGAGTGAGAGAGGGAGAGCACGTTTCCCACCGTGCAGGGAGCCTGATGCAGGGCTCAATCCCAGGACCCTGGGATCATGACCTGAGCCGAAGGCAGATGCTTAATGACTAAGGCACCCAGGCACCCCAGGGTTTCATTTTCTTTGAGAGACTTTGTTGTGTACAGTTTCCTCAGGTTTTACAGTGTTTCTCCATTTATATTCAGCAAATTTTTCTTAAACTTTCTATACCTTTCTATAGCTTCTGTTTGTCATTTTTCTCTATGTGGAAAACATTGGATGTTGTACCATAATGTATCTTGAAAATTTCATTTCTCAAGATTTAATTTATTTATTTGACAGACAGAGAGAGGTCACAAGTAGGCAGAGAGAGAGAGAGAGAGAGAGGAGGAAGCAGGCTCCCCTCTGAGCAGAGAGCCTGATGCTGGGCTCTATCCCAGGACCCTGGGATCATGACCTGAGCTGAAGGCAGAGGCTTTAACCCACTGAGCCACCCAGGCGTCCCCAATTTCACTCCTTAAGGACAGTGTTTCTCAATCTTATAATGTACTCCCTTAAAATGGAAGAAACTCTCAGGGTCCCCCAGAGTTTACTTATTTTTAGTATAATGTTAGTTACTATGTACAGGCATCAAACATTACACATAAACTCTTTATGCTTATAGTTACAGCTATATCCATTTGATTTTTTTTGGGGGGGGCATTTTAAGCTTTATGAACCATCATTTGAGTTGTGTTCATTATCACAGTGAAAACAATTTATACTCAGTATCCCCTTTTTGCACGAAAGTTTTTTTTTTTTTTCTTTTTCTTCAAGATTTTATTTATCTGACACAGAGAGAGTAAAAGTGTGCAGTAGAGGGAGAGGGAGAAGCAGACTCCCAGCTGAGCAGGAAGACCTGTGCGGGACTCAATCCCAGGACCCTGGGATCGTGACCTCAGCCAAAGGCAGAGAAGCTAACTGACTAAGCCACCCAGGCGCCCTGCACAAAAGTTTTTTAACTACTGATCTGAACCTCAAAATAGTATGCTGAGGACTTTAAAAAATACTTTATAAAGAAAAAAATTGTTCACTTTGTTTTTAGTATTTACAATCACAAACAGTTGGTGGATGTTAGTAGATGCAAAGATGGCATTTGTATGGAGAACATCAGCTTGCAAATAAATATGATAGTGAGCACTTTGGTCCAGGTTCTGTAGAATTTGACAGTTCTGTACTGCAGTATTTCTTAGGATGGCTCAAAATCTTCACCATTTTTATCTAGTTAAAATACTTGCCTTCATTCCTACAATGTGTTGTCTTTTGCCCTTTGTATTCCAAAACCATGAAAGCGGGCCACTCAAGAATACTATTTGTACTCCATTTGAGAAACACTGTCTTAGGTCCTACGGCCTTATAAGCAGGATTATTTAAATTTTTCATGTTTCTTCTTTAAGCATAAACAAAATAATCATAGTGTTCTAAATTACCTTGTCTGCTCACCTCTTTAGCAGTTCCTTAGTGCACCAGTGATTACTTTAAGAAGGGGTAATTGCTTTATTCTGAATTTCCCTTTCTTGTTTATTTTATGGTTGATTCAGCAGAACAGAGTAATTCATAGAGATTTTTCTTCTGTCTGCTTATGGTAATTGTTTCTTTTGCTGAAAGAACACTATGGGGGAGGGGAACATTAAGTCCCTTTTACTGAGTATAATAATCTTTTGCTGCTTTTTTTTGATGTTGAGTTAAGTAGGATTAGAAATGTTAAAAGTTTGAAAAAGGAATAGTGTCTTCAGAAGTCAGTTTACACAATAATATTGCTATAATGTGTCTGATAATTTTCAAAGAATGGATGTCTTTGTGCTTTAATTGTGTGTATTATGAACTATGAATTAAAGGAAATCTCAGTAGTTGGTAGCTAAGAATACAGAATAGTGTCCAGTTTTTCTAATGATAGGAGACCTTATGGTAGACTACTTTTGAGACTTGAAGACTAAAGTAAAACTAAATATTAGTTAGGAATTAATGCTAATTATAAAATAACATTAAAGAATTAGAGTATAAAAGTTAGAATGTAAAATGTTTTTCCTTAACTAACTTTGAGGAATAATTTACATATAAGAACATGCATGCTTTTAAAGTATGTAATTTGATGATGTTTGACATTTGCATATAGCCATGAAACCCCCTCTACAATCAAGGTACAGAGCATTTCTGTCACCTTCAAAGATCCCTCTTATTCCTGTCGTTTAATTCCTCTTTCTGCACTGTCTCCAGGCAGTTGTTGATTTGCTCTTTTACTTTTTCTTTTTCTCTTCTCTTCTCTTTTCTTTTTATTTTTTTCTTTTTAACCATAGATTAGTTTACATTTTACATGAATGGAATCACATAGTATGTATGCTAGTGTGTCTGGCTTCTTTCACTTAGGATGAAAATCTTCAAGATTCGTCTGTGTTGTTGAGTTTATCAGCAGTTTGTTGCGGTGTATGCATTGTTTGTCCTTTTACCTGTTGATAGAAATTGCTATTTAAGACTTTGTATGAGGTTCTGAAATCAGATGTAATTAGAAAAAAAAAAAAATCCTTAAAATCTTCTCTTAATGGAAAATTTTGTATGTAGCTGTAAGAAAAAGGAACACTTTTTTTTACCATATTATTTTATGATTGACGGTTTTCCTTTTTGAAGGAACTTGGATATCCCTTGATTCCAAATAAATATACATTGTTGGTTCACTTTTTAATCTAGTTGCTTGGTAATTGTTTATATGGCATGAAGTGTTTTTCACGCAGCTCCTTGACAGAGTTTTTTTAAAAACTTATTCAATTATGAGGAAATTTGGAAGGTTTACTGTAACCTAACAGTGTTTTTTCAACTTACATACACTTCAGTAAAAAAATTGGAGATGTATATTATAAATATACTATAATAAATATAAACAGTTGCTTGTAAATTCTGTTTGTTACATTAGTAATATATACATCATAAAATATAAGCAAAATAGAAATTTAAAGTGATGAGATAAAATGTAATTACAAACACAGTTGACCCTTGAACAACACAGGTTTGAACTGCACCAGTCTCCTGTGCACTTTTTTTTGGTAATACGGTACTGTTAATGTATTTTCTTTGTAATTTTATTAATATTTTCTCTTACTTGATTGTAAGAATGCAGTTTATGATACATAAAACATGCAAAATATGTGTTAATCGACTATGTTATCAGGCTTTGGTCAACAGTAGGTTATTAGTAGGTAAGTTTTTTGGGGGAGTCAAGGTTACATGCAGATTTTCAATCTTTGTGTTGTTCCTGGGTCAACCATAATAGTTTTTTCTGCATAAGTAGTGGATTGTCTTATGCATACCCCACTCTGGTATTAAATAAAATTCATATGAGTAAGTTTTAAAGATTTTACTGGCTCTGTTCAACGATCTATGAATCAGGCAGGGTCTTATCTAGCAGATGGAAATGCACTCTAAGATGCTGTACAAAATGAAAGACTTAAAGGCAGAAGGGAGTGGAATCAAGTATGTTACACTAGGAAAAAGTGGATTGGTTGTGGCAGTCATTTTCCTTTAGGGGATGGAAGAATTCTGTCAGGCTGATGAACTAACTAGTGCTGACCAGGTGGTTCCTCATTGACTGGTTTAAGATTCCATTTGTGGGAGAAGCTGAAACTGTAATTAAGTCTCTAGTGAAGTATGGCTTAGCATAATTGACTCCATTTGGGGCCTGTTTTGTTTTTATCACCATTAACCAAGAATAAAGTACTGCTTAGTCAGATGTCACACCAGTAGATGGCGTCCTATTTTGACTTTTCTCTCTGTGTAAATATATAGTTTATATGAACTGCTAGGGGAAGAAAACCATTTATATGTCACTTATAAAAATAGCTGATAATAAAGGAAAAAAGATCATTTTATTCCTTAGGCACCAATCTTTTCTTATTATTGCCATCTCTCCCGTGAAGCCTTTTTAGACATTTTTTCCTAATTTACTCCTCTCGTGAAATTTTAATACTGAAAATACACTGTATATTTGCATATATAGTGTGAAGCTATTGATAGCCAACAGTCATTATGATATTTAATTTTTTTAATCTCCAAGATCCAGTTTTATCCATTGAGAGTGTATCACCTCTGTTTATAATGCAAGCGTTAGAGTTACAATTTTTTTCCTATTGCTTGACCTTTCTAATCTCATTTTTCTTAAGTGAATAATAAATAAGTGTGTATTCTGTTTGTTCATAGCTACTTACATGGAGTAGCTAATGGTAGGAGGAAGTTTAATGCTGATTACTGGAAATAGTTCATAAAGAAGAAAGGGTATTTGTAGATAATTTACTTGACTATATCATGAAGTTTTGTTTATGCTTTTTCCATAGGATGCTATTCTGAAATACAATGTGGCATATTCTAAGAAATGGGACTTTACAGCTTTGGTTGATTTCTGGGATAAGGTAAAAGTATGCTTATTCCTTTAACTTATGAAAATAATCTGTGTATAAAAATTTTGAGAAAATACCCATAAATCTGTCATACTAACATAATTATTATCCATTATTTTTGTGAAAAATATTTCCTGTTATATGTATGCTTTGGGAGCTAATTTTGAATTTTGCTTTAATCTCTCATAATGCTCTGTTAAATTTTTATACCTTCATCAATATTATTAATGGCTGTATGATATTTTATGATTATTTCATGATTGGAAACATCTAGGCTGCATCCAGTTTTCCTCTGTTCTCATTTACACTGTAGTAACATGTTTATGTATGTTTGTGTAGGTATGTATACACACACACATACATATATATGTGTGTGTGTGTGTATATATATGTTTTCCCAAATTCAATATTGCTTCCTTGGGTGATTCCCAGAAATTAGATGGCTAGGTCAAAGGGCACAGAATTATAGCCTTGGGTTTATATTGTAAAATCATTTTCCATGACAAATTATAGTAATTTAGTATACCATTTTAATGGGTAAGAATACTACTTTCATAGTTGTGTTAGAAAAATGAAAGCATGGCAAAAGAGGGAGTGCCACAGATAAATTAAAAAAATTTGCATGGAAGTATGCCTAGGTGGTTCAGCTGGTTAAGCCTTTGACTCTTGGTTTTAGCTCAGGTCATGGTCTCAGGATCCTGAGATGGAGCCCTGCTTTGGGCTCCATGCTTAGTATAGAGTCTCTTGTCCCTCTCCTTTTGCTCCTCCCCAAAACTCTGTCTCTAGAATAAATAAATAAAATCTTAAAAACAAATAAATAAAATTTGCATGGAAAATCAAAGAAAGATGACATATCATTTGGAAAGTGTAATTAGCACATAAAGCTCCATGTACGTTATCTTCTGCAGAGTATAAGAACTTACTATGCTTGCTAAATTTGTTGCCTAAGAAAGTGTTCCTGTAAGATATTCAAGCCTCTTGGAAAAGCAAATTTTGGTTAGGATAAAGTAATTTTTTAGTAACTGTGGTGGTATCACTGTGAGAATGAGAGATTTCCAGTTTAAATGACTTTAATTCTGAGACTGTTAACAGGTAATTTTACTAATAAAGTGTGAGGTTTATAATATAAATTTGAATTAACTTGCTTTTAAAGCTTGAGATCATTTTTTTCCTGGGTATATCCTTTATCTACTACATTTTTTTCACAGACCAAAAGAAATACATTCAGTTACTTTTGAGGAAAAGAAGAATAAAGGGAATTGCATTTATTGAAGACATATGTATGAAAAGGAATATAATATTGAATTTAATCCTCAAACACTTTTGTGAAGTGTAGATAATCACATTGAATTTAGAGAGGAAAGTAGACTTAGAACTTAAGTAACTTGGTCAACGTTATACATATATTGAGTGAATTCACCAACAAAGTATTGGGGGAACTAGATTTGAGCTCAGTTCAATTCCAGCACAAAATATGTTCTTTTTCTTTCTTTCTTTCTTTTTTTTTTTTTTTTTAAGTAGGCTCCAGGCTCAGCCTGGAGCCCAACTCAGGGCTTGAAGTCACAATCCTAAGATCAATACCTGAGTTTAGATCAAGAGTCAGACTTAAAGCTTTTTTGTTCTTTTTTTATTATAATGATGTTTATCCCTTAAGAACACTGAACACCCTTACGTATAAGCCATTGTTTTATTAAAGATAGAATTGATTGACAGTCTTATCATCAGAAAGCAGGGAGCCCTGAACATGTCCGTAGGTAACTGTAATAATTAAGCAGAGTGGAAGAAATGGTTTAATAGAGTCTAGTGGGTCATAGAAGGGGAAAAGAGTTTTATTTTGGGTCATGGGGGAGATATTATAGAGGACGTAGTATTTGGGTGGTGGAGCGTAAAAGGTGTAGAGGAAAAGTAGTTAAAGGAAATATATTTTGCAAATAGCCTGTTAAATGCATTAACTTCTTTCACTTCACGCAATGTTACAAGGTTCATTTGTGTTGTAGCATATGTCAGTACTTTATACCTTTTTATTGCTGAATAATATCCATTGTATAAGTATGCCATATCTTCTTTATCCATTCATCAGTTGATGGACATTTGGGTTGTTTCCACTTTTCGGCTATTATCATTAGTATTGCTGTGAACATTCATGTATAGGTTTTTGTGTGGGCCTGTTTTTTCACTCCTTTCGATATATACCTAGAAATTGCTAGGTTATTTGCTAACTTGTCATTTCATATTTTAAGGAACTGTCAAACTGTTGGTCCAAGTGGGTGTCTTACTTTACAGTCCTACTGGCATTGCACGAGGATTCCAGTTTCTCTACATCCTTGCTTGTTAATGTGTGTCTTTGATTTTAGCCATTCTAGTTGGTGTGAAGTATCTCATTGTGGTTTGATTTGCATTTCTCTAATGATGTTGAACATCTTTTCATGTGACTGTTGGCCATTTATGTACCTTCTTTTGAGAATTATCCATTCAATTCCTTTGCCCTTTAAAAAAAATTTTTTTTACTGAGTTTTGTCTTTTAAGTAATAAGTCCCTTATCAGGTATTTGATTTGTAGATACTTTCTCCTATTATATAGGTTGTCTTTTCATTTTCTTGATGGTATCCTTTGAAGCACAAAAATTTTCAATTTCAATAAATTCTAATTTATTTTTTTCTTTTGTTTCTATTTTTGTTGTCATATCTAAGAAGCTATCTGAGGACAGAAAGACTTACTCCTTTGTTTATTTCTAAGAATTTTATGGTTTTAGTTCTTATACTTAGGTCCTTGACCCATTTTGAGTTAATTTACATATATGGTATGAATTAGGGGTCCACTTTTACTGTTTTGCAGATAAGTATCCATTTTGTGTTAATTTTCATATATTATACAAGGTAGAGATGTGATTTCATTATTGTATTGTGGGTATCTGGTTGTCCCCGAACCATTTGTTGAAAAGACTCTAATATTCCTATTGATGTTTCTTGGCATTCTTACAAAAACTAGTTGACCATAAACATTTATCTAGCCCATTGATCTATATGTCTGTCTTTATGCCACTATCACACAGTCTTGATTACTAAACTTTGAAGTCATTTTTAAGCTGGGAAGTGTGAGTGCTCCAACTTTGTTCTTTTTCTAGTTTGTTTTGGCCATTGTGGATCTTTGGCATTTCCATTTGAATTTTAGGGTCAGCTTATTAGTTACTGCAAGGAGTTAGCTGTGAAGAGTAACTTTTATAATCATATTAATAGAATCTAAAACAGTTTTGCATTTTGAGATAGGACCAGTAATTTCAGAGTTCCTTTATCAAGCTTTTGACTCATACGATGCTCAGTGGCAGGCATAAAATAATAGAAGGCTTATGTTTGTATCAGAACATCCTTGAATCTCTGTATCTCTTAGTCTTATAGAGATAGAATTTTTGATGCAAAGTTGACCAAATTAATATCCTCTTTGTCTTAAATTGTAATTTATACATGGTCTGTTTGCATTTTGTAGTTTTCTGGGTTTTAATTGGATACAGTTGTTAATTTTGTTAAAAAGTAATGTTAAATTTGACACTTGACAATGGCAGTAAAACATGCCTTTGGTTAAAATACCTCTGTCACCTTGGTATGAGGTAAAGTAGTCATTTTTTCTCTCTCTTAATGAAACTAAGACAGGATCTTGTTTCCCTTTTGTCAGGTGACCTTGCCCAGAAGGGTAATATATAGCAAGTTTTGGTGTGTTTAGTGTAGAACATAAATATGAGATGATTACCAAGGTGCTGATGATAGTTTTATAGTTCTTTAGAGAGAGGAGGCAGTGCATTTTTGACCTTCTGATTTTTATTTACTTTGTAAAGTACAAATGGTTAGAGGAGTCCCTGTAACTGTACCAAATATTCATTTCTTATTTTCTTAAGTCTTGCACTTGTATCTAGTATTTTATAGTTATATCTAGATAAAAAAGTATATTTAAAATGTTTTAGGATGTATTACAAAATTGTGTTACATAGCTTTATCATCTTTAATTTTAATGGTTATATAATATTCCATCAAATTGATAGATCATTTTCTCAGCTATTGGAGTGTTAGAGATTTAAGGACATCTGTTTTTGTATAGAGTTATAGAGTATATCTAGAGATTCAGAGGTATTCTTCCCTGTGACTCTTTGTTACTCCATTGTCATCAGTGTATTTAACAGAAGTCGTTGGATGTTTAATACAGTTGTGTGTTTTTCTGTCCATCAAATCTCCAAGGATATTAATATAGATCTTTACCACACCACAGGGCACAAGGATAACATTGCCCAGGCTCATGGTGATTAAAGACATATGTTTTAGTGGGATTGGAGGAGGAAAATGAGATCTATAGTACAAGAGAAGCAATTGTTTGGCTAGGTTTTAAATTATGAATGAATTATATTTGCTTTGCATTATCTATGTCCACATTTTAGAGTAGGAGTACTTTAAAAAGGGTTCTTAAATGTTGCTTATTAGCAGTATTTGGAAATTGTTTACTTAAATGTTACATTGAACTCTGCAAGCCTTGCTTTGCTAAGAAAAAAATGAAGTTTAACATTACATCAACTTAATATTTTAACTGCAGAAGTTAAGTTTATTTGGGGGCAGTTAAAATTTATCTCCTTAAAACCTTGTTTTTGGCTAATTCTGTGTGTATTAGATTTTGTAACCAGACCTTCAGAACAGAAGGTGTTAATAACCGTGGTCATTTAGTGTCATTCCATGGTAGGGTTTTATCTATACACTAATATCTAGTGCAAGAAGTAAGAGACCCAGAATCCTGCTAATCCTGCTATGTGAGCATACTTATTTGAGATGAAAGTGAGTTTTTACTTTTGCTAGAGCCCAGCAAAGATCACAGAGATCTGTTATTTTGTAATTTATACTTAAATATTTAGATGGTAGCCAGTTGAAATGGCCATTACTTAGTGTTTTTTGCATCTTGAGTGTTAATATTGGTCTTCCTCATTGCCAGATGTTGGAAGTGCTAGGAGCAAATAGTCTGTGTTTTATGGCTCTCCTGTGTGATGTTCCACAAAATTTAATTCAGGCACTTCTATAATTTGTATTCTAAGTAGATTGTTATTACTAGCAATTTTTCCCCAGGAAAGTTTAACAAAATGTTCTATATATTAAAAAAGGTCCTTTATTAATGCATTTTAGAGATGTTTTAAATAGTTCCCATATTACAACAGCTGTGGCACTATTTCTTCTCATTCTCAGTGAGTTACCTTGTAATTCACATGCCACATTAAAGCTCTTATGGTATGTTTAAGAGTGATTACTTCTGTGTCTGTGATTCTGGCTTCTGTGTCTGTACTTGGGTGGTAGTAAAAAATGGATGTTTGCTTTATAAATATTCATTAGACCATACATAATATATTTTGTGTACTTTTTGAATATATACTTCACAATAAATGTGGATGTTAATTTATTCAGTATAAAGAATTTTAAATTCTAAAATTGACTTATGTAGCAAACTTTTTCAGCAAATGGATTAGTTGTTGAAAGGAAACCTAAAGTTTTACTGACTATTTTATTTTCATTTCTGTGTTTAGTTTTATGTCTGGAATAGAAAAGATAGAATCGACTAAGCCTCTTATTTCCTCACTTCTGTTGGTTTATACAGGCTGCCATAAATAACAAAATGAGGGGTTTTATTATTTTTTATTATTTTTACATCTGTGACTGCTAAAAGTGATTGAGAAATAGGAGTGTGGGAATGAACAGAATTTACAAATAAAAAACAGAAAAACACTTAAAGGAGAAAAGTTTTGTTGCTGTGATTAGGCTAGTAATATATTCTCTTTTGGAAGCCACAGGGTTTTTTTTGTTTTTTTGTGGTTTTTTTTTGTTTGTTTGTTTGTAGTAAATACAGCATGAAGTCTATACCTCATACATATGCAATAAATTCTTTATTACAATTCAGAGATTATGCATCCTTTACTTTTGCTGTAGTTATTAAAATATTGTATATGTGTCATCCTGTCAACTGGTATCCTGTGACTTCTCAGAGAAAGGTTGGGTGTAAAGCCTTTTTCCCTGTAAAGGAGGTTGTGTAAATCTGTCAGTAATGAACTTGCATTTTTTAATGTGCTACTTAACTTTAAAAGGTCAAAACACTGAGTTTTGAAGGATGCAAACTAAGTGGAACAAATTACGCCCTCGTTACTTTTTCCTTCAGAGTTCTTCATAAGTAATTAAAAAGTTTGAATTACTTCGTAAGTAATTAAAAAGTTTCATAAGTAATTAAAAGTTTGAAGGTACATTAGAATTTATTATCTTCAAAATTGAAGGATATACTGTTATACCTATGTTTAACTAAAATGATATTTTGAACTCATAAACCCTACTTTAAAATTATAATTATTGGGAACTTTAAAAATTATAATTATTGACATAACATTGTAGAAAAATAAATACAAGCTAGTATTAACATAGATTATAGAAAAAGTTCATCTTACATGTATAATGTCATGGCTGGAAGAAGTTGTTAAATTTGATTTATATGTTTATTTTATAAAAAGTTAAAGTGTGTTAAAATTATTAGGCAAAAATCATAGCATAAATCGTTTCTCATTAAATAGCCTAAAACATAATAGTACCATGTTTATGGATCACTTTAATATCAATACATCTGTCTTCAAGTGGTATCTTGTAGACTTCCTGACTTTCTGGGGCATGACATACTATTAAGGACAGCTTATCTAATAACTATGCCAGATGTACTTAGTATTTTTTTCTCTATTAAAAATTTTAGAACAGTAATACTAGAGCAGTTTTTCTCTTTTCTCTTTCTACAGTATATTCTCCACCCCCCCCCCCCCCGACAATAAACATTTCATGGAACATTAGTGTTTTCTAGAATAGTTTGGGAAATGGTGATGTAAGGCAACAGGTTGTTGTAATCAGTATTTCAAATCAGGGCATATTTCCTTAACTAATAGCCAGTAAAGATTGTGGCCACAATAGCTCTTATTTATTTGTTTATTTATTTAGAAATGCAGAAGTAAGTTTCTGAATGTATATAAACACATTACTCGTTAGCTTCTGAGTCTAAATGCAATCCTTATGGCTAATCTGTTTCTGGATCTTTCTTCAAAGCTTAAAAGATTTAAACTGTCGTTATTATATTTGTCACAAAGAGCCTGTAGCAAATTCCTAATCAAATGAAAGCAGCCTTGAATGTTTCATAAGACTACAGCTAATGTCTTTATCTCTCTAGCTTTCAAACCTCTGATTTGGAGTTCAGTGGAAATTTAGCCTTTTTGGACTTCTTCCCCTGATGACTCACAGTCTCTACAAACAATAAGGTCTGCATTGCTTTACAGCTTTTGACTTAATTTAATTTGTGAGAACTGTAGGAGCCAAAAGAGAGCTAATCATAGTCATTAAAATATTGAATTTAAGACTCATATGAAATATGTGGACTTTCCCCCCTAGTTTGGTTAAGGTATGTTTTTGTTTTTGGATCAGAGCATATGTTGAGGGTATCAGATTCATGATTTATTTTAAATAGTGCATATTCTGTAGTACTAATTGCTGCAGTTGGAACTAGGCATCTTGCTTTATAAACTCGTTAAGTTATTATGGATGATAAGTCTCAGTTGATCCCTCCATGCACTAGGTCATTGATGATGTTAGTGTTTGTTATTTTGTGTTTGTGAAACACTGTCTGTCATATTTGTGTATGTAGAGGACAAGGAGGATGGAAAATATGGATACCCAAACGTGAAAATCCATCAGTGCAATTTCTTCTTTATTCCAGTAAGAAATAAACCTAGTATATTAGTGTCC
Organism: Lontra canadensis; assembly: GCF_010015895.1. NCBI lineage: Eukaryota > Metazoa > Chordata > Mammalia > Carnivora > Mustelidae > Lontra > Lontra canadensis. Next base: position 29,177,464 of record NW_022630997.1, read on the forward strand.
TGTAACTCCAACCTTAATTGTTTGGTTCGAATAGCTATGGAAGCCATTACTTTTTTTTAAAATACATTTTATTTATTTATTTGACAGAGAGGGAGAGCATAAGCAGGGGAGTGGCAGGCAGAGGGAGAGGGAGAAGCAGGCTCCCCCAGGAGCAGGGAGCCTGATGTGGGGCTCAATGCCAGGACCCTGAGATCATGACCTGAGCTGAAGGCAGTTGTTTGACCACCTGAGGTACCCAGGTGCCCCAGAAGCCATTACTTTTAAATGTTACTATGGCATTGATTTTATTATCCAGGAATTTACTCTTTTATGGGGTGATAATAATTCCATCTCTTAATCTTTTTCATGATTGATATTTCTGTTAACTAGTTTGGAGTGTTTTTTGTTTTGTTTTGTTTTGTTTTTATTTGGTTGGCCATAATGCCTTGATTTATAATTCCTGGTAAATTAATTTACATTTACTTTTATGTTCCTACTGTATTTCTTTTAGATAAGCTGCTAACACTGTTATTTACATGTAAGGTCTCATATTTAACAACCAGTAGGATTTTGTGGTATATAATATCTGAAGATAAAAGGATATTTTAAAAAATGTAAATCTGTTTTTTTTCAGCAGTCATAACTTTTATTCAAATAACTTTAAAGATTCAGGATGAATGATTTTTGTTTTTCAATTTTGTTTTTTTTTATTAGCACATTATGTACTATTTGTTTCAGGGGTACAGGTCTGTGATTCGTCAGTCTTAAAACAATTCACAGCACTCACCATAGCACATACCCTCCCAATGTCCAGCACCCAGCCACCCCATCCTTCCATTCCAGCAACCATTAGTTTATTTCCTGAGATTAAGAGTTGCTTATGGTTTGTCTCCCTCTCTGGTTTTGTTTTATTTCATTTTTCCGTCCCTTCCCCCATGATTCTCTGTCTTGTTTCTCAAGTTCCTCATATCAGTGAGATCATATAATAATTGTCTTTCTCTGATTGACTTATTTTACTTATCATACTATCCTCTAGTTCCATCTACGTTGTTGCAAATTGCAAGATTACAGATTTTTTGATGGCTTCATTATATTCCCCCCCACACACACACACACACCACATCTTCTTCATCCATTCATCTGTTGAGGGACATCTAGGCTTTTTTCATAGTTAGGCTATTGTGGACATTGCTGCTATAAACACTGGGGTGCATTTACCCCTTCGGATCACTACATTCGTTTTTTGGGGGTAAATATGCAGTAGTGCAATTGCTGGTTCGTAGGGTAGTCTATTTTCAGCTTTTTGAGGAACCTCCATACTGTTTTCAGAGTGGCTGCACCAGCTTGCCTTCCCACCAACAGTGTAGGAGGGTTCCCCTTTCTCCACATCTTCACCAACCCCTGTCATTTTCTGACTTGTTAGTTTTAGCCATTCTGACTGGGGTGAGGTGGTATCTCATTGAGGTTTTGATTTGTATTTCCCTGATGCCGAGTGATGTTGAGTACTTTTTCATGTGTCTGTTGGCCATCTGGGTGTCTTCTTTGCTGAAATGTCTGTTCATGTCTTTTGCCCATTTCTTGATTGGATTCTTTGTTCTTTGGGTGTTGAGTTTGATCAGTTCTTTATAGATTTTGGATACTAGCCCTTTATCTGATATGTCATTTGCAAATATCTTCTCACATTCTGTCTGTTGTCTCTTGGTGTTGTTGACTGTTTCCGTTGCTGTGCAAAAGCTTTTGATATTGATGAATTCCCAGTAGTTCATTTTTTTGCCTTTGCTTCTCTTGCCTCTGGTGATGTTTCTAGGAAGAAGTCGCTCCAGCTGAGGTCAAAGAGGTTGCTGCCTGTGTTCTCAAGGATTTTGATGGGTTTCTGTCTCACATTTAGGTCTTTTGTCCATTGTGAGTCTATTTGTGAGTCTATTTTTGAGTATAGTATAAGGAAATGGTCCAGTTTCATTCTTGTGCATGTGGTTGTCCAATTTTCCCAGCACTATTTGTTGAAGAGACTGTCTTTTGTCCATTGGACATTTTTTCCCGCTTTGTCAAAGATTAGCTGACCATGGAGTTGAGGGTCCATTTCTGAACCCTCTATTCTGTTCCATTGATCTGTGTGTCTGTTTTTGTGCCAGTATCATACTGTCTTGATGTTTACAGTTTTGTAATAGAGCTTGAAGTCCGAATTGTGATGCCACCAGCTTTGGATTTCTTTTTCAACATTCCTCTTGTTATTTGGGGTCTTTTCTGTTTCCATACAACTTTTAGGATTATTTGTTCCATTTCTATGAAAAAAGTTGATGGTATTTTGATAGGGATTGCATTAAATGTGTGGATTGCTCTAGGTAGCATAGACATTTTCACAATATTTGTTCTTCCAATCCATGAAGGTGGAACATTTTTCCATTTCTTTGTGTCTTCCTCAATTTCTTTCATGAGTACTTAATAGTTCTCTGAGTACAGCTTCTTTGCCTCTCTGGTTAGATTTATTCCTAGGTATCTTACGGTTTTGGGTGCAATTGTAAATGGAATTGACTCCTTAATTTCTCTTTCTTCTGTCTTGGTGCTGGTATATAGAAATGCAACTGATTTTATATCCTGCCACTTTACTGAATTTCTGTATGAGTTCTAGCAGTTTGGGGGTGGAGTCTTTTGGGTTTTCCACATAAGGTATTCTATCATTTGCAAAGAGTGAAAGTTTGACTTCTTCTTTGCTCATCAGATGCCTTTTATTTCTTTTCGTTGTCTGATTGCTGTTGCTAGGACTTCGAGTACTATGTTGAATAGTGGTGGTGATGGTGGACATCCCTGCTGTGTTCTGACCTTAGGGGAATAGCTCTCAGTATTTCCCCCATTGAGAATGATATTCACAATGGGTTTTTCCATAGATGGTTTTTATGATAGTGTGGTATGTACCCTCTATCCCTACACTGGGAAGAGTTTTAATCAAGAAAGGATACTGTACTTTGTCAAATGCTTTTTCTGTATCCATTGAGAGTATCATATGGTTCTTGTTCTTTGTTTTATTAATGTATTGCCTCATATTGATTTGCGGATGTTGAAACAACCTTGCAGCCCAGGAATAAATCCCACTTGGTCGTGGTAAATAATCCTTCTAATGTACTGTTGGTTCGATCCTATTGGTTAGTATTTTGGTGAGAATTTTTGCTTCCATGTTCATCGGGGATATTGGTCTGTAATTCTCCTTTTAGATGGGGTCTTTGTCTGGTTTTGGGATCAAGTAATGCTGGCCTCATAAAATGAGTTTGGAAGTTTTCCTTCCATCTCTATTTTTTGGAACAGTTTCAGGAGAATAGGTATTAATTATTCTTTAAATGTTTGGTAGAATTCCCCTGGGAAGCCGTCTGGCCCTGGGCTCTTATTTGTTGGGAGATTTTTAATTACGGCTTCAATCTCCTTACCTGTTATGGGTCTGTTCAGGTTTTCTATTTCTTCCTGGTTCAGTTGTGGTAGTTTATATGTCTCTAGGAATGCATCCATTTCTTCCAGATTGTCAAATTTGCTGGCATATAATTGCTCACAATATGTTCTTATAATTGTTTGTATTTCTTTGGTATTGGTTCTGATCTCTTTCATTCATGATTTTATTAATTTGGGTCCTTTCTCTTTTCTTTTCCATAAGTCTGGCCAGGGGTTTATTAATCTTAACTAATTCTTTCAAAGAACCAGCTCCTACTTCCATTGATCTGTTATGCTTTTCTTTTGGTTTCTATTTCATTGATTTCTTCTCTGATCTTAATAATTTCTCTTCTCCTGCTGGATTTAGGCTTTATTTGCTGTTCTTTCTCCAGCTTCTTTAGGTGTAGCATTAGATTGGTTATTTGAGACCATTTTTGTTTCTTGAAAAAGGCTTGTATTGCTTTATACTTTCCTCTCAGGACTGCCTTTTCTGTTTCCCAATGATTTTGAGCAGTTGTGTTTTCATTTTCATTTGTTTCCATGAGCAATGGCAGAATAATTCTTTAATTTCCTGGTTGACTCATTCTTCATTCATTTATTCTTCAGTAGGATGCTCTTTAGCTTCCATGTATTTGAGTTTTTTCCAACTTTCTTCTTGTGATTGAGTTCTAGTTTCAAAGCACTGTGGTCCGAAAATATGCAGGGAATGATCCTAGTCTTTGGTACCGGTTGAGACCTGATTTATGACCCAAGATGTGATCTATTCTGGAGACTGTTCCATGTGCACTAGAGAAGAATGTGTATTCTGTTGTTTTGGGATGGAATGTGCTGAATATATCTGTGATGTCCATCTGGTTCAATGTGTCATTTAAAGCCTTTATGTCCTTGTTGATCTTTTATTCAGATGATCAGTCCATTTCAGTGAGGGGGGGTGTTAAAACCCCTACTATTATTGTATTATTGTCGATGTATTTCTTTGATGTTGTTATTAATTGGCTGCTCCCATATTAGGGGCATAAATATTTAAAATTGTTAGATCTTCTTGTTGGATATATCCTTTAAGTATGATATATTGTCCTTCCTCATCTCACATTATAGTCTTTGGTTTAAAATCTAATTTGTCTGATATAAGGATTGCCACCCCAGCTTCCTTTTGATGTCCATTAGCATGGTAAATGGTTTTCCACCCACTCACTTTAAATCTAGAGGTGTCTTTGGGTCTAAAATGAGTTTCTTGCAGACAGCATATTGGTGGGTCTTGTTTTTTTTTTTTTTTAATATATTTTTTTAAGATTTTATTTATTTATTTGACAGAGAGAGATCACAAGTAGATGGAGAGGCAGGCAGAGAGAGAGAGAGAGAGAGAGAGAGAGAGAAGCAGGCTCCCTGCGAGCAGAGAGCCCGATGCGGGACTTGATCCCAGGACCCTGAGATCATGACCTGAGCCGAAGGCAGCTGCGTAATCCACTGAGCCACCAGGCGCCCGGGTCTTGTTTTTTTATCTGTTCTGAATCCCTGTGTCTTTTGATTGGGTCATTTAGCCCATTTACATTCAGGGTAACTATCAGAAGATATGAATTTAGTACCATTGTATTGCCTGTAAGGTGACTGTTATTGTATATTGTCTCTTTTCCTTTCTGGTCTGTGTTACTTTTAGGCTCTCTTTTGGCTTAGAGGACCCGTTTCATTATTTGCTGTAGGTTTGGTTTCGTGTTTGCAAATTCTTTCAGGCTTTGTTTGTCCAGGAAGCTTTTTATCTCTCCTTCTATTTTCAGTGACAACCTAGCTGGATATAGTATTCTTGGCTGCATATTTTTCTTGCTTAGTGCTCTGAATATATCATGCCAGTCCTTTCTGGCATGTCAGATCTCTGTGGATAAATCTCCTGTCAATGTAATGTTTCTAGTGTTGTAGGTTACAGACTTCTTGTCCCAAGCTGCTTTCAGGATTTTCTCTTTGTCTCTGAGACTTGTAAATTTTACCATTAAATGATAGGTGTTGACCTATGTTTATTGATTTTGAGGTGGAGGTTCTCTGTGCCTCCTGGATTTTGATGCCTGGATTAGGGAAGTTCTCTCCTATAATTTGCTCCAATATACCTTCTGGCCCTCTCTCTCTCTTCTTTTTCTGGGATCCCAATTATTCTAATATTGTTTCATCTTATGGTGTTGCTTATCTCTCAAATTCTCCCTTCGTGATCCAGTAGTCGTTTATCTGTGTCTCAGCTTCTTTATTCTCCATCCTTTGGTCTTTTATGTCACTAATTCTCTCTTCTGCCTCATTTATTCTAGCAGTTAGAGCCTCCATTTTTTGTTGTACCTTGCTAATAGCCTTTTTGATTGTGACTTGGTTAGATTTAAGTTCTTTCATTTCTCCAGAAAGGGATTCTCTAGTATCATCTATGCTTTTTTCAAGCCCGGCTAGTATCTTTATAATCATCATTCTGAACTCTAGTTCTGACATCTTGCTAATGTCCATATTGATTAGTACCACCTGGCAGGTGGTACTCCCTCTTGTTCTTTTTTTTGAGGGGGGGTTTTCCATTTTGTCATTTTGTTCAGAGAGGAATAATGAATGAAAGAAGAAAATGCTAAAAGGGTAAACAACAACCCCAGAAAACTATACACTAAAGAAATCAGAAGAGACCTGAAACTGGAGGGGGAAAAGAAAAGAATATGATCAGGCTGCTGAATAGAACAGAGCCACACAGTAGATTTTGGGTGTATTTTGGTTAGAAAAAACTGCCTCCCAAAATTTTAAAGAGAAACTTAGATTTATGTACACACACACACACACACACACACACACACAAATAAGGATAAATATGTTGAAGGGATGGAATATGACTGTAATGATGAAAATTTTTAAAATATTTTAAGAAAGGAATTGATAAGGAGTTGGTTGAAAAAATAAAGAACAAAAAATTTTAAAAAGAATCTAATCAGGCAGGAGACTAGAACAAAGTCATACACTAGATTTAGGGTATATTTTGGTCTGTTAAGAGAAACCGTATCTCAATATTTTAAAGAAAACCTTATATATAGACAAAAAATTAGGTTAAATACAATGAATGGATAGAATATGAGTATAAAAATGAAAATTAGAAAAGATTTTAAAAAAGGAATTGATTAGATAAGGTGTTGGCTGAAAAGGGAAAGAAGAAAAATTTAAAAAATAGAAAAAGAAAAAGATAAAGAAAATTTTAAAAACTAACTTTGAAAGACTAAAGAATCATGAGGAAAAAGCTATGAATTCTATGTGCTGTATTCCCCTTTGCTGCACTAGAGTTTTGCAGTTCTAATTGATCAGTAAACTTGGTCTTGGCTTTTTGTTCTTGCTGATCTTCTGGGGGAGGAGCCGTTGGTGGCACAGACTTCTAAAAGTTCTGATTTTATTCTCTGCTGCTTATCAGTATCACTTGCCGGTAGTTGGCTGATGGAGACTCCCATTACCCCCTCCGACCCCCGTCGTCTGTCTTCCCAAATATCACCTTGGATTCACTTCTTTGTGCATCCTACCTTCCAGAAAGTGGTTGCTTTTCTGTTCATAGAATTGCTGCTATCCTTGTCTTCCATCTCCTCTTGAGTTTGTAGGTGTTCAGAATGTTTTGATATCTAGGTGAATTCCTGGGACCAGATGAAATTTATGTTTCCTACTTCTTATCTTGCTGCTTCTCTCTTGTTTTTCAAATTTATATGTGTAGTCTCTATCAACAATGCAGTAATCTTGGTAATGAGGGTTAAATAGGTCCATTGTCCTCTCGATGCAGGGAGTACTTTATTAGTGCCAGTGTACCACCATAGCTGCATCTAATGAGGACTGAGCTAATAATCTTCTCTGTATTTTACTGTTGGTACTAGTTGTGAAAAGCACATACCCATAACTTATTGCTATGGCAATAACAGGTAATGATTAACTGCATGATGCATTCCAGTTCGAAATTGTCTGAGCAATTATTTTTTATGTGTTAAAGACGTTTTTAGTAAGCTTAGTGGCATAGTAACTTGTTGCCTCAGATGCTCTTTGATTACTTGAAAAACACTGTAAAAAGACATTTTCTCCAACAAGAACTATTTCTAGCATAGTGAAATGTAGAATATTTTCAAATGAAGTCCCAGGTGATGCTGTTGGTCTAATCTACCTCAGTCCTGGGAAGCCCAGCTCAGAGGTAAACAAGGTGGTTTAGTCCATTCAGGCTGCTAGTAACAGAATACAATAGACCGGGTGGCTTATAAGCAACAGAAATTTATTTTTCACAGTTCTGCAGGCTGTCAAGTCCAAGGTCAGGGCATTGGCAGATTTGGTATTTAGTAGACTGTTCTTCATGATTCATAGATGTAGGCTGTTTTCTTGCTATATTTTCACAAAGCAGAAGGAGCAACGGAGCTCTCCAAGGTCTCTTTTAAAAAGGCACTAATCCTATACATGACTTGAACAACCTCCCTAAATTTCCACATCCAAATACCATCACATGGCCGGAATAGGTTTCAACATACGAATTAGGGAGGACACAAGCATTCAATCTGTAGCATAAAGGCCATCTTCCATTGGGAATGGAATGTTAAAAGTGCTTTATATCACAGATCACTAGTTGAGCAGCAAATACTCAACTTCTTTCCCGATAGCTGACATCTCTCTTCCTTTGTAGTCCTTTCCTTTTGGCCAGCAGCTTAGCTAGCTTAAGTTGTAGACATTTCAGCTTGGTTCACTTGCAAACTTTTATGCATTCTGGGCTTAGCCCTATCTCCTCCCAAATTTAACCTCCTCTCCAAGGTCCCCTGTGCTCTTGATCTCCTTGAAGTTTGCTATAACTCCCTACTTGGTTATCTGTGGTAGCGACAGTGGTGGTCCTTGTAATCGGGAGGTTTACTATGTACTAAGGATGGTGTAAGTGGTATGTTTTATCTCATTTAATCATCACAACTACCCCATTAGGTAAACACCATTAAGGTTTTCCTTTTACAAATAAAGAACTGAAAACCAAGGCTTAGAGAGCTTAAAGTAACTTCTTAAGTGATAAAGTCAGGATTTCAACCCAGTTGCCTCTCACTCCAGTTTTAGCTCTTAAATACTATAGTTAGTTGTGGTAGCTCTAAATTCAAGAGTGATTCTGCTTCCCAGGGGACATTTGGTGATACTTGGAGACATTTTTGGTTCTCACAACTGGGAGGGCAGTGCTATTGGCCTCTGGCAGATAGAGGCAATGGATGCCACTCAACATCCCACATGAACAGGATGACACCCTCCATAACAGAATTATCTACCCCAAAAGGTCAGGAGAGCCAAGATCAAGAAACCTACTCTACTGCAGTGGTTCTCAGGGTATGGTCACTGATTCAGCAGACAGCATCACCTGGGAACTTGTTAAGAGTGTAAATTCTGCCCTACCCCTAGACCTACTGAATTAGAAACTGCTGTGGCAAGGCCTAGCCATCTGTGTTTTCACAAGCCCTCAGTTAACTGTGATGTGTATAAAAGTTCTCAAAATGACTGCTCTACTCTACCATCTTGTTCAAACATCTTGTATAGTAGCTGTCCCTTAACTTTTATCTTAGCTGAAGGAGCTTTTCTGAGTGGCAGTTTTTCCTTCTCTGAAGAGAAGGAATTGTTTTCCTCCTCAGGCTCCAGTGCTTAATGCCACTACATTGTTAAATTGTTTAACTGTATCCCAGATCTGTGAAAACCCAGGGTGATGCTTATAGACCTGAGCTGAAGTGGGTCTCATTTTTTATTTAGGCACCGTGGTCTATGCCATCAGAAGCCAAGTATCTTGACTTACCACTTAAGAGAGGAATGGCATCAAACGTACCACCCAAACATAAGGTCGGCTAGAAATGTTTAGGGAAAGGGGCAGCATCATCATAGAAACCAGTTGAATACAGCTAGGGAGGCCCAGTAAGTTCAAAGATTTTAATTACAGGTAGAAGAGAAGCTAAGAAAAATTCTCTGGAAAAAGGGGGCTTTAATGGCCTATGGCCTTAGATCTGGCATTTAAACACATTGACTTTGGGAGGGCACATACCAAATTGCAATAGCCTTTGTTCCTTTGCATCCTTGCCATCTGGTTATGTCCCCTCTTACTTTGTTATCTACCCATCTTTGACACCTTTTCCTCTCAGCCCTGTTGCTGACATCAGCTTGAGTAACTTTGGTTGATAACCATGTTGGTGACACTAGTCATCAACTAGTGCTGGTCTGACTCAGGTCTGTATGGGAAACCCACTACTGTGTACCTCTATGACCGTGTATGGTCACAATTTGGACCTGGTTATCCAGGGCCAGTTCCTTCTCTAAAGTCATGAGTTCCGAGCTGCTCCTTTACTGTAGCCTCCTAGTTTTCAATTCTCATATTCCTACTGTACCCTGTTTTTTAAGTCTGCTGCTTCTATGCCTTTTCTTCTGGGCCACTGTTTCCCAGCTTACGTTGCTCAAATACTTTGTAAGTAAAGAGTTGAATGGTCAAGTTAGTATGCTACATATTATATCCTCTATTGGGAATAGTTCTAAAGAGTCTTACAGTAAAGAAACCTGCTTAGTTTTGGTTAAACATTTTTCCCAAACTTATTTACAAACAGGACCCTTTTCTGTGTAACAACTTATGATTTCCCTTGTAGTTGGTATTCCATGGAACACACCTTGAAAACAGTGTTGGCTCTCTCCTGCCTTTCTCTTCCTGCCCAGCCTAGTAACTGTCATCTATTTTTTCATCTGATTATCATTGATCTTTAGTATCTGCTAGTTTCCAACTCTGATAGCATCTGGCTACCTGTTTCCTTTCCTCTTAACTGAAAAAAAAAAAGGGAGGGAAGGAGGCGGCGAAAGCAAGAAATAAATAATAAAATTTTTTTGATAGGCTTTACTGAGAGTTCCTTTTGTTGAATCTTAACTTGGCCTTTGGTTCTTTTTGCTGTCTTGAATGTATTTTTCCTCATTGATCTTTGGTTGCGAACTCTCACAGTGTTTTCTAATCTTCACATGTACTCTACTGTCCATCTGTTCCTACTTCACACCTCAGAGAGTTTGGAGACCATCTAAAAGGTAAATTTTTTTAGTTCCTTTATTTTAGGTTTTCATTATTATTTATTCATCTCTTGTTATCTCAGAGGAAAACTAGTTTTATTCCAGTCCTTAAATTCAGCAAGTCCAAAATAGAATTACACTTGAGGATACAGATGTCACTCTATCTTTTTTGGCCTCACTTTTCTCACAAAGGCCTGGTTAGCTTTTGCTCATTCTTTAGTGTCCAGCCTAGCTGTCACTTCTGTTATGGACTTTACCTTGTTCATCTCCCTTAGTTTTCCTTGAAGGAGGCTGTGATTTAATTTGTTCTTTGTTATGTCCCTATCACTTAACCTAGTGCCAAGAGCTTTAAATACCACTTAATGCTGAGGCACACTTGGATCTTTATCTTCAGCTCTTTTTCTCTGTCAGCTTCTTATATTAAGACACCATAATTTTACTTCCTAAACACTTCTTGAGCCTCACCTCTATTTCTACTATACGGTCTAATCCGTGCTGACTTTATGACTCAGATGGTATATGGCACCAGTCATCCAGCTGACCCCTGTGTTCAGTTTTGCTTCCTTCAAATCCATCCCTCGTGCTGCTCACACACAGTGAGCTCTCTGAAGCATATATCTTCAAAGCTTATGTGGCACCTCATCTATTTTCAACTCTCCTGGGTGATATTTATGGTATTCTGTGGCCTTGCCTCTGCCACTTCTCCAGCATCATTTCTTGCCACTTCCCTGCTCCAAACCTGATATCCTAATGACCATTGCTTATGATTCCCTGGCATGCTGTTTGCTTGCTCTTAATCCACCTCTCCAGACTGAGCAGTCTTTATCTCCTCCAAGAACTATTTCCTCTCTTCCCAGAGAGGACAGTAGTTTTATCTACTAAAAACTCCTCTCAGTGCTGATAGTAGTACCTCCATGAACTTGTTGCATAATACGTGATCTGTCTATAAAATGTCTGCATTCTTGGGACGCCTGGGTGGCTCAGTGGGTTAAAGCCTCTGCCTTCAGTTCAGGTCATGATCCCAGGGTCCTGGGATCGAGCCCCACATCGGGCTCTCTGCTCTGCAGGGAGCCTGCTTCCTCCTCTCTCTCTCTCTCTCTGCCTGCCTCTCTGCCTACTTGCGATCTCTGTCAAATAAATAAATAAAATCTTTAAAAAAAAAAAAAAATGTCTGCATTCTTTATGAGGCTGAGCTTCTCCAGGGCATCTTAGTGTTTTTTGGCTTATGGCTGCTGCCCAGTAAATGTTTCTTGAACTAAATTCAAGATACTCAAAAAGAGTAGGTTAACACACAAATGTGGATCTTAAGCCACAGTTTCTTAACAGAAGATTTAGGATGATTTATTTGTGTAAAATGCTACTTGACCATTTGAGATTGTCGGTTGGTATCAGAAAAAGTGAGGCCAGCACACACAGCCCTTATGGTTGTTTATAGGACATTTTTACCCTAAAAGGTAGTGAATTTCTAGAGGACAGAGACCTTGCATTGTCTGCCTTTATTCCTCGCAGTGCTCCATGTGATGTCCTAGACAAAGTGAGTGCTCCGTAGGTGCTTGAACTAAATAAAGAGCAACATACTACTAGAGTTTGGTATCAAGTAGAGGCAGGCTTCTGGGCTCTTCTCTTTCTTGGATTTCCGAGCTCAGCTAATCCACAGTCCAAGGACCCATTTACCTTTTTATTCTCTACATATAAGAAAAGAATGAATGCCCCAGGTGATACTTAAGCCTGAACACTTAATCTGCTTTATTTGATGTACCTAAATGTTATGGCAGTTGTCAAATATCTTCAGTTTTATATAGGTTATAAAGCCAATATTATTTTAAAAGGAATATTTGTCCATTTTCAAACTTCTCTGTATTCTAAAATGAATTGCAGTTACCAAAAGTAGCTCAGTGCAGTTGAATTAAATTAGTTGCACTTAAAAATCCCCAAAGAAAGAGGTACAGATTTAGTCATAAATATTTGTACCATCCAGTTCTACATATGTCTGGAAACTTTTGAATCTTCCATTGACTGCTCTGGTGACTTTCTCTGCAGTGGAGCAGTAGTAGCAAATAGGGCTGGATCTGTATTGTCCAAACAGTAGCCAAAGGCATATGTGGCTATTTAAAGTGAAATAAAATTTGAAATTCAGTTGCTCAGTTACACTGGCCATATTTCAAATACTTAGTTAATACATGTGCTAGGAAATTTTCTTCTGTACTGGATGAGATCATCTCTGAGGTTCCTTCTGTGTTGGAGATCTTGCTGGTCTTGCTGCCTGAAAGCCACTGCTGGTCTGATTTTTTCATAGGGAGCTTCAGAGATTTCTTAACATTATTTGATCACATTTTGATTTTTACTACATTGGCTATTGCCTGAAATAACTGGTCAGTTTTTTTTCAAAAGATATTTTCATTGTGTTAGTATTTGTTTTCTACTACTACTATTTTTTTTTTTCCAAAGAATCTGCCACCAGGGGGTGCCCTCAAACCTTTTGGGAAAATTAAGTGTGTTTCAGCCTTGTTAATAAGAGTGAAGCATAGACTAATAATACTGATTTTTTAATTCATGCTGTATAACTTAGGAATTAAATTAAGAATTAGGCACCATAATATGTATGCACATTACTTTGTTTATATGGCAAATTATTTTTCTAGTGGTATGTGAGAAGCTGTCTTTGAACTATCTTAAAAGTTACTTAAAAATAATTTTAAAGTGTTAACTACAGTTCAATAATATTCTCATTAAATTTAAAAGTATAAACTGTAGTAAAAGATTGAAGTTACTACTCACATTTCTTGAATGAATTAAGTTCATCTTACTTCCAGGACTAAAAAACTCACATTACCATTAGCTATTTCTCTGATATCTTGTCATGTTCAGTTTGATTGCCTGGCTATAAAAGATGGATAATAATGTGATTCTATGGTATTGAAAATATCTGTTGGCTTATATGTAATAGCGTTGTGGTTTGGTGGTATTTGCTAACGTGATTGATGGATATGGCCATGTAGTCATACGGTAATAGGAATGAGAGATGAGAAAGACCTATCAGAGCATCTTGTGCTAGTGTGGGATTGTTCCCTAAAGGATAATCATTTACCATAACAGTACTGAGAAGTAAATTCTCCTTTGGAGACAGGATAGTGAGGATGCGTTATTATGCTTTGTCCTAATACTCAGTGCATTTTATTATTAGCATGGAAAAGATTGTCATTATCAGTAAATACTGTTTAGAGAAGAGCTTCCTTCATGTTTCGTAAACCTGTACGATTTTGTGTATAATCTAGTGAAATCTGTGTAGTAGATAGTGTGACAGTTGTTGTTTAGAGGCATAGTTTGTTTAAAGAACTGGGTGAAGATGTTCTTTGTAAATTGCTTGTGTTCCCAGATTAGTTGTTAATTATTTCAGTTTAGGAGTACATGATGGTGAAATTTCCATCTACAAAAACTTGTGAATTTTAAGGCAATGGTGGCTGGTTTTCTGGATGAAGAGAGAAACTAGTGCAGAGTTGTGTCATGAGCAACAGAACAGTGATTGGGAGAGGCTAGAAATGGAATTGTGAGGACCATCCAGGAGAGCCCTTTCTCATCTCCTTTCTTATTTCTCTTGTCTGTACTGGCTAATAGGAGCTTGGCTGTGGGCATGGAGATGTAGAATAAAATTAGAATCCACTGCTTGCACTCTTTTTCCTTTTTTTCCTCTGTTGCTGACAACCAATGAGGGGGAAGAAGAGGAAATAGCTATAGCAGCCTGATTTACCCCATATTAAGCAACTATCGAATTACTATAATGACAGGTACAGGTTATTTCCAGTGTAAGTTTCCAGATAAATACTTTGAAGCCTCTTTTGTACTATCCTTAAATCATTTCAAATGCTTATAATGAGCTGTGATTTTTATCAGTGATTCCCAGATTCAAAGTCATAGCACTTTGAAAATTCATACGGTAGCTCTTAATAGCTCTTTGAAGAGGAAAACCAAACCAAAACAAAGATAAGAGAGGGTCAGGGTGGCTTCCAAGCACAGCCCTTTTCCCTGCTACCAACACTGACCCCTGGTAGCACTCAGCCTTTCGTATCACCTTGTTCTCCACGACATTCATTTTGTACCTCTTTTGATGCCTTAAGATAAAAATTTTAGACAGTCTTAATTAGGTGCACAAAATAGTTCACTAATTTCTGAAATATGCTTTCTTAAATATAAAAATGTTAGGCTAGCTATTTCCTGAAAACCAGCTGGGCTTTATTAAAATTTGGGGAACATTCTTATTGAAGCCGTAATTGTCATGGATGATACACATGAGAGATCACCCTGTGGTTGGCCTGTCAGACTTGCATGAGCCTTCAGAAATTAAGGGGGAGTGAATGAGTTTGTTTTCTTGTAAGCTGTCACATTCTTCTCTTCAAAGTGTCAGCCTGAGTCACGCACAAGTAAATGTTAGAAAGATTCACCTTCTCCAGTTGATTTTTTTGCCCTTACATAATTTAGTGCTACAATTGTTTTTTTTTTCTCTCTAACATTTAATTTTGTAGTCTAAAGACATGCCTGAAGAATAAGTGGGTCTGAAAGATCTTGATAATTCTGACTTGTGTTATTTCTTTTTAATTTTTTCAAGATTTTACATATTTATTTTTAGAGAGAGAGCGGGGAGAGGGGCAGAGGGATAGGGAGAGAGAGTCCCAAGCAGACTCCATGCTGAGCGTAGAGCCCAACACAGGGCTCCATTGCACAACACCAAGATCACAACCTGAGCCGAAACCAAAGAGTCTGCTGCTTAACTGCCACCTGTCTGCCTCTTTTTTTAATTTTTGAAGTATGAACCTGCCTTTCTGGCTTGGGATCCCATTAAGTTTTAGGTATATTATAGAAAGCTTACCCCATATGCAGTTTAATTTACTTTTCCTTAAAAAGAAAAAAAAAAACAAGGAAAAGAAAAAAGGAAAGAAACTCTAATATTTGCCCTAAGTAGTGGTGATTTTCATAGGAAGTAGAGAGGAGGAGGAGGATGAGCTTTGTAAAATTACCTGTAATAGAAAATTTAAGTTAATTGAACCAGTATTTAGAGAATGTCACATATGAATATCACTGTTCTAGGCATAGTGAATCAACATAAATTTTGTTTTTAGCATTTATTTATTTATTTATTTGAGAGTGAGCGAGCATATGAATGAGTGGGCAGAGGGAAAAACGGGCTTCCTGCTCAGCAGGGATGTGGGGCTTGATCCCAGGACCCCATGAACATGACCTGATCTGAAGGCAGATAGATGCCTAACCAATTGAGCCACCCAGGTGCCCCCATAAATCTTGTCTTAAAGGAACTTCTAGTAAGCACTCGTAGGCATATCCATAAATAAGTACAGTATAAAGCAGGAAGTCTTAAGTGTCTTGTGAAAAAAAGTACAGATAAATTGGAGGAGGGAAAGTTAACCTTCTAGCTGGCAAATAAAATTGGATAGACTTTGAAACAACATGTTGTTTGAGCAAGACATCAGAAGGTTAGGTAAGTTTTAAAGTTGAGTGGGAAAGATATTGTAGGTGTAACACAAATTGTATCTGTGGCAGCACAGGTAGGTGCTCAAGAAGAGTAAATTGCTGAGTTGCCAGTATGTAAAATGCACAGAAGGTGGTGTGTATGTGTGCTAAAGAAGGCTAGACAAGCATCTAAGGCCAGATAGTTGGCTATTAGTTCAAAGAATTATACTGTATTGTAAAGGCAATGAAAAGCCATTGAAAGCTTTCAAGTGGAGCCGGGACACACCAGGGTGTACTTGTGTGGAAACTGAAGGTGGGCAGCAGTAGGGCAGCAGTTAGATTGCTGTAGCGCTCTTGGGGAGATTGGGTGAAGGGCCGAGTCAGGGGAGCTTAGTAGTAGTGATTAAGAGGAAGTAACGAGCATGTTAAGTTCCTGCTGAATCAGTCAGTAGGACTTGGCAGTTAATTGATGTGGGGGTGATGAAGGAAGGGGGAGGCTCAATTCAGAAAGGTGGTGAATTACTGGCCCATTAGATTATTATTACTATTATTATTACTTTGCATTTGTATGTGGGGCTTTAGAATTCATAAAACACTGTTACCTATGAGCCTTCATAACTCTGTAAGTTAAACAGAGTTAGAATTATTCTTATTACAGATGAGGAAATAAAGAATTCGGGAATTTTTTGTTAATACAGGGAGTAATTGCAGATCTGCGCCTCTTACTATAGTCTTCCAGTATCTTGGCCAGTGCTCCATTCTCTAAAACCTGGCAAGCAAAGGCTTGGCATCTAGTCTTAATTTATGCCATAAAGTGTGAGTGTAGAAAACTGCTTTACCTCTTTTAAGCGGTAGTTTCTTTCTTTAGATGTCCTTATGCTTTCTATTTTTCAGGGATACTTTCAAGGTAAAATGTAATGTTTTTATTTTCATTAACTCTTTTATTCAGCAAATAATAGTGAGTACTGAATACTGTGCTTGGTATGGGAATGCAAGATATCAGAGATGCAGTCCCTTCTGTTGCAGTGTTTCACAGATTGGAGGAGAGGAGACAGACATAAGTGGATAAGTTACTGTAATAAGCTGTAATAAGTGCTGTGGTACAGGTGTGTACATTTGACAATAGAGTCACAGAGGAAGGAGCAATTAGGAAAGTCAGGGAAATGTGAACTAAGTCTTGTCCCATATTTAGTAATTTAACTGTAGTAAAATGTTAAACAAGGCAGAGGGTAAAATATGTATCATCATCATAATAGCAGCTGTTTGTCGAAACCATCTAAAGCCAAGGAACCCCAAGGATTGCTAGTAGCTACCAAAATTAGGAAGAGGCTTGGAAAGATTCTTCCTTAGAGCTTTCAAAGGGAGGATAACGTTGCCAGCATCTTGATTTTAGACTTCTAGCCTCCAAAACTATGAGAGAATGAATTTTTGTTGTTTTAAGCCACAGTTTGTGGTACTTCGTTATAGCATCCTAAGGAAACTAACGTAGTAGTGACATAAGAATCAAATTGCGGTGAACACTGAGAAACATATAGAATTGTTGAATCATTGTATTATACATCTGAAACTAATAAAACATTGTTAATTATACTAAAATAAAAACAAAATGAAACAAAGAATCAAATTGATCTGTGGGAAACCAAGAAAACCCAGAAATAGACCCATGATTGCAGAATCATTTGATTTTCAACAAAGGTACCAAAGAAATCTAGTGCGAGAAAGAAACGGCTTTTTAACAAATGGTGCTGGAGGAACTGGATATACATATGGGGGGAAAATGAACTTCAGCTCTTCCCACACAGCATACATAGAAAATAATTCTAAATACAAAAGCTAAAACCATGAAGTTTCTGGAAGAAAGTATCTTTGTCATTTAGGGAAAGATTTCATAGGACACGAAAACATTAGCCATAAAAGAAAAAAAATTAATACTCATCATCTAAGTACATTAAGAAAATGAGTAGACAAACTAAAGACACAGATAAAATATTTTCTGAAAGTTTCTCTAACAAGGGACTTGTGTTTAGAATTTATAAGTAACTATAATTAAAAATTAAAAAGACAAACAGCCTTATTAAAAAAATGAGCAAAAGAATTTTAAAGACGTCACAAAGAAAGACATACAAATGACCGAGTAGCACATTAAAAAGTACTCAGTATCATTTGTCGTTGGGGAAATGCCAATGAAAATTGAAATGAAATATTAGTACACAAACACTAAAAAGGATGAAACTAAAATGACCAAGTGTAGTATAGATATGGAAAAACCGGAACTCTCATATTTTGTTGTTGGAGTGTGCAGTGGTACTACTACATTGGGGAAAGATCTGGCAGTTCTTTAGAAAACTGAACATTTATCTACCTTATGATCCATTAATTCATTAATTCTGTTTTTTGTTTTTTGTTGTTGTTTTTTTTTTAGTGTGTGTGTGTGTGTGTGTTTAAGAGAGAGGAGGGACTGGAAGGGAGAGAGGGAGAGAGAGAATCTTAAGCAGTCTCCAAGCCCAGTGCAGAGCCCAAAGCGGGCTCAATCCCACAACCCTGAGACCATGACCTCAGCTTAACTGACTGAGCCATCCAGGTGCTCCTAATTCTGTTCCTTTCTGTACCCAGTAAAAATAAGAGTGTGAGTGCGAGAAAAGTCCTGTATTTATAGAAGAATGTTATAGCATCTTTATCTAATAGCCAAAACCTAGAAATAGACCTGTTGTCTATCAACAGGAGAATGAATAAACAAATTGTGGTGTATTCATACAATGGGATAAAATAATAAAAGGGAACAAAATCATTGATAAAACATAGATATATCTCAAAAACCTTGTGTTAAGAAAAAAACCTTGCATAAAACAGTACTGGTCCTTTGTTTCCAATACATAAAGTTTTATAAGAGGCAGAACTAATCTGTAATAGAACAAATTTAGGACAATGGTAGTCCCTTAGGTGTGGGGGCAGGAGTTTCCTGGGAAGGGGCATGAGAGAACTTTTAAGGTTTTTGTTTTGTTTTGTTTTTTAAGATTTTACTTATTTATTTGACAGAGATCTCAAGTAGGCAGAGAGGCAGGCAGAGAGAGAGAAGAGGAAGCAGGCTCCCTGCAGAGCAGAGAGCCTGATGCGGGGCTTGATCCCAGGACCCTGAGATCATGACCTGAGCTGAAGGCAGAGGCTTTAACCCACTGAGCCACCCAGGTGCCACTGTTTTGTTTTGTAAAGATTTTGTTTATTTTTGAGAGAAATAGCGATCACAAGTAGGCAAAGTGGCAGGCAGAGGAAGAGGGAGAAGCAGGCTCCCTGCTGATCAGGGAGCCTGATGGGGGACTCAGTTCCAGGACCCTGGACTCATGATGCAAGCCGAAGGCAGACGCTTAACTGACTGAGCCACCCAGGTGCCCGAGAGAACTCTTCAGGTTTTGATGATGTCCTATATCTTGATAAGGGTCTAGGTTTACAGGTATATACATTTGTAAAAATATTTGTTGAATGGTAATAATGCCACTTAAGTATATCACTTAAGATTAGTATATTTCATTGAATTTAAATTTTACCTCAAAAGAAAAAACCTAAATAAATATTAAATATTAAGCTATCATTGTTAATATGCAGGCTGAAGTGATAAATGTACAGATGTACCCAATTACTTCAAAGTGAATTTAAAAATGGATTGATGGATGGGTAGATATGTGACAAAAGTAAATATAGAAAAATGTGATTTAATTATAGAAACTACTGAGTATATGGTATTAGTGTATAGTTATTTTAACTTTGCTGTATTTTTGAAAGTTTCATACAATGTTGAGAAAAATAATTACTATTGATAGGGAATTATACATCTAGTAACATTTATCATTCTGTTACATGGAAAGACATCTATGGCTTTCTCTTAAGGCAGAAAATCAAGTTGCAATAAAATATAGTATACCATTTAGTTAAAAAATTAACATAACAAAATTGAGTAGTTATTTTAATTTTAGGATCATAGAATTATGACTTTTTTCCTGTTCAGATTTTGGGGTGTGAGGTACTTTTTTTTGAAAAATTATGTAATAAAATTTAATAGTCTAGACCTTGTATATAAAGGGTTGGTTTTGGGGAGTTTTTTTTTTTTTTGAAAATTTTCATTAAAAGAGATTAGTAGTATCTTCAAAGTTTTACTGCGATCTAACTAGGTTTATATCAATAAAAAATGGAATGACTTGAGGTGTTTATTATATTCATTGATTTGTGACTGGTCACTTTTTTAAAGTTCTGAACTATTTGAAGAAGTAGATCAGCAGCAACTTCCTCTTTTAGTAAAATGATGGTAGTTTTCTGATTTTATCAGCTACAGATTTCTCTTACTCTCTCAAGGTTCAGAAGTCATTATTTATTTAATATTTTCTCTATGCCAGACACTGTACTTAGTCATTATGAATATATCTGTAGTAATAGAGCACAGTTCATAGATTTAGTTTTAGTTGGTCAAGTATTCTAAGAAAGAAGAAATAAGTAAACATCTCTTCCTTTGCATGCTTCTAGAGATTTAAAACATTCATAATGTTTTGACATTTGGCATATCAGTTACTCTTTTTAAGTAGTTCATCCATGTTTCTATCTGCTAAAGGAAGAAAGAAAGATAACCTTTCTACAGTCACTGTGATGAGCCTATAGTATGACCCAGGACAATTCTTCAGGGTTAGGGCTGACCTATGGGTGGGGGTGGCAGTCACAGAAAGAACATAGGGCTTTCTGCTGTGAGACTCATGAGGTCAGTGATCATGTCTGTTATTGTTTACAGTTCTGTCTTCATTCCTGGTACAGTGTCTGGTACATAATAAATACTCAAAATACTTGTTTACTGGTGAGTTGAATTAACAAACAGATTTATAGTTTAAAAAGAAGAGATGAACAAAATGGCATTACAATTTTGAAACTCCTTATGTCAATTCTGAATGAGACGTACACTTTGAGACATATATATGCTTTGTGGAACTAGAATAAAAATACAACATACACACACGTATACACATGCAGAAACACCTGCTACATCTAGTTATGTATGCAGACAATCCAATAGAGAGCAGGGCTTTACTTGTGAGAAAATTTAATGAAACTCTCCTTTTATTGTCTTACGTTTATTTTCCTTATAATCATCATTGCCATTATTATAAATAAACATAGTAGATGCTTTATTATAAATAAACATTTATTCTGTTCTTCAAGGTTCTTGCTACTCTGGAAGTAAAGAAATGACTTTTTTTTAAGAAATGACTGACTTTTTTTTTAAGAAATGACTTACATTTTAAAAACCTTTCATCATTTATATCTTGGTTTGCACTGTATAGGTTAATAATAATAATTTATAAAAGGTAACATTTGCATAAAAATACTAATATGTGAGAAAGCTGAAGATCATAGTAGCTTTTTAAATTATGCTTTTTTTTTTTAAAGATTTTATTTATTTATTAGAAAGATGGAGAGAGAGCACAGGTAGGCAGAACAGCAGGCAGAGGGAGAGTGAGAAGCAAGCTCGCTGCTGAGCAGGGAGCCCGATATGGGACTCGATTCCAGGACCCTGGGATCATGACTCGAGCCAGAGGCAGCTGCTTAACTAACTGAGCCACTCAGTTGCCCCATAAATTATGCATTCTATCTCAAACAGTAGTTGGGTTGGTTATGTTCTCGAATGATATTTTTTTATGTTCTCATTTGCGTTTCCAAAGCAGCATTTAGACATAGCTCTGAAGTGTTGACAGTTGTGAAGAAGTCCAGTGCAGTAACATTTTATCAGATACAATAAGTGATATTTTTAAAGCTTGTGACCGTCAGCAAAGCACGGCAGCAACTACTTGGTCTGTCAATTTTAAAAGACAAGGATAGGTACCCAAAAGAGAAGCTGTCAGCCCATTTAGACATATAAAGGTTAAATGTCTTTAGGTTAAAATATTTGGGTAGACATTTCACCCTGTCCGTTCTACTAAATGTAGTTAAAACCGTGGATACTATATAAACATAAGAACACTCTGAATGGTAGAGAAAATACTGACCAGCTATGGTCTGTGGGGCCCTAGAAATGTACAGTAGAGGTCTGTCCGGGAACTTGAATTCTCACCTCCACCCAGTGGCACAAGATGCCTTCCCCACTCCTCACAAGTAGGGGGCCTGAGTTTCTACTCCAAACTGGCAGTAACGAGTTAGCTCTTGCCTTCCTCTGTTACAGAAGGCGTGCGAAAACAAGATTTAAATAAGATCCAGAATCTCATAACATAATACCCAAGATACCCAGATTCCAGTAAAAGATGACTCATCACCAAGAATCAGGAAAATCTGTGTTGAAATGAGAAGACAGTCTGTGGACCTCAACCCCAAGATAAAACAGCTTTTAGAATTATGTGACAAGATTTTCAAAAGGCTTCAATGAGCTATTACAAGTCTGCTAAAAATGATGAAAAAATAGTTTCAGGAAAGAAATAGTAGCTATAAAGATAAAAAACCAAATAGAAATTTTAGAACTGAAAAATACAATAACTGAAATTTTTAAAGAAGTGCTATGAATGAGCTCAATGAAGAAATGGGATGACAGAAGAAAGAAATGGTAAACTTGAAAGAGAACAACAGAATTACTCATTTTGAACAATACAAAGAAAATAGACTGGCAAAAAGAAAAAAAACCCAAAGAAACAGTTGAAGGACCTTTGGTACTACAATAAAAGATCTAACACGGTCCTAATTTAGAGAGGGAGCTTAAGCATAGGTTGGATGTTAGCGTATTGATATAATGACAAATCTTAGTGTTAGAAATTCTCTATAAAACCAGAGTGGATGTAAATTGTTACTTTTTCTATTTACAGACATACCTTGTGCAGCTTCAGATAGAGGAATGAAGGTTCCTTAATTCCAATTTATAGCAAAGAAAGTCTGTAGGTTTGTGAAGAGTCTGTATCCTCAATCCCTTTCAAGTAGAGAAGTGGGGAGAGTAGAGGTTGGAACACTTGGGTTCTAGTTTTGATTTAGTTGCTAATTGACCTTCTCAAGCTAGGATAATCAGGTAACCTCCTTGGCCTCAGTTTTCTTTCCTGTGTAATAATGACAGAATCAGACTGGGTTATAAATGAGACCTCCTTTAGTTCAAATGTAATTTTAAGTTGATAAATGTTTTACTTTAATCCTGACTTAATAATTTCCAAATGGTTAATTGGTTAATTCCAAATTGGTTAATTCCCAAATTAACAGTGTTTTCATTGTCAGTACTTTTAAAGATACATTTTTTAGAGAGAAATTAGATCAAAAGACCTAAAGTAATTTCTAAAGCCTGTAGGGATGGGAAATTATAAAAGATAAAAATGGGCTATGAATGTTGTCTTTGTTGTACTTCAGATTATGATGTGGGAATTGTGGTTTTAACCTCCCAACGGTGCCTTAAAATAAAAATTCTATGATCATCAGAAACCTCATTGTTTACTACCCAGTAGGTTAGATTTGAAAAATATACTGTGCTCTGAAATAATTAGTATGTTTTTTATGGTGATTTTTTAAAATTATGAACAATTGAAACTGTATGGGTTCTAGAGTTTCTTAGTGAGTCCTTAGTGGTCTAGCAGTTTTTAGTTGTAACCAAGGGCAGAATGTGCTGGGTTTTTTTATTTGCAAGTGTTTCATTTAATTGTGAAAGTTGACATGAGAGATATTTGATATTTGGGATACTTAATTAGCTTTCAGAGGGTATTCAGGTAGATTAGATACATTTGAAAGTGAATTTGTAGGGGCGCCTGAGTGGCTCAGTCGGTTAAGCATCTGCCTTTGGCTCCGGTCATGATCCCAGGGTCCTTAGTGGGGAGCCTGCTTCTCCCTCTCCCTCTGCTGTTCCCTCTGCTTATGCTCTCTCTGTGAAATAAATAAAAATCTTAAAAAAAAAAAAGAGTTTTTAAATACCCAAGTTCCACCTTAGTACATGTCTGTTGGTGTACTTTTACATGTGTTTGATGATACTGATAAAGTGCCTTATGGGATTCAGTGAAAAGCAGGTATGTAATTTAATTTCATAACAAACATTTGTTCATTGGTTATTATTCACTAATATATTTGATTGGTTTTCAGGTACTTGAAGAAGCAGAAGCTCAGCATTTATATCAGTCCATTTTGCCTGATATGGTGAAAATTGCACTCTGTCTGCCCAATATTTGCACCCAGGTTAGTAGAAATAACTTCTTCCTCAGTAGCGTCCTTGGCACTCACAATTGAATTTCTTTTTAACTCTAATGGCCAGGGTCAAAGAGAGAGAAGAAAGAGATGGGAAACAGTTTTTACCAAAGAGTGTAAAGATTTTGCTATACTGAAGAAAAGGTTAGAGGCTAGAGGGAATGCTACAAAAGGACATTAAAAATGCAGCATTCAATTTCTGAGCTTCAGTTTACACTATTGAGGTTTGCTTATTCAGAGGTCCTATTCTCGTTTTGTTTAAATAATCTCTGACTTTAAAAAAAAATGTCATTATTCTAAGACATACTAATGGATTTAGAACATCCATCTTCTTCAGAATGGCTCTTCCTTACCCCACAGTGGTGTACTATATAACAAGTGAGCTCATGGTACTTTTATAACTTTTACAAATGAAAGAATCTGGTATTCTTTTTGGGGGGAGTATGTTAATTATAGCTGTATAATAAATTTGCCAAAATTCCGTGGCTTAAAGCAACAAACATTTATTATTTCACAGTCTCTGTCTGTCAGGAATTCAGGAACAGCTTTGCTGAGTGGTTCTGGCTCAGGATCTCTTTCATGGTCGCAGTCGGGGTGTTGGTCAGGGCTGCAGTCCTTTTCTGAAGCTTTCACTGAGGCTGGAGGAGCCGCCTCTAAGTTGGTTTACTCACATGGCTTTTGGCAGAAGCCCTCAATTTCTTTCTTTCTTTCTTTTTTTTTTTTTTTTTTTAAGATTGTATTTATTTATTCATCA
Organism: Lontra canadensis; assembly: GCF_010015895.1. NCBI lineage: Eukaryota > Metazoa > Chordata > Mammalia > Carnivora > Mustelidae > Lontra > Lontra canadensis. Next base: position 29,202,266 of record NW_022630997.1, read on the forward strand.
CAGAGAGAGGGAAATGGAGACAGAGGGAGAAGCAGGCTTCCCAACGGAGCAGGAAGCCTGATAACGGAACTCAGTCCCAGGATACTGGGATCACGACCTGAGATGAAGGCAGAGGCTTAACCACCTGAGCCACCCAGCACCCAGAAGCCCTCAATTTCTTTCGATGGCCTTCTCCCTAGGCTCATTGACTTGTCCTCACGACATGCTTGCTAACTTCTCCAGAACAAGCCACCTACGGGAGAGAACAGGAAATTGGCAGTGCCTTTTTTGACCTAGTTTTTGAAGGCACCTACTGTCACTCATGCTATTTTTCTATTGATTACAAATTAGTCACTAAATCTAATCCACACTCAAGGAGATGGTAATTAGACTGTCTTAGAAGGAGGAAATGTCGGAGTTCCTGGGTGGCGCAGTTGGTTGAGTGTGTCTGACTCTTGGTTTCGATCTCAGGGTTATGAGATCGAGCCCTGTGTTGGGTTCTGCACTCAGCTCAGGGTCTGCTTGGGATTCTCCCTCCCTCACCCTCTGCCCCTCCTGCTCATGCTCTCTTTCTCTCAATTATAAAATATTAAAAAAAAATCCTTTAAAAGGAGGAAATATCAAAGAATTTGTGGACACATTTTCAGATCACCATAAGAGGTTGTTGGTTTGTTCTTTATAATTTTCTTCCTGTGTTTATCACAACGTAGGTTGTGAATTTGCCTCTGTCTTTTGTTTCTAGAGCTAGCCCCCTTGCTGCATGGATGCTAGCCAGGGTTTTGGTAATACTGTTGCTCCACAGAGGCCCTAGGGACATTTTGGGTGGAATAGTTTACACATGTGAGAAATGGTTTCACACATAGTAACATGTCATTGGGGATACCCGCAAAACCACAGCCATAGTCATTGGAACAATCTAAAAACATAAGCAAATGGTTGAGGGCCATGCCACCTTCAGTTAAGAACCACTGTATGTTTTTTGATGTGCCATATTTGTTAGCATCTTACTGTGATATTTCTCATTTTATGTAACTTTAATTTCACATCATTAATGCATAGTATCTGAAATAAGTTTTCTTTTGGGCAGGGAAAATACATATTAATACTCCTTATTTATGTTGGAAGGTTTTTTTGCTTACTTATGTGTCATGTTCATTCTTTATCCTTTTTCTTGTTGCTTTTTTCCTTACCTAGTAAAATCCCTTACTATCTCTTAGGTTGTGCTTAGCTTTTATGTCTCCTGCGAAGCCTTCCCTACCTCTCCTAGCCAAAGTTAACCCCTCCTATGACACTCAAGTCACACTTAGAACATTATTTTGTGATTTTTGTCTTTATATATCTCCCCCTACTATATTATATTCTTCTTGAAGGGAAATCCTCTTTGTGACCTCAAGTTCCATGTGCTTAATTAAATGGTCTTTTAATTCAACATGTAGTTCATAATTGATAGCGTATAGCCTTTAGACATGAATCACTTAATCTTCTCTTCCCCTTGCACTTAGGCAAGAAGAGCATTTCCATATTTTATGTAATGAGATACATATTCAAAAACATGTAAATTTATAAGTTCTAACAAGGCACTTGGTAAAACAAAATTGGACTTGTGGCTCCCCAACATTTTGGCCTGGTTAAAAACAATTTTGTTTTTCTATTCATGTATTAATGGGGAGAGCATTTTAAGTCTGGGCTTTTTACTCTACTGAAAAGTAAATCTCTGCTGTGAAAGTTAACACTTCACTTTGATATCACAGTGTATCTTTGGCAAGTTAAATTGAATATGTGATTATTTAATGATTTATCACATTATCATTCTCTAGGCCAAACCCAAAAGGTAAATTTTAGATTTATAAAAAGCAAACTAAAGGAAGGAAGCAGATTTTTGAGATTAACTTTTTGAAAGATCTTGGTTCGTATTAAATCAGTCAGTCTCTTATTTTATCTAGCTGAACACTTAAAAGATTCACACTTTCTAGTTCTCCCCAAATGTTGAGCTTTCAGACATTCCTCCTCCAAGAAAATAGAAATAAATTACTGTATTTAAAATTGTACTGTTTTGTTATTTGGGGGTTAAGAGATGTTTGTGTTTATTGTTCAGTAAGCCTAAAATATCACCATTACTTTTTTTTTTTTTAAGATTTTATTTATTTATTTGACAGAGATCACAAGTAGGCAGAGAGGCAGGCAGAGAGAGAGAAAGGGAAGCAGGCTCCCCGCTGAGCAGAGAGTCGGATGCGGGGCTCGATCCCAGGACTCTGGGATCATGACCTGAGCCGAAAGCAGAGGCTTTAACCCACTGAGCCACCCAGGCACCCCTATCACCATTACTTTTTAAAGTCATTCTTATGGATAACTTGGTAAATTGCAGTTAGAAGCTCATTTTTTTTAAAAAACTAACAGTTTGCTTGAAGCCATTGATACATTGTCACCTTTTCTAAACTCATTGCTGGTTTGTAAATAAGTGTATAGGATGGAAAGAGAAACCCATATGACCTCTCTGTTTCCTCTTTCTTAGAAATGGTAATTGCTAAGGCCTAAAAGGAGAAAATTTTGGGTATTATAGTGATTCTTTCCATTTCCCTTGTTAGTTTATCTTTGTATTTTCCCAAGGGAAATAGTTGAACTGCAAATTTAACCTTTTCTTTCTCTAGCAAATTCTTATTCTAGCACTGATGTCTGTTTTCTGTTACTTAGAAAAAAATTAATTTTTATATTATTGCAGTTTTGATTTGTCTTGCCTGCCTTTCCTCAATTTCATTTTTGGTGTTGATTCCTTAGATATGATCAGGACAGTTGTCTTTGTCTACTGGTTTGAAATAAATGCAGGAATCCAGGATTCTTACTTCAGTGTCTTACCAAAAGGTAGAAGGAAAAGCATCTTAAACATTATGTTGGAGCATTTTAAAAACTTTACAACTGATACATAAACTTGACTTTACCATCATGACTTTGAAAACATATAGTTTAAACATTTAAAATAGAATAAGACCAACTGAACATAATAGTTAGGTCCATGGATTATACTGAAAAGAAAAGGTCAATGAATTTGGATTTGGTACAACTAAAAGACATTTCCATCATAAAAACTTTGAAGGGAAAATGCCCTATGTCTTCCTTGGCTTAAAGTGAGTATGTAGGAAATGCCTATCTTCTTACAAGTTACACATAAGTCTGTATACACCTGTCCTATTAATTGCTTTAATAAAATTAGATTTAGCTTTCATAAAGAAATTGTCAAAGTAAAGTGTAATTCAGAATTAGAAGGAAAAGACTTATTTATTGAATTATTTTCCTTAGATCATTTTATTTAGGACTAAGATAGAAAAATTGCTCCATCTGGCAGTTATAAATACAAGTGAAAATAAAATTTAGCATAGGTAATAATAGCTAAACTCAGTGTTGCATTTTTTTGTTTCATCTTTTGTTTAAATTTTTCATTACATGGATAATGTGTTTTTATTTCCTACTTGCTAAAGCAATCTTGTTTTCCGCTAATAAGTAACATTTTGTGTTCTCTTCACTATCATTATTATTGATTAGAAATCTGCAGTTTGTCAAACAAGTACACTTTTCCAATCATCCTTGATGAACTGCCCTTGACTTCAACAGTACTGCTGATTTACGGATTCAAGAGTGGCCTGAAATTATTCCTGCCTTAATTTAGCAAATGCAATTTGGTGCCTCTGCTTTTAAAATTGCTAAACTAATTATTGTTCTTCTTGTCTGTATATTTTGTTTCCTCTGTCAGCCAATACCGCTCCTGAAACAGAAGATGAATCATTCCATCACAATGTCACAGGAACAGATTGCCAGTCTTTTAGCTAATGCTTTCTTCTGCACATTTCCACGGCGAAATGCTAAGATGAAATCTGAGTATTCTAGCTACCCAGACATTAACTTCAATCGGTATGTTTTCAGAGAACACCTCTTTAAAAGTGAAATAGAGAAGGGGGGAAGGAACTAATATTTGTCCAGGGATTTGCCATAGGCCAAACATTTTATGTCAAATTATCTAATTTAATCTTTATAATGCAGTGAGTTAAGTGGTATTTTTGCCATTTTGCAGGCCAGATAATTAAAATTCAGTGAAAATCTTTATTATATGGTTACTCTCCATTATTAACACTAAGAAAGAGTGGAGAAACAATGAAAAATAATGTCATCTGTGTAAGAGAATTTATTTAAAATCCCAGCAAGAGATATCAATTTTATACTATATTCTCTTTGATTTTGTGAATACCAGTTGTGAGAAAAATGTTGTTAACCTAATTCTGAGTCAGTATGTTAAAGCTAAGTATGTTTTAAGAGAATAGTATTTAGTCATTTAGTTCAAACATTCAGTGAGCAATTACAGTATTCTCCACAGTTTGTTAAGTGCCTTGAGGGTTACAAGAAGAGAAGGGATGAACCAGTTTCTGACTTCTCTGCCTTTCTTTCATCCACAATTTTATACCTTTTTCAAGCATCAGTTCATGTATCACTGCTTCTGATATCTCTGATCCTGCCAGGATAGGTTTGCTAGTCTTTTGGGTTCCTATGAAGGTATGTGTGTACCTCTGTTACATCAGGGAGAGGCATATAGCATTATGATACTTTATTAGAAAGGATATAGTTTAATAAAGGAAACCTTTCTTGAAGAAATAACTTTTGAACTCAGTATGAATGGGTGAGTAGAAGTTTTACCAAGGAGAAAAGGAGAGATGATTACATTCTGGGCAGGGGGTACAGCATGTATAAAGGCACTGTGGTAAAAAGGACATGATATCCCCAGAGACTGAGAGAAGACCAGTGTGGATGCAGCACAGAGAGAGAGGACAAGTTGCAGAAGGAGATGGGGGCCAGTAGGCAATCCTGCTGTGCCTACTAGGCCTTCCTAAGGCAATAGAAACTCATTAAAGGATTTGGTATGGGAGGAGGAGGAAGCTGATGTATTTGATCAGATTAGCATTTTCAAAAGTTTATTCTGACTACAGTGTGGGTACTGAGTGGAGAAGGGCCATGGTACAATGAGTTTAAGCAGTTGGAGAGGCTATTGCAATACACCAGAAAGGAAAGGATGATAGCTGGGATCATGTAGTGGTCATGATGGAGATATGGTGATGTTTGAAGGGCAAGTCATTGTGATAGTGATGGACTGGATTGGTGAATGGGTGAAAGGAGGCATCTGGGGTACAACCAGGCATGTGCCTTCAGTGTTCTCTACTTTTCCTACTGTACCACCTACACTACTTTGTTACAGTTGTTTCATGCTTTCAGTGGGGACAGGGATTTTTTTTTTTTTTTTTAGATTGATTTATTTGAGAAGAGAGAGAGAGAGCTGGGTGAGGGGCAGAGGGAGAGAGAATCTCAAGCAGACTCCCTCTTAAGTGTTGAGCCTAACGTGGTGCTCGATCTCTCACAACACTGAGATTGTGACCTGAGCCGAAATCAAGAGTTGGACATTTGGCTGACTGAGCCGCCCAGGCGCCCCATCAGTGGGGACAGGGGTCTTATCTTTCATTAAGTTTTATGCATTATAGGCCTTCAGTAAATCCACATCAAGTGAATGAAAATACATTTTACAGATGAAGTACTTGAGAAATTGATTAGTGGCAGAGTGCTAGGATGAAAACTTAGACCCTTAGTTCTTAGTCTACTGTTCTTTATTTTTCAAACTGTATCTTATCCATAGGAATTAGGAAATGTTTGATTTTTAAGCAATATATAATTCAAGTTTTTGCCTTTGATTTCTTTAGTATTTGGGATAGGACTGAGAGAAAACAAAGAACATTGGTATCTATAATTGTAATTGTGTAAAGAACCTGTTTATTAACTATAATTTTTTGGCCTATTTGAGAAATTGTTTAAGAATTTTTTTCTGTTCATAGTTAAGGGCTATGCATCTCTTGCAGGTTTTTTTTTTTTTAGTATAGAAAGGAAATGGTCAAATTTTGTATGTAAGTAAACAGTGGAAATTTAATTTTGTAGAAATGTAATTATCTGTTTCCATGAAGAGTATTAGTTATATTAATAATAGGGATCTCTGTAGAGTAAATGGTCTTTCTGTTTATTTGGAATCAATGTTTGATCAGCTCCAGGATCACCAGAGATACTATAAATTTTAAAATTTTAAATTAAAAAAAATTAAAAATGAGTGTTTTTCTGGTTTTGGGTTTTGGTAAGCAATAGCTCTAATTAATAATGATTTAGAATTCATTGGGGAGGGTATGTGCTATGATGAGTGTGGTGAATTGTGTAAGGCTGATGATTCACAGACAAGTACCCCTGAAGCAAATAATACATTATATGTTAATAAAAATAAATACATAAATACATAAGTAAATATATTCTTACTTAAAAAAATGCTTTAGAATTAGCGTTTCCATGGGCACTTACAGTTTGTTTCTATGGGATGAGTAGTCAGCTAGTGCTTGTATCTTGATGGTCCCTATATAAACGTTTCTTTGATGTCTTAGATCCAAGCTTTCTCAGATTGATTCTTTGATTTAATTATAGACCTCTTAAATTTATTTTTTAGATTAGAACTGTGCATTCTCTTACTAAGTTGAAGTTATATCAGAGAGCCAATCTTTTCCCAAAAAAGTTATTTCTAAAACTGTTAAGGATATTTTCAAACATACTAAAAAGTAAAGAAAACAGTATTGTGAACCCATGTTTATCCATCTTCAGTACTTAACAGAATTTTTTATTTTGCTCTGTTTTCACCTATCCAACCCCACTCAAAAAAAATTTTTTTTTTTAAACAAATTGTAGATGTTAAGTTTCACCCATGAAGAATTCAGTATTTAGGGGCACCTGGGTGGCTAAGTTGGTAGAGCGTACTAGTCTTAATCTTGGGATGGTGAGTTTCAGCTCCATGTTGGGTGTAGAGTTTACTTAAAAAAAAAAAGAATTTGGTGTTTAAACTCTTCACAAATCATTTTAGTCTGATATCTTGGTTAAATATTTATAGCCCTTTTCTTAGAAAGCTAAAAGCTCTCTGGATAACTACAAATATACATACCTTATTGGTTAAAATAAGAAAAAGCACAGAAAGGGAGCAGAAGGTTAAGCATGATTAGAAATAGCAAATGTAGGGGTGGCTCAACTGGTTGAGCTGGAGCATCTGACTCTTGAGTTCCGCTCAGGTTGTGATCTCAGGCTCCTGGGATCATGCTCCATGCCTGACTCCACACTCAGCGTAGAGTCTGCTTATCCCTCTCCCTCTACTCCTCCCCTTGTTCTCTTTCTTTCAAATAAACGAACAAACAAATAAAAATCTTTTAAAAAAAGAATTAGCAATTGTAGTCTTTAATAAGGATTAAAAAGTTATATGTAGAATATCTCAATTATGTTAAAATATCTGTGTCTGTTAATTGTCTTTGTGTTCATATTAGTACATGTATGAGCATGGAAAATGGACTGACAAGAAAATGAATACAAGTATGATTACCATTGGGTAGTGAGATAAACATATTTAATGCTTTTTTTTCATTCTTTTCTATATTTTTGAAATTGCTTATAATAAACATATTACTTTTATAATCAGAAGAAAAATAGTTACAAGTCAGTCATCAGAAAGGGAGTAGAAGACAAAGTTAATAAAAAGAGTGGATGATTTTTGTGATTTGATTTTGAGGTTGGACTCCTACAAATTTTTTGAGCCTGTCTTAAACAGCTAGCTTCTTCCTTCCTAACTGTAGCCCCATAGACACAGTATCATAACCTCCCCTTCCCCATCACTGTCCATTCAGCATGTAAGAGAAACAAGTCCACAGGGTGCTCTAAAGGCTGGGCCCCTGCTACATTGACAGCATTCTTTTCTCAATAGTAAAATAGACCTCAGGTTTGGAATGGGTGACAGGTAAAAGTAGTCTAGGGAAGACTTGGCTTTTGTGACTTCCCATTTCCTGCCACAATTACCAGGCTTTATATCAATTATAATATGTGTTAATTTTATTTATTTTATTTTTAAGATTTTATTATTTGAGATAGAGTGAACGAGTAAGAAAGAGAGCACAAGTAGGGGGAGCACAAGAAGAGGGAGAAGCAGACTCCCCATTGAGCAAGGAGCCTGATGTGGGACTCCATCCATCCCGGTACCCTGGGATCATGACACGAGCCAAAGGCAGACGGTTAACCAACTGAGCCACCCGAGCAACCCCACATGTGTTCATTTTAAAGCATCATTGGTTTTCTGCTAAACTTCTGACAGAGGAATACTGGAACTTCTTGGCAAAGGCGTGTGTTTATCTTTTTCATTGTGCAGGGTCATTTATTCTGAAATTTGAGCTGGTTGGCTCTGAACGTCAGCATGTTAGGTTTGACGGGAAAAGAGGCTGAGCTATTTTTCTTAATGAAGGGAATATGGATTTGAACAATGTAAGCATTTTATGTAAATGAATGTTGATTTCTTTGCTGGGCATGAGAAATTTTTTTTGCATGAGAATAATTCTTAATAACAATACCTAATGTTTATTAAGTACTTGCTATGTATCAGTCACCATGCTGTTATTTTTTTACCTAATATATCAAATTTATAAATTAGGTATTATTTTTTTCATTTTTCAGATGAGAAGATGGAAGCTTAGAGAGGGTAGGTTACTTCCCTAAGTTAGCTGGTATAACTGGGATTCAAACTCAGGATTGAAGTATTCCTCTAGAAGCTGAGTCCCTTAACCATTCCGCTATCTGGCCTCTGTTTGAATAATTATTCAGGTTAATTAGGTTAATACTTCTTACATCATAGCTAATCAGAAACTAAAACTATCCTTAGAAATAATTCTCAGTCTGTAAAATGAAAGTCATTTGTCAGTCCAGAGTGACCATGAAAGGATTTAAACTCATAGTATCCCAATAGCATTTTCACCAAATGAGAGCTTAATCTATTGAAAATTTGAATACAAGCATATTCCTGTCTTCTGGTTGATGGATATTCTTTTGGTCACCAGAAGGTTGAAAATTAATTAAGTGCAAGTAAAGTCTGTGGTTGTGTCTACAATTGTTTTAGGGAATCCTAGCAGCCAGGATGTCAGCACTTGGCTGCACTGAGATGGTATGTATTTAATAAGCCTAAACTAGCAAAACCAAACCAAAACAAAAAAAACATGAGGAATGATGACTATATATGATCACTGATGCTGTCTATTGACAGTTTACTTTGATTCTATCAATGGTAGTTTCTAGGTAGGGAAACCTCTATACTGATAGGTTTAGTGAGAGTAAATGCCTTGTCAGCAGAACTGGGACCTGGATGCTGTCTTCTGTTCACAGTCAGTGCTCGTTTATTATGTCTTACTTCCTCTTAAGCAAAATGCTCTGAGTGTGCTCCAGAAGTGGAAAACAACCAAAAGTTCCCCTTTTTCATGTAACTTACGAAAGATCAAGTACCTAATTTGATGAGCCATTTGATAAACTGATTATGGAGCATTTTTTTGTGGTGGTGTTGTCTTTTTTGCTTAGTTGCTATTTATGATGGTAGTTCTGGCAGTTGGGAGTTGTGTGTGTATGTGAGTGTAGTTAGCCTCAGAAGGGCTATGGCTAGCTAGTTGATTGAATAAGAAAAATGGTTAAGAGTATGTGGTGGGAGGCTGACGTCAATAAATTGAATAAGTCTTCCTGTTTTTATTTATTGTTGTGTTCTTCCAGCTCTGCTTAGTTATGTTAAATACCCCTGACCTTTTCCCCTGCTTGCCTTTCAGGGCCTAAACATTCATATAAAGGCTTCCAATGTGATTAGCATTGATGCTTCTGAGATTGCTTAGAAACTGATGGTCAGAGATTAATTGTGAGTTGCAGCAGTGGTCAGCCCAGGAGGCTTTTACATCTGCCTCTTCCCTGGATTGAAAGTGCTGTTGGGGCCATATGGCAGATTGCTTCACAGAAGAGCCAAGAATTACTTTGTGGCTAGGTTCCAGATTATCATTTGCATCTATTTTAAAGTGGAGGTTGCAGTGTTTTGAGTTTGATTTACTGTGTACTAATGGGATTAATCCTTAACTTGAAATCATATGAGGGGGTGTGTGTGTGCCTAGAATTCAATTCCAGTAATGTTATCAATATTCTATTCAGGGCAAGAGTTTATTAAACTATGATTTTCTTTATATATAAGGAAAGAAAGACATCAGTTAATAAGTATCTGACCCTTGATTGACTTATTTCCTTGAAAATAAAAAGTTTTGTTTAGAACAAAAGCGAGGTTGCCTGACTGGCTTTTTCTGTTTGCTTTTTAAAATACTCTCTAATACTCAGTTAAATGCCAAAATGTCCTTCCTATATGCAAAGGGGTTATTGTGGTCTAGTTTATGTGCATGGTCATATGCATACCTGCTGACTCAAAATAGGCCTTTGAATATACACACCCAGCACTTGAAAACCTAAATTAAAAAAGAAAAATTGGGGCACCTGGGTGGCTCAGTTGGTTGAGTCCCGCATCGGGCTCCCAGCTCCTTGGGGAGTCTGCTTCTCCTTCTGACCTTCTCCTCTCTCATGCTCTCTCTCACTCATTCTCTCTCAAGTAAATAAATAAAATCTTTAAATCTTAAAAAAAAAAATTGTTGAGGGCACCTGGGTGGCTCAGTGGGTTAAAGCCTCTGCCTTCAGCTCAGGTCATGATCCAAGGGTCCTGGGATCAAGCCCCGCATCCGCTCTCTGCTCAGCAGGGAGCCTGCTTCCCTCCCTCCCACCCCCACCACCTCTCTGCCTACTTGTGATCTCTGTCAAATAAATAAATCTTTTTTAAAAAATTGCTGAGAAGTTAAAATATTTCATGGTGCTTGATTATTATAAGGTTTCATTCTCTGAGTCTCTATTTCTGGTTGACTTACTCTCTGTGTGCATTTCTGTTTCTCTTCCTTCCCTCTGTCTCCAGCCCCATCTCTGTTAGTCTCTCTCTCTGCCTTCTCAGCCTCATCTTTTTTTTTTTTTTAGATTTTATTTATTTATTTGACAGACAGATATCACAAGTAGGCAGAGAGGTCGAGCGGGGTATGTAAGCAGGCTCCCTGTTGAGCAGAGAGCCCGATGTGGGGCTCGATCCCAGGACCCTGAGATCATGACCTAAACTGAAGGCAGAGGCTTAACCTACTGAGCCACCTAGGTGCCCCTCAGCCTCATCTTTTTGTCCCTCTCTTTTCTTGGAGCTCGTTTGTCTTCTTCCTCCCCCTAGATGCTGTCTCTGAGATTATATCACTCTGGTGATATTCACTCATGTTGTTACCTGTGTTTTTATGTAGTTTTCACACCAGGATAATTGATATCATTTGGGTGGCTATGTATAGTACTTTCAGACTTCACTGTTGTGGAATTTTAGACTTCATGCAAGGGTTTTAAACCTGCTTCATCTTCCCTGATTTTTTGATTCCTTCCTGTCTCTTATTCCTCCCACCTCACATGGCACTTCCTGCTCCATCAGGAACATGGGAAAGCATATTTGGTTACATAATGATTTGAAATTGGGCTTGGAGGGACAAATAAACAATACCTTGAGATTCTGCTTGACTTTGTACTGATAAGGTTAGGACCTACAAGATAAACAATGGGTGCTCATTTGTAGTAGGTGATAATAACTGCCATATAATCTTCCAGGAAAGTCAGTATTGCTAGGGTAATAAATCTACAGTCCCAAGAGGCTCTTAGGCTAACTACTTTGTCATTGTGGTTATGAAATACATGAACTTCAATGTGATTTTACAAACAACTGACCACAAATATGAGGCAGGGGTGCTTTTTATTTTGGGGAGAATTATTTCTTAAGGATAACAACTACCTTTTTCCTTACTACACAGTAGTTCTGTGGAAGAGGAACTTTACTTGGATTATGTAGTATATCAGTTCATCTCTAAGAAAAGGTGATGGCTGCCTTTATATTCATACTGTTTCCCTCTACTAAGTAGTAAACCTAGAAAGGGATTTTGCAGTGATTCCCAAGATCCTCATTTAGTAAATCACATTTATTTGATACTGGATGTTTAATTAAACTACCAGGTGGCTTCTTCATTTTGACTATCATTTTGATTTAAATAAACTCTATCCTGGTTGACATATTACATAAGAAACCAAGCTGAAACCTGTGCTCTCAAAGATCCTTTCTTTTAGCAGGCAGTGGATTTTAAGGGTATTTGTAATAAATATTTTAGAAAAGTAAGTTCTTTTAAATGAGTAAAAATGACCATACAGGGTCTCTTTTTTAAGAGGTATGGGGCAGAGGGAGAGAGAGAATCTTAAGCAGACTCCATGCCCAGCACAGAGCCAACTCAGGGCTTTATGTCACAACCTGAGATCATGACCTGAGCTGAAATCAAGAGTCGGACACTTAACCAAGCAAGCCACCCAGACACCCCCATACAGGAACTCTTAAACTGTTTTTAAAAATCAGTTCAATTTTATTTTATTTTTTAAGGCAGTTCAATTTTAAATTTGGTTAAAATAACTTTTCTGACATTAGTATTCTTTTCAGGAAATAAGTATTCACATAAACTGTTTTCTCAGAAATTGACCCTGAATACAGAATTTCAGATCATTGAAAACAGGATCATTTGAAATCTACATTTCCTTCCCTTTCCCTAATTCATTTCAGTTGCTCAATAGGATTTTCTCATGAAATTAACTTTTCCCTCTCTGCATATTTACATAAGCTTGCTTTTCTAATAATGAAAAATTGTACCCATTTCGTCACTTATTAAAGTGAACTTTTACTTGAAGGGTTTCTGGTTGTAAAGCCAGAGTATATGACTAGAGGCCGATAAATAATTCCTCGTCATTTATAGCTGCAGAATTTCTTTATAATTTTTAAATGCCTTTGGAAAGCTAGATCTTATGCCTAAAGCATGCTTTTGTGTTTGAAATTCTTTAGCGAACTCCCTATTCAGGTCATATGCTTCCAAAGCCCTGCTTTTCTTTCCTGAGGATAAATTGCATTATGTTTTACCATTAACAATGCCACGTCATTTCAAAGAAGACTAAATTAAGTAGTGCAAGTCCAGGTTGCTGGAAGCTAGATGAGTAGGCATTGTTTTGATTACTGTGCAAAGGGTATATCTGTTTAATTACCAAAGATTGGTCAGTCCCTAAATACTGTGTCATACCTGCTTGTCAGTGTCATAACCACCCATTGCCATCCCTCCCCCAACAAAATTGTGGGGATTTTTTTTTCATGTACCATTTTTGTTCATTCATTTAACTACCTAGTAATATTACGAATTATTAGTATTTGCCATTGGGAAAATGATCGAGCGTTAACTCACTGGCCTAATTGACTTTGGGGGGCCAGATGGTGCCTTCTCCCTGGAGGAAGATAGATGGGAGAAACGTGGTTGCTAGAGAGTACCATCTGACTCGAACAACTTTTAAGAAGCCTTGGTTCTAGTTGGTTTTAGTCTTCTTCAGATGCCGTTGGAATCTGGTTTTCCAGTTCTCTGTCATTATAGGATTGCCTTCCTTTACTTGGTACCAATATATTTAGTTGTTTGTGAATCATTAAGGCATTTGAGATCACTCTTTTTTATTTTCTTTATTTGGTCTTTTTCAGGTTGTTTGAAGGACGTTCATCAAGGAAACCAGAGAAGCTTAAAACACTCTTCTGCTACTTTAGAAGAGTCACAGAGAAAAGTAAATTCCTTTCATTCTTAATACAGTTTTTATCACTGATGCAGATGGTTCAGATTAAGTGGCAGGTCAGAAACATTTTGTGTTCCAACTACACTTTCCTGCCCAAACCAAATAATTCAGTATTATAATCTAGATTTTATGCATGTTACATACATTAAATGCATACTATGAATACATGTGAGTTTTATATACTCTGAAGTTAGACCAGCAGAACATGGTTTGATAGGTTTTCATGAATGAAAAACAGTAAGTTAATACTTTGAAAAGAAAGTATATTGACCAGGAAATACATTTTGGGTGTTCTTTACTTAAAGAGGCATTGATTATTAACAAATAGTTTATTTACAGAGGACAACCTATGTGTTGCCTTCCTACTCATCCCTCTCTTTTTTTTTCCTCATCCCTTCCCACTTTGTAGAATTCTTATAAAACAGTGTTGTACTTAGTGTTTATGTGTTTCTTTTTCTGTTGGACCTTAACCATCTTGTTTTCCGGAAACTAATCATAACCTGAGGCAGTGGTAATAAATGTCTAACCTGTGCTGGAAGTTACTATTACTAGCTAATAATTGATCATTATTGCTACTCTTACCCTAGGAGCTGGGTGACCACAGACAAGTTTCTTAACACCTCTAAGCCTCAGTTTCCTTGTTGGTAGAATAAAAGAATAATGATCAGTTACCTCATAGGATAGTTCTAAATATTAAGTGAGAAGTTACATGATATGTTAGCTATTACCAGCGGGTGGCCTTTCCTACAAGTCGATTATAAGGGAAACCAGAACATCTTAAAGTTTGCTTTTGCTAACTAGAGTAGATCAACTCTGGTCAACTGAAATGAGTTCTTTTCAGTTATGGTCATTCAGGTTGTCAGATTGTCTTAAAGCACATTGTTGACTCATTTTAAGGTCAATTTTCTCATATTCTTCCTTTAGTATCTAATTTCACATTATAGTAGACTTAGCATTTTTTTATTTTTGCAGGTATTGCTATTGAACATTTTTTAGAGTTTGGGAAAGGAATCAGTTTTCCAAATGTTGATATTTAAAAGATAAATCATGCTTCTTTGTTGGAGGGTTATTTATTTCTTAGCTTATTTATTTCTAGTTTTGATCTCTATACTGAATGAAATAATAAAGGAAATGAAGGCTGATTTGTGTTTATGAGACACAAAGCCAAATTAGAATTTGTAATAATTTGTTAGAAAGATGAGTACATTTTTTGTTACTCTGAATTTGTTTTGCTAAATAGAATGCATTCCATTATTATACCTAAGTAATTCAGAATTTATTTTTCTGTCCTTAGAGTCAAACCAAGTATGTCTTCTCTAAAAGCTAATTTGCCTAAGTTTTAGAATTTTATTTGCTTTGAGGGAAAATGCTAATTTTTTTTCAACTAGAAATTTATAAACCATCATAAGTATTAGGAATTAGGCTGAAAAAGATAAATTACAATTAGACATTTATTTTCGGGCTTTTTCATTGTACATGGTAATTTAGTTTTTTGTGAAATATATAGCAACACATGTTGTAAGTTTTTAGGATGTAAAGCTACAGGCTTAAGGAGGAAATACTCAGTGGAATAAAAAAGGTTTGCAGGTTAATGATCAATTTATATAGGAAGCCTGAAGTCCACTTAATAGAAACTACAGAAACCTACTTAAACAATATTTCATCAAATCTAGGACATTGTAGATGATAAAAAGTGTCATTATGTTATGTACAACTAGGAAGGAAAAAATATTCAGGATGGGGAGTCATAGGAGACCTCTTTTACAAAGCTGAGACACCAAGGGTTTGTACCTTCAATCTAAGGATAGATGAGAAATTAACCTGTGCAAAAAAGGGAAAACAAACTATCAATGTCAACCATGGCACTGGCTAGAGAAGAAACAAAAGAACCTCCCCTGAGAATTTGAACCACAAGCCTCAGGTTTGGAGTCTGAAGTCATATTATCAGTGTGACCCACAAAAGCCTGCAATAGTGGATTTAATTCACACTGATCTCAGGTTGGTGGTGCTCCCAGATGACTGCAGAAGCAGATGCACATCTTCTTTGGAAAAATTCAACTTTAATCTAAACCAGTGGCTATGGCTAGATACCTTCCATTGTGAAAGACATATCCCAGTTTTAGAAGTTAATGTGCCTTTTAGAATTGATAAAATGTAATTCCATCAAGACCAACTTTTCAGTGTTGTTAAATGTCTATTTTATTTTATTTTTTTATTTGACAGACAGAGATCACAAGTAGGCAGAGAGG
Source organism: Lontra canadensis (assembly GCF_010015895.1). Lineage (NCBI taxonomy): Eukaryota > Metazoa > Chordata > Mammalia > Carnivora > Mustelidae > Lontra > Lontra canadensis. The sequence goes on from NW_022630997.1 coordinate 29,218,087, forward strand.
CAGGCAGAGGAAGAGAGAGGAGGAAGCAGGCTCTCTGCTGAGCAGAGAGCCCGATGCGGGGCTCAATCCCAGGACCCTGAGATCATGACCTGAGCTGTAGGCAGAGGCTTTAACCCACTGAGCCAGCCACCCAGGCGCCCCTCAAATGTTTATATTTTTAATGAGGATCTTGAAGTTGAAAGGTTTTCAAGGGCCTTCTGAATTATTTTTAGTATAGTTTTAGATAAAGTGTCTTATAGATGGAGTATTTAAAAATTGATGATTCATATGCAGTTTGTTTTATGCTTTTATTAAGGGAAATACTTGATTAACTAAAATAACCTATTCTAGCATAAAAGTTACCTTTTTATGGGAGAAAGGTGGTAAGAATGCTAAGTATTTTTGTTTTAATTATACCTAAAGAGCCATGTTCTGCCTTTTTTCTGGCTTTGCCAGTGATACTCATTTGGGAATTTCTTTTGGGACCTTTTAGTATATATGAATGACATTTAATATTCTTACTTATCTGTTAAGTTACTGAATGATGATATTGATAATTTTTTATTAATGGAATTGCTTCTCTGGTGTTTGAGTTGTTTGATCTTGTTTAAGTTTTAAATATATTATCTATTTGCCTTAGAGAAATTTCTTAAGGAAATCTTAAGCATATTTTATAACCCATATTAATAAAAGTCACCCATTAATGTTCTACTCTAATTATTCCATATGATTTTTGTGTTATTACTGCTTGTGACTGAGAGCAGAGAAATGTGGAATCATCCAGAGGAATGAAATGGTTGTCAAGCTTTCATTGGGTCTCTGCCACCATTATCACTAATACTTCCTGACATATCTCTCTTTGCTTAATAGATTTTCTCTTTCTTGCTTGCATTATTTTTTTTTTTAACAGAAGAAAACAGAAGTGGCCTGGCCTTTTTAGTTTTTTTTTTATTTGAATCAAATTACTTTTGGCCTACTGATTTATTTGTTGCCTTTGCCACTAGTTAGGAAAAAAAAAAGTAAACCGAACAAAAAAGGATCACCTTCCTCTAAAATATACTGCGTTTTGATCCCCTCATATCTATTCCTCCTTAAAAACTATGTCATCTTTCTTCTCTAACCTCTTAGAACCCAGTAATTCCTCCTTCCAGCTAAGATGCCTTGTAAGTAGAGCAATTGCATGTCATCTAAGCCCTGGATTTAGCTTTGTCAACTCCGAAGGGCATGCCACAATTTTCTTTTTTAATCACAGACATTTTATTTTATTGTAAAATGCATAAATGTTTATATATTCACCAATCTTTAGTTGTAAGATTAAGACCTTTCTTTGAGGAGTCTACTGATTAAATTCAGTTTTGTCTTTGTTGTATAAGCTATACTCATTAATGCACCTTTTTTTTCAATGACTTTTTACAAATGTATTCAGTTTAGAAAACTTTACCAGTAAGTACCATTGTGCTGTTTGTATAGTTTTGTGTTTTAATGAGGGCTTACTATTTTGCAGAAAGAGTTCCTACTATAAGAGTAATATTATTTTAAATCAGTCTTCTGTTGTATTTTAACACTAAACTTGGTATTTTTCCATTTAGTTTTATAACCATTGTTAGGCCCATTTTTTACTGAATGTATATAATCTTTCCAAAATCAAACTTCTTTTGGGTGTTGTTTTGTTTTGTTTTGTTGTTTTTTCTTTTTTTATTGCTTTTGTAGAACCTACTGGCTTGGTGACATTTACAAGACAGAGTCTTGAAGATTTTCCAGAGTGGGAAAGGTAATAATAATAAAAATAATCTGGGAATTTTAGAATTAGAAGGACTCTTTTACCGTAATAGGATTCTATTTTGCAGCTCCTGGAAAGATGGTTTCCCAACCTCTTAATTGCAGTAGTGCTAGGGATAGTCCTATAAATGATCCATTGTTAGCGCTCATTGTTGGAAAGGTCATGCTGTCTGAATCAAAGTCTGTAAGCCTTTGATTTCTACTCTTTGCCTTATTTTTTTTCTTCTGAAGCAAAGTTCTATTTAGTTTTGTGTGAAGGCACTAATATTAACTAAAACACCAATATTTATTTTTTTAAAGATTTTATTTATTGATTTGAGAGAGAGAGAGAGGGCTCGCACAAGCATGGGGGAGCCACAGGCAGAGGGAGAGGCAGAAGCAAACTCCCTGCCAAGTGGGGAGCCCAATGTGGGTCTCCATCCAGGGACTCCGGGATCATGACCTGAGCTGAAGGCAGATGTTTAACTGACTGAGCCACCCAGGCACCCCTAGAGCACCAATATTTGATATTCATCCTTACCCTACTCTTTTGGTTACTATATTTGTATTTCATGGCTTTTCGTTCTGGAGGACAAGATGGGGGGAAATTTCTTCGTTAAAATAAAATGTAAATAGTAGTTACCTAGAATTTGTCTGAATGATGAGAATTTTGAAGTTTGGCTGTTCACATATACTATTGGCAGATTTTGTGGAGGTTGCCAATTTACTGGAGTTTTTTTTTATTATTATTTGCCTGCAAATAACAGAAGAATAATAACCAGTCTGAGTTTATTCAGATTTGTAAGTTCCTTTGTGCCCTGAGCTAGTTAATACATTTCCTAATCTAGATCAGATACCCAGAGCACTTAAAGAATAGATCAACTTTTTCATCATACATGAGGACATGATCAAACATACTAAATGCATATTTTGCATATGCATTTGTGTTAACTCTCAGTTTCACTTTCTCATAATTTTTATAATAGTTTGTAATTGTTACCTTTGGAATTCATGATGAAAGGGACTCACTTTTAAGGGAGTTAACTTGAGGAAGCACTTCTACTTAAGTGGCTTTCTTGTGGTGTTTCTTACTCATCAAAGATGTTTATTTGTGAGGTGAAAGAAAAACAAACTTACTTTAGGAGGCTGACTGCATGGCTGAGACGATTATTAGTAGAGGGAAGTGGGTAAAAGATTAAACAAGTGGAAGATAAAAACAAAAAATTGAGCCAGAAGGAAAGAGAACATGTATAGCATTTTAGAGTCTTGGCGTATTAGAGATGAAAGGGACCCCAGGAAATCATCTGGCCTGTCTACTAAAAATGTTAATCACCTCTATATTATCTGTGACATATGACAGACAGCTTTAGTGATGGGAAACGTACTGTCACCTCAGTGTATCCCAATGTTGGCTGCTCAAGTTATTATCTGATACTTGTATTCAGTAAGAAGCTCTGTACTCTAAAGAATCTCACTGTCCCTTCCATTCCTGGTTCTTCCTTCTGGAGGCACAATAAATAAATCTGACTTTCTTTAACATTCAATCTTCTTCATGTATCATCATGCTTTCTGGACCCACCCCCACTTCTAATAGTGCACACAGGCACATACTAAATTTACTCATTTCTTCTGTTTCACGTGTGATATGGATTCAAAAACCCTTTATTTTTGTCCTTGATACACTCCAGGCCATTGGTCCCTCTAAAATATGGTATCTACAGCTGAAAGTAACAGTCTGCTCTTACTTGCCCAGACCAGAGTACAGATTGGTTTTCTTAGCTTTTCTATTAGTATCTGATAGGAATTCAGATGTTTTGTTCATTTCACTTTGGTATAGATTTTATAGATCATGCCAAGGCCTTGTTTTTAATTCAGCTGCAGATCTCTGCTCTGCATCTGACATTAATTTGGCACTAATGTGAAAGGACATCCAGTTGTGCATTACTATTTGGGAGAGAAGGGATAGATCAAATGCCAAGATTGGCAAGGCTGCTGTTTCAGTGAGATAACTTTGTCCTAAGTAGGATCAAGATATTCCCCTTAACTTTCATAGGCACAATTTAACTTGATAACTTTTTAAACTTTTTTTTGTCTCATTGACCTCTTTTTGTTTTAGCTGCTTTTTAAGTAAGTTGGAGAATGTAATTAATCATTCTCCCAGACACCACAGAACCAGAAACAGTATTCATTTAGAGAGGGAGGATAAAGAAGAGAAGAGGATTGTTGGTGTTTCCAAGAGTAAGGGACTAAATAGGTGTCATATGGTTAGAGGGTTTTTGGATTTCCAAGTTTCTGCCATGATACAGTTAACCCAGTGATTATGAGTGAATATTTTATATAGCCTTGGGTAATCACAGAGTCACAATCATTTGTGTCTTTGATTGTGACGATATGAAAGATTTGCTGGGCCAATTAGGAAGTTGGAGGATGCTTTTTAAAAAGTGTCTAGCAATTTCATAATTTTAGTGAGAATTGTACTATATTTTCACAGCTTCAGTTATGAAGAGTAGTTGATGACAGGATTTCTGTTTTGAAGTAGTAACTGACAAACTAGAGATTTCTGGATCATGCTTCTTTGTCTTTTCAATAGTATCCTTATGGGTGGTCTCCCTTAGCATAAAATGGCTGGGAAAGTAGGATCAAAAAATAAATAAAAAGGAAGTTAAAGATCAAACTTGTGTCACTACTTTCTAGAAGAGATTTAGAAAGTAATTTTTCTAAAGGTATAGCATACTGGTTAAGAGTCTGGCTTCATATCCTTGTTGCTTTGTTGCTTTCTAGCCTTGGGCAGATTACTTAAGTGCTTTCTGTGCCTGTAAAAAGAGATACTAATAGGGTTGTTGTGAGGATTACTTGAGTTAATGGAAATGGAGCTCTTAGAACTTACACTGAATTGCCTTCTGTTTAAGGCTGTCAATCTGTTGGTTAAGGCTGTCAATCTGTTGGACTGGAGCTTCCCCAGAAATGTATTTGGACTCATTGAAGTCAGGAAGAAAGTAAATCCCAGTAATAGTGCTTCTCCAGATAAATTATTTTTTAAGATATATAATTGTTTTAAAAAATACATAATTCCCCTCTAAAATGAATGCCACCCTTATATAAGTTAGGGATTTGGATCTCATCTGTTATATTCCATCTTAATTTATATTTTTTATTAAGTAATTGGGGAAAATCTGTTACTTGAAAAATATCATCATCAAATACTATTAATAAAATGGAATTCGTTTTTTAATAAAATGTAAGCTAGGTTAAACAGTATAAGGGAGGAAGAAGTTTTTTCTTGACCCAGCTAGGGTCCCAGGCTGAGTCTGAAAATTAAAAGGGCAAAGATTAACAGGAAAAAAGCACACATTTATTTAATATAAGTTTTACATGTCACAAGAACCTTCTTAAGGAAATGAAGGCCCAAAGAAACAGACCCACATACTTTTATGCTAGGTTCAGTGGAGTGTGGACATGTCTGAGGAATTTGACAGATTAAGAAGTATGAGGTAATTGTAGTTACCCAGGGAAAACTTCACAAGGCCCATTTGTTGGAATTCTTGGGATCCCTTTTTCTTTGGATAAGGATATTTCTTTCCTCCAAATACAGGGTGGGCATCTTGCACATGAGGTTTTATTACACGTAGGAAGAACTGTGAGTGGGGGAAGAGATCATAGTGACCCTTCTGCTTCTGCCATTTTCTCAAACTTAATTCAGCTTAAAATATTTGATATCCCATTGTGCCACATTTTGGGGTAACATGTCAGTGACCTTGGTCAATGAAAGGGAAAGAAAATAATTATGACTTAAAGATACTGGTTTCATTCATCAATTTTATTAATATAAAAATATCATAGATCGGATTTCTGTGGCCTGTGTATTCATCAAAACACCCCCATCACATTCACTCATGTTTACCAAACTAGTGAAAATAGACCCCATCTCAATATCGTATATGATTTATTGCCAAATTTTTCTTTAGTTTGCCAACTCTAGCAAAATAGTAATATTGCATAGATCATAATTTATTTTACATTTTGAGAAGTTTTTCAATTCTTAAAGTAGAGACACTTATTTTGTAGGAGAAAAATGGGTTTCAAAACAGTATGTTATCCCATTGTAATTTAAATATGTATATTTAATATTTGAATAAGAAAAAGTTTGGGAGAATCTATATCAAAAATGTTAACCAGGCATCTGTTTCTGGCTTTTAAGATTTGGAATGGTTTCAATATTTCTTCTCTAGTTACATATATTTTCACATTTTTCCAGTGAAATGCTTGTCATTAAAAGTAAAGAATTGTCTTTTTAAATTGTAGATGTGACAAACCCCTGACTCGATTGCATGTCACTTATGAAGGTACCATAGAAGGAAATGGCCAAGGCATGCTACAGGTAGGTGAATCACATCAGTATGTATGTATTTGGGACTTACTGTTGTCAAGCTTCTGACAGCAAAGGAAATATGAAAGCCTGTTTATTTATCTCCTAAACTGATTTAATGCAAAGAAGCATGATAGCAGAATGGAGAAAAATGCCTAACAGATAATTTTGACAGCCTTGATAATACTGTTATTTGCCAGCGTGCACTGTTTCTTAACGTGCACCTCTTTAAAAAGCCTTTGACAGAATATCTTAAGATCTGGACAACATCAGGCCTCTTAGTTCAGACATTGATGTAGATTGACAGTGGAGGAAGTTCCCAGAGTATGGTCTTGACAAGCCGTCACCAAGCAGTTTTGTTCTTTTTCTTTAAAGGCTTTGCTCTGCCCCAAATGATGACCAGCTTGAAATGTTTTTCTGCCACCAACCTTGTTTAGGTCTTAGGAGGCAGACATCTAAAACTGATTGATAAGAAAGTCCTCTCTCCTGATACCTGATAAAAGGACTTTCTTATACTTATTTGATGCTTACATTGGGTCAGAAGCTAGATCAGTTTCCTGAGAATGGACTAACTTGTTTGAGTAACTTAATGTGTACTGTAAAATGACTAGACTCATTTGCATTTGGCTAGTTATGATGTATTTATGCTCTCAGTGCTTAATGAAACTGAGATTCTTTTTAGAATGGCCTTTTAAAAGACATAACTAAAATCTTCAAAGGGGAAAACCATACTTTGTTTTAATCATTCTCTCCCAGTAATTTTTTGATATTATAAACAGAAATACTGTTAACAAACAGATAACTGAATTAATATTTGTCTGGCACTTAAAAATTTTTTTAAATTTTATATTTAATCATTACTTTTTCTTAAACAGTAATTTTGAAATATGCTTAAAATTTGTTTCAAATGAATGTTACTTTTTTCCCACATTTCTATCTTGATGACGTTCTTTTCTACATTAAAGTCTTAGATTTAACTGAGGGAGTCTTAATACACATGAAGTAAACAAAGCTACTGCTAGTTAGCACCACAGGAATGCTGACCTTTCATCAAAATACAATACAGCGAGGAATTATTTAGCAACATTCAAGGTTGAGATTCTTCCCACTTTTCTGGAATATATTATAGATGAAATGCGAAACCTCAGTAGATTAAAAGAATACCATAAAGGCTTCTATTAATTATTCTCCCTACCCATGCCATGTATCCCCAGGAGATCGGGGAATATTGTATTGCAATATTACAAAGCTCCTTGTGTAGCATATAAATTACATTATGCTGAATGGCAACAACAACAAAACCTCTCTAAGGATTGTTATCATTTCTCCCTTTTCATCAAGTTATAATTCAGAAACTGAGTAATCTGAACAAGTAGCTTTAAAGTGAGTTGGAAAATAGCTAAAAATAAAGAAGCCCTCATATGCTTGTTTTCTGTACTGGAACAAGTTTCTCACCTGTAATAGGGAGACTTTTATTAAGAACTTTTTTAAGTAGTAGAAAGTTTGATTTTCTAAAAGACTCCTGCATTCAGAGGCATATTGAGTTTAGTATAATGTATTTATTTCTATGGATACCTTTCAAGTAATAAATCTTGGCCTTTTATTCAAAGAATGAATAAATGTATGCACATTGAATATATTTCATTTGTCATTACCAAGTTGTACATAGTTGGATAGAACTTATTTTTAAATTTTAGTTATGTACGTTGTTCCAGTAAAAATTAAGTTTCGCTGATCTCAAACCTTGTTTGTTTCTCATTTGTATTCACAGTTCTGCTATGCTTAGCTAGTCTCTTAATTTTCAAGTGCTGTCCATTTTAGTTTTTTGGTCTCTCATTCCTTCACTTTCTTCCCCATTGACCTGTTTGAGGCCCTAGTAAGTGCTTATCTAAACTATTCAGTAGTTACCTAACCAGCCTCCCTGCTTTTAATTGTACTCCTTTCCAATTCATTCTTTAAACTCTAGCCTGAATTATCTTTCTAAAATCCAGTCCCATTGTAACTTTTCTTCCTAGAATTTTTCTAAGAATCTTCAAAATTAAGTAAAACTTTCTTTGACCCCAGAATAACTCATCAGCAACTGTAATCCTTCACATACTCTACATTGCAGACAGACATCCATAATCTGCTTAACACTGTCTGCATGACTCTGTACAATTGTTTTTTCCCCATGTCCTTATGCAGTTATTCCTTCTCCCTGAATGTCAGCAAAATCTGGTTTGAATGCCATGTCCCCATGCTCCAGTTATAGTTAATTGTATTATTTGTATTATTTGGGAAGGATCTAATACATTTTAGTAGGTTCTTTAATAATCATCTTATTCTGCTTATGTGCTGGGATCTCATCTAGATTACAGATGCTTTGAAGTCAGGGCTCATGTGATACTCATCTTTGTATCACATGGTTCCCTGCGCAATATTTAGTTGATCTTTGTTGAACATTTTAAGCCATAAATCACACAATGTATACCTTATACATTATAAGCAACTAACTCTAATCAGTGGACTAGTTCAGTCAAAATTATTTTACTATATAAGGCAAAGAATTATTCTTTTTTTATTGTTGATTTAGTATGTCAGGGTATAAAATATATATGGTTCTCTGTGATAACTCGTTTCCAGAACTTGTCCAGTCATTTTTCAGTGTTTTCAAGTTCTTCTCTAATGAAAGATTATTTTACCTTCTATTAATTTCTGTCTTTTCACATATATTTTTATATATCAAAAGATTCATATTCTTGTTTTGCTCTTTTATAAAACAGACTTCAAACTACCATGTAGTATCATAATTGCTTTAGAGGACACAAACAATGTTAAGAAATCTTACATTTGACAATCGTCTCAAGGTTATGTAAAATAATAGAAAAATATATATTGGTCTCTACCCCTCATTCTCTGCAGGGAGCTCCTAAAACCCTAGTAATATCCTAACTGATAAGAGCACTAAGAACATCTTTTGTTCTAATATTTGGTCTTTGACCCTGATTCCTGAAACAGAGCTCCTAAGTCCCTTGGAATTTCCTAGGTGATAGGAGTGTCTTTTGTTATAATGAGGTGAACTCATGGATAGCTTCAGGATGGGGGCTGGTCACCAAAAAGATTTAAGCCATGATTAGAGGTTTGGAACTTTCTACCCCACCCCCATCTTCTGGGAAAGGGAGAGGGACTGGAAACTGAGTTAATGATTGATCATACCTAAGTGATGAAACTTCCACAAAACTTCCCCAAAAGTACAGCATTCAAAGAGCTTCCAGGTTGGTGAACATGTGGAAGTACTAGGAAAGTTCCTTTCCAGAAAGTCATGGAAGCTCTATGCCTCTTCCCACTTACAATGCCATATGTATCACTTCATTTGTGTATTCATCTATATCCTTTATTATATCCTTTTTAATAAATCAGTAAACATAAGTATTATCCTGAGTTCTTTGAGCTGCTGTATCAAACCACAGGAGCATGTCATGGGAACCCCAATTTATAGCTGGCCAACTAGAAGTTTAATTGACAACGTGGGCTTGCAGTTGGTGTCTGAAGTGGGGCACTATTGGTGGGACTTAATCCTTAGCCTTGTGGTATGTGATGTGAACTTCTGGTAGATGATGTTAGAACTGAATTGAATTATAGGACACCTTGCTGGTGTTTCAGAATTTCTTGATGTGTGGAAACCCATACATCTGGTGACAGAAGTGTTGTGAGTGTGGTAGTAGTGTAAGAGGAAAGGAGAGACACAGGAGTATTTTTTTCTATATAGTATATAAGCCTTTCTTACATTACTTACTAAATTCTTTTTGAATGTGCATAGCTATGTATGTACACAAGGTGTTGTGTATGTGTGTAATCTTAGGTCCTTGAATAGAATAAGGCAAAGCTGGAAACCATTTCTTACATGTTGCTCCATAGAGCTTAGCCTGGTGTTGGACACATTGGAGTGCTTAGTAAATTTAAGACAAACAGTGCTGAGTTTGCTTTCTCTTGAGGATTGTGTAATTCATTTTTATTAATAGGAGCTTGGGGATCCCATTATAGTAATAGTACTCCACAGAAGGCTTATGCATAGTTTTTAACTAAATTAGTAATTTAGTTAAATTAGTAATTTTAGTAAATTAGTAATTACTATTAGAAATAGTAATTTAGTTGAATCTTTGGGTTTTTTTTTAAGTTTTTTAAAATTCCAGTTAACATACAGTGTAATATAACTTTCAGGAGTACAATTTAGTGATTCAGCACTTAATTACAATACCCAGTGCATATCACAAGTGTACTCCTTAATCTCTTACCACCTATATAATCTGTTCCCCCTCCCACCTCCCCTCTGGTAACCATCAGTTTATGCTCTGTAGTTTCTTGGTTTGTGTCTTTCTTGTTCCCTCTAACCCCATGATCATTTGTTTTGTTTCTTAAATTCCACATGAGTGAAATCATATGGTATGGGTCTTTTTAGGACTGATTTATTTCACTTAGCATAATACTCTCTAGTTCCATCTGCATTGTTGCAAATGGCAAGATTTCATTCTTTTTTATGGCTGAGTACTATTCCAATTTGTTTATTTCTACACACACACATACACACACATACACACACATTTCTCTATGCATTAATCAGTTGATGGACATTTGGGCTCTAAACATGTACTCTGATGTTTATAGCAGCATTATCAACAGTAGCCAAATTATGAATCTTTGTTGTTAAACTAGGTTTTCTGTTTTCATTTTTTCCTTAGCTATATTAAAAGAATAGTTTGTAATTTACACAGTTTGGGGTTTGCAGCTGAATTTAGGATGAAATTTCCATCTCTTTATTCTTTCATAGAAGAAAAAGGTTGTCCAAAAAAGGGCAGTTATTAAGTTTCTCAGTTCTTTAGGACAAGTGTTTGATTGCCATATTATGTAAGAAAGAAATAATTATATGAAAGTCATAAGAAACCCATAAATGGAAATTGAATAGTGAATGGTGTAGAAATGATCTTGAAACCTTTCCAAATAAAGTTTCCCTTGATCTGTGGTCCTTGGAGTACATAAAAGGTTTGTAAACAAGAGTCTATATAATTACGTTGAGGCTTTTGCCTAAAAGCTCCATTTTTCAGGTTCCTTCTAAGGTTTTAGAATCCAAAGGAAGAAGCAGAGATACTAACTGCAGTGAGATGGAAAGAGTAAAGTAAACCACAACCTATTCTCCCTGGGAAGATTACTAATTTGGGGATTGATTTACATGGGAAATGAAAGGAAGAGGGAGAGTACTTCTTTATCATATATGTAGGTATTTTGGATCATCATTTAACATGCCATATTTTCCCAAATAGGTGGATTTTGCAAACCGTTTTGTTGGAGGTGGTGTAACCAGTGCAGGACTTGTGCAAGAAGAAATCCGCTTTTTAATCAACCCCGAGTTAATTGTTTCACGGCTCTTTACTGAGGTGCTGGATCACAATGAATGTCTTATCATTACAGGTTAGTTTTGGGAAGTCTATATGATAGAGTAGTTTTCTTCAACTATGAGTATCTATCATGAAGGCTAGAGGCCACCCAGATACTGCTATTCTCTATCATGGGCATTGGTCTCAATATTTTTATTGATTAATTTATTCTTGGTTTTTTGAAATTGTTACAGTTATATTTGCCTGATCTTGAGTAAGACATTTTATTCCCACCTTTTCTTTCTTGGCATCTTTATCTAAGGAACAAGGGTAAGGTATATTTATTTACCCTTCAGTTTGAAATTTTATGATATAATGCCTTAAAAAGAGGATAGTGATATGTCTTTGAGCATGTATTCTATTACTGTTCTTCCATTATGTTTCCATAGTGCTTTGTTATACTTCAATATGAAGACCTATATAAATTTAAAAAATACAGTTACAGTAGTCAGAATCAGTGAAACAGAGAGCTTTTATAGAAGAGAAATAAATCAGTAACCTAATATTAACCCAATTTCTAATCCTAAGAGAAAAAGTGTGATGCTCTGAGTGGCTTTTCTTGATTTAAGTTAGTTGGGAGGAGGAGAGAGGGAAATATAGTCAAATTTATACTTGAAGTCTATTGAGATTTAAATTTTTTATTTAAGTTTTTTTTAGCTTAAGATACTACTATGTCACTGTATTTTCTTGTGAATGAGCTACCAAAAAAACTAATGATTAACGTATAGTCCTTAAGAAATTCTTAATCAGCCACCATAGGTGAGTTAAGCCTTTTTTTCAAGTACCTAAAAGAACATTCCCACATATGAGTCATAATTGGTCATTTGCAGCTGATACTTTTTTCTTTCTGCAAAAGAGGATTTCTTATTTCCTTTTTGAATCTTTTGCTGCTTTGAGATTAGTGTAGGAAACTAAACACTCACCAGGGTTGGAGAATTTGGTTGATTGTTATTCTGAAAGATTACAGTGAGAGAAAAACCATCCCCTATGAGTTGAATCAAATTTATACTCAACTAATTTACCTCTAAAGAGGTACATGCCAGAACGAAGACTCTGAGATCTAAACTTGAAACCACTGTCATTGCTTCAGATATATTTGCAGGTAACCTTCAGGAAAGTATCTAAATTTTGTTCCTTATATTTTACTTTTAAGATTTTCTCATTGTCTTTGAACAGTTTGATTATGATGTGTTTAGGATCTCTTTTATCCTATTTAGAGTTTATTGAGCTGCTTGAATGTTTAGATAAATTTAGGATATTTTTGACCACTATTTCTTTAAATATTCATTCTGTTCCTTTTTTCGCCTTCTGGGAACCCCATTGTGCGTATGTTGGTACACTTGATGATGTCCTATTGATCTCTGAAGCTCTGTTCATTTTTCTTCATTCTCTGTTATTTCTCTACCTCAGACAGGACAGTCTTCACTGACCAATCATCAAGTTTACAGGTTCTTTTTTCTGCTGGCTGTAATCTGTTATTGAATCCCTCCAATGAGATTTTTTATTTCTGTTACTGTACTTGTCAACTCCAAAATTTCTGTTTGGTGGTTCTTCTTCTTCTTTAAAGATTTTATTTATTTATTTGAGAGAGAGAGAGCATGTGTATGGAAGCACAAGTCAGGGGAGGGGCAGAGGGAGAAACACTCCCTGCTGAGCAGGTAGCCCATGATGAAACCATGACCCGAGCAGAAGGCAGGTGCTTAACTGACTGAGCCACCCAGGTGCCCCTGGTTCTTCTTCTTCTTCTTCTTTTTTTTAATAATTTCTCCTTTTTTGAGTTTCTCTATTTGTGAGGCATTATTTGCATACTTTAGTTCTTTAGATATAATTTCCTTTAGTTCTTTAAACTTATTTAAAATAGCTAATATAATGTCTTTATTTAGTAAGTCTAATATCTGGGCTTCTCAGGTATAGTTACAGTCAACTACTTTTTTTTTTCCTGAGTAGTTACCTTACTTTCTCTTTTCTTTGCATATCTCAATTTTTTGTTGAAAATTTGACATTTTAATAATGTAGCAACTCTCAGAATCAGATTTTCCCCTTCCTCCAGGGTTTGTTTTTGTTGCTGTTTGCTGTTGTTATTTAGTGACTTTCCTAAACTAATTCTGTAAAATCTGTATTCTTTCTCATGTATGGCCATTAAAGTCTCTGCTTAGTTATGTTAGTGGTTAGCTAGTGATTGGATTAAGATTGGCTTAAATGCTTAGAAACAATAATTCCATCTTTTCTGAAGGGCTCTGTGTACACACTGGGGCTCATCTTCAGCACTCTACCAGGCCATTGGCATTTGCTTTCTGCTTGCACTTGGCACTTCATTTCTTGCTTGTACAGAGCCTCAAGGTTAGAGTAGTGAGCTTAGGACATTCTCAGGTCTTTCGTGAGCATGTACACAGCTGTAGTCATACATGTAGACTTCTGGATTCCTGGGGATACTAAGAATTTTTTAAAGCCCCTTATAGGTATCTCATTTGTCAGCTTTTCCTTTGAAACTTCTTGGTTAGCCTATTATTTGCCCCAGCTGATGTCTACTGCCTCAGGTAGCCATACTGTTAAGCAATTGCATGTAATTGTTTTTAGCAAAAGCCATGGGGATTAGGCTTTTTACACTGGTTACGCTCCAAGTCAGGTCAAATAAAGATAGGCTTACCAGTGTGGTCTTCCAGGGAGCCACCAGAAAGGTCAGCTGATGACAGTTTTCTGAGAATGGGGCTTTGAAGGAGCTGCATCACTCTTCTGACCCTGTTCATGGTTTTTACTATGATTATAAACTATTGGGTTTTTTTTTTTAATTATAGAATAAAGTGTCAATAGAGAAAATCTCAAAAAGGTCAAAGAAGTAAATGAAAGTATAAGCCTGCCATTCACAGACCAAACTGTTGGTTTTTAAGGCTACTCTAGAGCTCAGGAGAATGGAATGAGAATAGGGAGAATTAAAATGTCACAAAGCTCATTGTTTTTACCAAAATTCAGCCAATTTTTCTTAGATAAACCCTCCTCAGACTGCTGCAAGCCTTTGGTTAATTCCCACGGTTCAGAAAATATTGATTCTTAAAATTTTGCCAGTGTTCTCATTGCTTTTATGGAAGAGAAAATTTTCAGAGGTTTTTATTTAATGATTTTTGCTGATGCATCCTTACCTTTGGTAAGTGCTTGTTGGAGAAAAGAAAAAAAAAAAAGGCCGTCAACAAGTTATTCCACAATTTTTGAATATCTTCTGTCATAATATCTCTGTGATTCTGCTCTTTTGGGGACATAAATTGTTAATTTTCTAAGTTTATGTAGGAAATTAAGAATGGAATCTCAGGGGCGGCTGAGTGGGTTAAGCCTCTGCCTTCAGCTCGGATCATGATCTCAGGGTCCTGGGATCGAGCCCCACATTGGGCTCTCTGCTCAGCAGGCCTCCTGCTGCCTGCCTGCCTCTCTGTCTACTTGTGATCTCTCTCTCTCTGTCAAATAAATAAATAAATAGATAGATAGATAGATAGATAGATAGAATGGAATCTCAGCAAAGAAATTTCCTCTTGGATAGAGCCTCAACTATTTTAAGTCAATAACTTAAATATTTCATGTAAAATTCTGAGGTTATGATCCATATTGTGCCAAAATGTAAAGATCAAACCCTTCTGTTTTCACTGTTGTCTCAACTCACTTATTGGTTACCTCTCTGCAATTATTATTTATTATGTGTACAGATAGGAAGAATGCAGCTGGAAGATATTAGGGGAAAAGAAAGTACAAGGGATTGCAGAATAAAAAACTTAAATTGTCATAAATGCATTGTTGGGCCAGTAGGTACTTTGAATATGAGTCTTACAATGTTTTAGAGAGCTCTGAAGTTCTGGAATGTGGCTCTCTCTAGCGTTTGGGTATTATCAAGTAATGCGTTAAAAGATTTTTAATTTTTAGCAGCTAAGCTCTATTTGAACTAAAGACTCAGAACAGAATATTTCATCGGTTTTAAAGATGAGTTTACATCCTTACAATAAAAAAGTTGGTAGAATGCTGGACATTTAAACTCAAAGCTAATTTGTTTCATTTGCTTTATTTCTTCTTTACTAGGAAAATAGTAGGTCTCTTATCATCTCCCATTAGTGTCACTGTAAATAAAAGATGTAATTTTCCTCAGAATAGTAAAAGGAAAACATTAGAATTTTTTTGTTTTTTTAAAGACAACTTGTCCCCAGTCTAAAAAAAAAGATCATCATTCTGGAGTTATATCTGTTCTCTGCTTTACCTATAGCTATTGTAAAATGAACGGAAAATTGCAAATCCATGATTCACCTTCACATCTATAATTACTTGAGGCTAGGGACATCCGGGATGACTTTTAACTCAGCATTTTCCCCCCACATCCACTTAACTCTATTATAGTGCCTTCTAATTAATATCTGTGATGTGATGTTCCCTTAATGGAAAAGGCCATTTCATCATCTATTTGATGCTGGATCTCTGCCATCTCCCTTCTTAGGAGACTCTTAACCATGCGCTGCAATCTATCTGCCTGATCAATTCCATTCCTTCAATGATTCATCCAGGCTCAGTGAGCTAATGGCTGTGACGGTGCTGCCTGAATCTGTAGAAGAGTTTGAGAAATTAGAAATAAATTAAATTTATCATCATTGTGGGGCATCTGGTTGGTACCAGACTTTGAAATGAATATGAAACAGGTCATGAAATAGGCAAATACTTTTATCCAGATAGTGTTATCCCTTTCTTTGCTGTGATCCTCCCTGGAGGCAGCCTTGAGTTAAGACCTTTCAGTAAATATAGATAGAGAGAAAGAAACTCCAATCTTACCTACCCTCTTTTTCCCCCCTTTTTCTTTTTTTTTTACGATTTTATTTATTTGACAGAGAGAGAGATCACAAGTAGGCAGAGCAGCAGACAGAGAGAGGGGAAGCAGGCTCCCTGCTGAGGAGAGAGCCCGATGTAGGGCTCCATCCCAGGACCTTGAAATCATGACCTGAGCTGAAGGCAGAGGCTGAACGTGCTGAGCCACCCAGGCGCCGTTTTTTCCCCCTTTTTATATTTTCTCATGTTCTTCTATATCATCCATCAGATAGCTTTAATAGCAAAGGGTGTTACCGTGGTTTTAGGAGTTTGTTTCAGTGAGTTGTACGTAAAGCTGACGCCTAGACATGAAACTTACTGAGCAGAATGTTAGTACATTTAACATAAAACCTGCCCTCTAGTGAATCAAATCATCCCAGACATCACAGATGATTGTATCTTTTGTGAATGTCAGTAGATCTGATAGAAAGTAGAAAGGTGAACAGACACTGTGCTTATGGTATTGATGCTTTTTATAGAGCAACACTAGAAGCCCATGACTTCAAAAACAACCCATTGTCAACTAAATGATACCAGCTCACTGGGAAATCCAAATTCATTTGGAGTTTAGCTTTTTTTAAATCATGGCAATGGAAGTCAAAAGTGTTCTATCTCCTGAGTAATCATTGCTGTATGAGTGTTACTAATAAAAGCAGAGTAGGTGGCTTTGCTTTCATACAAACCTTATTTCCAAGGGTACACCCGTTGGTACATAGGGTTTTTTTACTCTCCAAATATTCTTTCCTCGGTTCATCATAAACTTACAGTACTAATAAGAGAAAAATAAGAACATTTCTTATTGCTACATCTAAAAACTCATTAATCTGTCACAAACTTATGCAAAGATTTTAATGGGTTCCTTCTAGCTTTTTCCTTAAGTAAAAATTTGTCTTTGAGCATGAAGTCTAAATAGCTTATACCTACAGAGAGCTATCACAAAGGTCATTCAATCTTCTCTTGTTTGCTACTATCACTATTAACCTTTGTATTTTCATCATAGTTTATTAATATATTTGAATTTAAAACAAGGATATCTATTTTTTAGAACAGACAATTGACATAATTTGAAAGGTGTCTACTCTGAAAACCCAAGATTTAATTTGTTTAGAACAAAATCATCTGTATGTGCATCTTGAATTTCCCATACCTAAAAGAAATTAATCTCATTTCTTTTAGGAAAGAAGGCTTTTCATCCTAATCTAAAATAGAAATATGATAATTGATATTTTGTATTTTCCAGCCACTTTCTTTTGAAAAGAAAGGTATTTGTTTTCATAGTTAAGAGATCAGAATAATTTGGTTCTGTTTTATTTTTTATAAATAAGGAAAATGAAGCTTGTCCACTGCTGGGCAGAAAATAGAAAGGAACAGCACCATTCTTGTCTCATTTCCAGTCAGATCAGTGGAACAGGTTGCTTTTAAACCTCACATAAATGAAATCATGTATCTTTGGTTTCTGTACCTCCTTACAAAGTAGAGTCTGATGACACCAATACTAACTGCTTTATGGTTTTGAAGACTTTAAAAAAAATTTTTAATATGGTTTTCCAAGCAATTCTAGGAAGTAAACAGATAGGAATTACTAACAACCCTCGTCTTCAAATAATAAAAAGAAGTCCACTGAGAGATTTGGTTACCTAAGGATTCACTTTGGGTCCTTCATGTCTCCTAATCTCACTGTGGTGCTCTTTTTACAAGGCTGTCTTTGTAAATGTGAATATTTTTCTATGTGTCAGTTACATAGTACTTTCAGATTAAATCTTTCTGGAATTATAATTTTAACCTCAGTTATACAGTGCTCTTTCTGTTTTGCTTCCTAATTACTGTGTTTATGCAGCAAGTACTTAACTGCTTCTGTAGTCCTTTTTTTGTTCTTTTTTTAAGTAGGCTCAGCACCGATGTGGAGCTTGAACTCATGACCCTGAGATTAAGAGTTGCATGCTCCACCAACCATGCCTGCCTGTCACCCCTTGTGTCTGTATTCCTGCATTACAAAATGCTAATGTAGGCATACATGTTAATGACTTACAAACCCTTTCTTGAGAGCTGGCAGTCTAATGAGAGAGTTAGATTACATTTTTAAAACAGCTTTATTGAGGCATAATTGACATACAATAAACTATATTTAAAGTGCACAGGTAGGTACATTACTTTTTGACATGTGGCTACATACATGAATCCATCTTTTGCCCATGTATTAATTGGGTTATTTTTTATTGTTGAGTTTTGAAAATGCTTTATGTATTTTGGATACAGGTCTTTTATCAGATGCGGTATATCTTTTTATCTTATGTGGTATATCTTTTCATGATCTTACAGTGACTTGTTTTGATTACTGTTTAATAATATATTACTTTATAATAATTCTCAAAATCAGATAGTGTGAGTCCTCCAACTCTGTTCTTCAAAGTTGTTTCAGTGAATTTCAGAAGCAGTTTGTCAGTATCTACAAAAAAGCTTACTGGAATTTTAATTAAGACTGCTTTGAATCTATAGATCAGTTTGGGGAGAATTGACATCTTAACAGTATTTAGTCCCTGACATGTGAATGAGATTTGTTTATTAAGGTCGTCTTTAATTTCTCTCAGTGTTATACTTTTCACTGTATACTTCTTTTGTATTTGCTCAGGTTTATCCCTGTTTCATATTTTTTGTTGCTATTGTAAATGTATTTTTAAAATTATAGTTTGTGATTGTTCATTGCTACGGTGTAGAAATATAACTGACTTTCAGGTTGCAATTTAATATTCTAAGTGCTTTCCTGATATGTGCAGAGTACTGTGGAGGACAGATAAGGGACCACCAGTGCTACTTACGGTGTCAAGGAAGGCTTACACAAGAAACAGCGTGAATTCTGTAGTTATTTTCATAATTTGTACCTGAGTATCTTATCCAAGATTCTAGATGAATTTATAGGAATTAAGCTATAAGTTATTTTAAATTTTTGAGAAAGTTATTTCTAAGAAGCAATATACTGTGTAATAGACTGGAAACTGAAAACTAGTATTGAGTTTAAATCTTTTGTGTTTTTATTATGGAAAATTTTAATCATATATGAAAATAGAATAATATTTTTCATAGTGTTTTAAGTATATTGTATAGATATTTTTATATTTGTATGTACGTAACTAGGATACTCTTTTAAATGATAACAGAGTTATCAAAATCAGGAAATTTAACATTAATAAAGTACTGTAGTTAATCCCTAGTCAGTATTTTCATTTTGTCAATTCTCCAAATTATATTCTTTATAGCTTTTTCCCCCTAGTCTACTCCAATCCAGGATCACACATTGAGTACAGTTGTCATGTATCCTTTAAACAGGACAGTTTCTCTCCTTTCCTTGTACTGGTTTACCTTGATACTTTTATATTTTAATTTGATTTTTTCAGTTTTCCAAGATTCGTGGTTTATGTACCACACCCAGTGCTCCATGCAATACATGCCCTCCTTAATACCCACTACCAGTCTTGATATTTTTAAAGCATATAGACCAATTACTTGATAAATTATCTCTCATTTGGGGTTTGCCCAATCTTTCTTTGTCACTAGATTCAGTTTTGGGGGGGTTATTAGAGATAGTGAGAGAGAGAGCACAAGTGGGGTGAGGAGCAGAGGGAGAAGCAGACTCCCTGCCCAGCAGGGAGCCCTGTGCACGGCTTAATCCTGGGACTCTGGGACCATGACCTGAGTCAAAGGCAGACGCTTAACCGACTAAGCTACCCAGGTGCCCCCAGTTTATTCATTTTGATAGAAATCCCACTAAAGTGTTGTGTCCTGCTCTAGAGTATCTTTTGAGGTGAAGAGTAATCTGCTTTGTCCTAGTGTTTGTGATAAAGCATCATGATTTGCTTAAGGTGGGATCTGCCAAATTTCTCCACTTTCAGGTTAGTCTTTCCCTTTGTAGTTAATCTGTAGGAATGTATTTCACATACTTTGGAAACTATAAATATCCTGTCCTCATCAAACATTCACCCACTAATTTTAGCACCCATTTTTTCCCCAAGATTTTATTTATTTATTTGACAGAGAGAGAGCACAAGCAGGGAGAGCAGCAGGGAGAGGGAGAAGCAGATTCACTGCCAGGCAGGGAGCCCGATATGAGCCTCGATCCCAGGACCCTAGGATCATGACCTGGGCAAAGGCAGATGCTTACCTCACTGAGCCACCCAGGTTCCCCTTAGCACCCATTTTCTTAACTCCATTATTCCTTCTGCATTTAGTAGTTGGCGCTGTACTGTAAGGAAGGATTTTCCATTCTCTTATTTATGTATATTTATTAGTATTTATATAGACACATGGATTCTCATTTTATTGAGTGGGTTATAATCTATTACTATTACTGTCATCTGTTTTGATGCTATGGTGTTTGAGATTTTGTCAGTGTTAGCTGTTATGTTCCTTTGACATGTGCCCATCATTTTTTAATGCACTTCCCCTTTTTTTGGCTTTAAAAGATGTTCTAAGCTCATCTTGTGTATTCCCTGCCTCAGCTCTAGATTCCTCATCTCTCCAAGGAGTCCTGAATTTGAAGTAATTTTTAGAAACATTTGAGGGGTGCTTGGGTGACTCAGTCAGTTAAGCATCTGACTCTTGATTTTGGCTCACATCATGATCTCAGGGTCCTGGGATTAAGCCCCACGTCAGGCTCCCCACCCAGCAGGGCATCTGCTTGTCTTCCTCTCCCCTTCTCCCTCCCCTCACTCACACACTCTCTCTCTTTAGAAAGAGTTCAGCTGACATCCTTGTCAACATTTAGTGTTGTCATTCTTTTTGATTTTAGTCATTCTGTCGGGTATATCGTGGTATCTCACTGTGGTTTTAATTTGCATTCCTCTTATGACTGGTGATATTCAGCAGTATTTCATGTAGTCAGTAGCTAATTGTTTATCTTCCTCTATGATGTTTATGTTTAAGTCTTGCTTATTTTTCCAAATTGGGTTGTTTGTATATTTGCATTATTGACTTCTAGGAGTTCTTCAATATTTTGAACACAAGCCTTTTGTCAGATGTTTGTTTTCTAAATATTTTTCCTCCAGTCTTGCCTAAGAATTTTCCTAAAAGTGTTTTAGTATTGATCTAATCTAGTCTTTTTAAAATTGTGTTAAGGTTACTGCTTTCTTTATCCTATCTAAATCTTTATGTACCCCCAATGTTATTCTCCTATGTTTTCTTCCAGAAGTCTTATAGTTTTAGGTTTTGTGTTAATGCCTTTATTTTATCTCAGAGTAATTGTTGTTCTTAGTGTGACGTAGCAATTGAAGTTTGTGGGTTTTTTTCCTATATGAATATCTAATTGTTCCAGCAACATATTTTGGAAAGACTATCCCTTCCTTCCTCAATGGATTATTATTTTTTTTTACGATTTTATTCATTTATTTGACAGAGATCACAAGTAGGCAGAGAGGCAGGCAGAGAGGAGGAACCAGATTCCCTGCTGATCAGAGAGCCTGATGAGGGGCTCGATCCCAGGACCCTGAGATCATGACCTGAGCTACCCAGGCGCCCCTCAGTGGATTATTTTAGCACCATTGTCATAAGTCAGTTGACCTTACAAGTGTGGATTTATCTGTGAGTTCTGTTTAGTTCCATTGATCTCTTTTGTCTTTCCTTAGGTCACAACCAAGTAAATATTGAATTCAGGTAGTTAAATCCTCCAGTTTTGTTGTTCTTTTTTCAAAAATGTTTTGGTTATTTTAGGTTCTTTGCATTTCCATAGAAATTTTAGAATCACGTTCTCAATTACTATTTTTTTTTTTTTAAATCTGCTAGAAATACTGACAAGATTGAGGGATATTTGTGATTACAATACTGAGAAATAGCATATTGAGTGTTCCAAACCCTGAGCATGGTCTGTCTTGCCATTTATTTAAATCTTTCTCTCAGTGGTGCCTACTACATCTTTTGTTACACTTACTCCTGTTTTACTGTTTTTGATGCTGTAGTTAATGGATTTTTGAAAGTTTTATTTTCCCATTGTTTGCTGCTATTATATAGACATGTCTAATGATACTACATTTATTTATGAGATTTCCTTCCATTTCTTTAATTTTTCTTCTTTTCTTTTCCTGGCGATTCCTTAGAATTTGCTGCATAAGTAGTCATGACATCTGCAAATAGGGATAGTCTTACTTTTTTATACTCTTTATGACTTTTTTTTTTTTTTTTTTTTTGCCTTACTATGGTGGCTAGGACTTCACTACAGTGTTGAATTAGGTGGAATATTTTCATCACTATGTATGAAGTTATTTGTAAGTTTTTATGTAGTGGTCCTTAATCAGATTGAGGAAGTTCCTTTTTTTGATTCTCAGTTTTGTTGAGAGAATTATGGTAGGTGTTGAATTTTATCTTTTTTGCAACTTTTGATATGACTATGTGGGGTTCTTTAATAGTCTGATGAATTTCATTAATTAATTTTTCAAATGTGAAATCAAAATAAAAGCATAATTGTTATCTTTCTGATGAATTGACCCTTTAATTATTAAGTGTTCCTCTTTACGCTTCATAATACTCCTTGAGTTCAAGTCTGTTTTATCCAATATTAATATAACTGCTCTCACTTTCTTATTAGTGTTTTCAGGTTTGTTTCTTTTAATTTTTAGATTCGTCTCTTTTTTCTGCTTATAATTTTTTGTAAGCAGCCCAGACTATTGATCCTGTAGAGTTTCCCATGATCTGAATGTTGCTGATTACATCTTTATGGTGGTATTTGACATGTTTCTCTTTTGTCTGTCTATAAATTATAAGTGAAGTGTAGAGGCCATTTGCAGCCTTATTCAGTACATTTAGTAATCTTCATGTATAAAAGCTTCAAGTTGTTTAAGTAACATGTAAGATGTTAACTTGACCCCCAAAATTAAATTAATTTGCTTTTGGATGAAGTGACAGTTCATAATTAGCATGTCATGATTTGATTTTGTGTTCTTTTTATTTTTATTAAATATGTTTTCTGTATTTTTTTTTTTTAAGTTTGTTTAAGTAATCTTTATACCCAAGGTAGGGCATGACCCTGAGATCAAGAGTCACATGCTCTACTAACTGAGCCAGCCAGGCACCCCTGTTTTTTATTTTTATAAATATATATTTTTTCTGAAATACTGGACATTCTAGTGTCATTTTTTCCATGAATATTAAGTCTTTGTCACAGATATCTTCAATATTGAACCTTTACTATATGAGTAGTCATTTTAATAAATAATGTTCCAGCTGTCTGAAAAAGTCAGTCTGCTTGCATTTAATTTACCATCAAAATTAGGGCAACTGCACTTAAAAATCACTAATCTTAGTTGTCAATGTTGTTTGTTTATTCTTTTTTTAAATTTCTGATATGTAAAAAGTATTATCTTGCTCAGGGTTTTCAGCTTTTCATTTTACTGTTTTGTCGAGAGGTTAAGTAATTACTGAGTTGAACATGGGAATTGGAATGATTTTATTTAGTTAAGCAGTAGGATAATTTTGGCACCATCCCTCCTGGTATGTCCAGGTTTGATGAAGTAGAAATCTCTGGGGACACCTTACAGTGCCCTTAAATAAGTTAAATAAATTACTTAAATACTGAATTACTTAAGTAAAAACTTAAAAAAAAAAAAAAAAAGTAGAAATCTTTGTTTTGTGGCAGGCTTGGTGCATTTTCTCATCAGATGAATTTTAATTATGCTTCTTTCCCCTTGCCCTTCTCATGTCACAATATTCTGGTTTACAAAGCCCTTTGAAGTCACTTGCATGTTAATAGGCAAGTCCTAGATTTAATTTTAATGATACTTTTCTTAGCAGGGAATGTCTATAGTAAAATTGCTTTCTCAACAATACAAACTAAGTATTACCATGAGATTACTGATACTGAAGACACTGGCCCTTAAAACAGTCTGTGTACTCCTCCTGAAAGACATTAGTATGAAAGAGCATATTTTGTTTTCTCTGTTGAGACATATATCTCTATATGATACACACTGCAGTGGCTTTTATACGTGTCATTTTTTTCCTTATAGAAAATAATAGGTCATTAAGACCAGTTAGGTTTTTTCCAGTTGACATTTGCCAACAGGTATTTTCAGAAATGAGGGTTAAGTTTATTAACAACGCCCCTTTAGGGGGCGCCACTCGATTAAGCGTCAGCTTTTAGCTCAGGTCTGATCTGCAGGGGGAGCTGGGATTGGCCATGTCAGGCTTCCTGCTCAGTGAGAAGTCTGTTTCTGCCCCTCCTCCCACTCTAAAGACCCTTTAGAACATGCAACTTTAAGAAAAATCCTTTTGAAAAATAATAGCAGATTATTTGTTTCAGGTACAGAACAGTACAGTGAATACACAGGCTATGCTGAAACGTATCGTTGGGCCCGAAGCCATGAAGATGGGAGTGAAAGGTGAGTTCATTTCTGACTTGATCAAGTATTGCCTGACCAAAAGCTAAGGAATGTGGGTCTGACCTACTACATTCTGTCTCCTATCCACTCTTACTTCAGAAATGTAACTGCGGTCTTAAGTTCAGTATTAAAGATACATTAGTAGTTAAACTGGTATTACCATCTCCATATACAAAAGGGAAGAACAGAGAAACAAAAGCCAAACGTCTTAACCAAAAATAAGGACGGAACTCTTGTTCTTTACCTGTTAGCTACAAGATGTAAGCAGTCAATGGAGGTTAACTTCCAAGGCCAAACTTACCTAGAATAGGTTCTTAATGAGCTTAAAGCCTTTAACCAGCTTATTTATCCTTAATTTTTCTGTAAGATTAAGTAGGTGGGGAAACATGTTGGGACACTTTGCCTAATGCTGCAGAATGGTTAACAGCAGGACCTGGAATAAACTTTGTTGAAGTCTCCTCCCGAAATTGGTTTACCAGGGTAAACTTTTATAGAAATGGTGCCTGAGTAATATTCCATTATATATATGTACCACATCTTCTTTTTTTTTTATTAATATATAATGTATTATTTGTCTTAGGGGTACAGGTCTGTGATTCATTAGTCTTACACAATTCACAGTGTTCACCATAGCACATACCCTCCTCACCCCCGCTCCACCCACCACCCCCCTCCACTCCAGCTACCCTCCGTTTGTTTCCTGAGATTAAGAGTCTCTTATGGTTTGTCTTCCTCTCTGGTTTTTGTCTTGTTTCATTTTTCCCTCCCTTCCCCTATGATCCTCTGTCTTGTTTCTCAAATCCCTCATCTCAGTGAAATCTTATGATAATTCTTTCTCTGATTAACTTATTTTGCTTATCATAATACCCTCTAGTTCCATCCACTTTGTTGCAAATGGTAAAATTTTGGGGGTTTTTTGGTGGCTGCATTATATTCCTTTATACACACACACACACACAGACACAGACACACACACCCCCCACATCTTCTTTACCCATTCATCTATCGATGGACATCTAGGTTCTTTACATAGTTTGGCTTTTGTGTACCACATCTTCTTATCCATTCATTAGTCAGTGGACATTTGGGCTCTTTCTATAATTTGGCTATTGTTGATGATGCTGCTATAAACATCAGGGTGCACATATCCCCTGTATAGTCCACTATATACACATATAATATTGGAATAATGGAATATTGGAATAATGGAATATTACTCAGCCATAAAAGAGAATGAAATCTTGACATTTGCAATGACGGATCAAGCTATAGAGAATATGATGCTAAGTGAAATAAGTTAGTCAGAGAAAGACAAATACCATATGATTTCACTCATCTGGAATTTAAGAAACAACAAATGAACATGGGCAGGGAAGAGAGAGAGGCAAACCAGAAAACAGATTTTTTTTTTTAAGATTTTATTTATTTATTTCAGAGAGCACAAGCAAGGGGAGAGGCATGCAGAGAGACTTCCCACTGAGAAGGAAGCCCAATGTAGGGCTTGATTCTAGGACCCTGAGATCATGACCTGAGCTGAAGGCAGATGCTTTAACTAACTGAGCCACACAGGTGTCCCAGAAAACAGACTCTTAACTATGGAGCACAAAATGAGGATTACTGGAGGGGAGGGAATGGATGGGTTAGGCAGATGATGGGGATTAAGGAGCACACTTGTGATGAGCGTAGAGTGTTGTTTGTAAGTAGTGAATCCCTAAATTCTACACCTGAAACTAATATTACAATTAAAATTTGGAGAAAGAAGAAACAAAAAGAAATGATACCTGAAAGCTCTGGGGGGGGGTGCAGGGGGGGGAGGTGCGCGCACATGCGCATTAATGAAAAAGAGCCGTTGCATTGGAATCAGCAATTGCCCATCTATCCATGCCAACTTATTCTTTGTAATATCTCAATTCCAGCCCCAGGTCTCTTTCCTTTTGTTTTGGTTAAAGTATTTGGTTGTAACAATTACCTATGTGGATATTTAATTCCTGATTATTATTTACAGGCTAACATGAAGGTTTGGGTTGCCTTTCTTCAGTGTGAAAAGTTGCTTGGCATGTCAATTTATGCAATCTGTAAAGGCAGTATTAGAATATTTGGAATTTCACGTTTCCAAAGTCATCTCATCCAGTCCTTCCTATTTCCACAGGCAGTGTGTTACTGTCTGCTTTACTTCTTTGTCTTTTTAAAAACGGTTGCACACCATCAGCAATTGAGCACAGTAGGTAGAATGTTGTACTGAATCAAAACGCATTTTTTGTTACACTTCTTGGGATTATGTTTTGGATGATAGAAGGTGATATTATAAAACCCAAGACCCAAAGAGCAGGTCTCTGAAAGCAAAGGAATAATGAGCACTTTTTTTGGCTTTTGTCAAAATACAAATGCCATGTTTTCTGTATTAGAGGAAAACTGAGAATGAAGTTCCTTTTGTTTGGCTCCAAATCCTTTAACTTCTGAGACTTACTGTAAATGATGTATGTTTACACTATGCCATATTTGTCATCTCGTGATAATTTTTCGTTTTACTATTTAATGCCTAATAGTCCATAATGTGTATGCCTTGAAATCTAAAAATGTTGCTTTCTGCCCTCTTGTTTTGCTGAGACCCATAGCTACTGGTTTGTTGGTTTGTTTTTAATATTTTGGCCCTGCCAAACTCTCAGAAATCCCACCTCCCAAAAGTTATATTTTGTGAGTGTCTTTCCCCACTCATCATCTTCCCCCTTCCCTCCTGCGTCAGGGATGCCTGGCAGCGGCGTGGCACTGAAATCGTCGCCATCGATGCCCTTCACTTCAGACGTTACCTCGACCAGTTTGTGCCTGAGAAAATCAGACGAGAGCTTAACAAGGCCAGTAACCTCATTTCTTACTTCATCTGGCAGCTGTCATCTATTTACTGCCATTTTATTAATGCTGAAATTAATGCTTTCTGGTAATTCTTGCAATGTCAGTATGTCTGCCCACAGCTTTCCTGATTTAATGGGTCTGTCAGCTTGTACAAGATGTACTTTCCATTTCATAATTGCTTGATTACTGATGCCAGATAGACTGTTGCTTGATATTAAGCCCCACACATGCATTTAGCCCATCAAATACTTTTACTTGGTTTGGAACATTATTATTGTAAAACCGTATAGAAATGAATGAGCGCTGAAAAATTTTTTTCACACATTTCACTGACGTCTCTACAAGGTAAGCCATCAGGGTCAGTACAGATAAACCATAAGTTAAGTTCTATTATAGGTAAGGTCCACATGTAAGTTGTTTATTGATTAGGTAATTGGGCATATTTATGACAGAATCTGTGATTTTCTGTGATGCTTAGTGCTGTCTACTATAATCATTTTTCTAATTATATTACAGAAATATGAAAATGAGCCATACCTATTGCTCAGATTTTCACTACTATTAACCATAGTAAATAAACTCTTACCATACAGTAGAGTGCTAATGCTGTTCTTTAGATTTAGGGCTTTACCAAAACAGTTGATAATTTCTTTAGATCTTTTACAGCCAAGAAGATAGTCATATTTGATTATGAGATTGTTTATTAAGATAATTGCATGGACTTTTGATAATGACAGCAGACTGGGTGTACCATTGCAAGGGAATTGGGAGTGCCCTTAGATGGGCACATTTGCCATTATGTATACCCTCAGCTTCCCCTGGTCTCACCACAGAAATGGTTTCTCTTGTGGTGCTCTGCATATCCTAGCACAAACGCCTTGCCTTTTGTATAGTTAGTAAAATGAACAACCAAATAATCCAAAGAGGCTTTTACTTCTTTCAGAACTTGGTATATATTTTGGGTATAATTATATATATAATCTTATATTCTGATCTACTTGAGAATCTAATGGTTGATTGTGTTTTCTTATACATATCTATTAGTTTATTTTAATTATTTTAATGTTTAGAGTTCTCAAAGAGATGTCTTAAAAATTTTGAAGAGTAAATGCACTATTTTCCAAAGTTGAACTTGAGAGATATCACTTATATTTTTTTAAGTAATTCCACAGAAAAGCTATACAGAAATGCTGTTCTGTGGCATATCAACAGGTATTATTTGTCTCTTTTACCTGACTCTGAAAATTAGAGATTCTGTGACAAAGAATATCTTTTATTATTAGATACATTTTAAATGTAAGCCTTTCACTGTTCAAACTCTTACCTTAAAGAAATTGTTTCCAAGTACATGTTTTTATTATATAGCATACCAAGTAGAATGAGATTTATCTTTAGATTTTTACCTGATGTTTCTTCTTTATTAAACACCTATTATATGAATTTGTCACATGGTCATGGTTTGATACTAGATGATATTTAGGTAGGCAGTAGGTAGTTTGGAGAGAAATGTATGAAAAGGGAATGTGTTTAATCATACTCATTCAGTAACACAAATTTAAAGGTTCTTTTTCTTATGGATAAAATTTATATTCCCATAAATACTTTTCTGTAGGAGCTAGATCATTCAGTTTTAGAAATTATCTGCAAATAACAATCTTTTTAAATTACATTCTTGGGCATAAATAAATCTTTTCTTTTTTAAACTGCCCATGGCCTATTGACGTCTACATTTACTGATACAGCCCTAACCTCAGTTTACCTATCCTCAAAGCCACCAGAAAGTTTAAAGATGTGAAACTTTGGTTTATGGGAATAGGTTAGTTGTAAGCATTGGAAGACATTTATTTGTAGAATGTAGAGTCCTTAGGAAACTTACCTTGTACACAAAGAGTAAGTCTTTAAATAACAAGACAAAGTTTTATTTCATTCAAGCCAGTCAGTGATAAGCACCCTGCCTTGCTTCTGAAATTTTCTCAAAAATATTTGTTAAATGTGTTAGTCGGTGATTAATGAAACTTTTTAGATATTACTAACACAGTTTTTTAAAGTAAACTTTTTAGGTATATGTTATCTTAAATCACTTAAAATGTTACAAATTTATAGATATTTCCCAAATGTTCTTTAGGTGCTAGATAAAGCCCAGTAAGTCCAGTGTTGATTCAGGTATGGAATAGATGAAACCATATGAAGCAGATGGATTGATAGTTATGTACTTTTCTGTTTCAAGCTGCCATCATTTATATTAATATGCATTACATTTAATTTATAGTTCATAAGAGATTCTTTTCTGTCAAATGCAGGTTGAAGTTTTCTTAAATTATGTAAGTAACAACAATAAAAGTAATAGCTAGGGGCACCTGGGTGGCTCAGTGGGTTAAAGCCTCTGCCTTCGGCTCAGGTCATGATCCCAGGGTCCTGGGATCGAGCCCCACATCAGGCTCTCTGCTCAGTGGGAAGCCTGCCTCCTCCTCTCTCTCTCTCTCTCTCTCTCTGCCTACTTGTGATCTCTGTCTGTCAAATAAATAAATAAAATCTTAAAAAAAAAAAGTAATAGCTAACATTAAATGATATGCTTATGATGTAAATGCTTATGATAGTTAGGCACTCTACTTGGCAGTTCACCACCCAGGGAGATGTAGATAGTCTTCTTGTCTCCAATTTAGAGATCATGGACTGAGCCTTAAGAAGTTGAATAGCTTGCCCCACGTCACACATACGGGCAGTGATGAATTCAGGACTTGAATTCAGGTTCCCCTCGCTTCAAATCACTTTTTTAAAAATGTAACTTCTCCCAGATAGAGATTACTGTAACTTGGTCTTTCCAGACTTTTTAACCTGTTTCAGTCTTAAATCATTAAGAATATTCCCTGCATTTTGTTAACAATCTCCTATAAGCATATATGCTTTGGTTACCTCTTTTCTTTTAATCATGGTCCTATACTGTGAGCAGGTCTCCAGTTGATTGCTTTTCTCAATATCCTATTTTGTTTGATACACTTTTTTAAGGAAATTTGAGGACTTCCCCCCTCCCCCAGCCTATTTATTAAATTCTTATAAGACAAGGAAATACCCTAGGTGTAGAGTGGCCCATCAGCATATGGGCTAATATTGAGAAAGCACCTAGCTCAGGGCCTGGCACCATGAGAAGCCACTTGACAAATGTATGTTCTTTCATTCATGGCCAAATTCCAAAACATTTGCTTTTATAGCTGAGAATTAGTTTCCTAATTCTTTCTTTGAAAAAGCAGAAGGCAAATAAATGATTTTGTTAAATGTCATCAACAACTTAGAGGACTAATCCAAATCCAAATAACTTTGGGTCTAAATAAAAGCATTCCATCATTTATTGGTTACATTTACCTATTTAAATAGAGTATGAATTTTAGTACAGCAACAGGGAGTATTACATAAACTGACAGCACAACTTGGAGAGAATTTAAGTTAAATATTTATATCTCACTGTTTTGTAAACTTGGGTTTGAAGCAGAAGTCTATATTAAAATGCTTTTAGAGATGACTTACACAATTCTACCTTCTTCATGCCAGAGAGAAAGTGAGCAGGAATAGAAAAACTCATTTTTTCTAGGAAGTAAGAGAGCATAAGACCAGTTTTCACCATCAGAATTCATTGTGGATCT
Source organism: Lontra canadensis (assembly GCF_010015895.1). Taxonomy (NCBI): domain Eukaryota; kingdom Metazoa; phylum Chordata; class Mammalia; order Carnivora; family Mustelidae; genus Lontra; species Lontra canadensis. The sequence goes on from NW_022630997.1 coordinate 29,249,279, forward strand.
CTGAACTCTAGGGGCTTGTTTGCTACTTTTAGGTATTAGTCATCAGATAGTAATTGAAAGGGCAATCCCACAAAGTGTTTTATTCTCTCTGGAAACAGTCTGCTCTGTCCAGGTTTCCCCTGTCCTATTGGACTCACATCGTGACCTGCAAACAGAGTTGGTTTTTAAAAGGAAGAATTGGTCACCTTTTATCTAACTGGTATTGTGAAGCAATGTTTAATCCTGTGAGAGATCAGCTGGGTGACATTCTAGAGGAGAATTATCTTTGCAGTTGGGAAGATTTATGACTCCAGCTTGCAAAAGTGGCAAATAGCTCAGCAAGGGAAGAAAGAAATCATCTGTGAAAAGTTGTATTTAACCATGTTAGACTCATTCAAGTAAGATTAAGTAATGAATATATTTCATAGAGGCTTCTGGATCAGAAATTGATTAAGCAAACTGACCATCTCAACATGAAATCACCATTTACCCTTTTTAAATTGATTTCTTGATGTTTTTGGTATTACCCATTAACAGATTTGGAAAGAGGTTGTTATTAAACCAGAGTTTGATTCAATAATAGCTGCTGGTATTTCTTTTCTAAGAAGTTTAACACATAAAGTAGCTGATATAGCTCAGTTGTGAGAGTGTTAAAATGGAGGAGGAATTCAACATCTGATCATTTATATTTTCTTAAAGTACAGTTGACTCTTGAACAACTTGGAGATCAGGGATGCCAACCGTCTGCATGGTCAGAAATCTACATGTAACTTTGAACTCCCCCAGAACTTAACTATTAATAGCCCACTATTGACTGGAAGCCTTATAGACAACATAAACAGTTGATTAACACATAGTTTGTATGTTTTATGTATTATATATACTGTATTCTTAAGCTAAAGAAAATGTTAAGAAAATCATAAGAGAAAATACATTTACAGTACTATACTGTATTTATCCAGAAAAACCCCTGCATTTAAGTGGACCATGCAGTTCAAATCCATTGTGATCAAGGGTCAACTGTGTGTCACTACTGTTCAGGAATATTAGCCCAAAATGTGTCATTTTTAGTGAATTTTTCCTTCAGTCTCTGAATATGTAGAATCAGAATAACAATAGGTATACCTAATCCAGTCTTTGATTTCACACACAAGGAAACTAAGGTCTGCATAATTCTTTCATTTTAAACAAAAGCAAAATCAGTTCACTAATGTTGCAGTTATTTTAAAGAGAAAAAAGTCACCCATGATCCTACCTTTCAAAAAGTTGTTTTCACTGTTATAGGTCGTTCCACATGAATATTTTGTTTCATAAAAATATGTTTAAAAGTTATCTATAACTTTGTATTTTACCTGTTTATCAATATATTGTAAATATTTTTCATATTTCCTAATATTTTCATAATATGTTTAATGTCCATAAAACTGGTAGGATTGATGGTAGGATGATTAAACTACTATTTTTGAACAATTAGGTGTTCCTAAGTTTCTCTCATTATCCATAATGTAGTAATAAACCTCTTTGTTATTTAATCAAATAACAAAAGAAATTTGCAAAATTGTTATTATTTAATCTAAGGATAATTTTTTTTTGAAATATCCAAGAGGTTCATTTTTTTTTTTAAGATTTTATTTATTTATGAGAGAGATCACAAGTAGACAGAGAGGCAGACAGAGAGAGGGAGGGAGAAGCAGGCCCCCTGCTGAGAAGAGAGCCCAGTGTGGGGCTGGATCCCAGGACCCTAAGGTCATGACCTGAGTAGAAGGCAGAGGCTTAACACACTGAGCCACCCAGGTGCCCCGATAATATTTTTTTTTAAGTAGGCTCCACGCCCAGTGTGGGGCTTGAACTCACAACCCTGAGATCAAGAGTCACATGCTCTACAAACTCAGCCAGCCAGGTGCCCCTCTAAGGATATTTTAAGACTCTTGATTAATATTACTTTATTCTCTTCCAAAAGATTCTTTTTTTAAAAAATCCTCAAGCAGATGCCGTGCTGAGTGCAGAACCTTACCTGGGGCTCAATCTCAGGACCCCAAGATCATGACCTCAGCTGACATCAAAAGCCAGCCAGTCAACTGACTGAGGCACACAGGTGCCCCTTTTCCAAGAGATTATTAAGGATTTTTTTAATGTTATGTTTGTTTTTAAGAAATCATAGTATTCTAAGATCTCAGAAAATCAGTATTGGTACCACCTATGTTTAAGTTAGACAAGTGGTGGTAGGTTGTCTTCAAGTAAACAACTCTTTAGGAACAATAATTGTTAAATTATTAATCTAGCAAACAGTATAAACTGTTTATATTATAATGAAAGATAGTTTAATTATATCTATTGGGCCTGCTACCCTTGGTGTTGAAGCCTAAGTTCTTACTTCAGTGTGCATGTGTTCATGTGTGTGTGTGCCTCAGTGTTTGTGACCAATATTTCCGGGAGTACCTGGGTCCTGAGTATTTTCTGGGTCCTCTTCTGGGCCTGTAGGTTTTTACAACTGTTTTTTTTTTCTTTGTTTTATTTTTCACTTTCTTTGCTTCTGTCCTACATTTCTGTCTTTATCTCATTATTTCCCAGCTAAGCTCTAGTTTGTAACTCTAGATACCAGTGTTTTCTTTCTGTCTCTTGCTTTTCAAAGCTCCCCTTTGTACCTTCAGGACTCCAAAAATACCTTTATCTTCCCTTTCTTCTTTCCTTCCCATCAAAATTCATTCTGAGAGATAACTGTTCATTGGTATCCTCTACTTACTGTCCAAGATATGAATGATTCCCCTTTTCCCTTTAAAGTTGTTTATTAGTAAAATAATAATAATAATAATAATAACTCTGTCATTGGTGAATGTCAGGTCAGGATGTGACTATAGAGTTTGAGCTGGCTTTTTCTTCTTAATGCTCTGATTAATCTCCTCAGGTGCTCTGGCTGTGAGTGTGGGGGAAAAAAATGTTATTTGTTGCCAGCATGGAGCTCTTGAGAACTCCTAGTACCTTTCCCCATGAAGTAAGAACGTGGCAACCCTTTTGAGGTCTCTATCCATATCTGAACTTTATTTTTTAATAAAGGGTCCCATTGCTGTTGTAAAAGGAAATGATTCCTGATTAGTGACCGTTTTCTGGTCTCCAGCATTTGAGGGATCCCTCTCCTTACTGTAGGAGGGAGAAACATAGGTTGTCTCTCTAAAGAGGACTCAGAGGAGCTTGCTGCCTGTCTCTTATTTCTGACTTTAGAAATGCTTGGTTTAAACAGAATAAAATTTGTATTTAATGATTATAAACAGTTATTCTTTATACCCGATTACTTTATAGTTGTTGTATATCATTTAATTTCTGGTTAACTTTTTAAAGTTTGGATTCGTTTTGATCAAAACACCAAATGCAATTAATGTCAGTTTTATAGTTTGTTTTTGTTATGGCCATTTTTCAAGGTAGTTGTGGAGGGGTTTTTTTGTGTGGTTTGTTTTTTTGTTTGTTTGTTTTAGTACAGTTGATTAGCCCTTTAGATTAGATTTTTCTCCTAATAATATAAATATTTCAAGTTCTCTGTTAGGCTCTAGTTTCACCAAGCTATGTTTGCTCATTAAAGATGTCAGCCCAGATAACAGAGATGGCAGTAGGAAGAGACTAAAGCCATTCTGACAGTATAAAAGAGAGGCAGCCCCAACAGGAGGCTAAGATATCATCTTCTTCGTGTAGGCCTGTTAAGGAGAATTTGATAACAAACCAAGTGGCAAAGTTATGTCTATTCTGACAGAGTTTGTTCTCTCCCTTGTTGGCATAAAGACAGAAACTCTATATTTTTTAAGAACCTGATGAAAAAAAATTGAGCTCTTTGATATTTTTGATCTGAAAGAGACTTTCAGAAGCTCCATGCATCTGATTACACAGGTAATTTGTGAGTTCTACTGTAAGCTCTGTATCACAGCGTTGAATAATGGTCTGGTACCAACTTATAATTAATATCTGTCAGGATTTACAGCCCAGGAGGGGGTGGAAGGAATAGCCTTGTTAATCTATCCAGACAGTGTGTAAAATAAATTTTTATACCTTTGTGGAAGCTTCAGAAAGCAATTTACTATATTCTATGTGTGGGTTTCATGGAAGCATCTTTCTTTATCCTTGGTTTTTCTCTGGGAACATTTGTCACACATCATTCTTTTTATTTTATTTACTATATACGTAAGCTGTATTTTAGGCTTTGTTTGGTACTCAAGAGAACCCAGGGGAGATTTGCTTTGCTATTATATTAAACTTTTTAATATAGTCTGATAGTTTCAGAGAACTAAGAACCCTTAGAAGGCAGAAAAACCAACCGGGCTAACAGTACAGAATGGAAAACAGAAACTCTGGGACCTTAAACTGTAGTCTTCTCATATAAAAAATTAGCCGTTCCTCTAATTAATACTTAGCCAGCATCCTTAGGATATATTTTACTTTTCTCAGGTGACTAGCAAATTTTAAAATATTCTGGCTTAAAACAGAGCTATGAAACAAGAGAATCTTAGAGCTGGAGGGGATCTTAAAGGTTATTATATAGCCAGATGTAGGAATCCCTTTTATATATACAATTGTTTGCTCATTATCAAGCATTTCAGTGGCAGGAAGCACATTTAAAAGCTAATCACAGTTACTAATCTAGTCCCAATAATTCAAAGTGAGCACTGAGGAAGCATAATGGAAAAAAGGGGGTGATCAGAAGCCTTCAAATAAAGAAATGTGTTAAGTGCCTTTCCTCCCTTTAGTTCTTGGTAGTTTGTAATTTGGATCCCATCAGTTCTTGAATATCTCTGATATATCCATTTATATTTGTTTGATTAAGATAAAGAAACTGAGACCTGTATTAGTTTATTTTATTTTTTTTTTTTAAGATTTTTTATTTATTTACTTGACAGAGAGACATCACAAGTAGGCAGAGAGGCAGGCAGAGAGAGAGGAGGAAGCAGGCTTCCCGCTGAGCAGAGAGCCCGATGCGGGGCTCGATCCCAGGACCCTGAGATCATGACCTGAGCCGAAGGCAGAGGCTTAACCCACTGAGCCACCCAGGCGCCCCAAGACCTGTATTAGTTTAAAGGCTTTGATTTGTCTAGCATCAAAAGAAATAAATACTAGAATTGATCATTTCTTACTCTCTTCTTGTATAATCCCAGGATTTTATGCTTTTCCCTCTACCTTGGCCCCAAAAGAGAGAAAGAAAGGAGGGAGAGAAGGGAGGGAGAAAGGGAATAGAACATAAACTTGATAATAGCTCCTGATCCTAGTACATCATCCAGAAATACTGTTAGTGTCTAGTCACTCACATGTTGTGATGTTTCTTTCATCCTGCAGGCTTACTGTGGATTTCTCCGTCCTGGAGTTTCTTCAGAGAATCTTTCTGCAGTGGCCACGGGAAACTGGGGCTGTGGTGCCTTTGGTGGTGACGCTAGATTAAAAGGTGAGTAAATCAGTTGTTTTAAGAAGGCTAATAGCATTGTGACTAGGGAGAAAAGTTAGTCCTTCAAACTGGGATTTCTAAGGTTCTATTGTAATAAGAGACCACAAAGATCAAAGAGAAGAGAAAAACAATATTTGACATCATCCTCTTTTTTTCCTTATCATGTTTAAAGGAATTCTTATTTTTATTTACTATTTTCCTGCAGAAGTCACTTATCTCTTTGATCTATCAGACACAGTATTTAGTTGAATAGAGATACGGAGGAGTCCAAAATGACTATGAAGTTTCAAACCAAAGCACCCATTAAGCTCCTTCCTTGGCAGAAGTGATTTTGATGGACAGAACTATTTTGTTGACTCATGCATTCACCAAACTTAAGAGGCATCTGTTGTGGTAGACTGAGAGTACAAAAGTGAATAAGATGTAGTCCTTGCTTTGAAATTCACAGTATATGGGAGAGGCATAGACAAATGTAGTATAGTAGTGAGTAAAGGTACACATGTGTGAGAGTATAGCTTAGGAGAGCTGCATGAATAACATATTCGAGGAGCCATTTGGATACCCAAGAAGGATAAACATTTCTTTCATTTTATTGTTTATGGTAAAAATATCACAAAATCTGATCAACAAAACTGTTGGCCGTTTAGCAAATTATGACATTTTCTTAACTCTCAAAAGTGCTAGTTACAGAAAATAGTATTATGTCATTACTTAGGAAGGTTACTGTTCTGTGTCAGCCTGACTGGTCTGATACCAGCTAGGTGTGCTGCAATATAATCCTGCCATTAACTCCTGGAGTTAGTACAAATCCAACAGGTTAAGGGCAGAGTCCTCCATAAGACCACCCCTACTTCACACTCTAGCCACAAGTATGGGGCAGGGTGTCCCCAGGCTACCTATACCTCTGACCACCTGCCTGTTAATCTAAGAGGTTCTTACAACCCCCTTTGGGTTTGATAATGCACTGGAATAACTCAGAGAGCTCAGGAAGGTGCTACTACAGTTTTATGGTAACAGGTGAGTGAGATCTGGGAGGGAATACAGAGTTTCCATGCCTTCTGTCTGTGGTGTCAGGGCACATCACCCTCCTCACACATTAATGTGTTTGTTAACCTGGAGGCTCCACTGACCTTTGATGTCCGGAAGTTTTCACTGGGGCTTCATTATGTAGGCATCGTTGATAAAATCATTGGCCGCATCATTGAACTCAATTTCAGCCCTCCTTCCACTCCCTGGAGGTCAATGGCTGAAAATCCCAAACTTAAAGCTCTCTCAGGGCCCTCCCAGAGTCACTTCCTTAGCATAACAAAGACAGTATCACTCTGAAAATTCCAGAGGTTTTTGAAATTCTTTGTTACACTACAGTTATTAAAGTAACAAGAAAACAAAGCAAACATAAAACAACTAGACTTGATAGCCAACCTAGATACAGATAAAATCTGTTTCGCTGGGAATAAAACAGTTAAGTCTGTCATAATTTATGAGTGTTACTTTTGTAAAAGTGACACATTTACTATTTTTTTAATCCAGAAAAATATTATGAAGTATGTAAAAATCATCAGAATTCATTGTTAGCATTTGGTGACCATCCTTTCAGAAGACATTCCTATGTAACAATCTGTGTAACCATTTGACATTAATAACATCACACCATACTGTCTATGCTCTAAACTCTTCTTTTTGAAAACCCTACAGTCTAATGGATTTCTTTCAACACCAACAAATGTAAATGTACTGTCAACATAATAGCTACATAGCATTCTGTTGTATGTACCTCTTTGTACCATAATTTATTTCACTGGTTCTCCCATTTATATACAGTTGGTTTATTTTATCTCATAAGCAATACTGCAATATATAAATATATGTTACATACCATTATTTTTGTAGAATTAATTCCTATAAGTGAGATCAATGACTCAGAGGACATATATATCTTTATATTTTGATTACTTGTTGCAAACTGTCCTGAAAAGCCGTGTCAATTTATACTATCTTCCTTATATAAGAAACTTTACCAATATGAGATTTTGTCAACTTTTAAAATTTCTCTGAGGTTTAACATTTTTCATACATAGACTGCCCATTTTTATTTGCTTTGTGAATTGCTTTTTCACTCTTCTGTTCACTTAGCTCTTTGGGAATAGTTTTGACTTTTCATTGACTATTAATAACTTTGTATATTAAAAAATGTTAATTATCATGTTGCAGGTATTTTTCTCAGTTCTTTTCATTTATTTCAGCCTACTAGGTTGTTGTCATGTGGAGTTAATTTTTATGTGTTCACGTATTTGTGGCATGTTTAGAAAAATCTTTTCTATTTCTTCATTCTAAAGATTTTCTTACCCATACTTTTTTCATATTCAGAAACAAAAACTACATGTTATTATTTTCAGTGTTTTGAAAATCTATAGAAGAAAGAATTTCTGACTTTATGAAATCCTTTATCATCCTTAGTTTGTTTGAGAAACCTGTTTTTCGCTCTAGGCTTATTGATCTTATGACAGACACTTTTTTTCTGTTTTTCCCGTAAGTAAAATGAATGAGTAGATTCATATCATCAATCCAAAAAACCAGGTCTGCCATAAGCCTTGGTCATTTGTGATGGACAATTTGAGAAGCTTTATAAATGAGTTTGTTTCCTTTCTTTTCCTTATGGCATAAAAAATCTTTTTCTCAGATTATAGTTTTGTTTCCCCTGGTGAGTATCAAGCATAGCATTCAAAGATTTTCATTATGTATTTCATTTTCTCAAGTATTGAGACTTAAACTTTAGAGTGACTTTTTAACAACTCCCTCCTCTTCATGAATTTGAATAATCATTTAAAAATTGAAGTAGTTATTTATTCTTTAGTGGGGAATTATTTGCTAATACTGATTTTGGAAAGAAAGATATTGTGGTACATCTATGTAATGAAATATTATGCAGACATTTTAACTGTTGCAAAAATACAACTGCTGACATGGAAATATGTTTTTGGAATACTGCCAAAGCAGGGGAAATGCATAGTATATGCATGATATAAAGCATTTTAAAAATTAAATTATGAATAAGTATCACACAAATTTGTAACCCTAGATGAATTATTTAACCTTTTGATACACATCTTGCCTTATTTTCAAAATGGAGATGATACTAATATGTCCCGTATCCAGTTTTTGTAAGGATTAACTGAGTTGATTCTTGTAAATCTTGAGTTTGTGCTTTTAAAGCTGCTAGAACCATTCAGCATGCTGTAAGAACTCGGTGTTAGCAATTGTTACTAAAATCATAAGCTGATGGCCTCAAACCACACCTGTGGTATGAGTATCCATCATTTTACTCATTTTTAGTTTGGTTCATTTGTTGCAGGAGGACACTATGAATTGTTTTTTGGTGTTATTTATATGTATTTGAATTTTCTTCATAGCTTAACATTGATGCCAAAAAGAAAATTAAAATCAAGCTCCCTGCAGGTTAATTTAAGTGATTATTTTGGCACCTAGTTGTGCTGGAAGTTAGAATTTGATGCTTTTATATCATACTTGGACTTAGTCCATATACCCTATTAGATTTGTGATTTATTCTCATCTAACTTGGGATGCAAGAGAATTCACCTAAATTCTGAGACTTAATTCTTTAGATTTGCAAAGGTCTTGGAGATGTTGTAGATAGTGAAGTCTGAAGACAGTTCTGTTTAAAATGATCTTTTGTTAGTGATTACTGATATATGTATAGTCAAGATTTATTTATATTTCTGGAAATTTCACTTGTATATTTATAGCCTAATATCCAGTGCAAGGAAAAAAATTATAGCAGGGATTATGGAATTCTCCACTCTAAAAGAGTCTTTAGGGATCATCTGATCCAACTCCTTCATAGCATAGCTGGGAAAAAATGCAGGCAAGAGAGTTAAGTGACTTGGCCAAAGTCATGGATCTAGAGAGCTAGCAGATGGGTGAGGACTGAACTCCAGTCTCCTGTATCCAGTCCCAACCTGCCTGACACATGCTAATGTTGCAGCCCAAATAGAAATGGATGTGAAATAAAAAATGTAATGTAAATTGGTTTCTCTTACTACGATCCAACCTCTTTTTGGTAGCTATGTCCAAGCTTAGCCCTAAGAGCCTATCCATAGGAACAAGATGGCCTGTGAAGCTTTCTTAAAATATATTCTATAGGGTGATACGTTTTGGATGTTTTTATTCAGACTTCATTTTCATAAGTGGCAAATGACCAGTGATCTTGTATTTATGTATATAAGGAGGAAATAGAACTGAAAGGACTTTTCTTTGGGTTTCTCTTTTTTTAATAGGAAATATTTAAAGCGAAATTTTCATTCAAACTAAAGGTAAGAAATGATACTTCTTGATAGAGGAAAGTGACAATTTGTTTTTCCTTTTTTATATGTAGTTTAGGTTAATTAGGAACCTTTTAAAATTGAGTGTACTGAAGCTTTAATATATGCACAAGTTGGTTGAACAGTTTTAATTAAAACTTACCTCTATTTTGAGATTAATTACTTTCAACACTGTAAGATTAATGAGGCCTAGTCATGGTACCTCCCATGTTGTAGATATTCAATAAATATTAGTTTGGAAATTAGGTAATACTTTGGTATTTTAGAATCTCACATGTATTATGTCTTAGATGATTTTCCAAATTTGGGGATAGTCAGCTCTATCAAATTTACTAGTCCAACTTAAATATATTTTTCTTTCTTACATAATTTTTAAAAACTTTTTATTTGAACATGATTTCAAATATGCAAAAAGTTATAAAAGGAAAAACGACTGTGTGTGTGTGTGTGTGTGTGTGGACATGCATATATATGAATACACACATGGACAATTTTTCTGAACACTTTGAGCTCAAGTTATATACATTATACCTGTTTTCCTACATACTTCCAGTATGTGCTTCCTAAGAATAAAATATTCTCTTATATAAACACCTTATAATTATTAAACTCATAAATGTATATTGATAGAATAGTTTTATCTACTCTATCATCTATGTTCCAGTTTTGTCAAGTGCTGTAATAAAACCATTTATAGCCTTCTTGCCCTCCAATACACGGTCCAGGGTCAGGTATTGCCTTTAGTTACGTCTTTTAGCCTCCTTTTGAATTTGGAGTATTTCCATAGCTTTTTTTTTTTTTTTTTAATCTTTTATGACATTGACATGTATTTAAAAAACACTGTGTTCCTTGAGTTTGTCTGCTGTTTCCTCATAATTAGGTTGAGGTTATGCATTCTTAGAGTACTGCATAGATAATAGTATTTAGAGGCACTTGATGGCCCTCTGACTCCATTGGTGGTGTTAATTTTGATTATGCAGTCAAGGTGTTGTCTTATTTCTCCACTGTATAGATAGTTTTTCCCTGCCTTGTAGCTAATAAGCCATCTGAAAAGATACTTTAAGACAAAATTTCCGTTAGATTTGGCATCCTTTAGTGATTTTTGCCTGATTCAGTCTTTACCATGATGGCTGCAAAAGAGGATTATCCTGTGCTATCTCTCCTTCCACCTTACTGATTTAGTCTTTGACTTTCTCCTATGAGTAAGAGCCCCTCCTTCTTTTTTTCTATTATATGTTATCAGTGAGAAGAATCATTATCATTATCAAGAATTCATATTTTTTCAGTGGTTTGTAATTTATTACTGTATTTAATATTTTCGTGCTGAGCTTGTCCAGAGTTGACTAGTGGGCTCTCCTTCAAACTGGCTCCTATATCCTGAGCACTTTCTCTGATTTCTGGTATAACAAAATATCCTGGGCTTATCTTGTACCTATCCTATTTTAACCGTGGAATCAGGCATTTCCCTGAGGAATCCAGCTCCTTTAAAGGGGGAATGGTATTAGAGACCAAGATCTGGGCACTAGATGTGCTCGTTGCTGCTGGGGTGTCTTCTTTTATTTTATTTTTTTTTTTTTAATTTTATTTATTTATTAGACAGACAGAGATCACAAGTAGGCAGAGAGGCAGGCAGAGAGAGGAGGAAGCAGGCTCCCTGCTGAGCAGAGAGCCCAATGCGGGGCTCGATCCCAGGACCCTGGGATCATGACCTGAGCCGAAGGCAGAGGCTTTAACCCACTGAGCCACCCAGGCGCCCCGGGTGTCTTCTTTTAAAGCACTTTAGCAGACAAAGCTAAGAATACACACATACACACAAACACAAATGTATGTATTTTACAAGTCTCTGAGTATACACTAGTGCCTTCCATTTCAATCCATCCCTGTTATTTTTTTCTTCCCCCATTCAGGCTTGTGTGTCCCCTCTTCTGTGTCCCCCAGCTCCCAACAGTATCAACACCTTTACTCATTTGCTCAATCCTGAAATATATTTAAAAATAGTTTCAAAATTGTTTTGCCTGAACTACTGTGGTAAGCAAACCTAGTAAAAAGAATTGAGGATTTGTTTGTAATTCTTTTCTCCTTGCCCAAGACTGACAGTATACTACTCATATATTATGCTCATAAGTTACTTGGGTTAGTTCTTTTTTTCTTTCATCTTTTTGTTTTTCCTTTTCCCTTCAGTGTAGTTATGTTATTCTTTTGAAATAAAATTAGGCTAATTTGTTATTGTTTGCATTTAATTATAGTTTCCTCTCCATTCCCATTCTTACTTTTATTTTTTGAATATATAGAGTATCAACATGCTCTCAAAATAAGGGGTGCCTGGGTGGCTCAGTCGGTTAAAGCCTCTGCCTTTGGCTCAGGTCATTATCCCAGGGTCGTGTGATCAAGCCCCACATCTCGGGCTTTCTGCTCAGGAGGGAGCCTGCTTCCTTCTCTCTCTCTCTCTCTGCCTGCCTCTCTGCCTACTTGTGATCTCTGTCAAATAAATAAATAAAAATCTTTAAAAAATAAAATTAAAAAAAAAAAAACCCATGTTCTCAAAATCAGAACTATACTGAAGTTATTCTCCATAATGTTTTAGTTTTATTCCCATCTCCCTTTTTATGAAGTAAAAGATATTATACCTTTGTTGTTTTTTTCAGTTTATACCTATGTTCAGTTTTATTGTTATTTAAAATAAACTTGTTGACTTTTCTCCAAAGAAGACATACAAATGGCTGATAGACACATAAAAAGATACTCAACATAAACCTCATCATCAGGGAAATGAAAATCAAAACCATAAGAAGATATCATTTTACACCTATCAGAATGGCTAAAGTCAAAAACTCAAGAAACAAGTGTTGGCAAGAGTGTGAAATAAAAGAAACACTCTTGGCACTGTTGGTGGGAATGAAAAGTGGTGCAGCTACTGTAGAAAATAATATGGAGGTTCTTCAAAAAATTAAAAATAGAACTACCCTACGATCCAATAATCATACTATGAAAACACTAATTCAAAGGGATATATGTACCCCTATGCTTATTGCAGTGTTATTTATAATAGCCAAACTATGGAAACAGCCCAAGTGTCCATCGAAAAATGAATGGCTGAAGATGTGGTATATATATTCCACATACGTGTGTATGTATGTATAATATTACTCAGCCATAAAAAAGAATGAAATCTTGCCATTTGCAACAACATGAAAAGAGCTAGAGAGTGTAATGCTAAGCAAAATAAGCTAGTCAAGAAAGACACTATATCATTTCACTCATATGTGGAATTTAAGAAACAAAACAAATGAACAAAGGGGAAAAAAAAGAGAGACAAACCAACAGACTCTTAACTATAGAGAACAGATGGTTAGCATAGGGCAGGTGAATGGGGCAGGTAAAACAGATGAAAGGGATTGAGAGTCCACTTATCTTGATGAACATTGAGTAATATATGGAACTGAGGAATCACTCTATTGTGCACTGTATATTAAATACACTGGAATTAAAATAATAAAGTCTTCAAATATTTTTTAAAAATGAAAAATGAAATGTCCATTTAGATTAAGATTATGAAGGAACTTAATTTTTGGAAACATACTTCAGGCTCTGTGATTTGTAACTTTGATTTCTGGGGACAGTGGTTCACAATGATTTTCCCATTCCAGCATACCAGATTTACTATTCAATTTTTTCAGTAACAATGACTCCATGCTGCAGTGATTGGGTGGAGGTGGGAGTACAGGAAGGATGCAGGTGTACACTCTAAGCCATTTTGAGAATGCTTGCTGTAGGGTTAATGAGAGCATTAGAACCTCCCAAGTGCATTATTCATGAAAAATCATAGAGACTCCTGTGATACAAAAGACTGGTGACTATGTAATAAAACAAAATAATCAAATCAAGCAAGCAAAGAAGTTTAGTTCCAAATTAATATAAGTGAAAGAAAATAGCTCCTTAGTGCCTTGACTGTGCTGCCTCGGATGCATCTTCCTTTATTTTCCTACAAAGGTGCTTGTGTGGAATTCTGTGGCTTAATGATATTCTCAGAGCATGTCTGAAAAGTCACACAACTAGATGAATTATACCCATCTGTATTTGCCATTTCTAATAACACATATTTGGTTTATAAATCTGTAATCCAGAATAAAGCTGTGGCACACCAGCTGTAATTTAGCTGGTTGAAAGAACTGAAGGTGTCTTAATGGGAAGTGTCATAATATAGCTGTGTGTTTTTTTTCTCTTTGCTACAGCCTTAATACAGATACTGGCAGCTGCTGTAGCTGAGCGTGATGTGGTTTATTTCACCTTTGGGGACTCAGAATTGATGAGAGACATTTACAGCATGCACACTTTCCTTACTGAAAGGAAACTAACTGTTGGTAAGTAGGAAATAGACTTGACACTTGGTATCTAGGTAAGACTGTCCACCATCTTGGTGGACAATCAAACACTTGCTGAAACTGGATGGATTATGGTGGATAAGAAATGAAAGCATGACTTTGAGAAGGGTGGACAGAGTCTTAGTTGGGCAACATCTGCAGAATCTTTTTTCTGACAAAGTTTTATCTGCTATCTTGAATGGGTATGTCAGCTTATTAAAGTCAGGCCAAGAAGCTGGAGTTTAATATCCATTTTTACATTTATGCATATAGAAAACTAAAAGAGGGATGGCATAGGAGGATAAGTTCAAGTCTAAGAGGCCTCACTCTGAGTCATATTTATCAGACATAACAGCATATTCATTTGCTGTATTTCAGCTGGATGTGAAAGGCCTTGGTATCCTGGGAGCTGAATGTAGAAATAAAGTTGCCACAGACTCCTAAAATGATAGATGGCTGATGTACCATGTATAGCCCGTTGTTGTCATGAACTAATAAGTAGTTTATTTACGGTACTTAAAAAAATTTTTTTAACTTTATGTCAGAAAAGCCTTCCAGGAATATGACATTCATGCTTTATTTTCAAAAGCCAAAAGTGAGCACATGTTAACATGTGGAGTGTTCTTTAGTAATTTTATACATCTGTATATCTTAATGTGGATATTGGTCTGGCCTTTACTCTCCAGGAGAAGTATTTAAGCTGTTGCTCCGGTATTACAATGAAGAATGCAGAAACTGTTCCACCCCCGGACCAGACATCAAACTTTATCCATTCATATACCATGCTGTTGAGTCCTGTGCAGAGACCACCAACCAGCCAGGACAAAGGACCGGGGCCTGAGGAGCTGAGTAATTAGAACCTCCTTCCACCTCTCACCAGAAACGTCCTATTGGACTTGTCAGGTGTAATATACAAATTGACTTAACTTAATATAAATGTGTATATAATCCAGTTAGTGGGCAAGGATGCAATCCCTTCCACATACCGGCACTTGTCAGTTTGTACATGTAAGCCCCCTCCATCCTCACATACACAGGCTTAAATATATTTTGTTTGCCTTTTTTTCTATTTTAGTCTTCATCCTTCAGTTTTTCTTTCCTTGCCCCTCAGATTTTCTGTGAAATCCCATGAAGGGTTATGCTCAGCCTGTCAGGTCTCTTTTTTGATGCCTGTATATTATGCACATTGCCTCTGCAGCTAGTAGATGCCAGGGAAGAAGTTGAAAACCAAGAAGTTTTTAACTGGGTTTGCTAAAGATTTCCCTGTAAGCCTTTCACCCCCAACCCTTGTTACGATTGTGTTTGAGTTTTTGAATTTTGAAAACGAAGAGTTGAGGATTTTTTTCATACGTTACATAATACACATCCCCTAGGTTAAAACAATTTTGTAATTCAGACAGAATAATATCCAGATATAGTTCTTTTGCGACATCACCTTGATCTACAGTGGTTTGTCAGTCCTTTCTTCCCTGATCAATTTTTATTAATACCGTTTTTGGAAACTGACTAAGATGGAAGGAAATGTACAATAAAAGAGTTTCCTGAATGGTGTTTTAAAAAAAAAGAAAAGATACCAGAGAGTTGCAGGATTTTTCTTTTCTTGAGTATTTTTTTCTTTTCAAATTAAAATTATTGTTTGTTCTATGGTGCTTGAGGCATATTCATATAACCAAAGTTTAGGAACTGGGAACTTACGCTGATTTGTACATATTGAAGTTTCTCTTGTATTCAAAGGTTATAGTTAATAAATTTCCATTAACAAATCATTTCTCAGAAACTCCCATATCATCCATATTTTATATATAAATATAAACATATGTTCTTTAAGTGTGTCTGTGTGCAAGCACATAAAATCAAATAAAACTGGAGTTATGGAAAATGATTAGGTTTAGGCTTAATCAAGGGCTCTGTTTAGAATCATTTATAATTGTGTCCATTTAAAACTCTCATCAAACATATAATAATGTCTTTTGGAGGTTAAAAATGAAAGCTGATGCTGCGTTGAGAGTGGAGTTTAATTGTGAAGCATTTATTCATATTTCTAAAATAATCCTTAGCTATACTGTTGAAGCTCTAGTTTATAGTCAGCTGTCAGAAAATGCTATTGGAGGTCAAATCCTACTAATAAGAAATTTTGGTAGATGATCCAAACTCCTGGTGTCAGTGTTGGCAGGAAAAAAAGGGACCATGGCCAATGTCTGCATCTCTTTATTTGTGTAGAGATTGAGAGGTTAATGGAATTTGGCACCTGATGATATCCACTTGTCATTGACCAAGTTCTTTACCATAGTGACTACGATTTTTAATCATCTCTCTAAATCCAAGGTGTCTGGCTTTATTTCTACTAATATTAAAGTCTTTTCCTTCCGTCCCAACCCATTCTAAGCTTTGGTTAAGCATTCATGGTTCTATTTCATATCTTTTTTCTGTTTCCATATCTTTTCCACTTACCCGGCCCCGAGACTAAGTGAACAGTTCTTTAAAACATTACATAAACAATATAGGATCTTTTGTGTGGTAAAGAAATCATTAAATCCAGGTAAGAAGACCACCCAGCCTAATATTCCAGAACATAGAAGCTAAGACCTAACTGTTGGTACTGAAGAGGCTTAGTGACTGGGCCATCTACCTGAATACCTCTCTCTTTTGAGAATTTTCCAAGAATAAAAATGCCTACTTTGTCCCAGTACATTCCAGGATTGGGACAGTTTAATCAGATGGACTGTAAAGAGAAATAATGTCCATCTTTTGAGGCAGTAGGAATGCCCTCTGTAAAAATAGGGAAAAAATCAGACATCTAATTAACGGTTGTCTGTTCTAAAACATTTAACAGCATCTTTTTATTCCCTTCCATTAGGGGTTTATTGTTTCATTTCATGTTGTTTACCCTTCCCTCCTTTGATCTGTTGAGGCATGAAGCAATATTTTAGTTTAGAATTCGTAGGTGATTGTGCTCGCTTCGGCAGCACATAAACTAGAATTCGTAGGTGATTAATTAGCTCACTTGGTTTACACTTTCCGTCTAGCTCACTCAAATGCCGTAACAGTTGAAGGAAACAATGCGGAGTAATAGAAAGGATATGAGATTTTAAATCAGACAAACTAGGTTCAAGTGCTAGCCACATTCCTTGCTAATTCTCTAAATAAACTGAATTTCTGAGCTTATTTAGCTCATCTAGAAAACAGGTTATTAGCACTTATTAGGAAATACTATATATAAAGAAGTGCTTATGGGGTCTGGCACATAGTTGGTGCTCAATAAATGTCAGCTGTTATAATTGACCAGGAAACATTTATGGAGCATCTACTGTATATTAGGTACCTTACTAGTAGCTCTGCATATTTTAGCCCACTTTTCCAATGGGCTAACCGATTCCCAGACGTGAGGGAATACCATCTGAACTTCCAGAAGTTCATTGTGAGAGGAGGCTTACTCTGTCATTGCTGGAGGAGATCGGATAGAACAAAGGCTCTGACACTGTTGTTCTCCACCAAGTTCCTACTATAAGTTATTCTTCATAATGAATAACTGACTATCAGTGGGGTATATTAAAATATCTCTGGGAGAATTATTTTTTTTCTTGCTGGTTGAAGGGACATTAAAGGCAGGCAGACCCAAATTGGTACTTAAAGGGGAGATTGAAAAGGAGATCTAACCAGGCTTCATGACTGCCATTCTGGGTATTTAACAAATATTTATTGCTTTGGAAACCAAATATTGATTAAGCTGTCCCAATGCAAGAATATGATGGAGCGAGGAAGTAGCTGGGTTGCATTTTTTAAAACTTCAACGGGAAGAGAAGCAGTTGTGTATAGATTCTCACCTGTTTGTTTGTCTATTTCCTGTCTTTTCCAGTCTGTGTGGCTGCATGTTCATGACTTTTTCCTGATGTAAGGAAAACCTGAATCCTAGTATGTCTGCTGTAAAGATAATATAATTTAGAAGGCCTGTATTTCGTTTAACCTTGTGGATCTGCCCCAATCCTTTGTTTTTGGAAGTAAGAGAAAGACCAGCCATTGCTGGCACTTGAGTTCAGTTATTTAATCCTGTTCTTGTTCAGGGGCTGAAAAGGGGTCCCAGTGGATATGTACTGAAACAAACTGCTAAAATCCACTGACCACTGCTGTTCTTTGTGCCTGTGACAGAATGCCCTCTGTCTCTCCTCATCGAATTCCCACACAGATCTGCTAAACCTCCAGAGCAGAAAGTTCCCATACAAGACAACCAAAATTGCTATGTTCACCTGATAATTGGTTTTGTTTTTCCTGACTATTTATTTTAAAAGTAGGACTACCATCTCATGATGATTTTGAACTTGGGGATAAGGAGAGGTCTGTGCTAGTGTTTACATGATTTTTTGTAGGACTAGAATAAAGGAATTCTGATCCCAACTTCTTTTTTTCTCAAGTAATCTATGCCACTTTTGAGATGTTCATATGCATGCTCTCATTTTCAATCTACAGAGTGTGTCCTAGGCATTTGGTGAAAGTTTTTACATGTAGATTTGTTATTCCACATCAGGTGTTAAGCATGTGGAGATGGTCACTGTCATGAGGAACTTTCCAGAAATAAGGAGAATTCTGGCTGTATTAGTGTTTCATCCTGGCCAGGTTCCTAAGACCATGTTTCCTGGTATTCATTCCCTTTTCCTAATTTCCATCTTCCAAGAGAGCTCAAAACAGGGACAGGGAAGATGTCTTGAAGGTTCTGAGGACCACTATCCTTCCATCCATTCACATATTCATTGACACAGGTATCTTCTGTGGGTATCCACCGAACTTTCTGCTCAGGGATACAAAGATGAATGACTTGTCCTCTGTACTCAGATTTAAACAGAGAGGGTAAGTGATCTAAAACTCCATAAATAGTATTTTCTTTTCACTACTCTGTTCCTATTGAACCTAGAAAAAAATAATTGAATTTTTATGTTGTCAATTTGGAAACTTGAATAGAGAGTTGCACCATATCAGTTCACCACAATGTTGAACTCCTTGAAACAATTTCCTCTGTTGGAGATTTGTGTAAACAAATGGGCTGACTTAAAAAGTAACATTAAGATGGGCTACCTTCATGCCCTTTCTTGACTTAATATAGGAGCTGGCATCCAGTGGCTGCCATCTTGATTCCTGCCATGTTGATTCCCCTGGTTCTTGGATGGTTCCTGGATTCTGAGAAAGTAGCACTGGAAGCTAAAAAGTAGATTTCCTAATGGAAATGTACTTTTCCTTGTAGTGAGTCCATGTAGGGTAGGTAAAAGGTCAGCTTTTATTTTAGCTGAAATTATATTGCCTCCATTTGAATACTGCATATTTAATCTATGAAGAATGAAGAAAATCAGCTTAACAACTGAATTTTACTTCATACCAAAATATTTCAAAATATGATGACATCGAGGATAAAACAACAAAAGGGGTCCTTGTGGTAAAGTGGTAGAGACCGTCATGTCAGAATGTTGTATTTTCTGTTAAGGTTTGTAACAGTAACCTATAAACTTATTTTAAAAAAGTGATCTTGAACACTTGTGACACATTTTCATCATGATCTTGACCTCATAGAGTATCATTTATTCTACAAATACCATATTTTGTTAATTATAAAATGAACTTTTTCCACATTATAGTATTTGAAATTCAAATACTTCTAAAAATTGATGCTGTGCCATCTGTGCCATAATTTAATTTTTTTTTTTTTTAAGATTTTTTTTTTTTTACTGGGGCTCCTGGCTGGCTCAGTCAGTCAAGTCTGTGCCTTTGGCTCAGGTCATGATCCCGGGGTCATGGGATTGAACCCCACATCAAGCTGTCTGCCCAGTGGAGAGCCTACTTCTCCCTCTGCCTGCTGCCCCCATTCCCCCACCCCCTGCTTGTGTGTGCGCTCTCTCTCTCCATGTCAAATCTTTTTTTAAAAGATTTTATTTATTTATTTTAGAGACAGTGTGAAGTGGGAGGGGCACAAGGAGAGGGAAAGAGAGAATCTCAAGCAGACTACACTGAGCACAGAGCCCTGTGCTGGACTTGATTTCATGACCCCGAGGAATCATGACCTGAGCTGAAATCAGGAGTCTGATGCTCAGCTGATGGAGCTGCCCAGGTGCCTTTGTGGTACTTTTTAAAATAATACATAAAGGTATTTTATCATCTGTGGCATTTATATTTGAGGAAACATGGCAGTTTGAATGCCAGCTCTGTGCTGGTCACTTTTAAGCTTCGGAGCTGTAATTAGGACCAAAACAGACTAGGTTGGAGAGCACAGACAAGAGCCTGTAATACAGCTTAGACTGGGTGCTCGGGAAATGTTTTTCTTTTTAAGGAGAACTGCAGAATACACAAAAATAAAATAGAGTAATGAACTTCTATGCATACATCATCCATCTTCAACATTACCAATTCATAGCTAATCTCATTTGCTCTAAAACAGACGTAAGAATCTAAAAGGTGGAAGAGAAGGCAGACTGGCTAAGTCCCCTGGCTAAGGCAGTCCTGGAATCAGTGGTGAGTTCCCTGGAATGTCTTATTCCCTCATATATTCCATATTGATTATAGGAGAAGGCAGCAACCTGGACGTTTTTAGTGCAGGTAAAGGGGCAAGAAAAGCCTGCTCTCTCTAGCTAAAGGATCAGGAAAGAGGCAGCCTAACAAGACTGAAAACTTTTATGTAATAACTGCTCTACTCTAGCCAAACAGCACAGAAAAAACTAAGCCAACACCAGCAACAATAATGTGTGGAACTTAGACTTCCATCCTCTCCAGGTTATAACAAAGTGCCTCAATTATGTTGGGTTGTATCGAGGTTCTTTCCCCTTTGCTTTTCGGTGCCTTCCCCCCTTCACGTTACGTGGATCAAAGAGCCTCACAGAGTTAGGACTTTTCATCACGGCGCCACAGAACGAGGCCACTCACACACTTCATCCACCATCCTGCATTGTCAGCGGAGAATACATGGGGAAGGGTAATGAGGTGTTCCCCTTCCAAGCCAGAACGGTCACCGTAGCCTGTGATGGAACCTGAACTCCAGCTCCAGCAGAGCAAAAGAAGCTCCCTCCTCTTGTATGTCATTCAAAGCAGAGAGGAGAACCTGAACTTCATCTTCACCTAGCTGTAATGAGGCAGTGTCTTGGCCCCCATCCGAAGTAGTAACAGAGGCCAGCTATAATAGATACCAGAGAGGAATGCTAAAACAAGATTTAATGAGATCCAGAATCTCATGATGTCCAAAATGTTCAACTTCCGGTGAACTCTATCACTTACCATTCCAAGGTCCAGGAAGACCTCAAATTGAATGGTAAAAGACAACTGCAGCACTAAAATCATACAGATTTTAGAGTTTTCTGGTAAAGCGGTGCCTGAGTAGCTCAGTTGATTCAGCATCTGACTCTTGATTTCAGCTCAAGTCATGATCCCAGGGTCATGAGACGGAGCTCTGCATCAGGCTCTGCACTCAGCACAAGGTCTGCTTGAGATCCTCTGACTCTGCCCCTCCCCCTGCTCATACTGTCTTTCTAAAATAAATAAGATAAATCTTTAGAATTTTCTGGTAAGGATTTTGAGCAGCTGTCTTAAAAATGCTCTAACAAATTAATATAAATGCTCTTGATATAAGTGAAAAAGAAAGTATCAGCAAGGAAATAGAAAGTTGCAACAAGGAAATAGAAGATATAAGAAAAACCAAATGGAAATTCTAGAATCAAAAAATAAAATAATTAAAAAAGAAAACACTCCATGGATAAGCTCAGCAGCAGAATAGAGGGAAGAATCAGTGAATTTGATGATATAGCTGTAGAAATTAGCCAATCTGAACAACAGAAAATAGACCAAAAATAATAGAGCCTCAGGGACATTTGAGACTATAACAAAAGATCTAACATTCGTGACATTGGAGTTCCAGAAAGAGAAGAGGAAGAAGGTGGGGGCTAAAAAAATTTTTTGAAGAAATAATTTCTAAAAACATCCCAAATTTGCTATAGATCCAGAAGCTCAGTGAACTCCAAACAGGATTAAACCCCAAATCCACACCAAAACACCTCATAGTCTGAATGTCTGAAATGCCTGAAAACCAAAGGAAAAAATTCTTGAAAACAGCAACAAATGACACTTAATGTTGACATACACAATTCAAATGACAATGAATTTCTCACAAGGCACAATAAAAGCCAGAAGGAAGTTGCACAGCACTTTTAAGTACTGAAAGAAAGGAACTGTCAGTACAGAATTCTATATCCAACAAAAATATGCTACAGTAATGAAGGAGAAACCAAGACATTCTCAGATGAAGGTAAACTAAGAGAATTTATCTCCAGCAGATCTGCTGTCAAAAAATGACTAAAGGAAGTTCTTGAAACAAAAGGGAAATGATAAAAGGAGGATCTTGGAACATCAGGAAGGAAGAACAGAAAGTAAAAATATGGATAAGTAGAACACACTTTTTTTTTTTTTTTTAAGAACACACTTAAGTTTTCTCAGGTTTGTTAAAGCAAAACAAAAAACCTACCCATTGTGATTTTCAATGTAGGTAGAATAATTAGGACAATTGGGGCGCCAGGGTGGCTCAAATGGTTAAGTGTCTGTCTTCAGCTCAGGTCATAATCTCCGGGTCATAGGATCCAGCCTGGCATCCAGCTCCCTGCTCACTGGGGAATCTGCTTCTCCCTCTTCCTCTCCCTCTCCCCCAGCTCATGCTCTCTCTCTCTCATACAAATAAATAAAATCTTAAAAAAAAAAAAAAGACAATTAGAAATGGAAGGGTAAAAAAAAAAAAAGAAATGGAAGGGTAAAGAAGTATAAAGTTCTATAGTTAACTCAAACTGGTAAAATGGTGACACCAATAAACTTGGGTAAGTTATGTATTTATAATGTAATACCAGAGCAACTACTCTAAAGACTAGATGAAAAAGACTACTCAGGAGTGCCTGGGTGGCTCAGTGGGTTAAGCCTCTGCCTTCCGCTCAGGTCATGATGTCAGGGTTCTGGGATCGAGCCCCGCATGGAGCTCTCTGCTCAGCAGGGAGCCTGCTTCTCCCCACCTCTTTCTGCCTGCCTCTCTGCCTACTTGCAATCTCTGTCAAATAAATAAATAAAATCTTAAAAAAAAAAGACCACTCAATAACAGTATGGATATATCAAAATGGAATTAAAAAAAAAAAGTTCCATTAACCTACAGATAGGCAGGAAAAGGGAAAAAAAAAAAAAGTTAAACATAGAGAACTACCAGAAAATAAAAACAAAAAAATAATGGCAGACTTAAAACACTAATACGTCATGTTACATTAACTATAAAGGCATTAAATATAAACAAGATTGGCATAGTGGTTAAAAAAGTATATGATGCAACAGTATGAATGATGTGCTGTCTATAAGAAACTTGCTTCACATATTATGATACAGGTAGGTTGAAAGTTAAAAGGATGGAATAGAAGACACACCTTGCAAACAATCAAAAGAAAGCACATGTGGCTATATTAATAGCAAAGTTGACTTTAGAGGAAAGAATATTAGGGACAGAGCGGGCTATTACATAATGATAAAAATGCCAATCCACCAAGAAGACTGCAATCCTGAACATTTATGCAAAAATGTATGAAAAAGGGGCACCTGGGTGGCTCAGTCGGTTTGGCATCTGCCTTCAACTCAGGTCATGATCTCCAGGTCATGGAATCAAGCCCCATGTTGGACTCTGCACTCATTAGGGAGTCTGCTTGGGATTCTCTCCCTTTCCTTCTGTCCACCCACAGCCCTCCCCAGCTCTCTTTCTCATAAATATTTTTTTAAAAAAAGAAATGATGAGAAATTGACAAATCTACAATATAATCAGTGACTTTGGCAGTTGATACAACAATCTGAATGAAAATCAGCAGAGAATTCAACTGCATTATTCCATCACTCAAGATTTAAATGACACAGATAGAACATCTTTTCAAGTGCCTGTGGAACATATACAAAGAACATTCCTAGGCCATAAATCAAACCTCAAGAAGTTTAAAAGTACTGATCAGAGAAAATGTGTCCTCTGATGCAATGAAATCAATTAGAAATCAATAACAAAGATTAAAGGAAAAATTCCAAACACTTAGAAACTAAACAAACTTCTATATGATCCATAGATTCAGGTCTCAAGGAAAATTGAAAAAGAAAAATATAAATATGTTGCACTGAATGAAAAAAATGTATCCAAATTTGTGGGACACATCTAAAGCAATACTGGTATGAAATTCAAGTCACTAAATGCATACATTAGGAAAAGGGAAAGATCTCAAATCAATCTAAGCTCCAAGAAATTAAGGGAAAACAACATAAACTCAAGCAGAATGCAAAAATTAATAGAGCAGAATTGAATGAACTATGAGAACAAAAATCAATAGAGAAACTCAGATGAAACAGCTGGTTTTTTGGAATGATCATTAAAATTGATAATCCTCTCACAAAATTGAAAATGAAGAAAACTCAAATTACTAATAGGAAGAATGAAATAAGGGCTATTACTACAGATCCAGCAGACATTAAAAGGTTAATAATAGAATACTGCAAACAATCTACACATATATTTGACAACTTAGCTTAAATGGAACAGTTCCTCAAAAAATACAAACTACTAGAACACATCCAATATGAAATATATTATTTGAATAACTATATTAACTATTAAGGGAATTGAATTTATAATTTTATACCGCTAACAAAGCAATCTTAAGGTCCTGATGGTTTCACTAGAGAATTCTACCAGCTGTTTAAGGACGAATTAACACCATGCCTAAGGGGGCTTGGGTGGCTCAGTTGTTAAGCATCCGCCTGTGGCTCAGTTCATGATCCCGGGGTACTAGGATTGAGCCTCCCTTCCTTCTCCCACTCCCCTTGTTTATGTTCCTGTTCTCACTGTCTTCCTCTCTGTCAAATAAATAAAATCTTTAAAAAAAAAAAATGCCTATACAATATCTTCCTGGAAGTAGAGGTGGGAAACTCCCTAATTCATTTTATTACCTTGATACAAAAACAGTAAAAACACAAACAGAATTACAAACCAATATTCTTCATGAATATAGGTGCAAAAATTCTCCAAAGTATTAGCAAATGGAATTCAGCCATAAAAAATTAGACCATGACCAGGTGAGATTTATCCCAGGTTTGCAAGCCTGGTTTAATTAATGTAATCTATCACATGAACAGGCTAAAGAAGAAAAGTCATTTGGTCATATTAATAGATGCATGAAAAGCATTGGACAAAACCCAAGACACATTCCAGATGAACATTCTCAATACAGGGGAACTTAATACAACAACAAAAATATACAGTTAATAGTGTACGTAATGTTGAGGAAGTTTCTTGCTAAGATCAGGAACAGGGCAAGGATCTCTCTCAATGCTTGTATTCCACATCATACTGGAAGTTCTAGCTAACGCAATGTGGCAGTAAATATATATATATATATATATATATATATATATATATATTTTTTTTTTATTAGTTCCCAATAACATGATTATCTATGTAGAAAATCCCAAAGAAATGACAGAACAACCAACTTCTCTCTCTCTTTCTCTCACACACAGACACACACACACAGAGAGAGAGAGAGAGAGAGAAAACCTGGAACTAAACTTGCAGGGTAGATTGCAGGATAGAAAGTTCATATACAGATTGCAGGATAGAATATTAATATACAAATATCAGTTGCTTTGCTATATACCAGCAATAAAAATTGGAATGTGAAATTAAGACCATACCATTTCTACTAGCAACCCCAAAATGAAATACTTAGGTTTAAGTCTCAAAGTATGTACAACATCTGAGGAAAACTACAGAACTTGGATGAAATAAAGACAATCTAAATAAAAGGAGAGATATTCCATGTTCATGGATAAGAAGACTGCATTTAAGATGACATAACTTGATCTATAGATTCAATAGAATCTCAATCAAAATCCCAGCCAAGTTATTTTTGGATATAGACAAACTGATTCTAAAGTTTATATGGAAAGGCAGAAGACTAAGAGTAACTAACACATGTAACAACAAGAACAGTATCAGCGGACTGACATTACCTGATTTTAAGTCTTAATATAAGTACAGTAAGCAAAACAGTGACGTACTGGCGAAAGAATAGACTAATAGCACTAATAACACTGTATTTGTGGCCAATGCCTTGCATCCAAAAAAGGCACCAGATCCTTCAGATTGGGATGAGGTCAAGGCCACTATCCACTACCTGGCCAACCTGCATTTGTAAACCTCTAACACCTCACTCACTCTGTGCTATTATTTTAACTGAAATACTGTGACATTACAAGTTGTGTGTCATCTGCAAGTTGGAAAGGCAGAAACACAAAGCACCAACTGCCTCCGTGCAAAACCAGTGTATTGATGGTGGCTTCTTTAAGAATAGGAGTCATCTCAATATGAGTCAGAATATGTGTTGAATGCCTTGGAGGGCTGCATGGTTCTAGAAAAGAAACTGAAGCTAGCCCTACTAGATCTGCTTTTTCTGGGCTCTGCCAGTACAGTCCCTCATATCTGTGAATTCCTGAAAAACTACTTTCTAAAACAAGACACGAAACTCAACAAGAAAATGGGCTTCCACCTAACCACTCTCCATGGGACAGGCTTGGGTAGTATCTCTTTGGAAGACTCAATCTCAAGCATGATTAGAGACCTCCTGAATTCAGTGGCCCTCAAGGGGCACTGCTTCAGGCCCTGGCCTTCGAGATTCCACCTGAACTAATGCTCCTGTCACCAGAGCATTTGCTTCTACACTCCCCAGACGCTTTCCCAAGCTATGGACCAGGTGGAAACAATGAAGATTTTTTTATGTTGGAAAGACATTTTAAATGTAAAATAATTAGAAGCAGAGGACAGATTGAGATCTAAAGTAAGTGGAATTAGAGTCCCAGAAAAGATTTGGGAAAACAGAGCAAAGGCAATATTTGATGACTTTTCTAAGACCGATAAAATACCTAAACACATCAGAGTGAAACTGCCAAATAAAAAACGACTAAAAGCAGATCTTAAAACAGGAAGACAGAAAAGAGTGATACTCTGTAAGACAAATAAAATTAATGAAATAACAATTTATAATAATTACAAAAAGTTTGGTATATTGATTTTTATTCATTTCAAATAATTATAATAATGAGTAAAATAAGTGAATAAAAATTTATGAAATAATATCTATAAATGCTTAAAAAGTAACAAATAAGCTGACCATCTTTCAAGAATGAAAATAGACATTTTGAGATAAAAATTAAGAGTTTCTGTTATCATGCTCTTACTAAATCAAATTCTTAAAGGATAAACTTTAGGAAGAGTGATAAACAAAACAGTAATGTATATGTAAATATGGTTTTAAAAATTGTTTGTATAACAAGAACAACATTAATGCCTAATTTGTGATGTTAAAAACAAGGATGAAAGTAAAAATACTGGATAACAATAGCATGGAACTTTGGAGGAAAGTGATCAGAAATAATGTTCTGATATTCTTATATTTTTCAAGTGATGTTATGACATTGTTACACATGAATGTTTAATATGCATGTTAAAAATTTCATGAGTAAAATATGGAAATATCAATGGAAACATAAGTGTATATATTCTAAATGATTTAGTGACCCTAAATAGCCAATAGGTCAAAGAAGAAATCAAATGGAAAATCAGAAAATATTTAGCACTGGATAAAAATCAAGGCACAACATACCAAAACTTACAATATGCAACTAAAACAGTGCTTAAAGACAAATCTATATCTGTAAATGTCTATACTACAGGGTGGGGAGTATTGGGGGGAAGATCTCAAGTCAGTAATCTAACCCTCAACCTTAAGACACTGGAGAAAATAGGAGGAAAAATTAGAGCAGGAAAAATGTAATAATAGAAAAACAATAAAAATCTGAAACAAAAATCTGGCTCTTTGTAAAGATCAGTGTAACTGGTGACAAGGGAAAAAGAGAAGCCTCAACTTACTAGAATCAGAAATGAAAATGTGACAGTACTACCAACCTTAGAGATGTAAGAAGGATTATAAAGGAATGCTATGAGCAACTATTTGCCAACAAACTGAAAAGGGGGATGTGTTTTGGAGTGTGGTGGCACGCAAACTACTTAAAGACACAAACTACTGAAATTGACTCTAGCTAGAAACCAACCATCTGAATAGACCTATAGTAAGTAAAAGGATTAAATGAATACTTACGTAAAACTAACCACCGGGGCTCCTGGGTGGCTCAGTTGGTTGAATGTCTGACTTTTGATTTCGGCTCAGGTCGTGATCTTGGGAATGTGGGATTGGGCTCTGAACTCGGCACAGTCTGCTTTTCCCTCTCCCCCCACTCCTCTCTTTGCATGCACTCTCTCAAATAAATAAATAAAATCTTAAAAAGAAAACAAACCCCTAACGGCAAAGATAAGCCCATGTTCATGGATCAAAAGACTCAATATTGTTAAGATAGCAGTACCCCCAAACCGATCTATAGATTCAGTGTAGTCCCTTTCAGAATCTCAGCTGCCTTCTTTATACAAATTGTTGAGCTAAATCTAATTCACACGGCATTTCAAGGGAATCAGAATAGCCAAAACAATCCTGAAAAATCATGAGTAAAGTCAGGGATCTCACATTTCCAGTTTTAAAACTTACTAACACCAAAACAGATATATAGATCAATGTAATGGATAGGGAGTCCAGAAATAATCTTATACATCTGTGGGCAACCAATTCTTTGCAAGGGTGCCAACACCATTCGGTGGGGAAATATAGCCTTTTCAACAATGGTCATGGGACAACATGTAAAGGAATGAAGTTAGAACCTTACCTCACACAATAAATATAAATTCACTCAAAGTGGATGAAAGACCTAAACATAAAAGTGAAAACTATGAAACTGTGAGAAGAAAATATAGGAGTAACTCCTAATGATCTTGCAGTTCCTCAAAAAAGTAAACATTGCTTTGTCATTGATCCAGCAATTCTACTTTGGTGTTTAGACACAAAAGAATTGAAAGCGGGCACTTGAACAGATATTTGTACAATAGTGTTCATAGTAGCATTATTCAAAACAGCCAAAAGGTGGAAATAACCCAATGTTTAAGAGATGAGTTGATCAACAAAATGTATATGCATACATTGGAATATTGTCTAACTTTTAAAAATAAGGAAATTGTGATGTATGCTTATAGCGTGGATTATCCTTGAAGACATTATGCTAAGTGGAACAAGCCAGATGAAAAGAACAAGTATTGTATGATTCTACTTATATGAGGTATGTAGTGTAGTCAAATGCATGTAGACAGAAAGTAGAAATGTTTACCAGGGACTAGGGGAGGGGGGAAGAAAGAGTTATTGTTTAATGCGGACAGTTTCAGTTTGGAATGATGAAAAAGTTTGCAGGTGGATTGTGGTGATGGTGACACAACAATGTGAATGTACTTAATGCCACTGAAACATACACTTAAAAAGTTTGAAATAATGTATATTTTACCACAATAAAAAGGTAAAAATAAAAAAATTCTTCATGACCTTGGATTTGATGAAGGATTCTTAAATATGACCCCAAAAGTACAAACTGTAAAAGAAAAATACAGGTTGGACATCATCAAGATTTAAAACTTCTGAGTTTCAAAAGACGCTATCGAAAAAGTGAAAAGACAACTCATTGAATGGAAGAAAATTTTTGCAAATCATATCTGATAAGGGAATTTATATCTAGAATATACAAATAACTCTTACAACACAATAATAACAAGAAAAATGATCCAGTTAAAAAATGGGCAAAAGATTTGAGTGACATTTCTCCCAAGAAGATGCAAAAATGGCAAACAAGCACATGAAACAATGCTCAACATCATTAGTCATCAAGAAAGTGCAAATCAAAACCACAATGAGATACCACTTCACACCCAGTAGGATGGCTAGAATTGAAAAGTCACATAACAATGGTTGGTGAGGCTGTGGAGAAATTGGAACCCTGACACTCCGCTGCTAGTAATGTAAAAATAGGCCAGCTACTGTGGAACACAGTCTGTCAGTTCCTCAAACAATTAAACAGAAGGTCACTGTATGACACAGGATTCTATTCTAGGGAATAGACGAAGAAAAGTAAAAACACATATTCACACAGTAACTTGTACATGAATATTTATAGCAGCATTATTTACAATAGTCCCATCATCCATCAATGAATGACTAGATTAACACAATGTAGTATATTCCATACAATTAAATATTATTGACCATAAAAAGAAATGAAGTGGTGATATTGCTACATAATGATATATGGAAACATTATGTCAAGTGAAAGAAATCACAGAAGACCACTAATATTCCATTACTGAGAAGATCCAAAATAGGAATATCTATAAGGACAGAAGGTCACTTAGTTGTTGCTTAGGGCTGAGGACAAGGAATGGAAAAATAACAGGATGATAGCAATACTTGGTTTCTTCTTGAGGTGATAAAAATGTTCTCAAATTGTGGTGATAGTTGCACTTATCTGTGAATACTGTAGCAACCACTGAATGTACAATTTAAATGGGGGAATTACATGGTATGTGAATTACATATCATTGAGGCCACTTAAAAATTTTAAATTCTGAAATACTGTCTTAGCAGATCAAAGAGCTCTATAAAGGGAAGGGACATTACAGTGTATGGGACTCTTTCCTCCTCATCCCCTCTCATATAATACTAACGAAAACCCCCCAGACATATTGTAGAAAATAACAAACTGATTCTAATTTGTAGATATGCAAAAAAACCTGGAATATACAAAACAAAGATGAAGAAAAATGAAGTTGGAGGAATTAACTACTCAATTTCAAAAGTTATTATAACATTACAGGAATCAAAGTTTGATACTATAATAAAGATCAAGAAATAGACCAATGGAACAGTCTAGATAGCCAGAAATAGACCCTTAATTTATATGATAATTTGAGATTCAACGAAGTTGACTGAAAGGTCCAATGGGAAAAATAAAGTTTTTCAACCAACATTACTGGAATAATTGGCTACTCATTATGGGGAAAAAAAAATGAACATTAACCCTTATCTCATGACATATATAATACTTCATTTAAGATGGATAAAACCATGAAGCTTTGTTTTTATTTATTTATATATATTTTAAAGATTTTCTTTATTTTAAGATTATTTATTACAGAGAGAGAGTGATTGGGGGACAGGGGCAGAGGGAGAGAGCAAGAGAATCCTTAAGCAGACTCCCCACTGAGTACAGACCGCCCCCGCACACAAACACACAATGCAGGACTCAGTCCCAGGACGGTGAGATCATGACCTGAGCCAAAACCAAGAGTTGGTCACCCAACCAACTGATGCTAGCCCCCTAAAGATTTTCTTTTTAAGTAATCTGTGTACAAAATGTGGGGCTTGAACTCAATCCCGAGATCAAGAGTGTCATGCTCTACTAACTGAGCTGACCAGAGGCCCCCAAACCATGAAAATTTTATTTTTTTTAATTTTTATATATTTTTCAAGATTTTATTTATTATTTGACAGAGAGAGAGATCACAAGTAGGCAGAGAGGCAGGCGGGGTGGGGGGGAAGCAAGGAGGAGAGGAGAAAGCCCAATGTGGGGCTTGATCCCAGGACCCTGAGACCATGACCTGAGCCGAAGGCAAAGGCTTAACCCACTGAGCCACCCAGGCACCCCCCGGCCATGAAGCTTTTAAAGGGAAACTTAGAATATCTCCATGACTTTCATGTAGGTAAAAATAGCCTAGGTAGGTCGAGGAAATATTAAGCATACCAGATCAAATCTACTAGACTACCAAAATTGAAAGTTTATGCTCTTCAGAAGACACATAAAAAATGAATAGGTAAGCCACAGACTAGAAATAAATATTTGTAAACTTGTATCTGACAAAGAAATAGTATCAAAATATATGAATTCTGACAACTCAATAGAAAGAAATAACTCAGTAAAATTGGGCAAATTTTTGAATTTCACCGAAGAAGAAGTGCAAGTGGTTAAAATTAAAAAGACTGACCAAAAAAAAAAAAAAAAAAGAAAGAAAGAAAGAAAGACTGACAACATTAAATATTGGCAAGGCTGCAGATCAATAGAATCCACCAACATTGGTGGGAGTGTAAACTTATACAACTACTTTGGGTAAAGGTGTTCCAGTTTCTTATAAAGCTCAAGATAACCTTATGGCTCATCAATTCTACTCCTCCCATTTACTCAGTAGAAAGAAGCACATATATACAAAAATACCTGCGCAAGAATATTCAGCAGCTTTTCCCTAATACTCTTAAATTGGAAACAACCCTAAAGTTCATGAGCAGAAGAATAAATAATCTCTGCCATATTCATACAACAGAACACTACTCAGAAATAAAAACGAATTACTGATAAAAAATAACATGGATGAATCTCAAAAACATGCTGAGTGAAATAAACCTACAAAAGAGAGGGAATACCCTATGGTTCCATTACAGGAAATTCTAAAACAGGCAAAACTGGTCCATGGTGAAGAATCAGGACAACGTTGTCTGTGAGTAAAGGGATCAGGGATTTACCATAGGGGGCATAAGAAAACCATCTAGAATGATGGTGTTGATCTATATCTTCATAACACTTTGGGTTACAGAGATGTATGCAATTATTAAGATTTAGCAAATGTATACCAAATATTTGTACATTTTATTTAATGTGTATTTTACATTGAAACTATAAAGAAATTTTTAGCTCTATTTAATGATATACATGATAAAGTACTTAAGGAGAAATGTAGTGATGTGGACAATTTACTTTGAAATTCATCAAAAATAAAATGAATTAATGGATGGGTAATTTCATCAATATGTAATAGTTAAGAATTATAAAATGTTAATTGTAGAATTTAAGTGATAAATATATGATTGTTGGCTGGAAAATTAAGTTTTTCTGTATATTTTAACATCCTCAAAAAAAAAAAAATGCTAGAGAAAAAGAGGAAGAATGACTTCTGAAGCCTGGATGGTAAAAAGAAAAAATTAACAAGAGAGGGAAATGTAGGATGTTGGAAGACAAAAGAGCCCGAAAGTCAAAGGTTTATGAAATTTGCCTTCACACGTATATCCTTCCCCCAATCCATCTACTAAGGAAAATACACTTAGCTACATTGACATTATACAATGTACAAGAATGTACATTAATACATGCTTGAGGTACATTCCTACATTCTTGAGGTAGGAATCTTGTAATCTACTCTTGTGGAATTCATATATATATGCAGTTTTCACCTATACAAAGCTACAATGAGGAGAAAATAGATAAGGAGAATCAGAATATTTCAGCTACTGAAAACCTCTCTAAAACACCTTACCAGGGTGCCCGGGTGGCTCTGTCACTTAAGCATCTGCCTTCAGCTCAGGTCATGATCCCAGGGTCCTGGGACTGAGCCACCCCATCAGGGTAGCTGCTTCTCCCTTTCCCTTTGCTCCTCCCCACCTGGTCGTGTTCTCTCTCTCTTTCTCAAATAAATACAATCTTTTGAAAAAAAGAATTTTTAAAACTATTAATTCCAGTATAGTTAACCTACAATTAGATTAGTTTCTGGTGTGCAATACAGTGATTTAACAATTCTATACATAACTCAGTACTCATCATGTAAGTGCACTGTTAATCCCCTTCACATATTTCACCCTTCCCCCTACCCACCTCCCCTCTGTTTGTTGGTTAATCTCTTTTTTTCCTTTGTTTCTTAAATTCTACATATGAATGAAATCATATAGTATTTGTCTTTCTCTCTGACTTATTTTACTTAGCATACTTCCTAGACCCATCCATGTTGTTGTCAATGTCAAGATTTCATTCTTTCTATGGTTGAGAAATATTCCATTGTGTATATATCATATCTTCTTTATCCACTCATCTATTGATCACCCCTTAGGTTGTTTCCATATTTTTGCTGTTGTAAATAATGCTGCAATAAACATAGGGGTATATATATATCCCTCTGAATTAGTGTTTTTCATATTCTTTGGGTAAATAATGAATGACTGGATCATATGGTAATTCTATTTTTAAAATTTTAAGGCACCTCCATACTGTTTTCCACAGTGGCCACACCAGTTTTCCATTCCCACCAACAATGCACAAAGTTTCCTTTTTCTCCACATTTTCACCATACTTGTCATTTGTTGTGTTTTTGATTTTAGCTGTTCAAGACAATTGTGAGGTGATACCTCATTGTGGTTTTAATCTGCATTTCTTTTATGATTAGTGATGTTGGATATCTTTTCATGTATCTGTTGGCCATCTGGATGTCTTATTTGGAGAAATGTCTATTCATGTCTTCTGCCTATTTTTAATTGGATGATTATGATGATTATTATTATTTTGGTGTTGAGTTGTATAAGTTCTTTATATATTTTGGGACTAACCCTTTAGCAAATATCTTCTCCCATTCAGTAGGCTGTCTAGTTTTATGATTGTTTCCTTTGCCATGCAGAAGCTTTTTATTTTGATGTAGTCCTAATAGTTTATTTTTGCTTTTATTTCCATTGCCTCAGGAAACATATCTAGAAGGATGCTGCTATGACCAATGTCAGAGAAATTACTGCCTGTCCTCCTTTCTAGGATTTTTATGGTTTCGAGTCTCACATTTAGGTCTCACATTTCATTTATTTTGAATTTATTTTTGTGTATGGTGTGAAAAAGTGATCCAGTTTTATTCTTTTGCATGTAGCTTTCCAGTTTTCCCATTTGTTGAAGAGACTGTCTTTTCCCCACTGCATATTCTTGCCTCCCTTACCATAGATTATTGACCATATAATCCTGAATTTATTTCTGGGCTCTCTATTCTGTTCTGTTGACCAATGTGTCTATTTTTATTCCAGTACAATACTGGGTTTTTAAAAAGGATTTTATTTATTTATTTGAGAGAAAGAAAGAGAAAGAGAGAAATGTGAACACGAGCAGGGTGAGGGGGCAGAGGGACAAGAAGACTCCCCACTGAGTGGGGAACAGGACATGGGGTTCCACCCCAAGATCCTGAGATCATGACCTGAGCCAAAGGCAGATGCTTAACCAACTGAGCCACCCAGGTGCCCCCAGTAACATATTGTTTTGATTACCACTTTGTAGTATATCTTGATATCAGGAATATCTGGGATTGTGATACTTAAGTTTTGCTCTTCTTTTTCAAGATTGCTTTGAATATTCAAAGTCTTTTGTGGTTCCATACAAATTTTAGGATTATTTGTTCTGGTTCTGTAAAAAATGCTGTTGATATTTTGATAGGGATTGCATTAAATCTGTAGATTGTTTTGGGTGGTATGGATATTTTAACAATATTTGTTCTTCCAATCCATAAACATGGAATACCTTTCCATTTGTATGTGTTGTCTTCAATTTCTTTCATCAATGTTTTATAGTTTTCAGAGTACAGGGATTTTACCTCCTTGGTTACGCTTATAACTTGGTATTTTATTATTTTTGGTGCAACTGTTTAAGTGGAGTTGTTTTTTTTGTTTTTCTTTCTGCTACTTCACTATTTATATGCAGAAATGCTACTGATTTCTGTATGAGTTTGTATCCTGCCACCTTACTTAATTCCTTTATCAGTTCTGGAATTTTTTTGGTAAAGTCTTTTGGGTTTTCTGTATATATTATCATGTTATCTGCAAATAATGAAGGGTTGAGTTCTTCCTTACCACTTTGGATGCCTTTTATTCTATTTTATTTTATTTTATATTTTGATGTCCAGTTGCTGTGGCTAGGACTTCCAGTACTACGTTGAATTAAAGTGGTGAGAATGGACATCTTTGTCTTGTTTCTGACCTTAGGGGGAAACTCTCAGTTTTTCCCCATTGAGTATGATGTTCACTGTGGGTTTTTCATATATTGCCTTTATTATATTGAGATATGTTCCCTCTAAGCCTCCTTTGTTGAGAGGTTTTATCATGAATGGATGTTTGTATTTTGAATGAATGTACTTTATCAAATGCTTTTTATGCATCTATCGAGATAATCATATGGTTTTTAGCCTTTCTCTGATTGCTATGATGTATCACATTGATTGATTTATGAATACTGAACCACCCATGTGTATCCAGGAATAAATCCCACTTGATTGTGGTGAATGATTTTTTTAATGTACTGGTGGGTTCAGTTTGTTAATATTTTGTTGATTTTTGCATCTAAGTTCATCAGAGATACTGGCCTGTAGTTCTCTTTTCTTGTAGTGTCTTTATCTCTTTTGGTATCAGGGTAATGCTGGCCTCATAGAATGAATTTGGAAGCTTTCCTTCCTTTTCTATTTTTTGGAATAGTTGAGAAGAATAGGTATTAGCTCCTCTCTAAATGATTGGTAGAATTTTTCTGTGAAGCCATCTGGTCCTGGACTTTTGTTTGTTGGGAGTTTTTTGATTACTGAGTCAATTTCCTTGCTGGTAGTTGGTCTGTTCAGATTTTCTGCTTCTTTCCAAGTCCAGTTTTGGAGGTCTTAAGTTTCTAGGAATTTATCCATTTCTTCTAGGTTGTCCAATTGGTCAGTATATAATTTTTCATAATATTCTCTTATAATCCTTTGTATTTCTGTGGTGTCAGCTGTTATTTTTCCTTTTTCAATTCTGATTTTGTTTATTTGAGCTCTGTCTCTGTCTCTGACTTTCTCTTTTCTTTTATGAGTCTGGCTAAAGTTTTATCAATTTTGTTGCTCTTTTCAAAGAACCAGCTCTTGGTTTCATTGATTTGTCTATTGGTTGTTGTTGTTTAGTTTCTATTTCATTTTTTTTTTAAGATTTTATTTATTTATTTGACAGAGATCACAAGGAGGCAGAGAGGCAGGCAGAGAGAGAGAAGGAAGAGGCTCCCTGCTAAGCAGAGAGCCCGATACGGGGCTCAATCCCAGGACCCTGGGATCATGATCTGAGCCGAAGGCAGAGGCCTTAACCCACTGAGCCACTCAAGCGCCCCTTCTATTTCATTTCTGCTCTAATATTTATTATTTCCTTCCTTCTACTGGTTTTGGGTTTTATTTTTTCTTTTTCTAGCTCCTTTAGATGTAAGGTTAGGTTGTTTGTGATTTTTCTTGCTTCTTGATGTAGGCCTATATTGCTATAAATGTCCCTCTTAGAACAGCTTTCGTAGCATCCTAAAGATTTTGGACCATTGTATTTTCATTTTCATTTCTCTCCATGTATTTTTTTAATATCCTATTTGATTTCTTGGTTTACCCGCTCATTGTTTAGTGGTATGTTATTTAGCCTCCATGTATTTGTGTGCTTTTCAGATTTTTTCATGTTGTTGATTTCTAGTTTCATAATGTTGTGGTTAGAAAAGATGCATAGTATGACTTCAATCTTCTTGAATTTGTTGAGATTTATTCTGTGATGTAACATATGATCTATTCTGTTCCATGAATGTTCCATATACACTTAAAAGAATGTGTATTCCACTGGTTTAGGATCGAACGTTCTGAATATATCTGATAGATCCATCTGGTCCAATGTGTCATTCAAAGTCACGTTTCCTTTCTGATTTTACTTGGATGATCTATTTGTTGATTAAAGTGGGGTGTTAAGTTCCCCTACTGTTATTGTATTATCACCAATTACTTCCTTCCGGTTTATTCTTAGCTGCTTTATGTATTTGGGTGCTCCATTTTGGGTGCATAGTTATTTGCAATTGTTCTATCTTTTTGTTGGATTGATCCCTTTATGATTATGTAGTATCCTTCTCTGTCACTTGTTACACTCTTCATTTTAAAGTTTATTTTGTCCAAAGTATTGCTACCCTGGCTTTCTTTCACTTCATATACATGATAAATGCCTTTCTGTCCTTCACTTTCAATCTACATGTGTCTTCAGGTCTGAAATGAGTCTCTTGTAGGCAGCATATAGATAAGTCTTGCTTTTATTCATTCTCTCACCCTGTGACTTTTGATTGGAGCATTTAGTCCATTTACATTCAAAGTAATTATTATATGTATGTACTTACTGCCATTTTCTCACTTATTTTATGGTTGTTTTTATAGTTCTGCTCTGTTCTTTTCTTCTCTTCCTATCTTTTCCCATGATCTGCTGGCTTTCTATAATGATATAACTAAGAACATTTAAAATTTAAGAAAGTAAAACAAGATCATAGAGAAGATCGTTTAAATAGAAGACAGGCCAAAAAATGCCAAGTACACATATTAGGAATCCTTGAAGGAGAAAAACAACAACAACAACAAAAGGGGAACAGAACTAATATTTGAAGCTATAATCCAAGAAAACTTTCCAGAGATAAATTAAAGCTTGAATTAACATATGGAAAAGGCCCACCAGGTACCATATAAAATTGACTTACGATGATCTTCTCTAAGTTAAATTTTAGTAAACGTGTTAGACTTTAAAATGAGATGTTTTTAGAGCCTCCAGGTCTGGAAAGAACAAGCAACTTTTGAGAGCAAGAGAATTAGAGTCATATCAGACCTCCCAAAAGAAAACATACAAAGCAAGTTATGAATGGAGCAGTATTTAAAAATAAACGCAGAGTTCACCCAAGTCACGAAAAGGTAGACCACCCTAAATGTAAATGAGCAAACAGAAACAACTTTCTATCTAGCCAGTCTGTCTTTAAAGAATTAATGAATAGTTTTAAATATGCAACAACTCAGGCTTATATGCACATGGGCACTTTGTTTATAGGCAAAGGGAAAAAAGTTGTTTTTTGAGTAAGTGGTCCTTGGAATAGATTCATGGAAAAAAACGAATCTTAACCCTTACCTTATATTATACAGAAAGAATCAATTTAAGGTGGATTTTAAGTACCAATATGAAAGTCAAAATTATGAAGCCTTTAGAATTCAGGAAAAGACAGTATCTTTTTGACCTCAGATTAGAAGAAAACTTCTTTAAAAAGCAACAAACATAATGAAAGAGAAAGAAAGTTGAATTACAGTTAAGTTATAGGCTTATCTATATCAAAAGACACCTATTACATGTGAAAGAACAAGCCCCTGAATAGATGTTTGCAGCACATATTGTCAACAAAGACACAGACTATGAAACAAATCAGTAAGAGAAAGACTGACAAACTCCAGTAGAAAAATGAGCAAAAAACTCCCTACAGGCAATAAAGGGGAAATAAAAATGGCCAATAAACTTAAGGAAAAGTGCTAAACACCATTAGTCATCAGGGAAATGCAAACTAAAACCACCATGAGATATTATTACACATCCATTACATTGGCTATTCAGAAGAAAAAAAACCTAACTGTACCAATTGCTGGCAAGAATGTCCAATAAGGGGGCACCTGCGTGGCTCAGTTGGTTAAGCAACTGCCTTCAGCTCAGGTCACAATCCTGGAGTCCCGGGATCGAGTCCCACATCAGGCTCCCAGCTCTATGGGGAGTCTGCTTCCCTCTCTGACCTTCTCGCATCTCATGTTCTCTCTCAAATAAATAAATAAAATCTTAAAAAAAAAAAAAGAATGTCCAATAAGGGATACTCTCCTTCACTGGTGAGAGTGTAAATTGTTACAGTCACTTCATAAAGTGAGTTTGGTGTTTTCAGTAAAGTGGAAGCTAGCATACCTCATGACCAACATTCTACTCCTAAGTATTTACTCAACAGATTTGCAAGCACATACACCTGGGAGCTAGATTTAGCTAAAGGAATATCCATAGCACGGTTATTTGTGTTGCCTCTAAGTGATAAAATGCTTCAGTGCCCGTCAATAATAAAATAAATTGTATACTCATACAATGGCAATAGTCGTCATCATCATCATCATCATCATCATCATCATCCAGAGCAATAATTTAGGAACAATACCTACACAAAACAACTTAGATGAATTTTTTTTTTAAGTTAAGTTTCTTGAGGTATAAAATTCACCCTAAAAGGTTTTAGAGGTGAATGTTTTGACAAATGTAAATAATTGTGTAACTGCCACCATAATCAAGAGAATATTAGAAGGATATATAGAATATTTTAGTGACCCCAAAAGTTCTCCCTAACCCCTTGAAGTCAATCCCCTAATTTCACTGCAGCCCCTGGAAAGCCCTAATCTGACTTCTGCTCCTATAGTTTTACTTTTTCCAGAAAGAGATGTAATCCTTTGTTATAGAGCCTTTTTTATCTGACATCTTTGACTCAGTATGTTCGAGGTTCATCCATGTTGTGGCATGTGTACCAGTACTCATTCCTTCTTATTCATGAGTAGTAGTCCCTTGTTTGGAGGTACTGTATTTGTATATTCATTCTCTAGTTGGTGAAACTGGGTTGTTTCCCAGGTCGGTACTTATGAGTAAGGTTCCTATAAGTATTTAGATTTTGTGTGGATATGTGTTTTCATTTCTCTTGGGCATATCCCTTAGGAATGTGATCACTGGTTTCTATAGTAAATGTGTGTTCAACTTTATAAAAAAACACCATACGGTTTTCCAAAGTGTCTGTGCTAGTTTGTCCTCCTACCAGCAATATCTGAGAGTGGCCTTTGCTCTGCTTACTTACCAACAGGATTCTTAATTTTAGCCATACTGCTTCGTATTATTATTGAATTTTGAGAATTCTTTATGTATTCTGGATATAAGTTTGTTTTTTTATAAATCAGATATGTATTTTGGAAATATTCCCTTCCAGTTGGTGGCTTGTTTTTTCACTTCCTTAATAGCGCTTTTTTTTTTTAAGATTTTATTTATTTATTTGACAGAGATCACAAGTAGGCAGAGAGGTAGGCAGAGAGAGAGGAAGGGAAGCAAGCTCCCTGCGGAGTAGAGAGCCCGACGTGGGGCTCGATCCCAGGACCCTGGGATCATGAACTGAGCAGTGGCCCAACCCACTGAGCCACCCAGGTGCCCCATCCTTAATAGCACTTTTGAAGACCAGTTTTAAGATATAACAGAATCCAATTTATTAAAAATACTTTAATAATTTGTGTTATTTCTATCCTATGTAGGAATATTTTGTCTGACCAACATTTACAAAGATTTTTCTCCTACGTTTTCTTCTAAAAGTTTTGGACTTTTAGGTTTTACACAAAGGTCTATAATCCATTTCAAGCTAATTTTTATACGTAGGGTGAATGAAGTAAGGGTTAAGGTTCTTTTTTTGTATGTAGATATTAATTTCTTTCAATCACTTGTTGAAAAGACTTCTCTTTCCTCATTGAATTACCTTGGTCACTTCATCAACAATTGGTGAAGGTTTGTGACTCTATATCTATATTCTGTTCTTAAAAACATTATGTTGAATGAAAGAAACCAGGCACAAATTACACACAAGTTATGAATATTTGTATCTGTATCAATTTCAAAAATAAACAAAACTATTGTCACGTATTTTAGGAGTACATACTTATTGTTAAAAACTATAAAGAAAAGTGAGAAAGTTGTTATCATAAAAGCTAGAATGGCGGTATTTAGAGGTGAAGGGAGAGTGATGATTGAGAAGAGATCCTGTACATATAGGAGAACCCTCAGGGGAGCTAGAAATATTCAGTTTATTGACCAGAACAGCAGTAGCATGGATGCTTGCTGAACATTTGTAGTTTAAATGCTTACCTGTGATTAAGAGTTTAGCCAAGGAGTAAGGAATAAAGAAAAAGAAAGGAAGGGAAGGGAAGAAAAGAAAGGTAGGATAAGGGAGGGAAGGGAGAAAAGAATGAATGAAGGATAGTTTTTTTGATAAAATAACTTTATGGAGGTATAATTTACATACCATACAATTCACCTGTTTTAAGAGTATACTTCAGTGATTTTTAGTATATTTACAGAGGTGTACACCATAACCACAATCTAATTTTTAGAATATTTTCATCACTCCAAAAGAAATTTTATGACTTCATGAATCCTCACACTCACCTCTAGCCCTCTGTCTCTAGATATATGACTTTTCTGGACATTTCATATAAATGGAATCATATAATATATGATCTTTTATGTCTGTCTTCTTTTTGTGCATTATATTTTTGAGGTTCATTTATGCTGTAGCATGCATAGTTCTTATTTCCCTTTCGTGTCTGAATAATATTCCATTGTATGTATATACCGCATTTTATTTCTCTTTTCACCAGTTGGTGGGCGTTTGGGTTGTTTCCACTATTCTGGCTATTGTGAATAATGCTGTTATGAACATTCACATTCAAGTCTTTGTAGGAACATTTTTTTTTTTCCTGTTGGAGAATTTTCCTAACAAAGGAATTTCAGAGTCAATGGTAACTCAATGGTTACCATTTTGAGGAACAGCCAAACGGTTTTCCATCATGCCTACACTGTTTTACATTCCCATGATCAGTGTATGGAAATTCCATTTTTCAACGTGGTCACCAACACTTGTTATTGACTTTTAAAAGACATTTTTAGGGGCGCCTGGGTGGCTCAGTGGGTTAAGCCTCTGCCTTCAGCTCGGGTCATGATCTCAGGGTCTTGGGATCGAGCCCCGCATCGGGCTCTCTGCTCAGCGGTGAGCCTGCTTCCTCCTCTCTCTGCCTGCCTCTCTGTCTACTTGTGATCTCTCTCTCTCTGTCAAATAAATAAATGAAATCTTAAAAAAAAAAAGACATTTTTAAAAGATTTTATTATTTATTTATTTTAGAGAAAGAGAGGGTGGATGTTGGCGGGGAGGGGAAGAGATAGGCAGAGAGCATCTCAAGCAGACTATACACTGAGAGCAGAGACCCACCTGGAGCTCACTCTCACACACATGAGATCATGACCTGAGCCAAAATCAAGAGTCTGATGCTTAACTGACCATGCCACTGAGGCACCCCAATTTTCTTTTTATTGTAGACATCTTAGTGCGTGTGCATGGTATCTCACTGTGGTGGTTTTGATTTGCAGTTTTCTAATGACCAGTGATGTTGAATATCTATTTAGGTGCTTACTGTCCCTTCATATGTCTGCTTGAAAAAATATTCAATATTCAAATGTTTTGCCCATTTTTAAAGTAAAAAAAAATTTTATTGAGTTGTCAGAGTTGTTTTTTCTTTTTAATATTTCAATTTTCAGTCTGTCTTTAGCTATATGACATACATATAGCTATATGTAGCTATATATAGTCTGTTGGTCATCTTTTCCATTTTTTAATGGTGTTCTTTGAGGTGTAAAATTGAAATTGTTTTTATTAAGTTCAGTTTATCAGTTTTCTTTTATCATTTATACTTCTGGTGTTGTACCTAAGAAATAATTGCTTAACCCAAGATCGCAAAGATTTACTCCTGTGTATTCTTCTAAGAATTTTGTCATTTACATTTAGTTCTGTGATCCATTTTGAGTTAATTTTTGCTTGTGGTGTGAAGTCAACTTCACTTTTTTGCATGTTGATACCCTGTTGTCTCAGTGCCAGTTACTGAAAAGGAAGGGTTTTAATTGGATTGAAAATCTTTTGTGGCTGCCACACCTTGTAAGAGCCACCCAGAAACTTCATGGGTCTTTCAAGCCTTTCTTCACAATTTGGTTCCAGCTTGCCTTTTCTGATTTAATGGTCTTTTAAATGTTTTAACTTCTTTTAACAGTCCTTAGTCCATTTGCACATGTTTCTTCAAATTCAAATCAGTCCCCTTACTCTTCCCTAAATACCATCTTTCTCTATATTTTTGTTTGAACCTGATAAGGACATTCACTTTTTGCCTTTCAACATTTATCTCCCTTCTAAACCCAGGAACAAGAATTGTCTCTGCAAAGCTTTCTCTAACCCTCCTGAACCTGATTCCATTACTTCGTTCCAAGTCTCTGTAACAGGTATCATCTGAATATTTTTCAGTTCGGTAAAACCTTTCTCTCCTTCTCTCTCTATTTTTCTCCCTATTATCACTAACGCTAACAAACAAACAAACAAACAAAAACCTCTTAGACTTAATCCTGCATTTGCTTGATTTGTCTCCCCTGCTGGAGAGCAACCTCTTTAGAGCAGATCTGTGTGCCTGATTGTTTCTCTCCCAGGATTTAGCACAGCATATTTAGCAGGGAAAAAGTGATAGATATATGCTTATTGATTTACTATTACTAGTATCTCAAGGAACCAAGTAAATGGGTAAGTTTGCATTTATGTGAAATATTCATTCATCTGTATGTGAAAACTGTGTTCTGGGAAAATTATAAACTCAGTATCTGTAAAGATATTGTCTTCAGTGTATGTAGAAGCTGGATATGTAAAGTCTATGCTGAAGCCTTTTGTAAAGTGAATTCTTAGAGTGAAACAATCATTATTAGATATGATTATATATATTTTACAAATTTTAAATGATTTAATGGTCACTTTTCAATAACATCTTTTTCCATGTGGTTCTTGTCTGTTGTTCTGTTTTGGTGAATTTTCTGAAGGCTAGACGAACTGGCAGCAAACTGGCAGGCTCTCAGGGATGGAATTCTGAGTGACAGTGCAGTGCGCTCCAGGAAGACAGGGGTGCTGAGGGATCGTCAACGATAAGTCTGACCTAGATTTGAATCCCAGCCCTGCATATCCCCGCTGTGAGGCCTTAACCATATTCACTGAGCCTCAGGTT
Organism: Lontra canadensis; assembly: GCF_010015895.1. Taxonomy (NCBI): domain Eukaryota; kingdom Metazoa; phylum Chordata; class Mammalia; order Carnivora; family Mustelidae; genus Lontra; species Lontra canadensis. The sequence continues at coordinate 29,293,796 of NW_022630997.1, forward strand.
CCTCATTTGAAATAAGGGCTAATGACAGCTATCTTGTAGGGCTATGGAATTAAATTAAAGGTGAACACTGTGGAGCATTCATTTAGTGACAGCATTTAGTGGGTGCTTATACTAGAAGCACCCCCGCCCCCGCCTTTTTAGCCAGTTGTACACATTGCAGAATGATTTTGTTCTACCTACTAATGCTCTGCTTTTTACTTCTCACACACTTTACCCTCCAATTAGCAGTCCCAATGGCCCAAGGACTTTTACTACAATAAGTCACTTTCAAATGCCAGGACAAGTGTATCTCTAAAAGTGGGAGCTGTCTGAATTATCCATGCTCGATCTGACACAATGTCTTATTCCACACATAGAGGACAGTTAAGAAATCAATAACCATTATAATAGAGAGTAGGACAAATGTCTTCCTCCATTTTAAAAGCCCCATGGCTGGGGCGCCTGGGTGGTTCAGTGGGTTGAGCCTCTGCCTTAAGTGGGTCATTATCTCAGCATCCTGGGATCAAGCCCCACTTTGGGCTCTTTGCTTAGTGGGGAGCCTGCTACTTCTCTCTGCCTGCCTCTCTGCCTACTTGTGATCTCTCTGTCAAATAAATAAATAAAATCTTAAAAAAAAAAAGCACTGTGGCTTTCTCTGGCTCATCATTGAGAAGATCTAATCGGTTGGAAGATGAAGGAAAGCCTGGACCTGCATAGGGATGGTAATCACAAGATCATGGGCAACGATTCAACGTCTAGTTGATCTGGCTCATTGATTGGCCATCCTTATCAGAACACCAGACTTTGAGTCCTGAGCTAGAACTAAGTTTCATCCGAAGTGAGGCAAGTATTCTCTATATACTTTGGCTTTTCATGAGGTTGTATAAAAGATTAAACAGTTGCTACTTTGCTTCTAAGAATAATTAATTTGCAGTCCCTTGGCACCGTGTTTCAGTTTAATACCATTTAGAGGAATTGAAATTTCTCTGCCTTTATTGCCTTCAAGGGAAAAAAGAAGTCCTTGGATAGAAATTTTCTTTTCTGTTTCGCTTGAAATTCATGGACACTCATTCTATCTGAGCAAACCTGGAGGGCACTAGTCTGTTCTGATTTTTTCCCCCCTGAAAATATATTTTCACTGTGAACAAGGTCATCAGTACCTCTAATGTGCATTGAACACTCTGCCATTGATTAAACATCAGTATGGTGCCTGGGGAATGTTCTCCCTCCTTGCTTGATTTCCATCCTTAAGAAACAAAAAAACCATGAATTCCTTCGTATGGGGGATAAGTATCTTCAAAATCATCTTCTAGCCTATGTTTCCAATTTGGCTTCATCTATCTCTCTTAGGCTACCCTTTCATCCTGCCCCTTCTTTTCATTGGAATTTCCTTCCTCTCTTTTCAAACCAGTAAGTTCCATTCATCTTTGCAGAGCCAGCTCCAAAGTGACTTTCTTGGGGAAGTCTTCTCTAAACTCTCTCAGGCAGAGTCAGCCCTTTTCCCAACTGCATGATACCCACAGCCCCTCACTATACAGGGCAGTGCTTCTAAAACTTTGCCGTTGGTATTAAAATGCCGATTCTCATTCTAGAGACAAAGACTGTGTGTATCTAACCACCTCTCAGGAGACACTGATGCTGCTGATCCCTGGCAACACTTCGGTAAGAATATAGAATTCTCAGCACAAGGTTTTGTTCTTGTTTGTGTGTATCTGTCTGTCTCCTCTTTCTGCTTTAGCAAGACAGTGACTGGCTATTTCATCTCTGAGTGCCCAGCACTGACTGAACGCAGAGCCAACAGCAAAACCCTGAATATTTTTTGAATAATGGTGACTCCTCCCCTGTCATACTTACTAATATCATCTTCCCCTCCACCATCTTTATAACCATTACATAGGCTTTTAAGTTGCTGCACTTTTTCTTCCTTATTGCAGGTATTTTATTTTTTGGTGTTTTTATTTTTAGGGCTGATGTGGGCTATTGATTGCTTTTTAACTGAGGAAATAGATACTTAAAGAAAAGTTACAAACCTCATGGTCCTTCAGCTTTTATTAAGAGAAAGGGGTTGCAACTTCTCTTGCTGAGTGTCGTGGGGATTCCAGTGCTCAGTCTCACTTCGTACACTTCATGTCTTGTGAGTGTGGCTAAGATCCAGTGAAGGTGGGCTTGGATTTTATCATCATTAGGTTTCAGTGCACTAATGAGTATCCTAGTTTTACACGTACTCTGAGGTTGGTGGAAGAAGGATAAAGTTTGTGAAGGATGAGTGGCCCTCATGCATCCCATCCCAGGATAGTTTGGGGTTCCCTTTGCAGGCTGAGCACTCAGGAATGAAAAGGGTCTCCTTTTTTTCAAACAGGTCAGCTCCCTAAGCCATTGTCTTTTTCCTTTTCTCACTGGCTTGTCCCTTTCTTTCTTTCTTTCTTTCTTTCTTTCTTTCTTTCTTTCTTTCTTTTTCTTCTTCTTCTTCTTCTTCTTCTTCTTCTTCTTCTTCTTTTTACATATATACTTTTGTAGTCTGATAGGTACAATGGATTGTAACAAGCAAAACTAAATTATATAATAAAGTGATACTATCTATACACGGAGATGACTTACAATGAGGATTTGAGATGCTATAGTTCTGAACAACTTTAAAATATCAATCAGCTGTAGGATGTCCCACCTGGAAAGAAATAGTAGAGAGAATCTGGTCTAACCCTATCATCAAGTAGGGAAATTGACCCCAGAAAAACCAGGCAGAAAGAGCATGTAAGCCAGGACCAGAAAAGAGGATCCCTGAACCTGATAGGAAGTGCCAGCTACCTGTAATACACTTCCTGTATCTGGGGGCCTCTGGGGCCCCTTTTGGCCTCTGCAAGCTTCTTTTTCTTCCTTCCTTCCTTCCTCCCTCCCTCTCTCTCTCCTTCCTTCCTTCCTTCCTTCCTCTCTTTCTTGGTTCCAGGTGCATCACTATTTACTCAAGGTTTCTGTTATTCTTCCTCTTGACTCATATTATACCAGCTTTTTTTTTTTTAAAGATTTTATTTATTTATTTGACAGAGAGAGATCACAAGTAGGCAGAGAGGCAGGCAGAGAGAGAGGAAGGGAAGCAGGCTTCCTGCTGAGCAGAGAGCCCGATGCGGGGCTCGATCCCAGGACCCTGAGATCATGACCTGAGCTGAAGGCAGAGGCTTAACCCACTGAGCCACTCAGGCACCCCATATTATACCAGCTTTAACTTTTCTTATCTCTGACTTCCAGCCCTGCACTTGCCATCAGACATGACTTATGCTGGGTCACAATTTCCTGTTTACTTATCTGTTTCTACGGCACAGACTGTAAGCCTCTTGAGGGGAGGGATCATAAGATGCTCACTGTCCCCAGTACAGTATCTCTTGCACACAGTGCAGTCTCAGGAAAGTGAAAATTCACTTGTCAGGAAAAGGAGAGCCTTAATGCATTCAGTTGGCACTCACTTTTTGCATGTAGACCTCTTTGATACTCACTGACTAATGTCTGGCTGCAGACTTAGCTCACCTCTTTCGAGAAGGATGTTATTAAGCTCTGACCCAGAGATTAGTTTATTAAATCCTGTTAAGTCCTGTTTTCCTTTTTTGGGTCTCTTTCATCATGACTCATGTTATCTTGTAAAGTGGTGTTAGTGTTCAGAAGCAGCTAAGTTACAGTATTCTTTCTGCGAATACTCAGAAACAGCCAAGGAAACTATAATTTATCAAAGCCAAAGCCATTGTACATCTGTCGCTCATTTACAACAGAAGTGTTCAGATATTTTTTTCAAAGATTTATATATTTATATATTTGTATATAAATATAGAGATTTATATAGATTTTATAGATTGATAGATTTATAGATTAATTTTAGAGAGAGAGTGTGTGTGTGTGCATGCGCCCAAGGGAACATGGAGGAGAGGTACAGAGGGTGAGAGAGACAGAATCCCAAGCCAACTCCCCACTGAGCGTGGAGCCCAATGCAGGGCTCCATCTCATGATCCTGAGATTACAACCTGAGCTGGAACCAAGAGTCGGACTCTTAGCCAACTGTGACACCCAGGTGCCTCCAGAAGTGTTCATATCTTAATGACTAAAAGTAGTATCTTACAAACTGTTTATCCTACTCCCTAGGCCCACCGAATATTGTCCCATTGGGTCGTTTTATCACACAATTTACACACTGGAGATTGCGAGTTGACCAGATGACTTGGTGGCAAATCTGCGGTGTACATTTCAGTCCTCAGTCACCCCCTGGATCATGGTTTTTCCTCTATCATAAAGTGATAACACACTGACTGTGGCAAAGGAGTGGGCTTCTAACAGTTTGGAGGTGATGAGTTCGGCATCTCCTAAACTACCAAGGAATAAAGAGCACAGTTCATTGGTCTCCCAGAGGTTTGTTTCTTCAGCTATGCCATCACCACGGGGATTGTGCACCTCTAGCAGCTCCTGGTCCCTTTCTCTAAGTTGGGGTCTGGTGCATGATATGACCATGAAAAGATGATAAGCCAAAGAGAAGGAACAGAGCTGGCCAAATTACTTAACAGTAACAAAAACTTTAAAAATGTATATACTAAAGGGGTGCCAGGGTGGCTCAGTCAGTTGGGTGTCTGCCTTCAGCTCAGGTCATGATCTTGGGGTCTGGGGATTAAGCCCCGTATGGGGCTCCTTGCTCAAAAGGGAGTCTGCTTCTCCCTCTCCCTCTGCGCCCCCCCACTAGTGATTCTCTCTCTTTCCCTCTCTCTCAAATAAGTAAAATCTTTTTAAAAAAATGTATATACTAAAAATGCATTGCAAACCTTCCTGAGAAGACATGGTCTGTCTGTGAATCACACACAGCAAGTCCCTTATAGTTCATATAACTGCAGGATCTTCCATAAATGTCATAGTAGAAAACACTCCTCAGTGGCACTTGGGAGAAAAATAATTGCCTCCTGGAAAGAAGAAAAAGAAAAGATACTCCCAAAGATTGGAGTTCCTGAACATATAGTCATATCTTTTCTGAAGAAAAGAGCTGAAGGATTCTTGATGTTACAGAGAGGAGCACTGCTCAAATTTAATGTGCATATCACTTGGGGATGTTGTTTAAAGATTTATTATTTTAGAGAGAGAGAGTGTGTGTGCACACACGCAGTGGGAGGAAGGGGCAGAGGGAGAGGGAGAGAGAAAATCTCAAGCAGACTCCCCACTGAGCACGGAGCCCACCCTGGGGCTTGATATCACAATGCTGACATTATGACCTGAGTTGAAATCAAGAGGCAGATGCTTAACTGACTGAGCCACCCAGGTGTCCCAGGGTTGCTTGCTCTTTTTTTTTTTTTTCTTTCTTTCTTTCTTTCTCTTTCTTTCTTTCTTTCTTTCTTTCTTTCTTTCTTTCTTTCTTTCTCTTTCTGAGGGCCAGAGAGAGAGAGCATGCGAGCAGGGGGAGGGGAAGAGGAAGAGAATCCCAGGCAGGCTCCACACCCAGTGTAGAACCCGATGTGGGGTCCAATCTCACAACCCTGAGATCATGACCTGAGCCAAATCAAGAGTTGGACTCTCAACCTAATGAGCCACCCAGGTGCCCCCGCCCCCAGGAATACCTGATATAGATCCTGATAGATCCTGATTCAGCATGATGCTGATGCCTCTGGTTTGTAGACCCCCAACCTGAAGAGCAAGGGCATGACAATGATGGAGCCCAATTCCTAGAAGATGTTGAGCACTCCTGTTCCTTGGTCTCTGAGCTCAAAACTTAAGGCCTGTTCCCTAAGGTTTCCTTTAAGGTTAGCAGAGACCCTCTTTCTAGCTGTAATTCACAGTGTGAAGAATGATAAATGTCTCCTTCCCCCTCCCCAGTCAACCATTGAGAATTATGTTGAAAACTCTTTTGGGCCGTGGAGTTTAAATAATGACACAATGTTTCTTTGTGACTATGTTTCAATAGCTCATTTCTTCCTTATGAAATCAATCTGACCCCAACCAAAAATGACATTGATTATTCCCTAAGGCCATTCTCGAGTTCGCATGCTTCATGTAATACAAGAGACTATCCCAATTTTTTTAAAAAGATTTTATTTATTTATTTGACAGACAGAGATAACAAGTAGGCAGAGAGGCAGGCAGAGAGAAAGGGAGAAGCAGGCTCCCTGCAGAGCAGAGAGCCTGATGCGGGGCTCGATCCCAGGACCCCGAGATCATGACCTGAGCCAAAAGCAGAGGCTTAACCCACTGAGCCACCCAGGTGCCCCAAGACTATCCCAATCTTATGAACTAACCTCAGCCTACACTTTCTACTTGCTTCCACTGGAAGTTAACTATACCGCTATAATTTCTAAGTCACTGTGCTTAGAGTTGCCTAAATATTTTTCAGGAAAACAAAAAATGGATTAATAAGAGTTGGGAAATGAGGGCTGGCTAGAACAGTTGGTGAAGCACGCAACTCTTGATGTTCGGGTTGTGAGTTCAAGCCCCTTGTTGGGTGTAGAGATTACTTTAAAAAAAAAATCTAAAAAAAAAAAGAGTCAGAAAGCTAGGTTTCTTAACTTCTCTTATAATGTAAAAGCAAGTAAAGCAAATGGCACTCACATTCATAATTTGTAAATTCATTGGAATTCAGGGCTCAGGGATAAGGCTGAATCTGGCATGCCCGGATTAGGGTGATTTGTTCAATGCTGCAATGTTTAAGATGAACCAGGAAAATTTGTTACATAATGAGAAGTACTTTTGATATTCTTAAGTAAAAAGAGATTCTGTGAGTTAAGAAAACAATATAACAACTGTGTTAAAAGTTTGAAAACTAAGGAAGAAAGGAAGGAAAACACTAAATGATAAACTCAACTGAGTGAGAGAGTTTGAGTGGGAGAATATGAATGTTTTTCCTCTTACCTTTTTCTGGTGCTTTTAAATGTTTCTATAATGAGCAGATATTGGCATTGCAATTTAAAAAAATCTTGGCTCTAAAA